>NW_023425401.1:107385450-107985450 GCF_014108415.1 Molossus molossus | reverse complement strand
TGGTTTCCAAATTGCAAGCTCTGAAAAGGTCTGTGACTTTGTCTACTTTATTTGGAAACATCACTTGATAGATCCAGGCTTGGATGACACCAAGTCTGTGAAATGGGGGCAATTCTCACTTGATTACCCTAGAATAAGATGTTGGGAATACGGAAAGAACAGTTATGAAATGCTCTGAAAAAGGTCTCGTGTGTTTTTAAGAATTCCACAAGTGCAGACTATTATTGTGTCTCCCAGTTCACAGGTGGGCTCAGAAAAGCACGTGACTTTTTCATGTCACACAAAGTCCCGCATTAACAGTGTTTAGGGAGTACCAGGTAAGTAGAAGGCACTTGAGTCACACGGGCATGGGAGGCCACCCGTTTTCTCTAGGCCTTACATTCTTGTGGGCCACAGGAACTCAGCCTTATTTAGGTCCTAAAGGGCTTGTGGGAGAGGCAGAGGAAACCCCCTACCCCAGCTTCAGGGTTGGTAGAGCCCCACTGTGCAGGTGAGTCCTCCACCTGTGCAGGTGAGATGCTGCATGGGAAGGCGGAGAACTTCATCCCGGGGAGATGCGCTGGCACATGCTGTTGGCCAAAGGGGCTGAGGGCTGTAGGTTGGGGTGGTCAGGGAAGGCTGTAGGGAGAAGAGAGGATTAGATTTCGGTGTTCATTGATGGGCACGATTTGGAGGCATGGAAAGGAGGGTGAGTAAAGGCACCTGGGAGAAATCTTTATCTGAGTGCAAAAAAAAATGTAGTGGGGCTGAGCTGAGTTTAGGTAGAGGAGACGGTAGGGAGGAAAGGTTGACAGCTTGTGAGTCAAGACCCTTTTGATAAAAGGAGAAGAAACCCAACCCTTAAGTAGCTTAAATGAAAAATCAGTGTTTATGGGTTCGGATAACTGGTAGGTTCAGGTGTATGCCAACCTCAGGCACCTGGACCTGGGGGCCCCCCAGGAGGGCTCACGTGCTGGTGTCCTCCCCGGGAGCTGTCTGGGAGGAACAATGCCAGCATGGACCAGACCCCGCTGCCAGGGGAGCTTGGGAATGGGCACCAGCAATGTCACCTTCCTATCACAAGGCTCGATCTTCCCAGCTTCCTCTGCGAAGAGTTCCAAGAGGATCTAGACGCATTCCTGACCCAAATGGCTGTGTTGGTTATATGTCCGACCCCGTGGGGGTGGGGCCACAGGCGGCAGGCAGTGGAAAGGAGTCTTGTCCCAAAGGAAGGAATTCGGTGACGGTATCTATGCCATGCTTGTCGGGAAGGATGGAGCAATGGTTACCTAGGTCCAGGTTACCAGCACTAGGCAACAGCTAACGGTCTTCTTGCTGTCTCTCCCTCCCTGTCCCTGGTGCAGAGGGTATCGTGATCAAAACTGAGGAACAGGAGGAGGAGGAAGAGGAGGAGGAGGAGGATGAACTGCCGCAGCACTTGCAGGACCTGGGGGAGCTGTCCGGGAGGTACAGCGCCAGCATGTACCAGACCCCGCTGCCAGGAGAGCTGTCCCCCGAGGGCGAGGAGAGCCCCCCGCCTCTGCAGCTAGGAAACCCGTCGGTGAAGAGGCTGGCACCGGTGTCCCATGGAGAGCGGCACATGAGCGACAACCGGAGCTCCTCGAGCCAGCAGCAGCGGAACCGGCGCGGAGAGCGGCCCTTCACCTGCATGGAGTGCGGCAAGAGCTTCCGCCTGAAGATCAACCTCATCATCCACCAGCGCAACCACATCAAGGAGGGGCCGTACGAGTGCGCCGAGTGCGAGATCAGCTTCCGGCACAAGCAGCAGCTCACGCTGCACCAGCGCATCCATCGCGTCCGCGGAGGCTACGTGTCGCCCGAGCGCGGGCCCGGCTTCGCCCCCAAGCACACGCTCAAGCCGCGCCCCAAGTCTCCCAGCTCCGGCAGCGGCGGCGGCCCCAAGCCCTACAAGTGCCCAGAGTGTGACAGCAGTTTCAGCCACAAGTCGAGCCTGACCAAGCACCAGATCACGCACACGGGCGAGCGGCCCTACACGTGCCCCGAGTGCAAGAAGAGCTTCCGCTTGCACATCAGCCTGGTCATCCACCAGCGCGTGCACGCAGGAAAGCACGAGGTCTCCTTCATCTGCAGCCTGTGCGGCAAGAGCTTCAGCCGCCCCTCGCACCTGCTGCGCCACCAGCGGACTCACACGGGCGAGCGGCCCTTCAAGTGCCCGGAGTGCGAGAAGAGCTTCAGCGAGAAGTCCAAGCTCACCAACCACTGCCGTGTGCACTCCCGCGAGCGCCCGCACGCCTGCCCCGAGTGCGGCAAGAGCTTCATCCGCAAGCACCACCTGCTGGAGCACCGGCGCATCCACACGGGCGAGCGGCCCTACCACTGCGCCGAGTGCGGCAAGCGCTTCACGCAGAAGCACCACTTGCTGGAGCACCAGCGCGCGCACACCGGCGAGCGGCCCTACCCCTGCACGCACTGCGCCAAGTGCTTCCGCTACAAGCAGTCGCTCAAGTACCACCTGCGGACCCACACGGGCGAGTGAGCTGTCCCCCAGCCAGCTGCGAGGCCTGAGCCCAGCGGGCGGGGCACCCCCCCAGCCCCTTTGCTGTGAGCCCCCTCCCCTCCTTCGTCCCTCCTCCCAAGGACACAGGGGTCCTGAGACCAGGTCGCTTGCTGCCATGTTTACCCGGGGCTCCAGGGGTGGGGAGAGCTCGGACCTGGGAAACCCCTTCGGGCTGTTAATTTCCTTGACAATAAAATGGATGAAACCAATCAGCACGGGGGGAGTGATTTGGCCGCCGGCCACTCGGAGGGGCGGTGCAGGGCCACTTAGTTGGGGATAGAACTTTATAATTACCTTTTGGATACTGTGGTTCTATTTGATAATAATAGAGTAATTTTTAAAAGACGAGCGTTTCCTGTTTGCCGTTTTTGTTTGGTTTTGAAGGGGAGGGGTTGAGAAGGTGGCCAAGGGACACCGTGTGCCTAGTGTCAGTTGACAGGTTCTCTTGAATCCTTTTAATGTGCTCATTCCCTATGTTCGGTGTTGAAGGGGACACAGATCCCACCGATTATAAAATCGAAAAGACGGGATTGAGGAGCTTGAAGTAGTGAGTAAGCCTGTAGAGTGTGGAAGCTCCTGGCACCCTGATGTTGGAGCACAGCAGGAGTTCAGGAGCAAGGCAGGAGGAGGGACAGGTCTGGCATGGGCTGGGCGCTTCCTTCAGGACCATGCAGCCCCTGCAGAGCGTGAAATGGGGCTGGTGGAGGGTGGCATGGCCCACAGCAGGGAGGCCAGGGAAGGGGTGCAGAACCCCTGGTGCCAGTCTTTAGGGAAACCACAAAAGGCACCATTCTGAACGTGGTTTTTGTTTTGTTTTGTTTGTATTTGTATGTTGCACCAAAGCTACTCTTTAGAGTTGTCACATGCGCGAATGCACCCTGGTTTTGCTAGGTATTCATTTCCAATCGCCATCCAGTGAGGCCTAGAGGAAATGCCAGGTATGTTCCGTTGCCCACAGAGCGATGGACTCTCACTCTGCTCCTGGGCTAGGCAGTGACCCAGAGAGAATTCAGGCAATTTGAAGGGACAGTCCATGGAGGCTAGTGGAGTGCCCAATTCTGCCATGAGAACTGGCGAGGCCAGACCTGCTGAAGGCAGAGAGACTGACCTGAGAGACGAGAAGAGAGACAGACTATGTTATGAATCTGGGGATGGGGAGGAGGGGACAAGACACAGAATCAGAGGGAGGAGATGGTACATCATTATCTGAAAGGACCACAGAGGTCATCAACGCCCCCTCCCCCTTATAAAGATGCATTAACTGAAGCACAGAGAGGGGAAATGATGCCCAAAAGCTGACACTTGGATGTGACTTCTTCGTTTACACTGAAATGTCCTAAAAGTAGGGTAGGGTATCAGGGCAGGCAGCCAGAGGAGAGGCAGAGGCCTGGGCGGGCACAGAGGGCTGGCTGGAGAGGTGGCCAGTCTCGACCCCGATCTCCAGAACCAGCTGGAGAGGAGTCACATCCAGGAGCAGGGACTTCCGTGCAGTCATCATTGAGGGCCAAGCACATAGTGCTCTGCCGACTAAAGGAGGAGCCTGGAGAAACCAGGACTGCTTTTCATGGAGATGGATCTGTGGGCTGGGATGATTCCATAGCTGAGGAAAATGAGGAAGGCCTTTTAGTGGGGTTATTCTTAAGGGTGGAAGTGTGGGAAGTGGGCTCCAATTGATGAGGGAGCAGTGATTGATTGGGGAGAGGGCTTATGGAGACAAAGCAGTCAACAAGGTTGGCTTGGAGTAGACTGGGGGTGCAGAGGGAGTCTTGATTCGAAGGCTTCCAGACTGGAGTTTGAATTTGATCTTGTGTGAGAAATCATGGAAGATTGCTGAGCAGGAGAGAACATGGATGCAAACAGATGGCAAGAGACTGAACCTGCTGGAGAAGGAACCCTGCCGTATTCAAACGTGGGCAAACCAGCTGTGTTCAAGGGACAGGTCACGATGGTGGCACTGCAGGCTGGAAGTGGAAGGGTGGCAGAGGAAATGGCCCTTTCGAACACCAGGGCATTTGAAGCCTCCAAGAGATGTTAACAGAGATATGTTGGAAAAATTTGGTGGAGAGCCATAACGTCTCCAAATCTTGACTATCCTGGAATTGGAGAACCGAAGAGTGCTGGAGATGTTCTGACTTGAGCAAAAGACTGTGGCGTTTCAGGGTGGAACCCATGGTAGAAATCAGAGAGTAACTTCATCTGTTATGCAGCTACCAAGAAGGGTGCTTACGTGTTTATTATCTAGGCCTCTGGTGTCTAAAGTAGTCAGTATAGTCAAAGACCAATACTAATTATGTGAGGCTTGGCTGTTGGGGGGGGGGGGTCTCTGGGTCCCTCTCTCCCCTTCCTGAGCTCTCACCCCCTCTTCTAGCCTCTTCCTTCGAAGGCCTGACACCCTGGACTCCTTTGATCCCTCCCCTCCTCCTGACACCTTGATACCATCATGATTCTCACTTACCACCTGCCATAAGTTCCATAACGGTCCGAGGCCAAGATCTGCAGAGGATGGCCACTCAAGTGTGGACAGCCTCTGGAGCAAGCAGATGTGGATGTCAACTTAGTGTGACCTTGCACAAATTAATTAACAGAATACCAGCGTCCTCCTCTGTTCGGTGGGGATAACAAAGTTCCCATTGTTCTGAGGCTTAAATAACATAAAGAATGAATACATAGCCAAGGCATTGGCACCTACTAAGTTTTCGATAAAAGTTGGCTAGAAGCTAAAATTTCATCGTGAGCTGCTAATGACAGCTTAACTTAGCAAAAACAGAAATTCGTGTAGGTTGTGGGCTGGCAGTGTATTTTAAAAGAACGAATCTCTGAAAAGGAAATTTCCCCAGCAGGCAGAAGTGGAAAATTATTTTCATGTGAGGAAGTTCAAATCAAACCACACAGGCAATTTGGCCGTGATGTCATAGTTGGGGTGTTTCGACTCACATCGCAGCCTTATATAAGCCAGAGTTTGCAGTGGGTAGTACCTCCTTACTGGGTATCTTTCACAGTGTTTCCTGAGGGTGCCCTTAATTTAGGATAATTGCCATTTATTGAGCACATCTTACTTTGGAAGGCTTTGCATCCATCATCTCAAAACTGCCGTGTGCGTTGTTACTTGTTTTATAGGTGAAAAGCTTGAGGCTCAGAGAGGTTAAATAGGCCCAAAGTCACACTGCAACCAAGTGGTAGAGCCAGGATTTGCACTTGTCTTTTTTATTCCAAAGCCCATGTGCTTGGCCACCAAGTTCTTTCCCTGGGACCTGAATGGTTATTGAAAAAAGGGAAACCAGCGTCTCTTTCAAATTATTCCATTTTATTCTCAGATTTTAAAATTTAAGACAAAATTTAAGAAAACAATATATCAAGCAGAACATGCTCTGTGCCATGTTTGTCAAAATAGTGAAGGTAGTAAGAAAATGAAAAGAAAAAAAAACACTTAGAAGCAAAAAAGGCCTTGGTGTCCCGCCTATCATTTTCCAACTGGAGGAGCCGAGCCGGCGGGAGCAGGTTGCCTGTGCGTGCTGGCTCCCTCGCGGGGTCAGCGTCAGAGCAGGGCAAGGGCCTGGCACCTCAGGGATGCTCAGTGTCATCCAGCCCACATGTTTAGTAACATACCCGAGCAAAGCATTGTGCTGAGCGCCATGGAGAAACACAGAAGGATCAGGAAGCCACCCACTGCTGTGACCACACTTAGAACCTGGTGAAGGTTCATTCTGTGGCCTAGTTCTCTAGATTTGGCCTTTGGGGGCTCTGGAAAGCCAAGGCCATCACGGAGACCTGCAGGCGCTGTCTTTGCAGAAAGAGCCGCCGGACCTCTGTCTTTTCTCTGCCCCTCCTGTGAGGGCAGCTCTAACTAGCCAGGTGTCTGTGGGGACCTTTCCGGAGGCAGTGTGGCAGTGGCTCCTCAGATTAAGGGATCAGGGCTGGAGGCCTCTGGGCCCTACTGTTGCCAGGGCAACGGTGAGTCAGGCCAAGGCCTCTCCGGCTTTCTGGAAAGTGTTTTGGCGCCAAAGCCTCTTGTTGCTTCCCAGGCACAGTGGGAACTTCTAGATTTAAACTGAAAAATCGATGTTGCATTTGCCGCTTCTGGTTGGGTTCCTTGAAATGTGTATTTTTTGTTAAAACATAATAGAATCTAACCCTTTTATTTTTATCTTCTACAATGGGTAACTCCAGGCTAAAAAAAGGAAAGGAGGGAAGGAGGGAAGAAGGTGGGTGGGAAGGAAGGAAGGAAGGAAGGAAGGAAGGAAGGAAGGAAGGAAGGAAGGAAGGAGAAAGAAGAAAAAAATTAAACCAAGTAGTACTGGTAGTGAGTGGCCTTGCGTGGAAACTTCTGGTAAGCAGTCAGACCCTAGCCTTGAGTTTATTCGGGATAATCATCATCATCACTATGATTCATTGGGTCTTACCATGTTCCAGGCACTGTGCTGACTAAACGCTGTCATACCGTTTTATCTTGTAACAATCTGTGAAATCATATTTGTATCCCCTTTTGCAGATGAAGTTCAGAGAGATGATGCAATTAGCCCAAGGCCACATGGCCGAATTTGAACCTAAGTATGTGCTGTTAACTGCTGTTATATACTGCCTCCCGATTTCTTCAACATGGATCCTTAATAAAAAGGCAAAACAGAATTATTTACTCTGATTTGCAGCTCTGCCTGTCCTACGGTCACTGTGTGTAAGTTCCAGACCCAGCTGAAAGCAGAGAGCTCACTGGCTGGCCAGCCCAGCATCACTGGGGTGGGACCCAGCTCACCTGACCAGGATAGAATGGGTGTGGCTGGGCGCCGAGCTAGCCCCTGTTCTAAACTGAGCCCCTCTCTTCCCAAGGGACTTTGGGAATAGGTTATCTGTTAAGGCAAGGGCTCCCTTTCTGTGTTTGTCTCTGATGTTGGGACCTGAGAAGCCATTTGTTTAACAGTCACAGAAGGAATTGAGTGAAGGAGATTCAAAGGAAAACGCACCTGTACCCTAATAAAATACCACTTACACCCTGATTCGAATCTTTGAGGCTTATACCAGCTTTTGGGGTTCTCGCCATTCCTCCCCCCACTACTGCATGAGTGAAACTCACTGCTTCTCATTATAAAAGAAAAGCCAAGTTCTCAAACTAACTCAGACTACAAGATAGAAGCATCATGACTATCTATTGGTAATAGAAAGTTAAATTTTAATGATAAAATGTACCAGTGAAAATTACCCTCACTAGTAATGTTATTTAAATAATGAATATCAGGATAACAAGCTGTTTTCTTTTAGAATCAGTATAGTCTAATAAGTATACAACCTTTTAAAGGACCACTTTCAATCAGTTCTTTATTTTCAGGATACACAAATCCTAAAGTTATACCCTCCAAGGATCGAAATTTATTGGATTTAAGCTAAATTCAATTAAGAACATTAAACAGGTTGTGAAATGTGACATTAACCATTCTTCTACTGAAGGTCTGATCCAAGAATCACAAGATTCCATGATCAAATTTTCTGCAGGTAAATTATTTATGAAAATCAAAATCTAACATACATTTTTAATGTCTGCATTATCTTCATTACATTTATGGTCATCACTGAAGGTCACACATTAATTTTGTCCAAAAGTAAAGGCAGAAAGTTGGTTGGCATAGTTACCACCTGAGCAGTTTAAAAACAAATGTCCCACTAAAATTACTATTATTCCTTTCCCATTCTAACCTAGTGGTTTCTTTTGTTTATCTTGAAGTATCGATGCTTTACCAAGCCAAAGGCTCGTGATACATTTTGAAATAAGGCTAGAAAAAATTAAATCGCAAATGTTTCATAGTACCACTAAAAAAGCAAGTCAATATCCAGACCCAATCACACCAATCTCCAGTATATTTTATTTAAACCATAGATGTATTGAGAGGAAATAGACACATTTTCTCATGCCCAAATCCCTGCCAGTTCTTCAGAGTTTTGGAACAGCATAAACTGTATACAAACTTGCTTGGGTGCTCATTTTACCAACAAGGTTAATTCACGCAATAATAGCATAACAGAATTTCAGAATTAATTTAAAACCCTTTTCCCCCAAATGAAAATGCCATTGTTGGCTTTTTTCTTCTTCTTCTTCTTCTCACTGTAAAGGAATTTCTGAGTTCCAAACAATAAAAACTTATATTAGAATGGAATAAGCCCTTTATTTCTTCAAGAGAAGATGTCAAGTCTTGTCCGTAAATGTAACAGAAGAAATCATTTTATTTCCCACCAAGTATGAGGACCTTTAACCATCTCCAAACCTGTGAGAATAAGTAGATTACTTAGAGTTCATCCTCTCTCTCCCTGTAGAAACTAAATCTCTAATATATTTTAGAATCTCTTTCAGATTCAGGACACAAAATCTTCATCAAGTTAAAATGATCTGCCAAATTTTCTGTGCATCATGTGTCAGTGTTTTCAAGCTTTTGTTTTTAGCCTCAGAATCCCTTGTTTAAAACCATTTTCAGAAGTTACATATGTAAAATAATTGGAGGCAGAGGGGCTGGGATTGGAGTGGTGGTAGCTAAACCCACCTACTTGGCCCTCTCTGGGGCCTGGGGCGGCTCTGAGGGGTCTCCAAGGAGGAAGTTGCTTCAAACCGCCTCTTCCCCGAGAAAGTCCTGCTCACCCTTCTCCCTTGCTTTAACTTTTCCCAGTCTCAATTCAAACTCCGTATGTTCAATTTATCCAGTAACATATGCCCTGCTTACTTACTTCTTCGATAGGACACGGGGTTTCTTAAGTTTATTTCTTCCTTTTATGGTATACCTGCATTTCTACTGTATAACCTCTGGATTACTGGGCAGATGGTCTCAGCAGACAATGCGGAATTCCTATAACCTCATCTGTGAATCTAACAAGCTGACACTCACCAAGAATCCCTGGAAAGCAGGGGAACTAGCAGCACAGATGTCCAGAAAAGCCCTGTTAGAAGCTACAAGGATCCCCAAAGTTATTTTTACAGCAAACGCCCACACGGTGAAGGCAAGGGAAGATTGGGAAGCACGTTAGAGCGCAGGACCCTGGGCGGGCACGCGGCCTGCCTGCGGGCCGCCTTCAGGGTCTCCCTCCCTGCTTTCCTGGGCCGGGTGGTGTGTGTGCCCCAGATTCCCAAGGGCAGGCTCTGTTTCCCTGCTTGCTCCCAAGTCAGGCCCTGCAACAACTGTCAAATGAATGGGCAAAAAAAGCCACAGATAACAGTGCACGAAGAAACAGGTAAAACCCCAAGTCACTGCCCCGTTGGGATGCAGCTGACTTTCTTCATCAAAACTATTCGAAAGCTTTAAAAGATAGGATAAAAAAAAAAAAATGTATTCTATCATTTCCACTTATATTTCAGCCCAAATATTAGGGAGAGCCTCCGGACACGAGCAAATCCTCTTACCACAGCCGCAGGTGCCTGGGTGATGACAGAAGTCCTCCGGGCTGCTGGGCCTTTGAGGGAAGGTGCCCAGCCCCCTGGGGAGTCCAGGCGGCGGGCAGGGAGCTAGACTGCAGGGAGATGGAGCCGTTGGCACCGCCCTGGCATCCAGGGCGCCCTCCTCGGCTGGTTGTGAGCTGTCACGTTGTCACCGGTCTGTTGGCACAAGCTTTCTCTCGGTTTGAGTCGCCTTGTTCGGCTGTGCCTTCCAGCTCTCTGCAGAGACGGTGCGCGCGCACACACACACACCCCGCTGGGGCGCCGGGACCCCCAGGGGCGGCCCCCCCCAATCCCAGGCCCACAACCCCGTGGTCCCTGGAGTCCCGCAAAGGCAGGTCCCCACGGGGACAGCTTTGTCCTGTCCTCCGCCTCCCTCGCTCCATCTCTTCCTGCCCGGCTTCATCGTCCCCCCGCCTGGGCCCGAGTGAGCACCTGTGAAATGGGGACACGCAGCGTCTCAGGGGCGCCGGCCGACGCTGCGGGACGATGGAGGCCGGGACTCATAAACACCACTGTACGTTTTTAATTTTAAAAATGGATTTCAAGTTTAAATACACGGATATGTACTTTGTGAATTTGATTTTAATGACTTGAATTTTTTAAATTCCTCGGCCCAAGCCTCCGGGCGCCAATCCCCGGCCCCGCCGCCCGCGCCCCGGCCTCGCTGCGGGCGCCTCGCCACGTGGGGCCGCCGGGCCGTGCTGCCCCCTGGCGGCCGGAGCCGGAGGCCCAGGCCCGCGCCGCACCTGGCCGCCCGCGGCCGCTCTAGGAACGCGGACCTCTCGATGGTGGCGCGGGGTCGCAGTCGTGCGCCCGGGAAAGGGTCCTCCCCGAAACTCCGCCGGGCCGCGCGCTGGCCCTTCCTCCGGGGCAGTCCCGCAGCCGTACTGCACCCCGAGATCGGCCTGTCTCCCGTGTTTTCCTGTTTCTCCCACGCCTGCTCGGTGGGGCCCGTGCTTGGTGCAGATGGGGGGCTGGGAACCAGGTGGTGCGGACACAAAGGGAGGGCCGAGCCCAGCCCCGCCCGAGGGCGCAAAGCCACAGTGGAGGACTGGGGTGCCAAGGCAATAAGGGGGCGCGGGGACCAAGGGAGGGATGGCCCCTGGGATTTACCCTTTCGCGGGCAGCAGTTCATTTTAACGACTGTCCGTCCCCAAGCTCAGGTCAGTTAAACTGGTGGCGGATACATTTACACCTTGTGCAGGTGGGTGGGCCTTGAGAAGGGCCCTGGTGATGGGCCGGACCTTTCCTGGTCCTTGAAACATTTTCAGGTATTTGTCTAGTTATTTCCAAGAGGTAGACTTTCTCTGTCAAAGGGTATAGCTTTTTTTTTTAAGGCTTTGGATGTATATTGCCACACCCGTCTCCAGAAGGCCCACCAAGTTACACTTGTTCTTTGGTGGGTCCACCAGGTGAGAATTGGGAAGGCAGTCTCTTGGGGGGGGGGGGGGGGCCTGAGACTTGCCTAGTTCTGCGTGAGCGATGACCATGGCGTTGGAACGGTGGCCTAGGCCATATTGTGGGGCCTGACTCAGTGCTTTGGGAATATTGGGCAGCCAGAGAAACCCTTTGAAAAATGCACATTTGGTCATGGTGTTCTTTGGCTTAATGCCCTAAGAGTAATAGTTCCCATTGCCCCTGGTGCAAAGTCCAGAAGCTCCTGAGGGCCCACCAGGCCCTCCTGCCTCTCCAGCCCTATCTTGGGCTGTGTATTAGTTTATTAGTTCGTTTCCTAGGGCTGCCATCACCAAGTACCACAAACTGGATGATCTTGAACAACAGAAATGTATTGGCTAGAAGTTCCAAATCCAGATGGCATCAGGGCTGGTTCTCACTAGAGGCTCTCAGGGAGAATCTACTCCACACCTCTCACCCAGCTTCCGGTGGTGGCCAGTAATCTTTGGTGTCCCTTGGAGACATATCACTCTGGTGTCTGCCTCCATTGTCATCTGGCTTTCTCCTCGTATGTCTCAATCTCTGTGACGCTTCTTATGAGGACAAGTCATATTGCATTAACGGCCCACCTACTCCAGTATGACCTTATCTTAATTGCATCTGCAATGACCTTATTTCCAAGTACAGTCACACTTCGAGATTCCTGAGAGGATATGAATGGGAAGACACTATGTGTCCCCCAAGAGGCTGTGTTCCTGTCTCCAGCACCCTGGCCTTATCTCCACAGTTCTGGCTCATCCACACTGCCCGGTCCTCCCGAACCACTCAACTTCTAACTAGCTTCCCTTCCTCCTGCAAGGTACAGTGGAAATGTCACTTCCTCAGAGAAGCTCTCCCGAGCCTTACAGACCGGTGTCACCCTGCCCTGTTCTGTGGGCTCAGCGCTCATCACATGGTAATTGAAGAAGTATCTGAGTGACAGTGTGTCACCCTCATGTGCCTCCTCTGCTAGAATGTTGCCCCCACAGGGACAGGAACAAGGCCAACTGAATGCACAATAACAGACCAAAATTCACAGCCCAAGAGGCTTACAGACTGACTTGGGGAGTCTCTCACGACAGGAAAGGCCAGAGATGCTAGGTCCTGGCTCACATGCACTGCAGAGAGCCCGTCGGGAAGGTCTCAGAGCAGTGGCCCCTGTACATAGGAGGACGTGGATCTGCATTCAGGCTCCACTCTTCCCTCGGTGGCTCATGAAGTGGAACCCACCACTGACCATGGCTCACAAGGCCCTATATTGGGACCCGCCCCACGTCCCTGACCTCTGCTCGATTCTGTCCTGCCCTGTCCCTTTCCTGCAACCACACTGGTGCTGTTTAGCTCCACTATCTGGCCCAGCTAGTTCCCGACTTAGGCCTTGGCAGTCATTCTACCTACAGCCTGGGATGTTGTACATGAATTTCTACATACTGGGTTCTTACCAGGCAGACTTCAGCTGACATTGTCACTTCTATGAGCACCCCGTCTCACCCCACCATCTTCCATCACACCCCCTGCTTTATTTTCCTCAAGTGTTGTCAGCGCCGGTGGTGATCTGGTTCACGTATTGTTTGCCTGTCCACCCCTCTACACCTCTCGGAAGAGAAGCTCCGTGAGGGCAGGGACCTGTTTGTCTGCCTTGTTCACTGCTGAGCTCTCGGGGCCTAGAATCAAATTTGGGGTGCGGTGGGTGCTTGCTGTTTATTGAATGAACGAAAGTTACTTAACCCCTCTGAGGGTGTTCCTTCATCTGTAAAATGGGGGTAATCTTAGCTGCTTCATGGGAAACAATAATTTTACCTGCTTCAGAGAGTTCTCGGGGGAAGCAGCCCTTGCACTGCCTCCAACGTGGTACACACTCAGCTTTTCCGAGCCTTTATTAATATCTAGACTGACGTACATCCTAACCTGAGGGGGACCGGATGGCAGATGAAGCTATGCAGCTGTGTCCTCATCTGCAAAAATGGAAACAATTACTGCTTTAAAAGCTCGAATGGGTTCTATGTAAATTGTCACACATGCTTCTCAAATTAGTGTTCCGTGGACCCTTTTTGTTGTAAAGCAATTATTTATTAATTATGTTAATGGGAAATTGTATTGCTTGCCATTACTAGAAGGGCATATGCTTACATTTGTAGTATTTATTGGTTTTTCTGATTTTGAAAGCAATACATTTTATGCAGAAAATTTGGAGACTATAGAAGAGTATAAAGAAGAAAGTTTTAAAAGTCACCCATATGCAGAACAGTGCAGCCACTGTGGAAAGCAGTATGGAGTTTCCTAAAAATATTTTAAAAGGAACTGCCTTTTAACCTAGCAATCCTACTTCTGGAAATATATCCTAAGAATCCTGAAACACCAATCAGAAAGATATATGCACCCCTGGGTTCATAGCAGCATAAGATCTGGAAACAGCTCAGGTGCCCATCAGTAGATGAGTGGATAAAAAAGCTAGGGTACATTTACACAATGAAGTACTACGTGACTGTAAAAAACAGGGAACTCTTACCCTGTCCATCAGCATGAATGGACCTGGAAATGATTATGTTAAGAGAAATAAGCCAGTCAGAGAAAGACAAGTACAAAGATGATCTCACTACGTGGACACTAATGAACAAAATAAACTGACAAACAAAATAGAACCAAAGGCATGGATACATGGAACAGACTGACAGCTGTCAGAGGGGAGTGGGGTGGAGGGGAGGGGATGAAAGAAGGTGAAGAGATTACCCAAAGAACATATATGCATAGCCCATTGACACAGACAAGTGTGGTGAAGGCCAGGGGAGGGGAAGTGGGGGCTGGGTGGAGGTGGGCAATGCAGGGGACATGGGGGACATCTGTGACAGTGTTAACAATTTGTTTAAAAGTCACCCATAATAGCCCTGTCCGGTTTGGCTCAGCGGTTAGAGCGTCCACCTGCGATCCGGAGAGACCCGGGTTCGGTTCCCGCTAAGGGCACGTACCTCGGTTGCAGTTTGTCCCCGGCCCTGGTTGGTCGTGCGGGTGGCAGCCACTCGATGTGTCCCTTTCACATCGATGTTTCCCTCTCTCTCCCTCCCACTCTGTCTGTACAAAAAATGGAAAAATGTCCTCCGATGAGGATAAAAAAAAAAAAAAGTCACCCATAATAGCCCTGTTATTTTGTAGCCCTCGCCTTTATGCCCTGGAGCAAACAATGCAAATGCAAGTGTATCAGAGAGGAACTTCCACGCCAGCTGATGGAAGGGCGCCTAGCAGGAGGCTGTGATCATCTGTCATTAAATCTGCATATACACCACGGTGTGGTGTCCTCGCAGGTCTGGATTGCAGGTATCCTGTCCTTGAGGCTGTTTTCTCTTCTGAGCAGAAAGGCCAGTTTGGAGTGACAATGAAACATGAAGCCCAAGATACAGAGGCTGTGATGGGTCATAGGAATGGGTGTGGCTCTCTGAGTATAAAGGTGTGAGTGGGAAGAAGCTCACACCTGGGGGCATAGCTCAGGGGTAGAGCATTTGACTGCAGATCAAGAGGTCCCTGGTTCAAATCCGGGTGCCCCCTGTGTACCCCTTTTTCCAGGATTCCAGGCTCCCAGCAGCCTTCGCTGGTCTCTAGATTCAGCATCCCCCATAGAATGAGATTAGGACCCGCCCTAACGCCTGAGAGGTGTCTTCACATTCTTATTTCATCCTCACAAGAAGCCTGTGAGGTAGGTGGTCCCCACTTCACAAACGAGGAAACCAAGGCAGTTGTAAGATAAACGACTCCGGGGAGGTCGTGGGCAGAATGGTGACTATTGATAACAATACTGTATTGTATATTAAAGAGTTGCTAAGAGAGTAGATCATCCAAGTTCTCATCACAAGGAAAAAATTGTAACTGTCTGGTGATGGATGTTAACTGAACTTGCGTGATTTCTTTTTACTCTGTTTTCTCACCTGAAGCTATTTTTTTCCATTGATTTTTAGAGAGAGGGGAAGGGAGGGAGAGAGGGAGGGAGGGAGGGAGAGATGTGAGAGAGACACATCAATTGGTTGCTTTCCACACGCAACCCAACCAGGGCCAGGGATTGAACCTACAACCCAGGTATGTGCCTTGACCAGGAATCAAACCCCAGACCCTTTGGTGCGCGGGTCAATGCTCTGACCACTGAGCAACACCAACCAGGGCTAAAATTGTATAGTTATAATTATACCAATTTATATATATAATTAGTTATATAAACTGTATCTATAGATAATTGATTATATATATTTGATTTTATATATATTATATATATTACATATATTATATATTATATATATTATATATATAATATATATATATTTCTGTTTCTCTGGAGAACCCTGATCAAGATATTGGACGGATACCACCACTTTTGTATATATTTGAGATTTTCCCTAGTAAAGGTAAAAAAGAACATCCTTTCTCATCGATACATATTTTTATAGACAACAGAGGGAAACTAAGCTCCCCAATTAAAAAACGCTGTTGTCACGTTCTGGTTTGGATTTGGTTTTGCATCTTACATCAATCAACTGAATTGGAGTGTGAGGGAGGAAACATTTTCTGATTCGTCTTAGCGCCATGGAGAGAGGCTGACATCTTCAGAAGGAACTTTGCTGAAAAGCAAGGAGAGTCACAGACACGCTCACAGAGCCAGTGCCTAGGTTCCTGGTGCGTTAGCAGCATCACCAGCATCCCTAGCAACACAGGGCTCCTTGACAAGTGATGGACACCTTGGTGGGCACCAGCTACTCTGCTGCTAGGCCGGGGGGGGGGGGGGGGATGTGGGGAAAAGCTCTTACCTCCAGCTTCCCTGAGGAATCTCCCACTTTTATTTATATTTGGGGTGAAACTGGAGGATGCTGTGACCCCGTAGAAGTGACTGATAGGCTTGGCCATCAGAAGTGAACTGGAGAGCTGTATTGAGGAGCAGGAGCCCTCAAAGTGACTTCTTCGCAGGAGTATCAGCAAGAGTGAGCTGTGACCTAATCAATTGTATCATAACCTAATGGCCTAAAGCGATGGGTGATGAACTGTTACCTCCCCAATGTTGGGGAAGGGGAATCGGACAGGAAGGAATTGGCTGATGTTTCATCTCGTGCTGCCCGATTTAGTTGGATTTTCCAAAGAGTTCTTCTTGCAGTGTGGTCACAGTTTTAGATCTGGAGTTAGATTGTCTTGGGTACTGAATTTCTCTGAGCTTCTTCATCTGTAACCTGGGGATACTCACTGTACCTTTCCAAGGGCTGATGTGAAGGCAAGAGGAGCCAGTTCATGGCAAGCGCTCAGGGCCGAGTCGCAGGAAGGCCCTGCCCCAGCCGTCTTGGAGGGATGGAGAGGAACAGGGTCAGGGAGGGGAAATGGAGAGACGGGGGGTCTTCCTACAGTTCAGTGTGGTGGGACATAGTGGTCACCAAGGTTTCCTGCTACCCAGCCCTCCCCCCATCCAGCCAGGAGGGTCTTCTCCCTGTAACACCACCGGGAAGGGATGGCCCTGGGGAAGGCACATTGCCCAGCTTTCCAATTCCAACCGTTTGGGTGCTGGGGGATTCAGAACAGGAAACAGTGTCCCGGAATGGGACAGCCACATGGGACGTGCCAGCACTATGGGCGAGGCCGCAGCGCCAAGGAACCAAGGAGGAGGTGCAGCGGGCACCACCATGTGATCAGAAGGTCCCACACTCAATGTCATCAAGACGACGTGGAGAAGCAGGTGCCCACCCACTGCGGTGCCTGAAAGGGCCTTCAGAGCTCAGCTGTAATTGTGGGGGCTCCTGGGTCGTGTCATTAAAATTCCGCCACTTAGCAGGATGGGACAGAAATCAGAGATCAAATTGTTTTGCAGGAAAATCAAGTTCTCTACCTTCTATCCCCCAGTCTGTGAACGACGATTTGCACACACGTGACGGGTCACAGAGCTGAGACACTAGAGGGAGCGGCAGGAACCAGTGATCTGGTGGGGAGAGAGGACATAGGTTCCCAGCGTGGTGCTGCGAGTGTCCCGGCCTCGAGAGAGAACAGACAGTACTTAGCAACAGGAATCATTCATAAACATTCTTCCTGGCCTGAGAAAATACCCTCCAAAGCGTTCGATTCCATTTGCTCTGGTCGCAGCCTCACTAAGCAACCTTCCGATAGCCAGTTTGGTTTCCCCGGTAACCTGGAGGGCACCCTGGTTTATGCGTCTTCCGTCTTCCCGGAGAGTCTGGTTAAGGAGGTCTTGAGAGCCAGGTCACATCAGGCTGCATCTACAACTCCAGGGTCTGGGGCTGTGGGTCTGGGAGCCAAGCTCCACAACTCGATGGTTCTGCCAGGTCAGGGTTTTTGGATGCTTTTCCTGAAGCCGACGGTTAAGGCTCCAGGGAGGGGCAGAGTGAATGTGGGCGGCAGCACTGCGGGGTGGGGGAGTGAAGGGCGAGCACAGGAGAACCCCCAGGAGGAGTCACGGCTGAGGATCGCTGTCCTGAGCCACAGCCGCAGTTTGGCACAGTGGCCTTGGAGCCTGATATGCTCACTGTTAGGACTCCATCCCGGGAAATCGTCGGAGCCTGGGCCAAGAGGCATGTTCCCGTTCATCAAAGTGTTTATAATCCTGGAAAAATCATCCACTTGCCAGCTCTCTCTCTCTCTCTCTCTCTCTCACACTCTCTCAGAAAGGCAGACTGCCACATGCCCCGCCTCCTGGAGGCACGGAAGCTTGACGAACCCATCTTCTCCTCCAGACGGACCTCAAGGGCTTGCATAGGTTCCAGCAGGGACACAGCTCCTCGGATACCCTTTCTGGAGGAAGGGTCTGGACCTCAGGACCACCCTCCTCTGTCGGGGCAGGCCCAGCTCACTTCAGAGTGTTCTAAACTAGCTGGTAGGAACCCTTCCCCAGTAGCACAGCACCACGTCCCCAAGAGAGTCTCACACAAATGCGATGATGCTCAGCGGTAGGAAAGGTCCTAGTGGGAAGCAGGCCTCTGTGAGGTCTGGACAAGGAGGCTCCGTGCCCAGCCCCAGGCCCCTGGCGGTGCTGACATCTAGGTTCACCCAGAAAGCTGGGCTGCAGCTCCCCTGGCCCCGGGCAAGCCACGCTGTCAAGAGCCTCTGCTAGGTCCCAGACCTTGGTTCCCCGGGAAAGGAAACCAAGACAGAGAGTGGGAGCTGGAGAAAAAAGAAAGAAAACATTTAGATACTAAGAGAATGAGAAGAATTCCTCCATACCCAGTAATCATCATCATCATCATCATCATCATCGTAGTAAGGGAGGGAGGGAGGTCTGAGAAGAGAGGTGTTCGGGTGGACGTGGTGCACAGACCTTGAGAAAAGGGAGCAACCTCAGACGGGGGTGGAGGTGGGTGCCCACAGCTCCACAGTTCCCCGGGGAGATGGGCGATGGTGAAAGCAGAGCTTGGGGAAGCCTGCAACTATGAATGGATCTTTTCAAGAAAGAAGAGTGTGTGGGGGTATAGCTCAGGGGCAGGGCATTTGACGGCAGATCAAGAGGTCCCTAGTTCCAATCCAGCTGCTCCCTGGGTCACGACCTTCACTCCAGTGGAAGTATAGCTCCTTGTATCCCTCAGGCCCAGCCTCGTGGACTCTAAATTCCCAGCACGTGTTAGAGGTCAGTGTCTGCGTTGTGATTTTCCTCACGCACTTCGTCTGTACCTCCTCGGCCACTCCTTTGCTGGAAGGGTAGAGGAAGTCTGTCCTAGGCTTTTTCTCTGGGTTTCTCTGGTGCCTAATTATTACCATCCTGATTTTATTTGTTTATGCCAAGCTTGCTTCCCCCCGCAAAAAAGGGGGGGGGGTCTGAAAAGCGGCTTGCAATAAAAGACGCAATAAAAGTCCAACCGACCAAGCATGTGTAAGAAGGCGAGGGCTGACTTACATGAGGCAGTCAAAGTCATAAACATAGAAAGACGCATGGGTGCCAGGGGCTGGAGGAGGAAGGATGGGGAGTTATGATCAAGGGGGACAGAGCTTCAGTTTGGGAAGGTGGAGTTTCTGGAGGTGGATGGTGGTCACGGCTGCACAGCATGGTGGATTACTTAATACCCCCGAAACTGTGCACCTCAAAATGTTATGTGTCTGTTACCCCGGTATTAAAAGTGGAAGGAAACTGGAAAGGCAAGGACTGAACGTTCCGGAGAGGAGGTAAATAGTTATTCTCGAGCCCAGGTGACGAGAAGCGCTGCTGCTGAACGCCGCGTTCATGTTTAAGCTTCCTGGTCATCAGTCGGAAGTGAGCACATAGTAATTCATCAGCTGAGTAAAATATGTTATTAGCTCGGAAAACAGCCGGCATTCGCATGATAGGTCTTTATAGCTGTCCCGCTGGGGAGAGGTGGGCCATCGCCAGGGCAGCCGTGTACGGTCATGCAGCGTGTGTGTTGCACAACCCCACCGATGACACAGTCCCCTACCGCTGCGCCACACAGCGACCCCAGGCATGGGCCATATTTTATCCCTTTTACATAAAACAGAATAGTAGCCCTGGCTGAGGTGGCTCAGTGGGTTGAGCGTCGCCTCGTTTGCCAAGAAGTCACAGATTCAGGGCACATGCCCAGGTTTGGGGCTCGATCCCCAGCAGGGGGCGTACAGGAGGCAGCCGATCGATGTTTCTCTCTCTCCCTCTTCCTTCCTCTCTCTCTCAAATCAGTATAAATGTATTAAAAAGAAAAAAACCAGAATCGTATACTGGGTGGCTTATGGCAATAGAACTCTGTTCCTCAAGGTCTGGAGGTTGGAAAGTCCAGGACCAAAGTACTGGCACATTCCGTGTCTGGTGAGGGCCTGCTCCCTGGCCCATCAACAGCTGTCTTCTCCTGTGTCCTCAGGTGGCCAAAGGGACAAGAGAGCTCTTTGGGGCCTATTTTATAAAGACATTAGTCCCGTTCCACCCTATGACCTCATCACCTTCCAAAAAGCCCACCTCAGCATATTAATTTGACAACATCCAGTCAATAATGCATATATGTATGACCCAGGGAAAAAATTTTTTAACACAATCCCCAAGTCACAAACTATACAGGATAAATTCGATTATATCACAATTTAAATTTTTAAATAACAAAAAATTCCGCTCTGCCTGGTTTGGCTCAGCGGTTTGAGCGTCAGCCCACGGAACAAAGAGTCACGGGTTCAGTTCTGGTCAAGGGCACGTACCTTAGTTGCAGTTCGTCCCCAGCCCTGGTCGGGTCGTGCGGGAGGCAACCAGTCGATGTGTCTCTCTCGCATGGACATTTTCCCCCATCCCCCATCTGAACATAAAATAGAAAAATGTCCCTGGGTGAGGATTATTAAAATAAATAAGTGACAAAAAATTTCTTGAACAAGAGACTCTGAATTTTGCAACATATATGATGGAGGATGGATTTGTACCGGAATAGAAGCAAGATGACAAAGTTCTGGAGATCTGCTGCCCAGCACTGTGGACATGCCTAACACTGCTGACCTGCCCACTAAGAAATGCCCAAGACGCCCTGGCCGGTTTGGCTCAGCGGTTAGAGCGTCCGCCTGCAGTCCGGAGAGACCAGGGTTCGGTTCCCGCTAAGGGCATGTGCCTCGGTTGCAGTTTGTCCCCGGCCCTGGTTGGTCATGCGGGTGGCAGCCACTCGATGTGTCCCTTTCACGTCGATGTTTCCGTCTCTCTCTCTTCTTCTCTCTCCCTCCCACTCTGTCTGTACAAAAAATGGAAAAGTGTCCTCGAATGAGGATAAAAAAAAAAGAAAAAGAAATGCCCAAGACGATACCTTTTGTTGTGTATTTCTTTCTTCAATTTAAAATTTTTAAATTTTTTTTTTTTTTTTTAATCCTCACCCGAGGACATTTTTCCATTTTTTGTTCAGGTAGAGTGGGAGGGAGAGAGAGGAACAGAGAGAGAGAGAGAGAAACATCGATGTGAAAGGGACACATCGAGTGGCTGCCACCCGCACAACCGACCAGGGCCGGGGACAAACTGCAACCGAGGTACGTGCCCTTAGCGGGAACCGAACCCGGGTCTCTCAGGACCGCAGGCCGACACTCTAACCGCTGAGCCAAACCGGCCAGGGCTTAAATTATTTTTAAAATAGTTTTTCCACTACATGAAAAAATAGTTAACCCAACAGAAAATTGTACAAAGACAGGTTAAGCAACTCACAGAAGAGGTTATTTTTATAACAAGTAAACATATGAAAAGATGCTCAACTTTACTATGAATCAGGGAAATAAAAATCAATTTAAACAACAGAGAGACACCACTTCCACTCCCCACTCAAAACTTAAGATAAATTGAGATGGAACTGGATCAAGAGTTGGTGAAGGGAAATGATATTTTCATTTGCTCACAATGAGAGTATAAGTGGTACACTCACTATGGAGAAAATCTTGCCAATAAAAATAGTAAAGCAAATGTAAAAATTACATGGAACTATAATAGTAAAATTAAAAGTGTGCATACAATTCAGGAATTTCAGGGTCTATCCCCTTGAGAAGCTCTAGCATGAGTGCACCAGGAGATACGTACAAAGATGTCATTGCAGCATCATCTGCAAAAAACAGGAAACATTCCTACTATGTCCATTAATAGTGGAATAGATAAATAAAACTTTTGCACTTCCATAATGTAATCAAATAAAGCAGTTCAAGGTAGGTTCAACTGAGCTCAGGGTAAATCGGCACAGACACAGGGCAGGAGGAAACCTCACAGTCCATCTGACCTCAGGACTGTCCCACCACCAGGTCGAACAGGGTCAGGTTGTTGGAGGTCGGAGAGCGTGGCTGAGAAACACTTCTCTGGACAGATGCGTTGTGAGGACCACTCTTCTGGAGGGGAAGAGTTGGGGTGCTCTCCCCGCCCCTTGAGCCTCAGGGAGGGGATTCACGGAGTCCCCTAGAGGGCTTGGTCACGTGTGCTGGAGCTGGGTTTGCAGTGAGCTGTGTCCAGCTCTGCAGGCGGAGTGGGGGAGGCCACTCTGGGGTCAGCGGGTACTGCCAGAGTGGGTGGGAATAAAAGGCACACGAGGGTTCCCCTGGCCACACAGGAGAGAGCCACTTGGGAGCAACGACAAACTCTGCGCAGGAGGATGGATGGGGCATGGACCCAAACACACAGAGTCTGTGACACAGAGCCCCGAAAGCCAGGAGAAAACGCACGCCCCGGCCTGAATGCCCTGGCGTGTTCCCCACAGAGGCCTCGCAGGGATCCCGAGGAAACACCCAGGGGCAATTTCAAACACTCGCCCCTCCAGAGAAAGCACATCTACCTTTCTACAGCCTCATCTAGGGAGAGCTTTCCTCCCCTCCCCCTCTCCTCCCCTTCCTCCCCCCACCCTGAGTGCTGGGAATGAACTGCTAGGTAGTGGGGGAGAGATGAAGGACCACCTCCCCCCTCTCCCACTGCTAGGGGAGGACAGAAGGTGAAATCAATTTCACAGTATTGATGCTACGTGGGATGGGACATGTTGATTACTGAAATCAGACAGCAACCACGGGGCTTCCTGTTACCTAAGCTTGATCATTAAAGTCACTTGGGCCCTGGCTGCTTTGCTCAGCAGTTAGAGCATCCACCCACGATCCAGAGAGACCTGGGTTCGGATCCCCCTAAGGGCACGTACCTGGGTTGCAGTTTGTCCCCAGCCCCGAATGGGGTGGTGTGGGTGGCAACCACATGATGTGTGTCTCTCAGGCTCACCTGGATGTTTCTCTCTCTCTTCCTCCCTCTCTCCCTCCTGCTCTATCTGAAGATAAATGCAAAAATGTCCTCTGGTGAGGATAAAAAAAAAAAAGTTAAAGTCACTTGGACAAGAGCAGTATGTCACGGAGAAAGTTTAAAGGGACAGCAACAAGAGGAAAAGATGAAGTTGCTTTTCTTTGCTTTTCACCTCTTGAGGCCCACAAGTGCAGTGTACCAGATGCAAGAGCAACACAGGTAGCTCTCAGAGATGACGTCACATGCAGGAGCATTTAAGATGCAGAACACCTTCAGCCACTGGGGTTTTAAAAACACCCAGAACAATACTGAATATTGTTTATGGATAGTCAGAGGGATTCAAGAGGGGGACTTGTATCTAGAATACATAAAGAGCTGTCCAAATTCAACAAAAAGTCCAATTAGAAAATGGCCAAAGACATGAACAGACATGTCACCAAAGAGGCTACACAGATGGCAAATAAGCACCCCGGCTGGTTTGGCTCAGTGGTTAGAGCGTCAGCCCGCGGACCAGTGAGTCGTGGGTTCGATTCCGGTCAATGATACGCACCTCGGTTGTGGTTCATCCCCGGCCCTGATCGGGTCGTGCGGAGGCAACCAGTCGATGTTTCTCTCTCTCCCTCCCTCCTTCCCACTCTATCTGAAGATAAATGGGAAAATATCCTAGGGTGAGGATTTATAAAAAGAAATTTTTAGACTTCCGGTCAGGATGGCGGGTAGGTAAATGCAGTATCGCGTCCTCCCACAACCGCATCAAAGTTACAACTAAACTACAGAACAACCATCATTCCAAACCGCCTGAAATCGAGCTGAATGGAAGTCCTACAACTACGGAATTAAAGCAGCAGCCACACCCAGACTGGTAGGAGGGCGGAGGGGTCGGGCTGGTCCCACACCCACGGGTGGCGGATAAAAATCAGGAGGACATCTCGGCTGGGAAGGTCCTCCCTGAGGACTGAGGGGTCCCTGTCCCACACCAGGTGCCCGCTCAGGGTTCCAGTGCCAGGAAGAGAATCCCCATCACTTCTGGCTGGAAAAACCAGTGAGAACTGAGGCTCAGGGAGGCTGAGGCGGCTGGAGCCCCAGGCAGCTCCTTAAAGGGCCCGTGCACGGACTTATCGGACTCTCTCCCTCTAAGCTCGGAGGGGAAGCAGCTCGAGGGGCGCCAGAGACATACAGGGAAGAACTGAGCTGTTTGGCACTGGAGCAAGCGCTGGAGAGGGGGCTTTCTCCGGGACAGACGTGCTGTCAGAGGCCTTTGTTCCTTTGGTGAGCCCTTCCCGGGGGCGGCAGACTACCGCCTATCTGGGACTCCAGCAACCTGGCTCACACTGGTAGCCCCGCCCTGGTGACTCCCTGAGGCCCCGCCCCACCCCGCCCCACCCAACTTTCAGGCCCACCCAACTTTCAGGCCCACCCAAGCTGTTGCCAGTTGCTTAACAATAGGATTGGCCTGTCTTGGATCCTGCTTCAGGTTTTCCTAAATTCTTTCAAACAAGCAGCATCTGGTCTCACATAGCCCCATACCTCTCGTTAAGTAATAAACAGAAACAAACACAGAGAGGCAGCCAAAATGAGGAGACAAAAAAACAGGTCCCAAATGAAAGAAAAGAACAAAATCCCAAGAAAAGAACTAAGCAAAATGGAGATAAGCAATCTAACAGATGCTGAGTTCAAAATACTGCTTATAAGGATGCTCAATAAACTTAGTGAGGGCCTCAAGAGCATAAAAAAGGACCAGTCAGAAATGATGGATGCACAGTCAGAAATGAAGGAGGCATTAACTGAATTAAAGAATAATTTACACAGATTCAATAGTAGAGTACGTAAATCCAAGAAGCAAACCATTGATTTGGAATATAAGGAAGCAAAAAACGCCTTATCAGAACAGCAAAAAGAAAAAAGAATCCAAAAAAATGAGGATAGTGTAAGGAGCCTCTGGGACAACTTCAAGCGTGCCAACATTCGCATCTTGGGGGTGCCAGAAAGAGAAGAGAGAGAACAAGAAATTGAAAACCTGTTTGAAACAATAATGGCAGAAAACTTTCCTAACTTGGTGAAGGAAACAGACATACAAGTCCAGGAAGCACAGAGAGTCCCAAACAAGATGAACCCCAAGAGGCTCACACCAAGACACATCATCATCAAAATGCAAAAGGTTCAAGACAAAGAGAGAATCTTAAAAACAGCAAGAGAAAAGCAGTTAGTTACCTACAAGGGAGTTCCCATAAGACTTTCAGCTGATTTCTCAAAAGAAACTTTGCAGGCCAGAAGAGAGTGGCAAGAAATATTCAGAATGATGAAAAGCAAGAACCTACAACCAAGATTACTCTATCCTGCAAAGCTGTCATTTAGAATCCATGGCCATATAAAGAGTTTCCCAGACAAAAAGTTAAAGGAGTTCATCACCACCAAAACTTTATTAAATGAAATGATGAAGGGTCTTTTTGAAGAAAAAGATAAAATATATAAACAAACAAAATGGCAATGAATACATATCTATCGACAATGGAATCTATAAACAAAGTGAACAGGCAGAACAGAAACATTCTCATAGAGAACATTTTGTTGGTTGCCAGTTGGGAGGGGGGTTGGGGAAATGGGTGAAAAAGGTGAAGGGATTAAGAAGTACAAATTCATTGCTAGACTGACAAACCTCAAAGGGAAAGGGGTTTGGGGGTGAGAAGAAATAAACCAAAGAACTTATATGCATAACCAATGGACACAGACAACAGTGTGGGAAAAGGCGGGAGGTGGGGCGGGAGTGGGGAGGAGGAAGCCAATGGGGGAAAAATGAGGAACATCTGTAATACATTCAACAATAAAGATTAAAAAAAAGAAGAAGAAATTTTTTTAAAAAGCACTTGAGGTGTCAGCATCATCGCCATCACGGAAGTGCCGACTGAGACCTCAGGGAGGTGTCACCACACATCTGTCCGCAGGACCAAAATACAGAGGGTGACAACATCACACGCTAGTGAGGATGCAGAAAAAGGCTCGCTCACGCAGGGTGGTGAGAATGTAAGATGGTGCAGCCACTCTGGAAAACAGGGCAGGGGGGCAAGCTCGTGCCAAACTACATACACGCTTACTCATGCGAAGGTTGATTTTATGTGTTACCTTGACGGGGCCACGTGGAGCTCAGGTATTTGGTGAAACAGCACTCTGGGTGTGTCTGAGAGGGTGTTTTTAAACGAGATTAACACAGGGAGGCCTGTTGCCACGGCAGAGGAAACATCAAGCAGCCCTGTGAAGAGGCCCATGTGACAAGGAACTGAACCTCCAGCCACAGCCGGTGAGGAACCGAGTCCTCCTTCCAAGGTCATGTGAGTGTTCAGCGCTTAGACTGTTCCTCCAGCCCCAGTCAAACCTTCAGATGAGCAGCCTCAGCTCATCCGCAACCTCAGGAGAAACCTGAACCAGAACCGCCCAGCCGAGCCACCCCCAGATTCCTGAACCTCTGAAACTGCGAGATACAATAAAGATTTATCATTCGAAGCTGCGAGATTCTGGGTATTTGTTACGCAGCAGCATCTAACTAATACAGGGTCCTCTGCCAGGGATCCTGACACACTCCCCCAGAATCAACCAAGCCTCTGGACCTCTTGGGGAAAGCACAAGAAAGAAGCCATTTGGTGATGAGAGGGACATTCAAAGGAACAAAGGTTTAGAAAATGCATGTCATCATGGATGGGAGGGAAAGGCTAAAGGAAAGGCAGGAAGGAAAGCGAGCTGTGAGGGCAGGATACACAAGACACAAAGCGGACATACAAACAGGTTCAGAGCCTTAAACAGATGTGGAATTCGGAGGGGCGGTGGGGGAGGCAGTCTCGGTCCCGCACTGTGGGTAACTGGAAAGTAATCGCCACCGAAAAGCAGGTGAAGAACAGGCTAGTCCTTGCTCATGAAGCACCAACCTGCCTCTGGGCTTCATCTTCTGCTGGATACACCCAGCCAGGCACAGACTTTGCTGCCTCACATGGAACCTTCAGTGACCTTCCAAGCGGGTGCCAACCAGGGAAGGTGCCTTTTTGGAGAAAGAGAATGGTGATGGCATAAGAGTTGCAAGGACAGTTGAGCAGGACTGGCAGCTCCCTGCTGAGTCAGAATCCACAGCCCACGTAGACGGGAGTGTAAAGAACTTGATTAACTATACACCATTATTAACAAGAGGGGGTATAGCTCAGGGGTAGAGCATTTGACTGCAGATCAAGAGGTCCCCGGTTCAAATCCGGGTGCCCCCTTTGGGAGTCTCTTTTCCTCCTTGAGCTAAATTGACAAAACCAGTTCTCTGCCAGCCATACTCCAGTGCCTGCAGGAGGAGGCTGCTAGACCCTAAAAGGGTACCTCTATGGCCATCCATCCCTCTGACAGGATCCAGCCAGGCCCTGGGCAGGGCCTGAAGACCAAGAACAAGACCAAATCCATCCCCAGCGCCCTCTTGCCGGGTCTGTGTCCTGGGACCAATTTCAGTATCATCCAGGGGCCAGTCCAGAGACATAACCGAGCCCATCACTTGAACAGAATTTAGTGTAAATCATTGTTAACCAGTATGTCAATCTCCTGTGCCTTCTGTAACAAGATACCACGATGTGGGTGACATAAACAACAGGATTTATTGTCTCCAAGCTCTGACGCCAGAGTCTGACATCGAGGTGTCAGATGGGCCGTGCCCCCTCCCAGGGCTCTACAGCCGGGTCTTCCTTGCCTCTTTCCAGCTTCCAGTGTCTGTTGGCCACCGCGGCCTCCCTCGGTCTGCAGATGGTTCAGTCCAGTCTCTGCCTCCGTCTTCACGGGGCCATCTTCTGCCTGGGTGTCTCTTCTCTTCTTACGACATCGGTCACATGGGACTAAGGGCCCAGGCTACTCCACGGTGATGGCATTAACTAATTCCGTCTCTGACAACCCTCTCAAATAAGGACACATTCCTGAGCGCTGGGGGCTAGGAATCCAACATACCTTCTGGGGGCATAATTCAACCCACACAACCAGGAATTGAAAGTAAAAGGGAAGACTATGTACAAAGAGGTAGTTTCTGTGGAAGCAGCCACCATTCCAGGGCTGGGGACAAGCAGAAGAGGACACTTGTTAAATCCTACCAGCCTGGGGAGTGTCTCTGGGGATCGGGGACTCAGCTCTCCCAGGTGTGCTGCTGTCCCTGAAGAGTCATGACGAAGCCGGGCCTGTGAGCACCCAACTGCATGTGGCCATCACTGTTGCTACCGGTGGACGGTGCTGCCAGGTGACCCTGATGGGAACCCAAAGCAGGCAGGAAGGAACAGTGCTTCTTCCTGCTCCCCCCTTCCACCTCCTGGAATGGGCAGGACCAACCAGGAGCCACCTGGCAGAGGAGGCACCTGGGTCCAGAGGCCCAGGCCCAGCGTCACAGGGCAGAGCACAGAAAGGTGGACTTAGAGCCTAGAGACTCTCAGTTCTTCATCGCCCCAGCAGTTAAAGGGCTGACTATGGAGATTCGGGGCACAGGAGAGGGTCAGCCTGTGTCCTCACATGTGGCGTGTGTAGGAGTCCTGTTCTGTACCCAGTCATGTGTGTTCTCTCTTTGAGGTGCTCCATGCTTGCTCAGGCCATGGGCCATTTTGAGTCTGTTTTCAGATGCTCAGCACAAAACCCACTATGTAGATGTGAGTGTAGATCCTTCCAGCTGTCAGGGGTGCTCCCCAGATTCCTGCCCACCTCTAGGCACTGAAGGCGGAGAGGTTTCGGAGCTGTGGGAGGAGGGAACCTGTTGCGTCTTCTCATGTGGGGAGATGAGTTAGCAGTAGAGCTGGTCTGGCAACTCAGCCAAGCCGTGCAGAAGGGACATCTGGGCAGAAGCTCTGGGTGTGGCCGCACAGGGAAAGGGTGTTCGTGGGGCCTCTCTGGTATGGTGGGGGTATAGCTCAGGGGTAGAGCATTTGACTGCAGATCAAGAGGTCCCCGGTTCAAATCCGGGTGCCCCCTAGCATTTTAGTCTCTAGAAATCATCAAGGAGTTCCAGTTTCCTCTCTTTCTGAATCTGATCTCTGAGTCTGCCTGCAAAGGGTAAGGAAGCTGAGGAGGTCATTTCTGCCCAGAGCAGGGCAGCTTGCTCAGGTGATGTGTTTGTCCGGTTCTCTGATCTTCCCATTCTCCCTCACCTGGTCCCTGCTCTCAAGTGGAAACTTGATCTCCTTGCTAAAGTTGAGGACTTTGACCTTTGAAGGTAGCCAGCAAGAAATCTGAGATCAATTACAAAGGAACAGTAGTTGGGGTGCTGGTCAACTTCTCAATGGTTGCAAAGGCCATTAGAAAATTCTGCGATGTCATATTCCACGTGTTGAGAGGAAATAGCAGTCAGCTCTGAATTCTATTCCCAGCTAAACTGTTCTTTTTTTTTTTTTTCTTTATTGATTTTACAAAGGAAGGGAGAGGGAGAGAGAGAAACATCAATGAGAGAAAACATCAATTGCCCGCCTCCTGTATGCACCCCAGTGAGGATTTGGCCCACAACCTGAGCATGTACCCTGACCAGGAATCAAACTGGTGACCTTTTGGTGCATGGGTCAATACTCCACCGCTGAGTTACACTGGCCAGGCTAGCTAAACTGTTCTTGAAGAACAGACAAAAGCTGTGAGTTTACTACCAACAGACTCTTGCTAAAGAAAATTTTAAATATAGCCCAGCCAGTGTGACTCAGTGGTTGAGTGTTGACCCATGGACCAAGAGGTTACTGGTTTGATTCCCAGTCAGGGCACATGCCCAGGGTGTGGGCCCAATCCCCAGTGGGGGACATACAGTAGGCGGCCAATCCATGTTCTCTCTCATCGATGTTTCTATCTCTCACTCTCTCTTCCTCTCTCTAAAAATCAATAAAGAAAAAAAAAAAGAAAATTTAAGTATATACTTTAGAGAAAAGACAAATGATCCCACATGGGAGGTCTGAGATACAAAAAGGGAACAAAGACATTGTAAGGTACGTAAATAAATCTAAAAATCATTGACCAGGGTGTCAATGGGGCAAAAAAGGGGAAACATCTGTAACAAAAATAAAATTAAAATTAAAATTAAAATCATTGACCATATAACGCAACATTAATGTATAATTTACAAAGCTTTTAAGAAGATAGTACTAAAATACTGGTCAACAATAGTATACCAGGAATGGGATGATAAGAGTGGAAGTGTTTATATAATTTAGAAGGAAGGTAAAGATATTTATTAACTTAGACTTTCAAAATTTGCACGCAGAAATTTCTAGGGTATTATTTTAAAGGTTGTGGTTTTGCCAAGTTAAAGGCAGTAAGGGAATGTATGGTTTATGCTAACAGTCTTGTTAAACATTCATTAAGTCTAAAATTTATTTGTATCTTTTAGATTTTCCATGTATATGATCATTTCATCTAAAATTGTAAACATTTTATTTTCTTTTTCCAATTCTTATATATTTTATTTTTCTTTTCTTTTTTTTATCCTCACCCGAGGATATTTTTCCATTTTTTGTACAGATAGAGTGGGAGGGAGAGAGAGGAAGGGAGAGAGAGAGAGAAAGATCGATGTGAAGGGACACATCGAGTGGCTGCCACCCGCACGACCAACCAGGGCCGGGGACAAACTGCAACCGAGGTACATGCCCTTAGTGGGAACCGAACCCGGGTCTCTCTGGACCGCAGGCCGACGCTCTAACCGCTGAGCCAAACCGGCCAGGGCTATTTTATTTTCTTACCTTAGTATACTGACTAGGACCTCCAGTATAATGTTGGTATTGCCTCATTTTGATTTCTCATGAAAATTTTTCAACATTTCACCATTAAGTACATGCTGTGGACTATACTTCTTATAAATGGTCTTTACTCAATTAAGGACTTTTCCTTCTAGTTTGCAAAAATAAAATTATCATGGATTGATGTGCAATATTATCAAACCCCCTTTTTGGAAGCTATTGAGATAATCATATGCTCTTTTTCCTTTGGTCTATTAACATGTTGAATTACATTTATTGCTGTAAAATTAAACACATTGTGCATTCTAGATATAAATCCAACTTGGTCATGAAGTTCTATTATTTTTTATATATATATAATTCTCATCCAAGGATATGTCAACCCTGAGTCTGTTCTCTGTATCTATATGACTATTTCTATTTTATTTCCTTGTTTATTTTGTTCTTTAGATGTCTTTCTCTGTCTCACTTATTTCACTTCCATGATACCCTCTGGTTCCATCCATGCTATCACAAAAGGTAAGATTTCATCTTTTTTAGAATTTGGTGCAATTGCATACACGACACTAAATAAAATAGTCTTTAGAAACAAATGTTTAATTATTTCCATTTAGTCTGTGAGTCTTAAAAAAGAAAAGCCCTATTTGGTGTTTATTTACATATTAGAAGGATGAATTAAAAGCAGAATGTCAACATGTTTACCGCAAATTATCACAAGAAAAGAAAGTCATGTATGATAAATCATCTTTAATTGAAACAGGATTAAAAATACAGAGAGCCCTGGCCAGTTTGGCTCAGCGGTTAGAGCGTCAGCCTGCGGTCCAGAGAGACCCGGCCCTGGTTGGGTTGTGCGGGTGGCAACTACTCAATGTGTCCCTTTCACGTTGATGTTTCTCTCTCTCTCTCTTCCTCCCACTCTATCTGAACAAAAATATCAAAAAATGTTCTCAGATGAGGATAAAAAAATAAATAAATAAAAATTCTTTTTAAAAAAATAGAGAGAAAGCATGAGAAATAGTTGAACGTTTAGATAAAACGAGACACCCCAAATACATTTGTTCTCTCTAAACAACAACCTTTACAAGAATGCTTTTAATAAGACAATGCCGCATGATTTGGGATCTGTGAGGGCTAATATATATTTTTTTAATTTTATTTTATTTTATCCTCACCAGAGGACATTTTCACATTTATCTTCAGATAGAGCAGGAGGGAGAGAGGGAAGAAAAGAGAGAGAGAAACATAGATGTGAGAGAGACACATTGAGTGGTTGCCACCCGCACGACCCAACCAGGGCCGGGGACAAACTGCAACCGAGGTACATGCCCTCAGTGGGAACCGAACCCGGGTATCTCTGGACCACAGGCCGACGCTCTAACCGCTGAGCCAAACTGGCCAGGGCAGAGGGCTAATATTTTTTAAAGCTTGTAGAAATAATTACTATAGACTGATAACCATTTTCAGCAATTGAAGAAAAAGGATTTTTTTTTACTCATCTTTATTGTTGAATGTATTATAGATGTCCCCCTTTATTCCCCATAAGTTAAAGGATTTTTGAGATTTACAACAAACTGTGAATTCTAAACACTGATTTCCTCTAGAAAAATTCCTAAAAACCTTTTTCTGATTTATATTTTTCTATGTACAAAAAGATTAATTAAATTATTAAATATGCTGCCACAGTGTATGGTGCATGTGACATTTGGACATGAATCAACCTTAATTTTTTGGGTTTGTCAATTTAGAGGAATGATGAAGAATTCAACCATGTTTCCGCTTCCCTTACTTGATTAAAGATGCCTGGGTCCCACCCACATAGGAAAGCTGACTTCAAGTGATTGTTATGGAATGTGAAATCAGCAAAGAGAAATGCATGAAATTATCATTGACCGCGGAACAAATATGGTGAAGGCTATGAGCAGAAGCATACTATAGTTTCTTTACACCTTTTAATTTTATATTCAGAAATGTTTGTGGCTTTAAAAGATGTAATAGAAAATGACTGGCTGCAAGCAGAAAGATTGTCGACCACTTCTGCTGATAACAAATTATATGATACACAGCAGATTTTGAAATTGTCTTGTCATGTACATATACAAATATTTAAACAAGATGGAACAGCAGCTATTAGATTCTTCAAAGGCTTATAGAACAAAGAAGACCTTAGTTTTGTATTTTCCAGAGAATGTGATATAGTAAGAGTTACTAATTAATAACCAATAGTTGCTTGCATAGAGAGCAGTTTGTAGGAATTTGCTGAATAAATGGATGTGCCTACATGATTTTTGCTGAAAAGATTTTCCTCTATGCCCTGGCCAGTTCGGCTCAGCGCTTGGAGCATCCGCCCGTGGACCAGAGAGTCCCGGGTTTGATTCCCGCTAATGGCACGTACTTCGGTTGCAGCTTGTCCCGGGCCCCAATTGGGTTCTTGTGGGTGGAAAACCAGTCAATGTGTCTCTCTCATATTAATGTATCTCTCTCCCTCTTCACTCCTCTCTCGCTCCTGCTCTATCTGAAGATAAATGCAAAAAATGTCCTCAGGTGAGGATAAAATAAAAAAAGATTTTCCTTTGGTTCTACTCCAGGGAAGACACTGCAGTTGGTGTACCTACAAGGAAAGCTACGATGCAGGTGGAAAGTTCAATGGTTTTCTTAACTTGAAAACCAGTTAGCCCTGGCCGGTTTGGCTCAGCGGTTAGAGCGTCCGCCTGCGGTCCGGAGAGACCCGGGTTCGGTTCCCGCTAAGGGCATGTACCTCGGTTGCAGTTTGTCCCCGGCCCTGGCTGGTGGTGCGGGTGGCAGCCACTCGATGTGTCCCTTCACATCGATGTTTCTCTCTCTCTCTCTCTTCCTCTCTCTCCCTCCCACTCTATCTGAACAAAAAATGGAAAAATGTCCTCGGGTGAGGATAAAAAAAAAAAAACAAAACAAAAAAAACTTGAAAACCAGTTAAACAGCTCCATTGTCACATTTCTTGGTCCAAACTTTAAGGATTGTGTATAGCGGCAAGAATAGACAAAAATATTAGAAATTGGAAATTGGACAAAAAGGGGCTGCATGCTAACCTGACAAGCTCAGGGAGGGCTGTGTGGTGGCCGTGCAAACTCAGAGACCTAAAGTAACCACAAAGGATGGTCTGAAATTCAAACTTTTTAGTGAAAAGCAGTTTATGGTGGGTAGTCTTGTCCTAGGCCAGCATCTTCCCTGACAAAGGTCAATCTTTACCTTAACTGAGTCTAATGTCTTTTTGCATCTACAATAACATATCTTTGGAACGTCAAAGTAATTTTCCTTTTTCCAGACCCCTCAAAGAATAGGCACCACTCTTTGGAGACCACAAATCCCCTCATTGTTATTGAGTTAATTGTTGGCTGTTAACTATCCTGTCCCCACCTATGTAAACGATGTATGTGTCACCCTGGCCGGTTTGGCTCAGCGGCTGGAGGGGCGGACCAGAGTCCAGGGTTTGGTTCCTGGTAGGGGCACGTACCAAAAAAAAAAAAAAAAGATGTATGTGTCTATCATTTTACTTTTCATCCAATCCCAGAGGTTTCCCCGCTTTGCTCTCTCCCGCCTCCCTAATCTATCACCAATGGATTTCATGTAACCCACTTATGTCTTCTCTTTTGATTGTCATGTATCAAATAAGGTGCAAAACTGCCATTCTCTGGAGCATTGTCTCAATCCGTTGAGATTTTTCTTCCCGACAGTTGTCAACAGTTTGGCTCAAATAAAGTCAAAAAAATTCTCTATAGGTTTGAATGTTTCTTACATTGACAGAAATAAAATATTTGAGTACAACAATCTTTTTTTTAATCCTCACCTGAGGACATTTTTGCATTTATCTTGAGATAGAGCGGGAAGGAGAGAGGGAGGAAGAGAGCGAGAGAAACATCAATGTGAGAGAGACACATCGAGTGGTTGCCACCCACACCACCCCAACCAGGGCCGGGGACAAACTGCAACCAAGGTACGTGCCCTTAGTGGGAATCAAACTCACGACTCTCTGGTCTGTGGGCAGATGCTTCAACCACTGAGCCAAACCAGCCAGGGCGGTACAACAATCTTAAATCTACTTCTGAAAATATGTATCTTCTTGAAACAGTGCGCAAAACTTTCAGTCTGTGAAATTGCTTCAATTAAATGCCGTCACCATCCAAAATTTTTTCAAGACCAAGAATTAAAAAGGAGTCAAGTCTTTATCTTAATACGTTCCTGTTAGAGGAAGGACCACTTAATAAATTGGTAGCAGAGTTACCACATTATACTGGCAGAACTAGCGTTGGTGGTCCATGAAACTCAGTTGAGATTATCTTTTTTAGTAAAGTCCCTGTTTAATGGCTATGGAGGTATCCAGTAGTTGACAGGGCTATGAAATTACTGTTCTTGCATGAAAGTCAGCTTTAAAATTCTGCTATCTACATTTCTAATAATAAAATTGTAAAAATGTTCTTTCCATGAAAATTCAGATTTTTCTCTAGTTCATTCTGTCGTGGTCTGATTAATATAACTGCAATTAAAATAATTTTTTTCTTTTATTGATATTAGACACAGAGAGAGGGAGAGAGAGAGAAACAGCGATGAGAGAGAACATCCATTGGACACTTCCTGCATGCCCCCACTGGGGTTCAAGTCCACAACCCGGGCATGTGCCCCCACCAGGAATCAAACCCTCGACCTCCTGGTGTATGGATCAATGCTCAACCACTGAGCCACCCCGGCTGGGCTTTCACTGCAATTTTTAACTACCCAACATTCCATTTGACCAAAATGTGTATTGAGGTAGACCTCAACTTATATACTGCAGGTGTAGCTGCGGTCTAAAAATAGCTTGGTTACGCAGATGCCCCAACAGGATGGTTCTCATACTTTTGTGAATTAGGTGCTCAGACTATTATGGACATTGGCTTAATTCGGTTGTCGAAATACAGGTTTGGGGGGATTCTGATTCGTGGTCAGCGTGTTTGAAAGGCAGACTGCGCTGGAAACTCCGGGTAACGCGGCTGTCAACCGGAAACACACAGCCTCGGTAGAGAACACGTGCTTCTTTCCAGTCCGCGAGCACAGACCCAGCAAACCAGAACCTCAACGATCCGGATGGAAGGACAACTGCACAGGAGGTTTTGTTCCTAACCCGGGCCACGTGGGTCGTGAACCGCTGCATCTTGGCAGCCAGATTTGTCATTTCTGCAAGTGACGAACGTCCTCTTTCATCACAGCCGTGTGCCCGGGTGTCATTCATTCCAGCCCCCAGGCTCACTGGCACCGCGCTCTCCGCCCATTTCCACGTTTCTGAATCCGGCTGCCTTCCTTCCCAGCGCCTCGCTTCAGGCGGTGCCTGCTCAGTGGGCCTCCAGGAAGAAAACATCCCCCAGAGGAGCCCAAGTTTGCGCTGGGCCCTAAGCTGCAACCTGTTGAGCGCTCTCGGGTGTGAGAAAACAACACGCTTGGTTCCTAGAGCAACCACGGCGCACGAGCGAGCCGGCCGGCCCAGCCGCGGGGCGGGAGTGTCCGCCGGCCAGCAGGGGGCGCGCTGCGCGGCGGGCGGCCGGCTGAACGGCGCGTCTAGGCCGCAGTCGTGCCCGGCGTGCGCTCGGTGTCCACAAAGCGCCAGCTGAAGGGCCGCTGGGGACCGAGCGCCGCTGAGCTATCCTGCCACCCGAGCTCCTCCGACCGGCCGGCCCTGTCTCTGCCGCGTCCCCGCGCCCCGAGCGAGCAGCTGGGCCCAACGGCCGCGCGAGTCTGGGCGCGGAAGGCAGGGCGGGCGGGTGCCGCCTGTGTGGTTCCTGGCGGCGGCGGCGGCCCGGGCCGGACAGCGCAGGGCCATGGCCGAGGCGGCCCCGGCTCCGGTAAGCGCGGCCCGCGCGCCGAGTGCTGCGCGCCCGGCAGGGTCTGGGCGCCTCGGGCTCTGGTCCTGGGCCCGCGGGGAGGGAGGAGGTGGGGAAGCCGGGCCTGTCAGGTGCGGGGCGCAGCCCGAGCGGCGGAGCACAGGCGCCCCCGGGGCCCGTCGGCCGGTGACGGGCCTGGGTGTTGGTTGGGACCCCGACGCCCAGCGCGGGTCTGAGAGGGCGCGTCCCTTTCCGCATCCTGGGGCCTCGGCGTGAGGCCCAGGGCTCCCCAGCGCAGCAGGGGTGTCCTGCGAGTGCAGGGAGTCAGCCCCCTTGCAGCCGGCCGGACGCAGGGCGGTGGACATGGTGTGACGTTGTCATCGGCCACTCAACAGCTCTGGGTGCAGCCACACAAAATCACCCTCGGTGCGGCCCACTGAGCCTCGCACAGCCACAGATGTGGTGTGACGGTGGCACAGACGTGTGGAAGGACTGCGGGGGGACAGGGGTCCCCAGGGCCCAGCACGCGACAATGCCGGACACACGGGCCGCCCCCCGTCAGTGCCCAGGGTGGGCTGACTGTGTTTCTTCATCCTGGGGATGTTTACTGCAGGCCTGAGGGGGCCAAGTCTTCCGCCAGCTGCTAGGGCTGCAAGTGACCAACTCAGTCCCTGCACATAAGACCCAGGTTAGAATGAGCAGGGACTAGACAGGTTACACGGGGCTGAAAAGTATGCCTTGGATTTGCCAACTAAGAAGCTTTCGGTCACCCCCAAGGAGAGCCGTTTCAGTGGGTCAGGAGCCAGACTGGGCTACTGAGGAGTGGGGGGGGAAAGCAGAGGGAAAAGAGGGGAGCAGTAGCAATGGGGTGGGAAATCGAGCACTGGGGAATGCCACCTCAGCGACCTCTGCCCTTGGACCTTCTCTTTTTCTAGTCTTTTAAAAATACATACTAGCCCAGCCGGTGTGGCTCAGTGGTTGAGCGTTGACCCCTGTACCAAGAGGTCACCAGTTGGATTGCTGATCAGGGCACATGCCCAGGTTGTGGGCTCGATCCCCAGTGGGGGGCATGTAGGGGACAGCCATTTGATGTTCTCTCTCTCATCAGTGTTTCTCTGTCCTTCTCCCTCCTTCTCCCTTCCTCCCTATAATCAATAAAGGAAATAAAATTTAAAGTATATAGTAGATGTGAGCACGTGTCCGCCAGCCATGGCCAATAGACCTCTAACAGAAGCCACATATGGTCACTTGACATTTTCTAGGAGTCGCATTTACAAAGTAAGAACAAATAGATGAAATTAATCTTAAGGATCTGTTTTATTTAACCCAGTGCATACAACATATCTCAATACGTGGCCAAAATTAAGAAGTTAATCGAGTTTTGTATTTTAACTCCATACTAAGTCTTCAAAATCTGGTGTGTATTTTATACTCACAGCACATGTCAGTCAAAATAACCATATTTCAGGTGCTCAGTAGCTGCATATGGCTACCATACTGAACAGTGCGGGTCTATCTTATGAAAAAGAATCAGGAGAGATTGAAATATTGACCATTAAAAAAAGAGTAAAGAACAATGTACCTAAAAATGATTTGGCATTCGGAGCACGAGTGGAGAGGTTAGTTTTAAATAGGATGACCCTTTTCTCTGTGGGAAGGAAAGAAGAAAGCATGGATTAAGTTATTACTGAGTCTGAGGTGGGAAGGAATGAAGAAAAAGAAAAACGTTGAGAGAGTTTTGATATAATCTTTTTCTCCTTGTCATTTGAGAGTGAGGGGCCCTGCAGCGGCCACGACTGATCCTTCTCAGCCCTTCTCATCGCGTAGCTAGTTAATGCAGAATCTCAGCTGTCCTCCCAGACCTACGGAATCAAAGACTGCATTTTAACAAGATCTCCAGATCATTCTTACTCATATTCGTTTGCGAAGCACTGTAGTGAACGTGTAAGGACAGGGCCCGGGGTTTGTAGCAGCCACTCTATGGAATGGGAAAAGCAGCAAGGGGGCCACCAGGCAGCGTTGAGTCCCTGCTGAGCTTAGAGACTGTTGTTGTGTGATAACACTGGTTTACCTGGTTGTGTGACTTACCAGCCTGCTTACAGGAACAGAGAATGAGAACGATTGGACTGATTCAAGCCTGGCGGTTAGCTGAACAGGTGAGGCAGAAAGGGTTGAATAAAGGTGACTAAAGTGATCAACTGAGGAGGAAAGCAAAGCTTGGAGCAGGTTGATAAACCAGCAGCAAATGGAATGGTCACGGGTTTAGTGGGATTGCAGAGCAGGTAAAATGAAAATAAGGCAGGTGGTGAGCTGGAGAGGTGGGAGGTTGTAGCCAGAGAGCCGGTTACCATAGCGTCAGAAGTCTTCCTAGAGGTCATGCTCACCCAACCTCCTGTTTGCTGTAGGAATTTCTTTTTTTAAATACGGTGTTTCAATGTACGTGCAGTGATGGGACAGCCTGTTACTTTCTTGGAAGATCTAGTTCAAAAGTTACTTATATAGGCCAAAGTTTGCCTGCCTAAAAATTCCATGTTGGTTCTAGTTCTGCGCTATGGAGTAACACAGTATAAAGTTAAACAAATCTGTTCTGCCTTCTGTTTTTTCTTTCTTTCTTTTTTTAATTTAAAAAAAATGTTTGTTCTTTATTGATTTGAGAGAAAGAGAAAGAGAGAAACATCAGTGAGAGAGAACATCGATTGGCCACCTCCTGCATGCGCCTCACTGGGGATCTGGCCCACAACCTGGGCATGTGCCCTGACCGGAATCGAACTGGCGACCTCTTGGTGCAGGGTCAGTGCTCGACCAAGCCACACTGGCTGGGCTGCCTTCTGTTTTATAACCCTCCAGATTCAACCTTCAATGCTTATTCAGCTATTACTGAATGGTATGGTTGTGGTTTGTAAGCAGAGTGGTGGACAGGGTCAGGGCATAAGACAGTGAGGGGTTTATCAGAGTGCAGTGAGCTGGGTGAAATCTGGAAAGTTCCTGGGGCATGTAGGCCTTTCCCACTCACAGAGAATGCAGCAACAGCTTGAGCCTGTGGACAGCTGGCTGAAGTTCCTTCAATCTAGGGAATATGCCAGGATGGTTCTTGGTCCAGTTTCACTCACTGTCTTAATCTAATTCATCCCTGACCCACCAAAGCAGTTCTCTTGGCTTTTGATGCCAATGAGCTCCATGAAGACAAGGCTTATGCAGGCAGTACTAAAACTATATTTAGATGAATTTCAAATGGCCATTTAAGCAGTCCTTATCTCGTGTGAGTTTGGATTAGGGCTCCTTCTAACATTCAGTGTCTTGTCTTATCTCTCCACTGCACACAGACTTCTGAATGGGACTCCGAATGCCTTACATCCCTGCAGCCCCTTCCTCTTCCCACACCCCCAGCAGCAAACGAGGCACACCTGCAGACGGCAGCCATCTCCCTGTGGACAGTGGTGGCAGCCGTGCAGGCGATAGAGAGAAAGGTGGACGTGCACAGCCGGCGGCTCCTGCACCTGGAAGGACGGACGGGGACAGCAGAGAAGAAGCTGGCCAGCTGCGAAAAGACAGTGGCTGATCTTGGGAACCAGCTGGATGGCAAGTGGGCCGTGCTGGGCACCCTGCTGCAGGAGTACGGGCTGCTGCAGAGGCGGCTGGAGAACTTGGAGAACCTGCTGAGGAACAGGAACTTCTGGATCCTGCGGCTGCCCCCGGGTATTAAAGGAGATATCCCAAAGGTAGTACTTCATTTCTAGTTGTTCTTCGTGTTGTTAATCCTCACCTGAAGATATTTTCTCACTGAATTTTAGAGGGGAAGGGAAGGAGCATGGGAGAGAGAGAGAAACATCCATGTGAGAAAGACACATTGATTGGGTGCCTCCCACACACGCCCTGACCAGGGCTGGGGATCGAACCTGCAACCCGGTTACGTGCCTTTGACTGGGAATCAAACCTTAGAACCTTTGGTGTGAGGGCCAACACTTTAACCACAGAGCCCACTAGCCAGGGCAGTACTTCACTTCTAGATGGAACGTGGTACCACTGGTCCTTAGTGGGGGTAGTCTTGGAAACCTTGAATTTGTTTTGTGTTTATCTATTTGGGAAGCATTTCATGCTCAATTTAATAGATCATTTGAAGTGTCAAAATTCAGTTCGGGCAGCTCTTTCCAATATAAAGTTGACGATCTGGCAGGTGGATTTGTTCTTTTTTGCTTCTATTCATTACCCCCAAGTCACTTTTTTATTCGTTAACCTGTCTGCCACAATCTTGGTGTGGAAACTAAATTAAGTATCATTTAAATCAGTCCATTTGAATTTGTTAGCAATTCCGGTAAAAATGTTAGAGGGAGGACAAGGAGAGGGATGTAGAGTAAATGGTCAGTGTAAGGGTTTGGGGTGCTCTGTGGCCCTGTCCTTCAGCTCCCGTGTGGAAGAGGTGTGCTTCCGTGCTGCGGCCCGGCCTTTCTGGAGGGGATAGCCTCTAAAACAAAAGGAGATAAATATTTCTCTTACGCTATGGGAAACAGCCTTGAGGCAGCTGGTTCCCAACTGTACCTGTTTACTTATTCATTCATCCAACAAATGTTTCTTGAACACTTACTGTTTTGCTTGATATCTGTGTCCTGAAGGCACAGCGATGAACAATTCCTGTAAACTCCCCTAGAGCTTAAATTTTACTGGAGAAAGAAAGATAAATGTATTCATTTTCCTATTTGTTTTATAGTAAGTGCTTTGATAAAAATGAAGGTGCTGTCTGGTGATTTATTTTAGATTGGCTGTCAGAGAAGGTCTCATAAAGGAGCTAATGTTTAGGCTGAGACTGGTTGACAGGAAGGACCCAACTGTGAGAAGATCTGAGGAAGAGCTTTCTGGCAGTAAGAACACCTAGTGCAAAGTCCCGGAGGCACAAACAAACTTGGAGCCGAGGGGAAGGGGGAAGGCTAGTTAGCAGGTATGCAGTGAGTAAACAGCATGACTGGAAGAATGTGCAGGGTCAGTCATTTGGGGCAGTTTTTCAGCCCTGGCTGTACATAGGCATCACCTTGAGGGTTTTTAAGTTTTGATGGACATCACACCTCGAGATTCTGATATAATAGGTCCAGGATGGGGCCTAAGCATGCATAATTCTTCAGGCTCCATCGCTGATTCTAATACGTGGCTAGGTTTGTGAGCCACGGATGTAGGGCATTGGAGACCAGAGGAAGGAATTTGGGTTTATCGTAGTACTCCTAGGGGAAGAAATGGGAGGGTTTTAAGCAGAGGAGGCACATCTGGTATATATTTTGAAAGGATCACTTTGGCTGCTATGTGGAGAATGGATCGTGGGGGTAAGAACAGAAACGGAAAATTAACAAGGCAGCTGTAGTAGCTGGAGGGGTGTGAGTGGCTTGGGTGAGGGTAGCCGCGGTGGAGATGGACACAAGTGGAGAGTCTGAGGACATTTTGATGGTAGAATGACAGTAGGACTTGCCAATAGGAACTAGGGGATGAGGAGTTAAGAACAACGGTGATTATAAATTTACTGTGTGAATATTTACTTAGAATTTACTGTTTGTGAGTGTTTTCGTTATTTTCTTAAGAATGCTAACTTGTCCAAGATCATGCAGTTAGTAAGTATAAATAACAGAGTTGTATTTAGACCAGAGCATGTGCTCTTAGAGACCTTCCGTTCAGTGACTCTTAGGCTTTGGGCTTGAAGAACTGGATGGATGGTGTTGACACTTACTGAGATGGGGACTATCTTGGGGGTGGGAAGGAGTTAGGGGTTTTCCTTTGGCAGGTTTGGGATACCTGTGACACATACGGGAGGTGTCAAGTGGTCTCTGAAGCTCAAAGGTGAGAAGTATGTGGGAATTGTTGATGTACAGATTGCAGTATGAGTCATGAGTCTGGAAGTGTGTACTGCAGGAGAGAAAGAGTTCAAGGGCAAAGCTCCAGGGGTAGGAGGAGTGGCCTTGAGGTAGGAAAAGAAACAAAACAGAGAAGTATGGGGTCACAGGGACAAGGAGAAAAAGCATTTCAAGGAGAGAACTGTCACTTGAATTGAATATGTTACTAAGAGGTCTAGAAAGATGAAGGTAGTGAATATGATTTGGCAACATAGGCTGGTGACCTTGATGAGAGTTGTTTCAGTGGTGGAAATAGAAGACTGAATGGAGCCGGTTGAAGAGTGAATGGGGCGCAAGCTGGTGTGCTCAGTGGTTAGAGCATCAACCGGCACACTGGAGGGTGGATTACAGCAGGTTCAATCTTCGGCCAGGGTGCCCGATCTCTCTCACATGGATGTTTCTCTCTCTGCCTCCCCATCCCTTCCTCCCCTCCACTCTCTCTTAAAAAAAAAAAAATCAATGGAAAAATATCCTCAGGTGAGGATTAACAACAACAACAAGTGAATGGGAAGAGAGGAAATGGATAAAATGAGGTTAACTGACTCTTTCAAGGGAGAGGTACCTGGAAGGGTCTCAGAGTCAGGGTCTGATGGAGAACCTTTCCCACAGTGTGTTTTATCTGTGTTGGGAGCCCCTCCAGAAGTTTAGGGTAGTGCAAACTTAGCATTTGCCATAAGAATAACAGAAAAGGTAAGTTAAAGTTACTTATCGACTTACCTAAGTAAATGAGTAACATTTAAACTGTCCATCTTAAACTCTAAAATAATATATAAGATAATGTTGTGATTTTTCTTAAAGATTTCTTAATGAAATTACATATATTTGAAGATTCACTAGATTGGTGTATGGGAAGTAAAATTTTGTGTCCTTGCTTTGTTGAAAATGCTCTTATTCTGCCCTTTTGTTTTCTTTCTGTCTGTCTGGGGGTTTTTTTTGTTTGTTTTTTTATGTCAATCCTCACAGGAGGATATTATTTTTCCATTTATTTTTTAGAAAGAGTGGAAGGTAGGGAGGGGGGCAGAGAGAGAAACATTGGTATGAGAAAGACAACAATTGGTTCGTTGCCTCCCACATGTGCCCTGACGGGGGACAGGGAATCGAACCTGCAAGCTAAGTGCATGCCTTTGACCAGGAATTGAACCCACAACCCTTCGATGCACGGTCCGACGCTCCGCCACTGAACCACTCCCATCAGGGACGCCTTTACTTTTGAATTCAAAGTTCAAAATAATCTTCCCTCAGAATTTTTTTTTAATTTTTAGAATTGTGGTAAAACGTAAAACATACATAAAATTTACCATTTTAACCGTGTTTAAGTTCAGGGGCATTAAGTACATTTACATTGTTGTGCAGCCATCACCGCCACCATCTCCAGAACTTCCCAAACAGAAACTCTGTGCCCAGAAAGTGCTGCCTTCCCCTCCTCCTGCCACCCCCCCGTCCTGCTTCATTTCTGTGAACCTGATGATTCTCATGTAAGTGAAATAATACAATCTCTGTCCTTCTGTGATTGGCTTATTTCACTTATATAACATCTCCAGGTTCATCCATGTAGCATATCAGGATTTCCTTCTGAATAATATTTCATTTTTCTCAGAGTTTTAAAGGCATTGGTCCTTTGTCTCATAACATCAAATGCAATCGATGAAAAATTTACTACCAAATCAATTCTCATTTGTTTGTAAGAAATCTATTTTTCTCTTCAGAAGCTTTTATCTTCTATTCATACTAGTTTTTCTAAAATTTATTGAGTATATGTCTGGGTGTAGGACTTTTTAAATTTGTGTTGGGCAGTTGATATGACCTTCCAATCAGAAGACTGGTATCTTTTTAGCTTTGGGAAATTTATTTCTATGCATCTATATTTGTAACCTTGCATCACCTCCCAATATTTTTTTCTGTTTTCATCTTGGAACTAGTTTGATAGGTGATCGATGATTGTCTTTTTCTTTCATTACTTTTCCTTCTTATTTTCCTCTTTTTAAATTAGAGTTCTGTGACCTTCCTCTCCAGCCTTTCTACTTTTTATTTTAACAATTATATATTTAATTTTTAAGAATATTTATTTTCTGGTTCTTTTTAAAAAGCAGCCTAAATTAAAAAAAAAAAATTTTTTTCTTTATCGATTTTAGAGAGAGAGGAAGGTAGAGGGAGAGAAGAGAGAACATGGATTGGCTGCCTCCAGCATTCCCCCCACTGGGGATTTGGCCCATGACCTGGGCATGTGCCCTGACCGGGAACTGAACTGATGCCTCTTGGTGCATGGGTCAGTGCTTAGCCACTGAGCCACACTGGCTGGGCACAGCCTACATTTTTTAATGAATGCAATATGTGTTTGAATTTCTCTGTGACTGTGTATTAGAAGTTTGTTTGATTTTCAGTTTATTGTTTTTGTTTTTTGTTTTTTAATCCTTACCTGAGGACATTTTTCCATTTTTTGTTCAGATAGAGTGTGAAGGAGAGAGAGGAAGAGAGAGAGAGAGAGAGAGAGAGAGAGAGAGAGACATCAATGTGGAAGGGACATATCAAGTGGCTGCCTCCCGCAGGGCCCAACCAGGGCCAGGGCCAAACTGCAACCAAGGTACGTGCCCTTAGTGGGAACCGAACCCAGGTCTCTCTGGATCGCAGGCCAATGCTCTAACCGCTGAGCCAAACTGGCCAGGGCTATTTTCAGTTTATTGTTGTTGGTTTTTTTTCTAGGATTGTTTGTAGTGTTTGTTCATCTTAGTGCTATTAGTGTTTTTCTTTTTCTTTTTTTTTTTAATATTGAGTAATCCTTGGTTGTATATTCATATTTATAAGTGGAGGATTTGATTGACTCGTAGGTTAATTATAGGAAGCTGGCATGTCTTCTCTGCCACCGATTAAGTCTGTTTAACCAAAGGATCCTCCCTTTGCAGGAGCAGGCTAGGTCTGTGGATGCTCCACACAGATGGGCTTCACCAGAAGGTGCTGTGGTGAGGAGCAAGTAGGCAGTGCAGGGACTGCCCAGAGGCCAGCAGCAAGGTGGTACTCCTAGCTGTCAGCACTCATACTAGACTCCCATGCTGTCTCTGGGCAGGTGGGGAAATTTCTTTACAGATGAGTTTTGTGGTTTCGGCTGTGTGGTGAAGGCTGCTGCTACCTCACTCTGCCGGGGCTGATGCGGATGACAGTGGGGGCCCGCTGTTCTAAAGATAGACCTTCGAGCTGCAGCTCGCTGTCACTGCACCCCTGCTCCTGTAGCTGCCAGCTTTGAGCTCAGAGGCTCTGGGCTTCTTTCTCACCTGCAGCCCTTTCCTGTGTACAGGGAGGTGCCACTTCCTCTACACCTTGGACCCCGGCACACGCCCATCTTCTGGGTCTCAGCGAGAAACTCATTGAGAATTCTGATCTGGTGATGGCCTCTCTGTCTCCTCCTTGGTGCTGTTGTAGATGTGGTCTCCCAATCCTGATCCTTTATTTTTGTCATTATTTTATCTGTATTTTTGTTGTAAGCTATCACAAATCTTTTGTGTAGTGAGGTTAGATAAAGATAAACTATTGAGTATCTACTTGACCTGAGACAAATTTTTGGTGCTGAGCAAGATGTAAAAACAAGCGATTTATGGCTCTAGCCTGTTTGTAACCTTCCTGTCCTCTAGGACTACCCAGAGTCCTGTCTCCTAGACTCACCACAGCCCCAGTGCAGCTATTTCCAGATTCCTTGTCCGTGCCCCGAATTTGAATACAGCCATGTGCTCCTTTGGGCAGAAAGCTTATTTTTATAATCCTGGTGCTTAGGATAAGCCTTGTACTTAGTGGATATTCAGAATATATAGTTCTGTGTGAATTAAATACTGCTTCTCATTTGTACCTCTCTCTGAGTGACACTAGCCCTGAAGCTTATAACTTTTCTCCTTGAAAACATTGTCAACTCCTGGAGGTTGGATCTGTGTCGTAATTTTTTCCTGTATCCTTTCAGTAGCTCACATAATTTTCATAACTAGAAGACACTTGATATAGATTTATTGAATGATTGAATTGCAGTGGAAGGGACTGACCCCAGTGTCATTGTGATTTCAGGTGCCTGTGACATTTGATGATATCTCCATCTACTTTTCCACTCCAGAGTGGGAAAAGTTAGAAGAATGGCAAAAGGAACTTTACAAGAATATCATGAAGGGCAACTACGAGTCTCTCATCTCCATGGGTGAGGCTGAGTTGGTACCTTGTGAGTGAGGTGACAGCAGCCCCAAGAGGGCTCAAAACAGTCCCTTTTCCTGCAGTGGTCCTCATTTTCGTGCTCTCCTTACACACTTCAGGTTCCGGTTCCAAGCCAGAGATTTCCAGTTCACCCTTGCTAAATAGGAAATATAATTTCTCCTTGGGCCAGTCATAGGACATAGAATGAAGTTCTAGGTTATGGGTGTGCCAGCTGCAGTGATTTCCATGCATAGCCTCACTTTGAGAGGGCCTTGATCCTTCCCCTTGAGACACCCTGTCACTCTTACTCAATGGAAGTGGCAGGTGGGCCGTGCTAAAGTAGCTCGTGGGCTTTTCCCACGTGTTACCTTTCTACCTGTTTTCTGAACAGATATCATCCATAGTTGGAGGTGAATGGATGGGGAGAAGTGATCTAGAATCTAAAAGAAATGTCCCTGGACTGTGGACCTCAAAACCTTCAGCTCAACCTTGATGGCAATTAGTTGTCATTTTCATTTATCTCTTTGTCATAGCCCCTTTCCCTTCTTCCTCCTAGATTATGCCATGAGTCAACCTGATGTCTTATCTCAGATTCAGCCAGAAGGAGAACATAATACGGAGGACCAGGCGGGGCCAGAGGAAAGTGAGATTCCCACCGACCCCAGTGAAGGTAAGCAGGAGAGGCTCACCACTCCTGTCTCCCTTTCCTGGTCAGAGATGGTGGCTAAGACTAAGAAGGCAGGCCTCGGGGCTTCCAGAGCCTCTCAGTGAGAGTGAGCCGAGAGACCACCTTGTCCCATGCCCTCCCCCCTCTACCACACTTCTGAGGGCTGCTGATTGCATTCCATGACAAAGATTGTGAACCCTATTTAGTAAAATAAACACATCCTTAGACGACAGAGCAAGTGGAGGTGCTTGTCTGGAGGAAGAGGCTTCCAGGGACTGTGCACCTGGCCGTTGAGAAGTGCAGCAGGGGCTGGGGCCTGCAAGGTCCCTCGGAGATGCACTTAGCAGAGGGTGCCGGTGGGGGGGCCAGCTACCATTAAGTGACCCTCCCTAGCGTTTTCGTTTACAGCTGCTTGATAGTGTGTGGGGAAGACTGCTAGCCAGCGCCCAGTTGTATTGTCTCTTTCAAGCCCTGCCTCTGCTGGTAGAATAAAATCTTATGCCATTTTTGTTCTTTGCTGGATAGAAAGTTCACAGAAAGTTCATCCTCCAGGTGTCTCTACTAGATGAACTTCTCACAACCTCATCCCTGTCCCATACACTGTTATTTTATTCTAACATTTTATTCCAAAAAATTTCTAACAGAAAAGTCAAACTACTAACAGTGAACACCTAGATACCTGTCACCTAGATTTCTACTACTAATATTTTAGTCTTATCACATATATACCCATCTCTGCGCCCTTCTGTCCATCCATTAATCCGTTCATCCTATTTTCAATGTATTTCAAAATCAGTACAGACACCAACCCATGTCCCCCTAAGTAGTTGAGCATGAATATCATTAACCTAGAGTTACGGTTTTTTCCCTTTGAGGTAAATTTTACATAAAAAGAAATGCTCAAATCTTAAGTGAACATTCTCTCTGAGGTAAGCATGTATTTGCCACACATTATCTTATTTTTAACAATGTGTGGGTGATCTGGCCAGTGTGGCTCAGTGGTTGAGCGTCGACCTATGCACCAAGAGGTTGCCGGTTCGATTCCTGGTCAGGACACATGCCCAGGTTGTGGGCCTGATCCCCCGTGCGAGGAATGCAGGAGGCCGCCAGTCATTGTTCTCTCTCGTCAGTGTTTCTGTCTCTCTCTCCTTCTCACTTCCTCTCTGTCTAAAAATCAATAAAGGAAAAAAAATTAAAAAGAATGTGTGGGGGATAGTATTTGGGCAATGTAGCAGGTTGAATTTGATTAATGTCTGTGTCATGGATATATATATATAATGAGTCTGAAATCATCACCAATAAAGATGGGTGACTTGATCAGAAAGGTTCATTGATGGAAATAACTCTGTAGTCTGTCACTAGTCACCTAACATAGCCCTCAGCAAATATAAACCAGTATGTCATTTTACTTTGGGATGAATGGAAAAGATGTAAGTAAATTGGTTTTGTGAGGACGTATGAAAGTGTCATTTAGCTGCCATCTTGTCAACTTTTGGGTAGTCTACATATATACATTTATACATTTTTACTTAAACAGTGTAAGTTTTTAATTTACTTAATACTGTGCTTTGATTCTTTATAGTTTAGCTTTCATTGGTGATTAACAACCTAGACATTTACCAGAACTTGAGGATAGGAGTCATAAGACGTGGACCAATCAGTATATAGCATTGAAAAAACCTTCAAATGTATTTCCCCACTTTTATGTTTAACTATATATTGAAGAATTCTTACTAAGTCAATTATTTTCTTTGTATTGTTCAAACCGTCAACTTTGCAAGTGAGGGGACTTTAAATTGTCTCCTGTGTCATTCTAGTACTGTCTCAGTACTTGTTCTCTTTAAAAAAAAAAAAAAAAAGTTCCAGGCTGTGTTTGGGGTCCCAAGACCACCTTCAGGTTCGGTAATTCACTAGGAAAACACACAGGACTCATCATATAGATGTGCTTGGGGCTAAAATTTATTACAGCGAAAGGATACAAAGCAAAACAGCAGAGATAAAAGGCACAGGGCGAAGTCTGGAGGAAACCAGAGGAGCTTCCAGAGTCCTTTGCTCTGTAGAGGACCCACTCGATTCCTCCAGCACCGGGCCGTGACGCTCGGCAGAGAGTTGTCTCAGAGAAGCTGATGAGAGACTCGGTGCCCAAGGTTTTCCTGGAGCTGGGCACGCAGGCACCCTCTGCAAGCACACGCCAGCATTCCAGAGTCCGGGGAGGAAAGCAGGTGCTCAGCATGCGCTACACAACACAGCGTAGGCCCACTGGGGCACTCACCTTTCGGGGGAGTTTCCTGCCAGCACAGGCAGCTGTCTGCCAGCCCGGGCCAGCCTGCAAGCCGGCCTTTCTGACGGGCCTGTGTCCATGTCCTCTCTCCTTACACGTTTAGAAAGTCCTGGTCCCTTTCAGTAGAGAAGTATTCAACTGTCTGGTCCTTAAGGTGCATAACAGATCGCTTCACATGAATACTAGGCGGAGGATACTAATTCTAGTCCTCGTTAGTGACAGAACTAGTAAAACATCTTTTTGATAGATTATTCTCCACTTAACTCTATTTAAGTCATTTTTCATCGTTTTATACCTGATCTTAGCCAAAAGGCTGAGAAGTGATCATCTTGCTCTAATAGAAAAAAATTCAATTTTTTTTTTATTTTTGAGCAAGCAGCTTCTCTAATATCATGTTTTGATCAATTTTAATATATCATAAAATTTGTTGTTAGACCAGCGTGTTTATATTAGAATATTGAGGTACTTAATTCTCTAAAATACACTTGGATTCTATCCATATTTCTTATAAAATAAAACCTGTAATTTGCTATTCCATCTTAGAGCTTTCAGAAGAACTGTGAGTTATAATTAAATAAAAATATATAGATAGAATGGAGTTAATTTTTTAAAAATATTTTATTGATTTTTTTTTTTAGAGAGAGAGAAACATCAATGTGAGAGAGAAACATCGATCAGCTGCCTCCCGGACACCCCCCACTGTGGACGGAGCCCAAACCCAGGCACATGCCCCGACCAGGAATTGAATCAGGACCTCTCAGTCCATGGGACAACGCTTGATCCACTGAGCCACACCAGCTGGGCAATGAAGTTCATTTTGTGCTCTCTCCATCACCATCATCTGAATCTGATGAAGGGAAAGAGAAATTATATCCTCATATGGAATACTCATTGATACCTAGTATCTCAGATAAAATTGCTTGCAATTAATTGAGAATCCTAATGAATGGGAGAATACAGGAAAATATAAACTTGAAATTCTCCTTTAACTCTATTACTAAGGCCAAACTGCAGACCAGCTGTGTGTATGTGTCCATTATTTGGTCACTGATTGTTTTAATACTGAACTCCAGGTTTTTAGAATTCTTTGGAGAAAAACTTGGCACGAGGTTCAGGTGAAATAATCACTGAAAGTCCATTATCCGTCCCTTCTTCTAGTTTGAAAGCCGTGGACTCGAGCCAAGATTTTAGAGTGACCCAAAAGTAAGATGAATTTTTTTCACAATCTTGTAGTCCTGGGGAGACTTCTTTTTTTAAAGAGAAGGCAAGTTTTGTTTTTGTTTTTTCAATTAAATTATTTTTATCTTTTAATTACAGTTGACATACAATATTACATTAGTTTCAGGTGTACAACCCAGTGATTAGACATTCCTGGCCATTAAAATAATAGTGAGTACAATGGATTGAAACTCATGAAATGTATAACATTCTATGAGTTCATAATGATAAACAAAAAAAATGTCAAAGCCACATGAATCACTTTGAGGTTTCTAGAGCACTAACTCATTACTCAGAAACTCAATGCAGAGAAGCAATTAAGAATTTTTTAAAGATTTTTATTTATTTTTAGAGAGAGAGAAACATCAATGTAAGAGTGAAACATCAACATTGATCTGCTGCCTCCTCCATGCCTCCTACTGGGGATTGAGCCTGCAACCTGGGCATATGCCCCGTCCAGAATTGAACCGGTGCTCTTTTGGTGCACAGACCAACCAACTGAGCCACACTGGCCAGGACAGCAGTTAAGCATCTTAAAAGTCTTATATCGTTGATGAATAGAAAAGTTTATCCTCTGGATGTCTGTTCAAAGATCCTTTTCCTTATAGCTAGCCTTTTCCCTCCTGCTGCTTAATGTGTGTGTATATGTGTAAAATCTGGAAGAGAAAGAAAAGGTAAGGCTGGAGTATGTTTAATACATTTCAACCTTGTAGCTCAAAGTAGGATGTTGGAAAGACAACCTGTTACATGTGCTAAAACCTGAGTCCAGTCTCTGTGAGTAACCTGACAGTCTTTGGGGCTTTAGTCCTACCCAAGCTCTTATTTCTGCTTTGAATATGCCTTTAGATTGCAGTGGTCTCTGATGGATTGAAAGCATTGGGAAAACCAGAAAGTTCTCATTTTCTAGGAATAAAGCCATAGCCTGCCTACAAGGCTTTTCTGAGAAATAACTAGGGAGCATGAATTTACTCTCTGGACCTGTCAGCCTGCCAGCTTGTCCTTGTAGGCCAAAAAGGGTTGTATAGGCCTCGGCTGGGATAGCACGCACAGCTGTTTCTCGCTGGCCAGATGAGGCACGTTATGTGTAAAGCTTCTGGAGCCGGTTCTTTTTTCTTTCTGAGAGAACTCCCAAGGTCTGAGGGACTTACCGATACTATTCTCCCCCTCCCAGTGTTCAGGAAACAATGGCCTGTATCATTTAATAGGCAAACGTAATATGATCTCCTAGAGAGAGATTAGAATTGGGAACCTGAAAAATATGTTTCTGAGGAATCAGGTCTGTATTTAAACTGACCTCACTTTGTAATTCTGGAAGTGTGTTTGTTTTTGAATTAACATTTAAGAAGAAAGATTTTGTCCCAGCTCATGTGGCTCACTGGTTGAACATCAACCCATGCACCAAGAGGTCGCTAGTTCAATTCCTTGTCAGGGCACATGCCCAGGTTGTGGGCCCGATCCCCAGTGCAGGGCATGAGGGGGCAGCTGTCAGTGTTCTTTCTCATCGATGTTTCTCTCTCTCTCCCTCTCCCTTCCTCTTTCTCTAAAAAATCAATAAAGAAAAAAAAGTTTTGGTCAATCTTGTTTCTTTGCTTTTTTTTTCCCCTGCTGTATTTTAAAGCCAAACTTTGAAAATGTGGTGTTTCACCGTAAATACTTATTGTCTAGTTAACATCTGTGGGCCCTCTCTACTTAAATGGAGAGAATATTCCTTATTTCGTTATTTCATAATAAAGCTAAGACCCAAAGAAATGAGGTTTTTTAAAAATATTTTTTCTTTATTGATTTCAGAGAGAGAGGAAGGGCGAGGGGGGGAGAGAGAGAGAGATAGACACATCAATGAGAGAGAACATCAATTGGCCACTCCTGCATGCCCCCACTGGGGATTTGGCCCACAACCTGGGCATGTGCCCTGACCAGGAATCGAACTCGACCTCTTGGGGCAGGGTCTACACTCAACCACTGAGCCACACTGGCTGGGCGTGAAGAGATTTTTAAAGTAATTTTGATAATGAAATGAAAGGTACTGTGGATTTTAGGTTATCTCAGGAAGTCATCTCCAAAATAAAAATGGATTTGTTTTGAAATGAGCTCACTGAAAATAGTGAATCAAGCTGAGTACATCGTGTAAAAATAAATTTGATTTCATTTTGAACTGGTTCTGTAGGTGTTGTGTGCATTTATTTTTAAAGGCTGCTTTGGTTTTGTTGTTAGAGTTAAATTTGGGCAAATTGTGCAGTATTCAACAAACCAACATGATTATTCTCACTTTCTGATTCAAGTCCCTGAAGGCCATTCTCTTTCCCCCCACAAACAGAGCCTGGCATTTCAACATCAGATATTCTGTCTTGGATTAAACAAGAGGAAGAGCCCCAGGTGGGGGCCCCACAGGAGTCCAAGCAGAATGACATGTACAAGGGTACCTATGCTGGTGAGTAATGAATCAGAGCGACCTTCCTGTGCAGGTCTAGCTTATGCCAGGACTGACTGAAGACACAGCAGGTGGAATGGGTCGTGGAGGCAAGGAAGTGGGAGAAGAATGGGAAAAGTGGGAAAAAATGACATGCTCAAGTAAGAAATGAAACCAAAATCAAACTAAGATTTAATTTAAGTGAAAAAACACTCTTAACTGTAAAAACAAATTAGAGTGGTCAGAGGAAGAAAAATAAGTGCATACAGATAGACAAAAATATGAGGTTGGGGAAAAACAGAAGAACGTTTGAAGATTATGGAGAAAGGATAGAACAAAAAGATGGAACAGGACAAGCAGTGGAGGAAAAAAATGTTGGGGAGGCACAAATGGGATGGTCAATAAAGAGCTGGCCCGCAGGAGAGACAGTGATGGGAAACAAAACAAATTGTCTTCCTTCTGAGGCAGTGAGCACCATCTCTATTTTGCTATCTGAAACACAGAAGAGAATCAGAAGGGACATTGTTTATGTAATGGAATGCAACCTGATTTTTATTATTTTTTTTAAATATTTAATTTTTTTTCCTTTTATTGATTATTTCAGAGAGAGAGGAAATGAGGAGGAGAGAGATAGAACCATTGATGAGAGAGAACATCAATTGGCTGCCTCCTGCATGCTCCCCACTGGGGATCGGGCCCACAACCTGGGCATGTGCCCTGATTGGGAATCGAACCGGCGACCTCTTGGTGCAGGGTCAACGCTCAACTGCTGAGCCACACCAGCCAGATGCAACCTGATTTTTAATATCTTCTATTCCCTTTATCCTTATTCTCTAGGAAATAAGATAGTTTCTGTTCTTCAAGATATTTATATTGGGCCCGGGTCCTGGCCGGTTTGGCTCAGCAATGGGAGCATTGGCCCAAGGACCAAGAGTCACAAGTTTGATTCCCAGTCAAGGGCATATGCCTTGGTTGAGGGTTCAATCTCTGGTTGGGGACATGTGGGAGGCAACCAATCGTTGTGTCTCTCTCACATCGATGTTTCTCTCTCTCTTTCCCCTCCCACTCTATATAAAAACCAATGGAAAAATATATTCAGGTGAAGATTTTTTTTAAAAAAAAGATATTTATATTGGGGACACACATATCATACTAGATCTACCTCTTAAGTGTCAAGGGTGAGTGGGATGGGTGACTTAATACAAGAAATGAGCCCTGGCCGGTTTGGCTCAGCGGTTAGAGCGTCAGCCTGTGGTCCAGAGAGACCTGGGTTTGGTTCCCGCTAAGGGCACGTACCTCGGTTGCAGTTTGTCCCCGGCCCTGGTTGGTCGTGCGGGTGGCAGCCACTCGATGTGTCCCTTTCACGTCGATGTTTCTCTCTCTCTCTCTCTCTTCCTCTCCCTCCCTCCCACTCTGTCTGAGCAAAAAATGGAAAAATGTCCTCGGGTGAGGATAAAAAAAAAAAGAAATGAGTTTGGAGAACATGCATTGGTTTTAGTTTCTGTTTTTGGATAAGGCCTAAGGATGTGAAGCCAGAACTGTGCCTTGGAAGACTGGCAAGATGTGGCTGAGTATAATTGGAGAGAGTGGACGCATTCTACAAAAGGAAGGACAGAATGAGCAGAGATGCGAAACAGAAACGTGCTCTTTGTTTTCAGGGTCAGTGAAGAGAGCGCTAACAGTTGTGAAGGATTTATCTGGCAGAATACAGGGGAATAGGAGTAGATTAATACATGATTTTAGGCCATCACAATAGGCATCAGAGATTCTTTCAAAGTTTGTGAGCAGAAGAGGAACATAATGAAAATAATGCTTGGAAGATTGATGCCAACGTTGTCCTTTTCCAAGCAGAGCATTGAAGAGGCTCAGATTTGCCGTAGGGGCCTTGGACAGCTTGGCGGTTATCTCAGCCCTCCACTGAGTTTCTTACGGAGCCAGCTGAGAGCTCAGAGCAGTCAGAGCTGGGGAGGGCTGCGCAGAGTTGCTGTGAGACCTGGTGGTGGGTATGACTCTGTGTCCCTTCTTTCAGATGAACAGCTTGTCATCAAAGCTGAAGGCCTTGCCAGAGCCTCCTTGTGCCCCGAGGTTCCCGTTACCTTCTCTTCTCCACCAGCAGCAGCAGCAAAGGATACTTTTTCAGATGTGGCTTTCAAAAGCCAGCAGCCTGCATCCATGACACCTTTTGGACATCCGGCCACTGACCTGGCAGAAGCGTCTGAGGGACAAGTGACTTTCACTCAGCTGGGTAGCTACCCCCTGCCACCTCCAGCTGGGGAGCAGATGTTCTCATGCCACCACTGTGGCAAGAGCCTCAGCCAAGACATGCTGCTGACCCACCAGTGTAGCCACACTGCTGAGCATCCCTTATCCTGTGCCCAGTGCCCCAAGCACTTTGCTCAGCCAGCCGAGCTCGGCAGTAACTCCCAGGCCCACGCCAGTGAGGCACCCCCCACTTGCCCACACTGCGCCAGGACTTTCACTCACCCGTCAAGACTCACCTATCACCTCCGGGTCCATAACAGCACCGAGCGCCCTTTCCCTTGTCCTGATTGCCCCAAGCGCTTTGCGGACCAGGCCCGCCTCACCAGCCACCGGCGAGCTCATGCCAGCGAGAGGCCCTTCCGCTGCTCGCAGTGTGGCCGGAGCTTTAGCCTGAAAATCAGCCTCCTGCTCCACCAGCGCGGGCATGCACAGGAGCGGCCTTTCTCCTGTCCCCAGTGTGGCATTGACTTCAATGGCCACTCGGCGCTGATCCGCCACCAGATGATCCACACGGGCGAGCGTCCTTACCCGTGCACCGACTGCAGTAAAAGCTTTATGCGCAAGGAGCACCTGCTGAACCACCGGCGGCTGCACACGGGCGAGCGGCCCTTCAGCTGTGCGCACTGCGGCAAGAGCTTCATCCGCAAACACCACCTCATGAAGCACCAGCGCATCCACACGGGCGAGCGGCCCTACCCCTGCGCCTACTGCGGCCGGAGCTTCCGCTACAAACAGACACTCAAGGACCACCTGCGTTCGGGCCACAGTGGAGGCTGTGGGGGTGAGACTGACACGTCTGGACAGCCGCCTGACCCCCCAGGCCCCCTCCTAAGTGGGCTCGAAACCTCTGGTCTAGGCGTTAACACTGAAAGTCTAGAGGCCAATCAATGGTATGGGGAGGGCAGCGGAGGGGGAGTTTTGTGAACCTTCCTCTCAGTTATCAGGGCTCACCCAGGGCAAGAGAAAAGCCATGAGCCCCTCCACACCCGCAGTAATCACTGTTGATTGGCACATTGATGCGTTTGGGGTCCTGTGCGCTTGACTAGAGACATGCTTGAGCTTGGGAGCGTCACAGCATCACAAGAATACCACATTTTGAAACCCAGAAAGACCTGGGAAGGAGCCCAGCATCCCCATCTTTTCAAAAATGTGACCTAAGCAGAAATTGCAGAGATAGGAAAGCAAGCTTTGGCCTCTGGTAATTCGTCACAGGGTAACAGATTGAGAGTGATTGCAGCTTGGAGCCCATCTGAGGCAGAGCGTGTTTCCCCGAGCCCTTCTCCGGCCCCTGATGGTGAGACAGTTGTTAGACGAAGGCTCAAGCCTTGGTCCATGTTCCTGCTGCCCTAGACACCAGCCAAAGTCCGCTCACGTGCTAATGAACTGCCTCTCCCCAAATTATAGCTCAATATGGCTTCCCGAGGTTTCCTAGACGCATTCTCTTAAGTACCCTTTGTTAATCATCAGGCGAGCAGGAATCTGACTGCTGCTTAAGGAGAGCAGTGCTTCCCTTGCACCAGCGTGATTGCAGCGTCCAGCTTCTCTGGCGTTTGAACGGCTGGAACTGCTGCTGAGGTCCTGGTTGAAAAGAGGGAGCGGTGTGCTCAGCCCCAGCTTTAAAAGCTAGAGATCCCAGGGAAATGACAAAGCCTAACATTTGTGCCTGAACCACGTTTCCTAGAGTCATTTACTTCCAATTCTTCCTTATTATTGACACGATGGCTTTTCCATTTCTGGTGTCTGATGTTCTTGACAGTCCTCAGCAGAAAAGATCACAGCACTTTCCAGAAGCATTCTGGTATTTCAGTGCCAGTGGACGCCCAGCTTTCGTCTCCTCAGCAGTGAGGCTAGTGTGACAACGCATCTTTCTCGAGCCATCAGAGTGTGTTCGCCCATCCGGTCATTCCCGTGTTGGCAGTGGCCAGTGAGAGACTTCGCAGATCACTGAGAGCCAAGCACAGACAGGGATAGCCTCTTCCTTCTGCTTTTGCTTTTAGGGACCTTGGCTACAGTGTGTCCTTTTGTCAGGGTCATTCAGTCACCTGGGAGCATCTGAGCCTTGTTCTGCTCTTAAGTGGCCTTGCAGTTGGGCATAAGTCCCTTTCCTTCCCTTTACAGATCTCAGATTTTCACCTGTGAGATGAGGTGGGTGAAAGAGGAAACGTGAGCTAAGTCAAATTTTTTTTATATCTTGTGATACATTCCTTCTCCTGCCAAAATCCTATCTCTGTCTCTGGCTTCTATCCAGGCAAAGCCAAATAAGCAGCAAAATCAAAGCAGAGACATTCCTGCTGAAACTTGACTGAAATCTATTTGATTTGTTGTTTTCCTCCTGCTCGGAGCCTGGGGTGGAAGACAGAGAATGCAGAAATGCTGTTGATACCCACACTCGCTTGTTTCCCCGGAATCTTCCTGAGGTGCCTGGAAACAAGGTCTGCAAGTAGTCAGGACACTTTGTTGATGAAATGGTAGCGGAAGGACCCATTTTTTTCCTTATCACTTAGCCCAACCTTTACCCTGCCTGTGCATAACCATACTAGGAAAAAGCTTTATTACCCCAGCCAGCTTTGCTCATGGGGAGGTCCTGTCTGGACATGCTGCTCTTCTGAGTAATCGGCACAGTATCCGCTCTGATAGCCACAATACCAGGAACCGCGGGAGACCTAAGCCGTGTCTGTGAGACCGTATCTTCCAGTGTGAAGGTGCTGAAGAAGCCCCAGGGCGTAGAACACACTGAGTCAGATGAGGAGAGAATGCTGGCATGTTGGGAGCTCTCCAGCTAGGATCTGGACTCATACTGTGAGAAAATTGGAGGTTCTGGGAATTCTGGTTTCATGGGTGAACCACTAGGAACTTGAGTGTGAGCTCCAGCTCTGGTTTGCACCTTGATCTCCCTAAAGAGAAGGGAGAAGAATCAAGGTACCACCTTTAGATGGTGCGTTCCCTTTTCCGAACAGATTTAAGCATTCACCACGGTGTGCTGGAGAAGGGATTCTAGGTGTGATCTTGGACTATATAACACGGAAAATTCTTTTTTACTCATTGATTTACTGAGGACATGGACCTTACTAATGAAAGAGACCCATGGGTTAAAATGCTGCAGATAGATCCCACAGTCCCTTCTGCAAGGAACTGTAGTCAACAGGGTCCCAGACTTTGGCAAGAAGTGAACATAGTTAATATATCAATGAAGCAAGAACCGTGAAGCTGAGTGAAAGGGGTGGGCAGGGCCATGCCAGAAAGATGGAAGTAGGTGTCCTAAACTTTGGCCCTGGTACAGACTAGGAGTTCAACTGTGGTGCATTCTGGTCTCCTCCCCCTCCACAAGGTAGAACTCCAGGACAGCTCCAAATTACAGAGTTTTTTTGCCTGAGATTCAAAAATGGGTAAGTAAAATGGATCAGTGGAAAAGATTTAAGTCCAACAGAAAGGTTTTAGTTATGGAGAAGCTTGGTCTATTAGGAGTTCCTGAGGAACTGCATTTAACTCAGCAGTTAAAGATGTACCTGAGGATTGGTTGTCATGAGCAGATGTGACAGAGAAGAGGAAAAGCCAGAAACGTGCTCCTCAGTCTGCCCTCCGGATGAAGCGGTCTGTATTGTCACACAGATAGGCACCATCTCGCTAGAGCGGATCCAGGTGTTGACTGTAACCAGATCCACTCTGCTTACTAGGTTTTTCATTGTCACCATAAGATGACCCTCTGGTTCAGCCACAGGTGTGAAAATAAATGGAAATTGTCTAGAAGATGAAAGCCGATGACTGGTCCTTTCTGCTGGATGTGTGGTGTTGGTGACACCGTGGCTGGGCTCTAGCCAGGGCAGTCTTTACACACCTCCCTCGTCAGTAACAGTCTGCAGAGTTCCCACGGGGGGTTGCTGGGCTGCTTTTTGAAGCATTTTTGAGAGATTTGAGTGTCTGTGCCTATCTCAACCAAGGCCAGACCCTGTGGCTTACTGGCAAGGAACAAATGCCCACTGTCTGTGCAGAAGCCTTGGTGGTATAAAAGGACCCGAGTTCCTTTATCTTCATTCCAAATGGTATGGAGAACCCAAATTTCTGCTCAGATTTCCTCTTGAGTAGGGGCAAGAAAGCATCCTGCCCCTTCCTCCAGCTTGTAGCTTCCCTCAACAGCTAGCGGCCCAAGGGCTGCTCAGTAGCAAAGAATAAAAGCAAATCTTTCCCCACAAGGCTCTTGTAGACCAGGAATTCTGAACTCTTATCTTCAGATACATGCTCTTGGTGGCTACCTTTGACCCTGTTCCCTTCACTAAACAAAGGAAGCAGGATTTGTACACAGAGGACATTCTTTGACTAGGGAAGTGTTGGGCTCTTAGAAGCAAAAGGCAGTGAAGTTAGGTCACGTCAGGGGTGGGGGATGGAGGTGGACAGTGCACAGGGCTTAACTTGAGGCCACATCACGTGGGTTTAGAGTATGGACTCAGACCTAGATTCAAGTCTGTATCAGCAGAAGTAACCTGACATACATGTATTATTCAACCATCATGAGCCTGGTTTCCTTATCAGTAAAGTAGGGAGAATGATACCTCTGCCTCTGAGGTATTAGGTTAGGGGATACCTGTGAAAGTGCTGAGCACAGAGCCTGACACGTAGAAGGCGTCAGGATGGCAGCCATCAAGAGGTGCACGGGACCCACCAGAGAGGGCCAGAAAGGCGGCTGAGCCTAGAGCCGTGTCCACGGAGGCTGCTCTGCAGCACGTGATTCTTGATGTCTCAGCCTGTTGCTTCCATGCAGTCTGTACTTTTACTCTGCCTTCTCTGTGCTCCTGGCTCCACAGGTTCCTGTGTGCTGTGACAGCCTGTGGCTCTGGTCCCCTTGGTTTTCCTTGCCTCAGATTCTAAGCTGCGGGGTCTGGCCCTGCTCCTCCTCCTACACCAGGCCACAGACGTTTTCAACCAACCCTTGGATTGGCTGCCCCTTGGTTACATGCTCATCTTGGTTCCATCAGCTGTGGTTGGAAGGGAAGGTCCTGTGGTCCCAGCGCCAGGGTCTGTGACTTGGAAATGAGCAAGCAGTGGCGCAGCATGGCATTTCAAACGTGGCTGGGAGAGGAGGAAGTCGGCTTCACCTGAATGTGCGTCACCTGCATCAGGATGCCTTCAAGGACTTCTACTTCATGAGCACTGTCAGCGACCAGAGCTTATTGTCCCTTGCATAGAGGACCTGGAAGGTGCTGTTGTTTTTCTATTTTGCAAAAGGAGTCATTTGTCACTTTCTTATGCCTCCCTTTCTGGCCCTACTGGGTTTTTTTTAATGCGTATAACTGACCACAATTTCATATACACACATGCACATATATGCATGCACACACACAATGACTTTTGTCAACTTGGTCAAATTGCCTCTTCAAGACAAAAACTTACTTCAGCCCTGAGACCTTCCAGCCACTAAGTGCAGAAAGATACAGTCTAATCAGAGGAGCCTCAAGCAGTGTGCCGCAGATTGGAAAATTGACAGGTTGCATTTCCAACAGAAGAGCAGCTAAAACCTCACTGGGCTATGTGGCTTTGTTTTTATTAGCAAAGCCCGTATTTGCTGTGAAATCTCGAAACCAGTCTAAAAATGAAGCTCCCAGGAATGGGGGCCACATCTCATTTTATGTCCCTCATGGTGCCACATGCTGTTAGGGATGTGGACGTTCCATGAATGATTGTACAGTGGGCCCAGCTGGTGTGGCTCAGCAGTTACAACGTTGGCCCGCAGACTGAAGGGTTGAGGGTTCAATTCCCAGCCAAGGGCATGTCACTGGGTTGTGGGTTCGATCCCCAGCCCTAGTCTGGGTCATGTGGGAGGCAACCGATCAATGTGTATGTCTCACATCAATGTTTCTGTCTCCCTCCCACTCTCCCTCCCTTCCTCCCTATCTAAAAATCAATGGGACCTGGCTGGTGTGGCTCAGTGGTTGAGCATCAACCCATGCACCAAGAGGTCACTGGTTCGATTCCCAGTCAGGGCACATGCCCAGGTTGTGGGCCAAATCCCCAGTGGGGGGCATGTAGGAGGCGACCAGTTGATGTTCTCTCTCATCGATGTTTCTGTCTTTCTCTCTGTTCCTTTCTCTCTAAAAAAAAAAAAAAAAAAATCAATAAAAAATTTTTTAATAAAAATAAAAATCAATGGGAAACTATCCTCAGGTGAGGTTTAACAAAATAATTTAAAAATAATAATAATAAGTAATTGTACCACTTGAGCAGGGATTCAAAACTGGATTCTGGTCCTAGCCTAGGATTCTCTACCATCTTGATTTGGAGCAAGCCACTTAATTTGTGGAGATCTCATTTTCCTAATTCTACTACGCACATTGAACAAGATGGTAATGTAAGGTCACTTTCAACGCTAAAATCATAGATTTTAAGATTTAACTTCCTGGTCATTTCCTTGGCTGGCTTCTCTCCAGCTTCTGCCCTACTGAGTGGTTGCTTCAACCCAGCAGAACAAGCCCCTTGGAGAGGTAAGCATCATTGCTGAATAAGGAGTCTCATTGTAACCATATTATAATTACTCCAAAGCCACTCAAACTGACATAGTGTTAGCAAAACTATACAATATTGTTTTAAATACACAGTATGCAGTTGATTGCATTTTTTAAGGGTAAGAAAACACACCAAAATAACAATGGTGGTTCTAGGGTGCTGGGGTCATTCGGTGGTTATTCTTCCCTGTTAATTCTGTGTAATGTAAAATACCTGGTGTATAGCATTTTTTTTTTTTTTAATCCTAACCCGAGGACATTTTTTCCATTTTTTGTTCAGATAGAGTGGGAGGGAGAGCGAGGAAGGGGGAGAGAGAGAAATGTTGATGTGAAGGGAACACATCAAGTGGTTGCCACCCGCACGACCCAACCAGGGCCGGGGACAAACTGCAACCGAGTTACGTGCCCTTAGCGGGAACCGAACCCGGGTCTCTCTGGACCGCAGGCCAACGCTCTAACCTCTGAGCCAAACCAGCCAGGGCTGGTGTATAGCATTCTTTATGCTTTTATAAGATCACGGATTATTTTAATGAGAAAGGGAGGAAGGAGGCCAGAGTTTACATCTTGCTTTGGTTTCTCATTCGTAGTGTGAGGCTAATCCATGTTTTACCCAGTTTGCATAGGTGCTGTGAGGCTCAAATGAGGATGGTCTTAAAAAGTGCTTTGAAACGTATGCCAAGCCTCAGAGGAAGGTGCTGATGCGTAGATGCAGGAGAATTGTTGACCAGGTGAACAGTTCCTGGGGCGTGGCTGGTGCGCCTCACTCAGGACGGGGCGGTGGCTGCTCCTGCACTTGCAGCCTGCTGGCCTGTGCTGGGTGCTGAGGAGAGGCCGCCTGGGGCTGCAACTAGGGAAGTGGTGGGGAAAATGGGGGTATGTGTGGGCAGACATTGAAAACAAAGCGGGGTGCAGAAAGTACCAGATTGACCTCTATAATGTGTTGACCTCCCTCTAGCAGCAACCTCCGCAAGCTGACCAGCTTTATGGATACGAGGAATTAGAACGAATCAGGAAGGCAGGCACATTACTGGAGAGACTGGGTCAAACAAGCAGAATTCAAAGTCAGGGATGCGGACAAAGGTAGGCACATCAAGCCAGCTCTTGCCTTTACATTTACAGTTATTAAAAACTGTGTGAGAAAAACAATATCTACAAGCCAACCTCGTGAATAAACAGCAGGATAAAAACAATGAACAAGAATAATTAAGTCAATCATTTTATTTTTAGCCAGTAAGTGATCATTTAGAATGAACCCCCAGGGTGATCTTGTGGGGCTGAGACAGGGACCTGAGGAATAGCAGGAAGACTGTTACTCTGGTTCTTGGCTGAACATTAGAATAACCTGGGGAGCTTAAGCTACTGTGTATGGCCCAGCCAGTGTGGCTCCGTGGATTGAGCACCATCCCATGGACTAAGAGATCCCCAGTTCAATTCCCGGTCAGGGCACATGCCCAGGTTTTGGGCTCCATCCCCAGTGGGGGGCATGCCGGAGGCAGCTGATCTATGTTTCTATCTCTCCCTAAAAAATCAATAAAAAATAAATATATATTTTTTATTTTTTAAAAATACTGTGTATGCCCTGGCCGGTTTGGTTCAGCGGTTAGAGCATCCGCCTGCGGTCCGGAGAGACCCGGGTTCGGTTCCCGCTAAGGGCATGTACCTCGGTTGCAGTTTGTCCCCAGCCCTGCTTGGTCGGGCGGGTGGCAGCCACTCGATGTGTCCCTTTCACGTCGATGTTTCCCTCTCTCTCTCCCTCCCACTCTATCTGTGCAAAAAATGGAAAAATGTCCTTGGGTGAGGATTAAAAAAAAAAAAAATACTGTGTATGCCCAGGGCTCACCAGGCATGATTTCACTCATCTGAGATGGGGCCTGGATTCTTCTTTTTATGTTTTTAAAGTTCCCCCAAGTGCTAGAGGACTAAGAAGGCTGAGTCTGAGGAAGCAAGACTCTGCTGATGCAATCCTCCTAGAAAAAAGGGTTGGGGAGAGCAGCCCTAGTCGGAGACTATCACAGGGCTCACTGCACTACCCAACATTCTAAACAAATAATATAAAGTTCCCAAGTGACGTTAGTGTGCCCGCGAGTTTAGAAGATCATGGAAAGAAAGTGAATTATTGGACTGGACAGGACCGGTGAGCTGGCTTCGCGGGAGCAGGGAGCTGGGCACTGGAGATTAATGAAAGGTCTTTGGATCCACAGTAGGAAGTCATAATGTGATCTAGAGGCAGGGCTCAGAAGGAAAGAAGGCAATGGGAATGGTGGTTGAGAAAGGTCTGACGGAACTCAGTAGTCAGGTCAGCAGTTCTAGAGGCCTGTGCCCACTACAGGCGCTGTGTCCAGAGCCCTGGCCATCGAACACTGGCAGCACACCGATGAGCACAGAGGGTCCCAGGGCCTGCAGCCGCCCTCCCTGACCTCTATGGTGGTGAGGCCAGCACCTCCCTGTTAGAGCAGTTTGCTGAAGAACAAAAAGGGGCCTTGGTGATGTCGTTACCAGCTTCGATTTAACAACAAAACTTGGTTTTAATACCTTATTTGTTGCTTTAAAAAAAAAACCAAAACAGTATTATTCTGCATGAACACTGGGCTTTATTTTGAAAGACTTTTAGCCATTTTTAGTAATCAAATCTACACTTAAAGGTTGAAAGGCTGCCCATTGAGATTCGCGAGAACATGCTGCAATTATTTCCAACATAAGCCACATCTTCTGCATGAAGGGTTTTCAGCCGTAGGTGCTGGCTGCATTAGAACTGCTGAATAGTGAACTCAGTCACCCGAGTGATCGCACATTTATTAACACGAGGAAAGTACCTTAGAGCCATTAAGAACTGAGGAGAAGCCAATGAACTTCACTCGTCTGCTGTGTCAAGACTTGTAAAGAAGGTGAGGAAATGCCTCTTTGAAGTAGGCTGAGAATAAACTGGAGAGAGAAAAAGTAATGTTTTATCTAAACTTTACATAGGTATAAAGCACAAATGTTCAGAGATTAGTGAGAAAGAGAGGGAGAGAGAGTGAAGATGTGTGTGTACGTATGTGTTTGGCATTTAAGTCTGAATAAAAATGGTGGCAAAAGGATGGGTTTGAAAAAGGCAAGGATGTTGAAAACTCATTAATAAGAGCAAATTGGCCTTCAAACTATATAATACAAAGTATTTGACTCCGATCCCCACATTAACACTTGGCGCCTCTTCTGAGGGGTCTGGGAGCTGGCCCCGGCGCCCTCCCCTCCACCAAGCCCCGCCTCTGATTTCCAGTCGTACTGAGGATGTAGGTGACTTTGTGTTTTTTTTTTTTCTTAATCCTCACCCGAGGATATTTTTTAATTTATTTTCAGACAGAGTGGGAGGGTGGGAGAGAGAGAGAAACATCGACGCGTCTCGTCTGGCTGCCACCCACACAACCCCAACCAGGGCCAGGCATGAACTGCAACTGAGGCATGTGCCCGTGGCTGGAATCGAACCCGGGACTCCTTGGTCCACAGGCCAGTGCTCTAACTGCTGAGCCAAACCTGCCAGGGCTGATGTCAGTGACTTTGAAACCTAAGGAGTTACCCTTCCTTGGAAGTTGGCACAAGGGACAGTGTCCCAGAGAGGAGACAAGTTTGCAACCATGGACAAGCCAGTGGGCAAGGGGAGCTTGAGGACCCCAGGCCGCCATCTTCCTTTCTCTGCCCCACTGATGACGTTGTAGTCCTTAAGCCGACTTGTGAAACTAAGCCTGGGAGATGCCAAAATAGAAGGGCAAATCTGGTCACCCTCTTCACTCAGCTAAGAGTACATCTCAAGGTTTTCTCCCTCAAATAAAGCTTGTGGTTGTTGAAAGGAGCTGGAGTACCAGGGGTTCTCAGGAAATGGTCGAGTTCTCCGGAGAAACAGAACCAACAGGCTACAGAGAGATCTTAGAGGTTTATTGTAGCAATGCGCTCCTGCAGTTATGGAGGCCGAGGCGTCCCTGGATATGCCCTCTGTCTGCAAGCTGGAAACCCAGGAGAGCCCGAGGGGTAATTTATTTCCAGTCCGGAGGCCAAGGCTCGGGGCCCAGGAGGGCTGCTGTCCAAGGGCAGGAGGGATCAGTGTCCCAGCTCAAGGAATGCTAACGTTTTCGGGAAACACCCTCAGACACACCCAGAAATGTTTTAACAGCGATGTGGGCATCCCTTGACCCAGTCACGTTGATGCATAAAATGAACCCTCAGGACCTGGTCGGTTTGGCTAAGCAGTTAGAGTGTCAGCCTGTGGACTGGAGAGACCCGGGTTCGGTTCCCGCTAAGGGCATGTACCTCAGTTGCAGTTTGTCCCTGGCCCTGGTTGGGGTCGTGTGGGTGGCAACCACTCCATGTGTCTCCCTCACGTCAATGTTTCTCTCTTTCTCACCCACCCCCCCGCCCCCCGCTCTATCTGAAGATAAATGCAAAAAAAAAAAAAGAACCCTCAGGATACACACATGTTCTGGCATATCCGAATTCCCTCTCCTCTCCCCTACATCCCGCAGTTCAGCATCTATCACATCAGATGCCCTGTCCAGGCCGTTGCTGCAGAATCCCCAGGTGAGAAGATGAAAAGCCGTCAATGAACACCTGAGAGAGTGAGAGGCCAGCCTGGGTCCTTCCCTCCCGAGAAATGTTTATTAGCAGTGATACTTGAATCTTTTTTTTTTTTTAATCCTCACCTGAGGACATTTTTGCATTTATCTTCAGGTAGAGCGGGAGGGAGAGAGGGAGGAAGAGAGAGAGACAGACACATTGACTGGTTGCCACCCACACAACTCCAACTGGGCCCGGGGACAAACTGCAACCGAGGCACGCGCCCTTAGCGGGAACCGAACCAAGGTCTCTCTGATCCGCGGGCCCAACCTCTAACCGCTGAGCCAAACTGGCCAGGGTAATACTTGAATCTTTGATCCACTTTATCACTCTCTTTATCATTGCTCTTTCTGTTCCTCAGTAAATTAGGGAGCTGCTTCATAGCTACTCCATGATTTATACAAACAAGCCTAACGACTGATGCCTTTCCCAGCTCAGGACCTCTCCTGCCCGAGCCTCTCCGCCCACAGGGCAGTACCCAGGAGAGGGTCCACGGCTTGTGCTGCCAGAGCAGCCCCCTCCTAGTGCCCCTGATCCCACCACTCACCACCCTCCTGCTGGATCCACTTCCGGGTTTCAGGGCCTGTGGTTGCCGGGCCTGGTGGCTGCACAGCAACACTAGTTCAGTGAAGCCTGGGCATTTACATTCTGTTTGCACTGACAACTCCGCTCTAGGCAGCGAACCCAACCTCCAGCCTTTGGCAGACACTCCCTGGTTGCAAAGGATGCAAGAGTGGATGGTTCTGTGAAAACGACCCTCTGGGAAGGAGAAATATGAAGTGAATGTCCTATTGTTTAAGAAGAGAAGTACTTAATTAACTGCTTTATACTGAAAAGATAGCTTAAACCCTTGGGACTCACCCAGCCTCTCTTTTCCACCTGTAGGAAGGGGAAGGTGGCTGATGACCCACAGGTCAGAATGTGTGCTCTGAAGTGTACCTCACTGGTGGAAATGAATTTACCTGGAGCTTTTCAGACTCTGCTTGCCTGGCTCCCCTAGGAATGGGGAACATGATGTTCACGGTCGGGCAGCCTGTGGCCAGGGGTCAGAGGGAAGGAAACACTGACTTCTAGGAACATAGCCTTTGCTAGCCGGAATGCTCCTTGAAGATAGTACTAAGTCCATGAGGCGTTCATTTCGTATCCCAGAAGTGTGTCTAAGAGAGGAAGTACTTGATAGTCATCCATCTGAATATGGGGTTCTAAATACATGTTTCACTTGGTCCAATAATGCCTTTTGTTTTACTAGGTGCAGTGGAATAAAAGGGTGCCAGACTGGGGTAGTTCTGCGGTAGGTCTGTCTCCATATGGGCGCGATAATAAGCCTTGGAGATCTCCATCTCAACAAGATAGGGACTAGTCATGTAGGAAGACAAAGCAGACACTATTTTGAGAATAATTACAAGGACTTAGCTTTGGGTGGTAACTACCTTTGTTTAGTACTTACGGTGTGCTAAGCACTGTTCTCATCTCATTCGATTTAGGCTTTTTTTTTTTCCATTTGTATATGAAGAGACCAAGTGAAGCTCAAAGTTAAGTAACTTGTTAACAGTCAAAGCTAGTGATTGATGATTTTGGAATTCAAACTCAGGTGTATCCAACCACAAAGCCCAACCTCTGCCTAAGCAGTGTCTGGCTCATAGTAAGTGCTCAGTAAATATTTGTGGAAGGAAGGAAGGAATTTTCCCCCTCCCTTCGCCTACTGTCCCCTCTCCCTGGTTCCTCCTCTGCTTTGGCCCTGATGTTTCAAAGTGACTTTGACCTACATGTAAAGGTTTTGGAAGAGGCTGCTGGTAAAATGCAGCGCGCCTTTCCTGGGAGGAAGAGTTCAGCCCTTTTCTGACACATTAGCCCAGATCACTTCTCCATCATCCAGACCAGTGCCAAGGCCTGGAACTGGTCCAGGTAAATTTGGATGGGGAAGGGAGAGAGTGGAGAGGTAAAGCCTGCACAGGAGGGGGTGGGGGGCAAAGAAAGAGTCTGGAGACACAATAATTCTTGCAAAAATTTTAAAAGGGTCAGACACCATTTTCCTTGGGGTGCCCAGTACCTTTGCAGAATGAGCAGAAATCAGTACCCCGCGTGGTCTGAGACGTTAGGGGAGACCACCCCAGACTGAAGGCCACCGGCGAGCATATCCGCCCAGGGCCACTTCGGGGCGGCGGTGGCCCGGGCCGGGAGTGGCCCCGCCGGTCCCGCAGGCGGGCAGGAGCTCGGCAGCCATTGGCTGGCGCGCGCTGCGAGGGGCGGGGAGCCGCCGAGGGGGACTGTTTGCTCCTACGGGCTGTAGATGGAGCTGTCCGGCCCCGGCGAGGGGGAAGGCGCCTGGAAAACGTTCTTCTTCTCCCTGGCCGGCCCGAGCGGGGAACAGCACTCCCAGGATGCAGTTTGTGTCAACACGGCCGCAGCCTCAGCAGCTGGGCATCCAGGGCCTGGGGCTGGACAGCGGGAGCTGGAGCTGGGCGCAGGCTCTGCCCCCGGAGGAGGTGTGCCACCAGGAGCCGGCGCTGCGCGGGGAGATGGCCGAGGGAATGCCGCCCATGCAGGTGGGTGCAGCCCCGGCGAGCGCCATGGCCGCGCCGCCGGCCGTGGGGGCGGGGCTGCGGCTGCGGGCGCCGCGGAGGCCCCGGCGGGTCGGCGCGCGGGCTCGCGGGCGGGCGGGCGCCGCGGGCCCCGAGCAGGCCCGGCCCCGACCCGCTGCCCCGGCCGGCGGGCCCGCGCGCCGCCGAGGCCGCGGTGCCGGCCGGGCCCAGTGCCGGGGCCCGGAGGGGGCTCCGCGCGGCCGAGGGGCCCGGAACGCGTGGTCCCCGGGACTGGCGGGGCCGTGGCCGCGTCTCCACCCGCGCCCGGGCTCCCCTGCGCCGGCCGGGCGGGTTCGCGGGTTCGCGGGCGGCACCCTGTCGCCCCCGGGACGAAAGCTGTTTTAAATGTGTCGCCGTCTTCCCCCAACTGTAACGAGGGATTCACTCTCCCCTGCCCCGGGTGTGCCGCGGCCGCGGGAGGCGACTCTGCCTTCCCCCCGGTGGTTGGCAAACTTGGCCGCGCCTTCCAATCACCCAGCAACTCTTCGGACTCCTGCCGCCCGAGCCTCATCCCGAACCGGCGAAATCCGCGTCTCCGGGGCGGAGAGTAGGCGCCGCTCATCCCCTGAAGCTTCGCCGAGACCTCCTGGGCGGAGAGTGGGGAGCCAGTGCCCCAGAATGGTGTCCGCGGGCGTGGTCCTGAGAGAGGCCTGGAGCAGAGTGTGGGAGCAGGCCCCGGGCGGGACCCAGCCCCAGCCCCTCTGCTGCTGGCCTGGTTCTCAGCGGGTTCTGACCCATCAGCCAGGAGCCGCGTTTGATCCTCCTTCAGCTTGAGGTCTCTGAACCCCAGAAAAGTTAGCTGGGCCTGGTGACTTCCTAGACTTCCACTGTCAGCCCTTGTCGCCTCCTGCGGGCCAGAAGGGAGTGAAGCCTAAATGAGCCCACGTGCATCGCTTTGATGGAAATACCGCCACCTCTTACTTAGGGTGTGGGGCCCAGAGCCCTGGGCCGCTTCCTCCTGGGTCAGTGACTCCCCCCAAGCTGTGATGTTCCTCTGTGGCTGTCACAGTTGCTCCGAGTTAGAGAAGGCAGTTGGCATGCCTGTCCCGGGCCTGCCCAGGTCACCTCTAAGCAACAGGTCTCCGCTTTGCCCAGCCTGGGGCCTCTTCAGCAGCAGCAGAAAAAAACAGAAAATGACACCTGCCTCCTCCTGTCCCAGGTGGCAAGGAGAGCCCGTTATTAAACCAGCGACTGCCCAGTAAGCCTGGGTGCTGGCACTGTATGGGGCCAGTTCCCAGGTCACCAGTGAATGGTCACCACCCTCACTTGGTCATTGGACTCAGCTCCTAATCTGCACCCATGGAGCCTGGACTACCAGAGTGAGGGCCTAGAGGTGGGGGTGGGGGGTACCCCTCCCCTCCTCAGTGAATGACATTTTATGGCAAACTTATTTTCCCTTTGGAAGGAATGTGAGTCAATAGTTAGATATGGAGAAAAGTCTGCTCGTCTGCCCTCTGGCTTGGGCTCCCTGGTGTCCCCCATGGCGTGGCCCTGCGGGGAAGGTGTCAGCAGCACCGACCTGAGCTGTGTGTCCTGTTACCTGCAGCCGCTCCAGGTGGTAGTGAAGCGAGGCTGTAGAATGACCAACCACCTCTCTTTAAAGTAGAGGTCATCATTAGTGCCCCGGCCTGCTTAGAGTGTGCTGGGACGACTAGGGTCAGACGCCTTACGTGACATTCCTCACCTTGAAACAGAAAACACGAGTTTGGCCGGTTTGGCTCAGCGGTCAGAGCGTCGGCCTGCGGTCCTGAGAGACCCGGGTTTGGTTCCCGCTAAGGGCGCGTACCTCGGTTGCAGTTTGTCCCCGGCCCTGGTCGGTTGTGCGGGTGGCAGCCACTCGATGTGTTCCTTTCACGTCGATGTTTCTCTCTCTCTCTCTGTTCCTCTCTCTCCCTCCCACTCTACCTGAACAAAAAATGGAAAGGTGTCCTCGGGTGAGGATAAAAAAAAAAGAAAAGAAAAGAAAACACGAGGCCACTCTAACTTCATTAAGTCTAGCCCGTGAGGAAAGCAGCTGTTCTGGTCAAAGAAAGCTATATGTGACGTTTTAGGCCAAGGGTCAGGGTAGGTAAACTAGTGACCAGCCTGACTTCTGCAGGCAGAGAGAGGGTGGGTGGCTGCTCCAGCCATTACTGGGGACATTCATGAACACCATAGCCCGAGAGGTGAGGGCTTGGCAGAAGAACGAGAATTTGTGGCATTTGATTGGTTGGGCTCTTCGGCTCTCGTCCCCCCTCTCACAGGATCTCATCCCAAACTGTCACTTTCTCTGCACCCAGGCTCAAGAATGGGACATGGACGCCCGGCGACCGATGCCTTTTCAGTTCCCGCCCTTCCCCGACAGGGCGCCCGTCTTCCCTGACCGCGTGATGAGAGAGCCCCAGCTGCCCACGGCCGAGATCTCGCTCTGGACCGTGGTGGCCGCCATCCAGGCGGTGGAGAGGAAGGTGGATGCCCAGGCCAGCCAGCTGCTAAATCTGGAGGGACGGACGGGGACGGCCGAGAAGAAGCTGGCCGACTGCGAGAAGACGGCCGTGGAGTTCGGGAACCACATGGAGAGCAAGTGGGCCGTGCTGGGCACCCTGCTGCAGGAGTACGGGCTGCTGCAGAGGCGGCTGGAGAACATGGAGAACCTGCTGAGGAACAGGAACTTCTGGGTCCTGCGGCTGCCCCCGGGCAGCAAAGGGGAGGTCCCCAAGGTATGTGGTGGTCCCCAGGGGCGAGGATGGAGGTGGGGACCAGCACAGGTGAACAAAACCTTGATTCATTTTGTCAGTGCTGTTGACAAACTCCTGGCTCCCTGGTGTCTAATTTAAAGTGTCTTCTTAAAGCCTATCTCCTCTAGACAGCCTAGTCTGGAACATTCTCCGTAGCTGGCCCCTACCCGCTCCCCACAGTCTGCATGTTTCCGTCCTTGAGCCTTTACCCTCCCCGGGATGTCTGGGTGTCTGCAAATTCCTGAAGCGCTCATGCTTGGGTTTCCCACTTGGCAGCGACAAGTGACCATTTGACATTGGTTATCTTTGTGTGCGCTTGTCCAAACGTGGCTGGAGACAGACCCAAACCCCTTTGGCTGGAATCCCGTGAAAGTCATGACCACTACCCTCTGGTGTCCCTGCTGGGAGTTCAGAATTCGTGCTCCAGTTCCCCTTCCTTTTTCCGTCCCTCAGCTCATCAACGCTGCACTCTCGGTCCACGACCCCTCTTTCTAGTCCGTTGAGAAAATGGAGTCACAGGCGACAACATGCAGCCATGGCATCCGTCCACCCGCTGTCTGTCTCATATACTCTGCCTGTTCTGTTCCCAGAGGCTCACTGTCCCCCATCACTTACTCCAGGAAGTCACGCCAGCTCGTCCCCCTATTGTTCTGCATCCGCAGCTCTTCCCTGTCTATGGAACTGGCCAGTGTGCAGTGGAAAACGCCCCTGGCCCTTGCATCTCCCTCCAGTCAGTGCCTCGGTCCTCTGCTCCTCTGTATAGCAGAATTCCTTCAGTGGCTCGTCTGTGTGTCTCCATCTTGCTTCTCCATTTCTCTTTCTCCCTTCTGTTTTTTTCCCCCTTCAGATAGAGTGGAAGGGAGAGAGAGAGAAACATCGACGTGAGAGGGACACATCAACTGGCTGCCTCCCGCATGACGTCGACCAGGGTCAGGGACGAACTGCAACTGAGGTACCTACCCTTGACCGGAATCGAACCCACAACTCCTTGGTCGCTGGCCAACACTCTGCCGCTGATCCCAACAGGCCAGGGCTCTCTTCCTCCCTTTTTAACCTTTTTATTATGGAAAATTCAAACATTTACCAAAGTAGATAAAAGAGTGTAGTGAACCCTCATGAACCCATCATCCAGCTTCAACAATGATCAACTCTTTTTTCTTAAGATTTTATTTTATTTATTTTATTTTATTTTTTATTATTATTTTTCTTTATCCTCACCCGAGGACATTTTTCCATTTTTTGTACAGACAGAGTGGGAGGGAGAGAGAGGAAGACAGAGAGAGAGAAACATCGATGTGAAAGGGACACATCGAGTGGCTGCCACCCGCACGACCAACCAGGGCCGGGGACAAACTGCAACCGAGGTACGTGCCCTTAGCGGGAGCCGAACCCGGGTCTCTCTGGACCGCAGGCAGACGCTCCAACCGCTGAGCCAAACCGGCCAGGGCTATTTTTTTTTATTTTTAAAGAGAGAGATGGAAACATCGATATGAGAAACATCTGTCAGCTGCCTCCTGCACGCCCCCTACTGGGGATCGAGCCCACAACTCGGGCATGTGCCCTGGCTGAGAATGAACCAACTACCTTTCAGTGCACAGAACAGTGCCCATCCAACTGAGCCACACCAGCCAGGGCAACAGTGACCGACTCTTGGCCAATCTTGTTTCATCTGAATCCCTACCCATGGCCCCCTCCCATTTTATTTTGAAGCAAATCTCAGGCATGAATCATTATGCTTATAAATATTTCAGTATGTAGTTCTAAAAGGTAAAGACTCTTTTTTAAAACTAATAATCTCAATATTATTACCACCACAGCAAAAGCCTCAACCTCCTCAAATATCCAGTTGGTATTCAAATTTCCAGACAGAATTTCCAAAATTCTTTCAAAAATGTTGTAAATGTTTTTTGTTTCTTTTTTTGTTTGTTTTTTTTCCCCATTCGTTTATTTGCATCAGAACTATCCATTGTGATTGCTTTGTCTCCTAAGTCCTTTTTGAGTCTGTAGGTTCCTCCTCCATCGCTCTCGTTTTTCCTTGTAATTTGTCCATGGAAGAAACAGGGTCATCCTTCCTGCTTCTCGTTGTCTGGATTCTGCTGCTTCATCATCCGCTGTCTCATTTGACGTCATCCTCTATTCTCCATTTTCCAGAAAGCTGGTCATTGGATCGTGTTTCCTGGCATCCGCCCCCCAGGCTTCTGCTCCCAACTTCCCACCCTCCTGGTCTTGCCAGAGCCCCAGTGATGTCCACGGTGTTAAAGCCAGTAGCCAGTTCTCAGCCTTCATTCTCCCCGCCCTGTCGCAGCATTTTGTGGAGGTGACCGCCCCTCCCTGAGACACCTGTCATGTGGCTGCCAGGACACCTCTCTGGATTCTCTTCCTGCCTCACCAGCTGCTGCTTCTCTCTTGTCCACTCGTTTCACCTCCTTTTCCCCGACTTAGGTTTGGCATGGGCAGGACTCCGTCCAACCATCAGCTTGTTTTCTTTTCTTTTTTTTTTTCCTCACCCGAGGACATTTTTCCATTTATTTTTAGTTCAGGTAGAGTGGGAGGGAGAGAGAGGAATAGAGAGAGAGAGAAACATCGACGTGAAAGGGACACATCGAGTGGCTGCCACCCACACGACCAACCAGGGCTGGGGACAAACTGCAACCGAGGTACATGCCCTTAGCGGGAACCGAACCCGGGTCTCTCTGGACTGCAGGCCGACGCTCTAACCGCTGAGCCAAACCGGCCAGGGCCAGCTTGTTTTCTACACTCCCTCATGATTTCATCCAGTCTCAGGGTTGTTGTCTTTTTTAAATCCTCACCCGAGGATACTTTTTTCCATGTATCTTCAGTTAGAGTGAGAGAGAGAGAGAGAGAGAGAGAGAGAAACATCAATGTGAGAGAGACACGTCGATTGGCTGCCTCCCGCACGACCCCAACCAGGGCCTGGGACCAAACCACAACTGAGGTACGTGTCCTTGACTGGAACCAAACCCATGACTCTTTGGTCCGATGCTCTACCGCTGAGCCAAACCAGCCAGGGCCAGTCTCAGGGTTTTTGTTTTTGTTTTTCTGTATCGACTTTAGAGAGAGAGGAAGGGAGAGGGAGAGAGGTAGAAACATCGATTGGCCACCTCCTACGTGCCCCCCACTGGGGATCGGGCCCACAGCCTGGGCATGTGTCCTGACCGGGAATCAAACCGGCAACCTCTTGGTGCAGGGTCGACGCTCAACCACTGATCCACACCGGCCGGGCAGTCTCAGGGTTTTAAACGCAGTCTGTGTGCTGTCAACTCCCAAACGCCCTCCTTTCCTCCCTCTCTCTCTGTGTCTTGCCCACACTTTCATGGATGTCAGATTCACATTCAGCATCTCCCTTGGGGTGTCAGGAAATACCTTAGATTTACATGACCTGACTGAGTGGATCCTCTGCCCAAAGCCGTCCTCTCCAGTGAAGACAGCTCCATCCTTCCACTCGCTCAAGCCAGAAGCCTCGGGGTCACACTCCTTCCTCTTTCTCACACCCACTTCCAATATTTAGTAAATACCGTCTGATTTTTCTTCAAAGTAACATTCATAGTCTGACCACTCCCGCCACCTCCAGCGCCACCATCAGCTCTCATCTGATCATTGCCGTGGCCTCCTGTCTGCTCGCCTTGTCTCTGTCCTTGTCCCCACCCCCTATGATCTGTTCTCAGCAGAGCGACCAGAGTGATCCCTTTAAAATATCCAGCAGTCATTTTACCCCTCTGCTTAAAACCCTCACCTGGCTTCCCGTCTGAGTCAGGGTGAAGCCCCCATTTTGCCAGTGGCCGTCTCTGACCACCTTTCTGACCTCATCTCGACTCTGCCCTTTTGCCCACTTTTTCCTGGCACAGTGGCCTCTTACCGTTCTGCCATCACACTACCCATCCCCCCCCAGGGGCTTCCCTCCACGGAAAACTTCCGTCCCTCCCCGTCGCTTCCACCACAGTCTACTCAGCTGTCACTTGATCAGTGTGCCCTTCCGTGGCCACGAGAGAACCACATCTCCCCAGCGCCAGTACACCCTTTTCTCTGTCCCTGCTCTGTGTTCTCCAGCCACTAACGCCAGCAGGCATCACAAATACCGACTTCTGTCTCCGTCGTCTTGGTTGGTTTTCTCTGACCGAAATGTCAGTTCTGCATGGTCCACTGCTGTGCCTTTGTGCCTGTGACAGTACCTGGATTCTTGCCCTGGCTGGTGTGGCTCAGTGGTTAGAGCATCGGCCCAAGCACAGAAAGGTTGTGGGTTCAATTCCTGGTCAAGGGCACGTAGGTGGGTTGCAGGTTTAATCCCCAGCCCTGTTGGGATGCATGCGGGAGGCAACCAATCAATGTGTCTCTCTCACATCGATATTTCTCTCTCTTTTTTTTTTTCTCTCTCTCTCCCCTGCTTCATCTCTCCTTTCTATTCTGTCTGAACATCAATGGGAAAAATATCCTCGGGCGATGATTAACAAAAAGAAAAGTGCCTGGCTTCTAGTTGGTATGCAAAATACCTACCAGAATGCCCCCTGTAAGGGGCTGGGCCTTCTATGTGTGTATCTGCACAGGCAACACCCAGTGGCTTCTCGAAAGGAGTTGTTAGAGGTTTATTGAGCCTGTGGGGCTGGTTTTCGGTGTGGCTCTCACAGTGCCTGTCTGGTACATCGGCATCTCCACCCACAGCTACGTATTTGACCTTGGTGCTCTGTCCTCACGTGGCCCTGTTGTGTGTTGTGTGTGCTGGATCAGGCATTAGGACACCAAGTTGACATGTGCCCTCACAGCATGACATGATGCAGTGGGTACGGGATCCAGAATCAGAGGACTAGGGTTTGGATCTTGACTTCACACATACTGGTTTCCCTACCACTGGTCAAGTGTGTTTTTGCTGTCGCTGAGCCTCCTCAATCCCTCCCTTGAAAGGAGTGAAATATAAATAAATAATACTTTAGGAACTCTCCAGCTGGTCTCACTGAGCTTCAGTGTTCTCATCTGGAAAATGAGGTGATAATATGTTTAGTGCCTGGAGTTGTGAGGAGTCGTTGATTTTGCTGATGGGACAACACTGTGTATTAGTTATCTATTGCTGTGTAATAAGTTATCCCCAAATTTAGCAGCCTAAAAAAATAATTATGTATCATCTTGCACTTTCTGTGGGTTAGAAATTTAGGAGCAGCTAAGCTGAGTGGTTCTGGCTCAGAGTCTCATGAAGTTATAGTCCAGCTATTGACGGTCTCCAGTCATTTGAAGGCCCGATGGAGGCAGGAGGGTCTGCCTGCAGTGTGACTCACTCAGTTGGCTGTTGCCAGGAAACCTGAGTTCCTCCAAATGCGGGCCTCCCCACAGGGATGCTTGGGCTTCCTCCCGACGTGGCAGCTGGCTTCACCCAGAGTGAGGGAATCAAGAGACAGAGACCAGGATGGAAGCTACAGTGTGTCTATGACCTAGTCTCAGAAGTCATATGCCATCACTGCCTTATTTATTTATTCTTTAATATTTTTTCTTTTTTCTTTTTTAGATGTGCCTTTATTGATTTTTTAGAGAGAGGAAAGGAGAAAGAGATAGAAACATCAATGTGAGACAAACATCCATCGGCTGCCTCCTGCACGCCCCCTACTGGGGATTGAGCCTGATGCCTAGGCATGTGCCCTGACCGGAAACCGAACCGGGACCTCTCAGTCCATGGGACAGCGCTCAATCCACTGAGCCACACCAGCCTGAATTTAATATTTTTTCTTTATTGATTTTAAAGAGAGGGAGAGAGAGATGGAAACATCGATGAGAGAACATCAATTGGCTGCCACCTGCATGCCCCCCACTAGGGATCAGGCCCACAACCTGGGCACGTACCCTGGCCGGGAATCGAACTGGTGACCTTTTGGTGCATGGGTGGATGCTTAACCACTGAGCCACACCAGGTAGGCCCTTATTTATTTCTTAGAAGCAAGTCAGTAAATCCTGCCCATACTCAAGAGGGGAGAAGTAAACTTTTTGAAGGGGCTGTCAAAGAATTTGTGGACACATTTAAAGCCCCTACAGCCATAACACACCATAAGTCCAGGTTGCTAGCGATTGTGATGATTCATTGTGGACTCCGCTGGGCTGTGTGCATCCTCTTTGTCAGATTCAAGGAAGCTGTTGGCTCTCAGATCCTTTGTGCCTCTTGGATGCTATTGTGTCTGTTAATTGGCTTACAGATCATTGAGTGGGTAGCTTTTCCATCCAGCGAGACTGTAGGCTCAGGACATGTCTTTGACTTCTGCTGTATCTTGGCATAATGAAGTTTTCTTTCTTTTTTTTTTAAATCCTCAACCAAGGATATTTCTCCATTTATCTTCAAATAGAGTGGGCGGAGGGGAGAGAGAGAGAGAGAGAAACATCGATGCTAGAGAGACACATCAATTGGTTGCCTCCTGCATGACCCTGACCAGGGCCGGAGACGAACCACAACTGAGATACTTGCCCTTGGCCGGAATTGAACCCGCGACTCTTTGGTCCGCAGGCCGACGCTGAGCCAAGCTGGCCAGAGCATGACATGATGAAGTTTTCAAAAGGGATATCTATTTCCAGCTGCGAGAATATGATTCCAGATTGTTGACCATCTACAGAAATGGCGAAGTGAGGCAGAGGAGTTGGGATGTTGGAAAAGATAATGAACTTGATTTTGGATACATTTAGTTTGAGGTATTTATAAGATGATTAAATGGAACCGCTCAGAAAGCTGACAAAATGTGCACTTTGAAGGGAGCAAGGAAAGTCCAAGAGTGTCATCTGCAGGGAGGTCACCAGTGAAGATGTGAAAAGAATGAAATTGTCACGGGAAGAGGGAAACAACAGGGACGGGCAAGGGCAGGACCTTGGGTCTTGGGAGAAGAAAAGGAAGCAGTAAGAAGACGTGAGCCGTACGGGCAGGAGGCAGCATCGTTGTGGGCGCCACGCAGGCGGGGTGACCTTTCGGAGGGTGAGGGTTAACAACAGGAGGCCAGCAATGACCTCCGGGAGCATTCCGGGCGCGGGGTCCTGGGCTCACATGAAGGCGTAAGGATGCAGGGGCGGTGGAGATGTGTCCATCAGGGTGTCTCAGGATGTTTCAGTGAAGGGAGAGTGTGGAGTTGGTCGAGCTGGCAGAGTTGAGTGGGTTCTTCTTGGGTTGGATGACTGGAGGGAAAGCTGGTGGACAGGGAGACTGAGTGATCATTTGAGTTGAGTTTCCCAGGCGGGAGGTGGAGAAATGAAGGACACACAGCGAGGTGTTTGGCTTGGCAAGAAGAAGGGCAAAGGAGCCAGTCTACAGCTCCCCGCCATCAAGGATGGACAGGAAGGCGGGGGAGGAGTAAGGGAGGACAGGAAGGTAGATGGACAGGAAGGCGGGGGAAGAATAAGGATGGACGGGAAGGCGGGGGAAGAGTAAGGATGGACAGGAAGGTAGATGGACAGGAAGGTGGGGGAAGAGTAAGGGTGGACCGGAAGGCGGGGGAAGAGTAAGGATGGATGGGAAGGCAGGGGAAGAGTAAGGATGGACGGGAAGGCGGGGGAAGAGTAAGGGTGGACGGGAAGGCGGGGGGAAGAGTAAGGATGGACGGGAAGGCAGGGGAAGAGTAAGGGTGGACGGGAAGGCGGGGGAAGAGTAAGGATGGACAGGAAGGTAGATGGACAGGAAGGCGGGGGAAGAGTAAGGATGGACAGGAAGGTAGATGGACAGGAAGGCGGGGAAAGAGTAAGGATGGACAGGAAGGCGGGGGAAGAGTAAGGATGGACAGGAAGGTAGATGGACAGGAAGGCGGGGGAAGAGTAAGGATGGACAGGAAGGTAGATGGACAGGAAGGCGGGGGAAGAGTAAGGATGGACGGGAAGGCGGGGGAAGAGTAAGGATGGACGGGAAGGGGGGGAAGAGTAAGGGTGGACGGGAAGGCGGGGGAAGAGTAAGGATGGACAGGAAGGTAGATGGACAGGAAGGCGGGGGAAGAGTAAGGATGGACAGGAAGGTAGATGGACAGGAAGGCGGGGGAAGAGTAAGGATGGACGGGAAGGCGGGGGAAGAGTAAGGATGGACGGGAAGGCAGGGGAAGAGTAAGGGTGGACGGGAAGGCGGGGGAAGAGTAAGGGTGGACAGGAAGGCGGGGGAAGAGTAAGGATGGACAGGAAGGTAGATGGACAGGAAGGCGGGGAAAGAGTAAGGATGGACGGGAAGGCGGGGGGAAGAGTAAGGATGGACAGGAAGGTAGATGGACAGGAAGGCGGGGGGAAGAGTAAGGATGGACAGGAAGGTAGATGGACAGGAAGGCGGGGGGAAGAGTAAGGATGGACGGGAAGGTGGGGGAAGAGTAAGGGTGGACGGGAAGGCGGGGGAAGAGTAAGGAAGAGGTAAGGATGGACAGGCAGGTAGATGGACAGGAAGGCGGGGGACGAGTAAGGATGGACAGGAAGGTAGATGGACAGGGAAAGGGCGGGGGAAGAGGAAGGATGGACAGGAAGTAGAGTGACAGGAAGGCGGGGGTCAAATAAGGAAGGAGTAAGGATAGGACGGGGAAGGCGTGGGGGAAAGAGTAAGGACTGGACGGGAAGCCGGGGGAAGAGTACGGATGGACGGGAAGGCGGGGGAAGAGTAAGGATGGACGGGAAGGCGGGGGAAGAGTAAGGATGGACGGGAAGGCAGGGGAAGAGTAAGGATGGACGGGAAGGTAGATGGACAGGAAGGCGGGGGAAGAGTAAGGATGGACAGGAAGGTAGATGGACAGGAAGGCGGGGGAAGAGTAAGGATGGACAGGAAGGCGGGGGAAGAGTAAGGATGGACAGGAAGGTGGGGGAAGAGTAAGGATGGACGGGAAGGTGGGGGAAGAGTAAGGGTGGACGGGAAGGCGGGGGAGGAGTAAGGATGGATGGGAAGGTGGGGGAAGAGTAAGGGTGGACGGGAAGGCGGGGGAAGAGTAAGGGTGGACGGGAAGGCGGGGGAAGAGTAAGGATGGACGGGAAGGCGGGGGAAGAGTAAGGATGGACGGGAAGGCAGGGGAAGAGTAAGGATGGACAGGAAGGTAGATGGACGGGAAGGTGGGGGAAGAGTAAGGATGGACGGGAAGGCGGGGGAAGAGTAAGGGTGGACGGGAAGGCGGGGGAAGAGTAAGGATGGACAGGAAGGTAGATGGACGGGAAGGTGGGGGAAGAGTAAGGATGGACGGGAAGGCGGGGGAAGAGTAAGGATGGACAGGAAGGTAGATGGACGGGAAGGTGGGGGAAGAGTAAGGATGGACGGGAAGGCGGGGGAAGAGTAAGGATGGACAGGAAGGTAGATGGACGGGAAGGTGGGGGAAGAGTAAGGGTGGACGGGAAGGCGGGGGGAAGAGTAAGGATGGACAGGAAGGCGGGGGAAGAGTAAGGATGGACGGGAAGGCGGGGGAAGAGTAAGGATGGACGGGAAGGCGGGGGAAGAGTAAGGATGGACGGGAAGGCGGGGGAAGAGTAAGGATGGACGGGAAGGCGGGGGAAGAGTAAGGATGGACGGGAAGGCAGGGGAAGAGTAAGGATGGACAGGAAGGTAGATGGACGGGAAGGTGGGGGAAGAGTAAGGGTGGACGGGAAGGTGGGGGTGGAGTAAGGGTGGACGGGAAGAGTTTGACAGAAGCCTCCCAGGAGCACAGTGGGGAGCCGTCAACAAGAGCAGCTTCCAGAGGGCCTGGGACAAGTGATATGTGTGGTGGGTGTCACCTGCAGGATTGTGTGGCTTTTATCTAGCAGCAGGGAAGTAAAATGAAGAAAGTGGTCTGGCCCTGGCCAGTTTGGCTCAGCGGTTGGAGTGTTGGCCCGAGGACCAAAGAGTTTCGGGTTCGATTCCGGTCAAGGGCATGTACCTCAGTTGTGGTTCGGTCCTCAGCCCTGGTTGGGATCATGCAAGAGGCCACCAGTCAATGTGTCTCTCTCACATCGATGTTTCTCTCTCCCTCCCACTCCACCTGAAGAAAAAAAATATCCTCAAGTGAGGATGAAAAAAGAAAGCGGTTTGCGTAGGGTAACCCGGCTGGGGACTCGCCCAGGTCTGTTCGAGCGTCCGGGGCTCTGTTTCTAAAGGTGGCTGGTGAGCTGTATCAGCATCCAGGTGTGTGTTGTACCTGTGCAGGGTGCCCGCAGGGTTCTGAGTACCTGGTGCGAGGGCGCATTTCTAATTCATGGAAGGGTGTTGCCCACCCACCAAACAGTGGGCCCGACCCCCAGGGCGGTCCCTCGTCTGCATGTGGGTGCTGCGTCAGCCAACGCGGCCCCTTAGGGACTGGGCTGAGGGCCGGGGGCAGAGCTGGGGGTTGGATTTCAGAGGGAGGCTGAAGGGCAGCTGCAGCAGGAACTTGAAAGTGGTGGCAGGTAAGTCCCTGTGGTCAGAGAGGGCAGTTCTGTTACCGTCACGGAAGTGACACCGTTCTGAAGGATGCGGTCACAGGTGAGGCCGAGCTGGTGAGTGACAGACGAGGATCCTTGTCAGACTGAAATAACAGCTCATATAACAGATCAGACTGCCAGGCGTGACGAGGAGCTGACATTAGCCGGGGGATGACTCAGGCTAGGGTGGGACTCCTCGTGTCGGCAGCCACCATTCAGCACCACCAACAGATGTCCTCCGACTTCGTGCTCCCAGGTGCTCGGGACGTGGCCGTGATCAGATGGGGACGGCCGAGCTCCCGCGCGTGCTTGTGGATTTCACGCGGGTAGTGACAAATGGCACCATGTGCCTAGAGGTGACCTGACCAGAAATACAGACTTTATCACAGGGTTTACTGTGCTTGCTCACTGACACCCCCTCGGGGCCTCCCACATCCCTGTCTCCCTGAGCACCAAAAGCAGCACAGTGACTTCGGCTCTGCCTTCAGGGACCCAGTTCCCTAAAAGCAAATGGCAAAGGGGTAGGTGCGTCAGGCAGGAAGAAGGCGTCCTCACTCGGAAGCACGCGGTCAGGGATGGAGCGGACGGGCCACCTGGAAGTGGACCGGGCTGGGTGAGGAGGACAGGGAGCCGCGGAGCAAAGGCCAGGCTCCAGGCTCCAACGGCCCTGGGGTCCGAGAAGGGGAGGTGCGGGAGGTGCTGGACTAAAACTCTTGTTGGCACAGGTTCCGGTGACTTTTGTCGACATTGCTGTCTACTTCTCTGAGGACGAGTGGAAGAACTTGGACGAGTGGCAGAAGGAGCTTTACAACAACCTTGTGAAGGAGAACTACAAAACCCTCATGTCCCTGGGTGAGCACGCCCCGCCCCGAGGCCGCAGTCCTGGAGACGGGCGTGGCACGCTTTCTACCCGCATCACGCCACCTGGGCAGGTGTTCACTGTTCACGGAAACTCAGGACACGGCTTGCGCGGAGTGAAGCGAGGTAGATGGTCCCTAGCAGGACCAAAGCGAAAAGCCCAGGAACGGCCCTGCCACTGTAGACCGAGCGCCGGCTGTTTCGGAGCACAGACAGACAGACAGCACCATTTCCACCTCACCAGGCCCTCCCCCCGCAGCTGGGACGTGCCGCGGCTGGTCCGCGGTTGGCTTTCCGAGACCAGCTATTTCCACACAAATCGGGGAGTCTGGACTCATTTTCAGGCTCCTCCTAAGAGATGGAGTACCCGACGTGCTCACGTGGGCTACCACCTAGGGGGCTCTCAGCAGGGGACGCGGGGTGGGGAGGGAGGAGTCCTGCCATCACCCTGGACCTCGGCCCCTTGTAAACCTCACTCACTCCTCTCTTCCTTCCAACTCATTCCAGACTCGGAGGGCCCAGGGCCCAAGCCAGAGGCCCCGTCGCAGGCCGAGCCCAGGGAACAGCCTTGCGTGTGGGAGCCTCGTGACCCAGAAGAGAGAGAGATCCTGATGGATCCGGACACAGGTGATGGCAGCTGCAGACCCCCAGGCCAGGGGGAGTGGGAGGGAAGCCAGCGCCCTGGCCCCAGCTCAGCAGGCGCTTTCTTGAGTTGCTTGTGGGGCCAGTGCTGCCACCGTTGAAATCTGGTAGCACTTCCAGGAAGGGGTTTCAGGGCCTGAAGGCTCACCAGGGTGTGGGGTCAGCTGTGCAGCTGGACACCCGGGGAAGCTGGGGAGAGAGACAGGGCCAGGCAGGCTCGCTCCGGACACCCGGGGAAGCTGGGGAGAGACGAGGCCAGACAGGCTCCCTCTGGACACCCGGGGAAGCTGGGGAGAGATGGGGCCAGACAGGCTCCCTCTGGACACCCGGGGAAGCTGGGGAGAGATGGGGCCAGACAGGCTCCCTCTGGACACCCGGGGAAGCTGGGGAGAGATGGGGCCAGGCAGGCTCCCTCTGGACACCCGGGGAAGCTGGGGAGAGATGGGGCCAGACAGGCTCCCTCTGGACACCCGGGGAAGCTGGGGAGAGATGGGGCCAGACAGGCTCCCTCTGGAAACCCGGGGAAGCTGGGGAGAGATGGGGCCAGACAGGCTCCCTCTGGACACCCGGGGAAGCTGGGGAGAGATGGGGCCAGGCAGGCTCCCTCTGGACACCCGGGGAAGCTGGGGAGAGATGGGGCCAGACAGGCTCCCTCTGGACACCCGGGGAAGCTGGGGAGAGATGGGGCCAGGCAGGCTCCCTCTGGACACCCGGGGAAGCTGGGGAGAGAGATGGGGCCAGACAGGCTCCCTCTGGACACCCGGGGAAGCTGGGGAGAGATGGGGCCAGACAGGCTCCCTCTGGACACCCGGGGAAGCTGGGGAGAGATGGGGCCAGGCAGGCTCCCTCTGGACACCCGGGGAAGCTGGGGAGAGATGGGGCCAGACAGGCTCCCTCTGGACACCCGGGGAAGCTGGGGAGAGACGAGGCCAGGCAGGCTCCCTCCGGACACCCGGGGAAGCTGGGGAGAGAGATGGGGCCAGGCAGGCTCCCTCTGGACACCCGGGGAAGCTGGGGAGAGACGGGGCCAGGCAGGCTCCCTCCGGACACCCGGGGAAGCTGGGGAGAGACGGGGCAGGCAGGCTCCCTCCGGACACCCGGGGAAGCTGGGGAGAGACGAGGCCAGGCAGGCTCCCTCCGGACACCCGGGGAAGCTGGGGAGAGAGATGGGGCCAGGCAGGCTCGCTGCGGACACCCGGGGAAGCTGGGGAGAGACGGGGCCAGGCAGGCTCCCTCTGGACACCCGGGGAAGCTGGGGAGAGACGAGGCCAGGCAGGCTCCCTCCGGACACCCGGGGAAGCTGGGGAGAGAGATGGGGCCAGGCAGGCTCCCTCTGGACACCCGGGGAAGCTGGGGAGAGACGAGGCCAGGCAGGCTCCCTCCGGACACCCGGGGAAGCTGGGGAGAGACGGGGCAGGCAGGCTCCCTCCGGACACCCCGGGAAGCTGGGGAGAGACGGGGCCAGGCAGGCTCGCAGCCGGAACAGGCCCGAGATCTGGGAGCAGTCTGGGGTGGGTGGGAATGGAGTCTGCGTGGACTTGCGGTCTTGCTGGGGCCTGTTGCTTCCTGCTGGGTGTCCTCTCCGGCATCGTCACCCCGCTCTCACATAGACCCCCACATTGCAGGCAGACTCACCCCTCGAGGCTTTCTCCTCACGCAGGAAGGAAGCCCAGCTCCTGAGCAGCACACCTGGGCGGCTCTCTGGGGTGGGGGAAATGCTAGGTTCCCCGTCCCGGCTCTGCCTCCAGGTCTCTGCCTGGGGCCTCAGCCCCCTAAGCCAAGTCGGAGCAGGCGAAATCTGGTGCTCGAACTGCATTCTGTGCCTGACTGTAACTGTCACCAGTCTGTGCCTGTGTCTGGCATTTTCGCAGTGAGCATCTTTGCCACATACGTTTTTCGTTGTTAATCCTCCCCTAAGGATATATTTTCATTAATTTATAGATAGAATGGAAGGGAGGGAGGAAGACAGAGAGAGAAACATCGATGTGAAAGAGACCTATCAACTGGTTGCCTCCTGCACACTCCCTGACCAGGGCAGGGATCAAACCTGCAACCAGGTACGTGCCCTTCACCGGGAATCGAACCTGCAACCCTTGGGTCTGCCAGCTGATGCTCTAACCACTGAGAAAACCTGGCCAGGGCTGCTACATACATTTTGCCACACAAGTGGCCATAGGCAGTTTCACCATAAAAGATAAATACCTGGTTGACAGTTTGGTTTACATTTCTCATTGACGTGGTTCTCGCAGTTTTCATATATATATATTTTTTATTGATTTCAGAGGGAACATTGAATTCTTGTTCCACTCATTCATGACTCTTGTATGTGCCCTGACTGAGGATCAAACCCACAACCTTGGTGTATCGGGACGATGCTCTAACCAACAAACTATCTGGCCAGGGCCTCTGCATTTCTTTTTTCTACTTTTTTTGTTTTCTTTTGGGTTAACTGCTCAATTTTTATAATTCCATTATATCTCTTGTATTAAATTATTATTTATATCTTTTAAAAATCTTTTGGTGTTTGCCATTTTTGTTTTTCAATTACAGTTGACATACAATATTATATTAGCTTCAGGTGTACACCTCAGTAATTAGACATTATTTCACTTACTAAGTGATCATCCTGATAAATCTCATACCCATCTGACACTATACCCAGCTATTAGAACATGGTTGACTAGCCCTGGCCGGTTTGGCTCAGCGGTTAGAGCGTTGGTCTGCCGTCCTGAGAGACCCGGGTTCGGTTCCCGCTAAGGGCGCGTACCTCGGTTGCAGTTTGTTCCCGGCCCTGGTTGGTTGTGCAGGTGGCAGCCACTCGATGTGTCCCTTTCACGTCAATGTTTCTCTCTCTCTCTCCCTCCCACTCTACCTGAACAAAAAATGGAAAAATGTTCTCGGGTGAGGATAAAAAAGAAAAAAGAACATGGTTGACTATATTTCCTATGCTGTACTTTACATCCCCATGACTCTTTTGTAACTACTGCATTGAACTTAATCCCTTCACCTTTTCCCCCATCCTCCCAACCCCGCTCCCATCTGGCAACAGTCAAAAGTTCTCTGTGTCTATGAGTCTGTTTCTGTTCTGCTTGTTTGTTTATTTTGGGGATTTTTGTTTGTTCGTTTGTTAGATTTTCATGTTTTATTACATCCTTTCTAATGTCCCTCTTTTATTTTTATTATTATTATTATTTTTTATGTTTGTATTGATTTTTTTAGAAAGAAATAGAATCATGGATGGGAGAGAGACACATCCATCAGCTGCCTCCTACACGCCCCCTACTGGGGATCAAGCCTACAGCTCCAGCACGTGCTCTGACCAGGAATCAAACTGGGACCTCTCGGTTCATGGGAGGACACTCAGTCCACTGAGCCACACTTGCCTGGCACACACCCCCTTTTGTTGCTTGGCCTACCCCTCTGCCCTGAATGTTGACTACTCCTCTGCTCCCAGGACCTTCTGCTCGTCAGGGTCACCCATAGTCACCCGTAGGAACCCTAGCCCCTTTGCTGTCCCTGGCAAGGGCTGTCAGCCATGCTCCTGACCCCAAAAGCATCCAGGTGACAATCATTCAGAGAAAAGACACCAGATGATGTGATTCTGCCCCCAGGCGCGGAGCCCCCGGTGCCCACACAGGATGCGTCCTCTCAGGTGAAGCGGGAGGAAACCCTGTGTGTCCGGAGTCAGCGGGGCCTGGAGGAAAGAGCCATCCCCACGGAGTCCATCACCGGTGAGTGAGCCAAGTAGCCGCCAAGCCAGGGAGGCAGAGGGAAGGTTCCGCGGGGCCGGCAGGGCCCGGCGCTGTCTGCGCGTGTGCGGGTGGGGCCTGAGCTGGAAATGGAAGAGCTGTGGGTCCAGGACAGACAGGGACAGGGTTGCTCCATTGGATGCAGAGGTGGCACACAGTATGGCGACTTGCCCGCATATCTGGGCTTAGTTTGTTTGGTTTTCCCTGTTCTTTGTAATGTCAGTTTTTAACTGTTCCTTTTTTTAATGAGAATCTCCTTTTCTTTTTCCTTTATTGATTTTAGAGCGAGAGGAAGGGAGAGGGAGAGAGAGATAGAAACATCGATGAGAGAGAACATCGGTTGGCTGCCTTCTGCATGCCCCCCTCTGGGATTTGGCCTACATCCTGGGCTTGTGCCCTGACCAGGAATCGAACAGGTGACCTCTTGGTGCATGGGTCGACACTCAACCACTGAGCCATACCAGCTGGGCTTTTTTGATGTTTTTTATTGATTTTTTTAGAGAGAGAGGAAGAAGGAGTGAGATAGAAACATTGATGTGAGAGAGAAACATCAATCGGCTGCCTCCTGCATCCCCCCCCAATGGGGATCGAGCCCGAAACCCGGGTGTGTGCCCTGACCGGGATCAAACCGGGTCCTCTCAGTCCACGGGACGATGTTCAGTCCACTGACAAGCAATAGTAAGGCAGCATTTTACAAGGCTCTGTGGGTGGGGGAATGTATCAATCCATAAGACCTGCTTCTGACCAGGAAGAAGATTTTATACAAATATTTACAGGCTGCAGCCCAGGCTCCGGCTCAGCTGCAGTCCTGTGGGGAGTTCTCTTAGAAGGCATTGCAGCTGGACTCGGTGGAGAGCTCTGTTAGAGCAGTGTGTACTAGAGTTCTCCAGAAAACCAAAAGGGTGTGTGTAGAGAAAGATTGATTGATTGATTGATTGATCCGAAGGCACTGGCTTCCATGCTTGTGGAGTCCAGCACGTCCAGAATCTGCAAGGTAGGCCAGCAGGCTGGACACCCGATCTGCTGGCAGATGTCCCTCTTCCTTGGGGGAGGTCAGTGTTTTCTTTAAGGCCTTCAACTGATTGGACGAGGCCCACCCACATTCTGAAGGGGAAGCTGCTTTACTCCAAGTCTACTGAGTTCCATGTTAATCTCGTCTTTTAAAAATGCCTTCGCAGGGGAAGAGGGAGTCAATGGGGGAAAGAGGAGGAACATTGGTAATACTTTCAACAATAAAGATAAAAAGTAAAATTACCAAAAAAATGCCTTCACAGCAACCTCTAGAATGTTTGGCCAAATATCTGGATACTGTGGCCCAGTCCAGTGGACACAGAATTAGCCATCACCAGATGTGCTCACATACTGTAGCTCTTTCCTTATCCACAGGTTGGCGCTGCACACACCTCATCCCCTTAGTCAGAGCCTCCCCGCCACGAGTCGGTGGCGATGGCCGCCGAGTACAGGAAAGCCCTTAGTCCTCCGAGACACGCGGTGTTGCCGTCTTCATAGGTGACTTCCAGAATAAGAGGGCAGGACAGGGTCAGTGTGAGTTAATGGCCTGTGCAGAAGAAAGGAGATGTAGAATACATCTCGGGAAAATCCCACTAAAACGGTTAAGATAAAAGCCTTCAGAGAAGGTCATTGTCCTGGACAACCCCCACCTGAGGAATGCCTGTTTCTGTGGTGCTGCCCAGTACTCGGTCTTAGCACTCAGTACCTGAGCATGAACGTCCTCTAAGGAGTGACGTTCCCAAAGCACAGGACTCTCTTGAAGTCACTCCCCAGGAGCACCTACCTCTTTGCAGCAAAGGCTCCATTGCTGGAGGCCAAGCTGACTTAACCCTGTAATTAGTTAGCATAAGTTAATTACACCCAGTTTGTAGGGACAAAACATAACTGCATGAAGTGAGAGATTTCCTCAAAGCAAAGACTGTGGGCATTTTCATGTCCCTGACCCCTTGCTGGTCTGTTCCCACGTGCAGACTCGCCAGCCTCCGCCCAGGACCTCCTGTCCAGGATCAAACAGGAGGAGCACCCGTGTGTGTGGGACCAGCAGGACTTGGCAGAGAGAGATATTCCCACGGACCCCAACTCAGGTGAGCGGTGAGCACAGTGCTCGGGAATATTGGGGAGACAGGGCTGCTGATTTTATTTTGTAGTTGACGTTAGAGAGAGAGGAAGGGAGAGAAAAAGACAACGATGGGAGAGAGACAGCGATCTGGGGCTCTGCTGACTTCTGTAACTGCTGGCACATCCGTCTGGTTGAGTCACTTTTGGTCAAAGGCCAGTGAGGGCCGAGGGAGTGAAATGCAGTGTGTTCTTCAGTTAGCAACTTTGTACAGATTATAGAATACAGCTATTAATAACAGGGGAGGGCAACTGATAATTTACCGCCAATGTAACTAATACTGAAGTTACTTCAGCGATTTTAAAACAATAACTATAGCCAAAAAGGCTTAGAAAAGTTGTGTATATTTCTGTAAATGTATATTTACATTTTTTTCTGGAATTTTTCTTGACTGCGTAGCAGTTAGGTGTCTCCCAGGAAAGCTTCCGGGAGGGTCCAGGCATAAAGGAAAACACAAAAAAATAATTGGGACTCTACCCGCCCTGGGCCTGTGTGTGTGTGCGTGTGCACGCTTGCGACCTGGAGAACTCCAGTGTCATCTCGTTTGGTACTTATGACCCCAAAGCCTGATCCTAACCCCCCATACCAAGAAGAGAAGATCGCACGTCAAGGCTACTAGCATCCTTTAGTTTGTCAGCTCCACGACTTTACGGGGGGAGGCTGAGAGGCTCCGGGGCAGAAGGAGAGCCAAGCCTTCCTGATGAAGAGCAGTTCTCATAACGACCTTTGCTCACTGCTTCCGATCGCTGGTGTTTAAGTCCCACCTCTCATCCCTCGGCCTTGTGGGCCATCAGAGACCAGGCTGCACTCCGGCTTGTCCTGGACCTACAGGCTGCTCTGGGGCTCTGCAGACATAGTGGGGAGGCCTGGGTTCTGATCCCGGCTCTGCCGTCACACAGACTGGGACCAGCCTCCTCCCTGACCTGGACGCGTAGCCAGCATAAGCGTGTCCCATTTATGAAGGCCGAGGGGGGAGGGGCACCAGCAAATGAAGCACAGACACCAAACCGCCACATGCCCGAGAGCCGGAGCAGCAGCCTTTGCGTGTGAGGGTTTTCAGCCCTTTGATGGGATGCTCAGCGGAAATGGACAGATACTAAGACTGCCTTCTTTCCACAAACAGAGTCTCTGATCTCAGCACATGACATTCTGTCATGGATCAAGCAGGAGGAGCAGCCGTACCCGTGGGGCCCTCGTGACTCCATGGAAGGAGAGCTCGGATTAGACTCTGGCCCCAGTGAGTGCTGTGTGACACCCCCGCGACCCCTGCGTGCTTGTCAGGGGTGGCTGCTCCCCCAGCCCGCCCCGTAGGCAGCCTTCCAGCCATCTGTCCCAGGGAGCTGGCCCCTTTCCTTTTGGAGGATGGCGGGTGTGCTCCTCTCCTAGGGCTGTCCTAACGAAGTCCCACACTTTGGGTGGCTTTCAAGAACAGAAATGCGTTGTCTCACAGCTCGAGAGGCCAGGAGTCTGAAATCCAGCCGTGGCAGGGCCACGCCCCCCTGAAAGCCACAGGCAGTCAGTCCAGCTTCTGGTGGTTGTTGGCAGTCTGTGTTCCTGGGCTTGTAGGTGCATCACTCCAATCCTCAGTCTTCACATGGCGTCTGGGTCTTCATCAGGCCATCCTACAAGGGCACAATCATTGGATCAGTGTGACCGAATCGTAACTAATTGCATTTCCACGGACGCTGTGTCCAAAGAACGTCTCATTCTGAGGTCCTGGACGTTGAGATTTCGATGTTTTTCAGGGGGACACAATTCAGCCTATAACTGCAGGGAAAGGACAGTGGGCTGGGACAGAGCTGAGCCAATGCCAGCCCTGAGCTGACACCCCAGTGTCACTGGTGAAGATCCTGAAGCTCAAGCAGAAAGAGGGGACTTTCCCCCCAACAGGTTTCTGACCAAAGTCTCAACCGGCTTGGGTCTCCTGGGTGTTTTTTGAAGCTCCACTTATTAGCCAATGACCTTAGACATAGGTTCATGGGTATTTAACACTCTTAGCTTCAGGCTGGTGTTCCTTCCAGACCCAGTACCATCCCCCTCTTCCAGCTGATCAGTGTTGAATCCATATTCCTCACATCCTCTAAGAGCTTAAAATCCATGTAAGAGCTGAGGACATAGGTCGTTTCTGGTCTGGAAAGCCATTTCAAACCCAGGTGAGCACATCCCACTCTCTGAGACTAACTTAATTCAGTGTGGAGGCCTCTTCTGACAGGTGAGCAGCTTTCTCCAGCCGTCTGCAGCTGTGCAAGGCCAGTCGCAGTACGGAGGGTCCCCAGGCAGGCGGAGTGGAGGGCAGAGGGGAAGGGGGTGGCACCTGAGGGACTGCAGTGCTGACTACAGCACTAAGCGGGTCAGGAAGGAAGAAAACAGGAGACAAAAGCAGACCGGTGCTCACACCGCATTTGCAGAATTGCCAAGTAGCATTAGGACTGTTTGGGGTTGGGTTTCCAGGGAAACGGTCCCTGAACCGGAGGTTAAGTGTAAGTGGTTTCCTCCGGGTCATCTGGGAAGAACTCCCATGAAAGAGCGAGGGAAGCAGATAGGAGGGAGCAGCAAGGCCATGGCCAGTCCACAGGATTGCAGGCACTGTCCTGGGCATTCTGGATTGGGCCTGAGCATTACCTCTGCCCTGCCCTGGAGGTGGTTCTTTGCTGGTCCCTTGTGATTGGGATAGAGAGGGGCAGGCTGGGCCCAGTCTGAGTAGGAGTGACATAGAAGAATAGGCCTCAGACACTGATGAGCGTGGGGGTTGGGTGGGAGTGTGGCAGTTGTGACCTGAGAAGTGGTCTCCAGGGGCAGACGGGTCCTAGGCAGAGGAGAGAAACGGATGCCCACAAGAGATGGGGGACAGAGTGCAAGCTTCACCTGCTTTATTATTCTTCCATGGGCTGCCCCTAAATGGGGAAGGGGCCCTTCCAGGGAGAGGGCTGTCATCTGGGTGTTGGGGAGATGATAGAGGATAAAGGGATTGGAAGACTCCTAAATACAGTCGGCAAGTGAGTAGCTCCTCAGTTGGAGTCCTGGGCCTCAGCTTACTGATCCGATGCTCAGAGCCTGGGCTTTGTGCCTCCCTAATCCCCAAGGTTGGAGAACTGTGAACTTGGCATGGAGATAGAGGGTGCAACAAAAAGGCCTCAGTGCAGGAGGAAGAACCTGCTTCCTGGGAGGGAGGCGGGGCAGCCATTTGCAGGGGGGCACTGAGCCCTTCACAGTGATCAGGGTCCAGGCAAGGTCAGGCCTCAGGGTGGGGCTGCACCAGCCCCGCTGACCATGCTGCTGTACAAGTCCGAAGGCAGCTTGCCTGGGAAAAATGACTGCAGGTGAGAGGGTAGGTATGCTCCCTGCACCCCGTTCCTGTTGGCCTCTAGACAAGCTTGTCACCTTGGATAAGTTCTGGCAAACTCCCTCCGGTTGAGAGGTTCTCCTTAAAGAAATTCGCTTTGAACATCAGAGCACACTTAAGCCTGTCTTATTATTTCCAGGCAGTTCTGCCCTGGAACGTAACTTCCACATAGCACCCCACCCCAGCCCCCAGCATTCTGGATGTTTTTCCTGTCCTACCTGTGAGCTACCTGCTCTCCAACAGGTGACAGGGCAGATCGGAGGGTCAGGGAGCCCTAGAACCATGTGGAAAGTGACTGTTCCTCTTGTTCAATCCCCTCACTTACTTATTTTTAGAGAAACTGAGGCCCAGATCGCCTGTGACTCTTACGACGCCACAGAGAAAATTAGTTACGGCCCTGGGCCCCTCGCAGGGATGGTGTGGGGGCTGCGTAGAGCACTATCCGGATGTCATTTCTCCGCGCTTTTCCGTCCTAGGTGACAACCTGCTGCTGGTGAAGAACCCGGCCCCCGCCCCGCCGCCCCAGCCCGCTCCGCCGAGCCTGCCCCCGGCCCCGGCAGCCGAGAACGCCGGAGGGCCCCCGAGCCGGGGCGCAGCCGCGCTGCTGGACGACGGCTTCCCGGCGCTGGCCGGGGAGCGGGGCGCGGCCGGCGGGGCGCAGGCTGGCAGCGCGGGTGCTGGCGGGGGTCCGGGGGGCGGCGGGGGCTGCGGCAGCTGCTGCCCAGGGGGCGGGCTCCGGCGGGGCCTCCTGCACGGAGCGCGCAGCAAGCCCTATTCGTGCCCCGAGTGCGGCAAGAGCTTCGGGGTGCGCAAGAGCCTCATCATCCACCACCGCAGCCACACCAAGGAGCGGCCCTACGAGTGCGCCGAGTGCGAGAAGAGCTTCAACTGCCACTCGGGCCTGATCCGGCACCAGATGACGCACCGCGGCGAGCGGCCCTACAAGTGCTCCGAGTGCGAGAAGACCTACAGCCGCAAGGAGCACCTGCAGAACCACCAGCGGCTGCACACGGGCGAGCGGCCCTTCCAGTGCGCGCTGTGCGGCAAGAGCTTCATCCGCAAGCAGAACCTGCTCAAGCACCAGCGCATCCACACGGGCGAGCGGCCCTACACGTGCGGCGAGTGCGGCAAGAGCTTCCGCTACAAGGAGTCGCTCAAGGACCACCTGCGCGTGCACAGCGGCCCCGGCCTCGGCGCCCCGCGGCCCCTGCAGGCGCCCCCTGAACGAGACTAGGGCTGGGCTGGGGGAGGGAGGGCCCCGCGGCAGGAGCCGGGGTGCGGAGGGCCTGGGGGCGGCCTGACGACCCTTCATCCTGCCTGTGGCTCCCGGTGCACCTTCCCTCCCTCCGCCCGCCACCCACTGGAAATCGGGAACAGGAATTGCACTCTAAACAGGGTCCCCAGGGGCTGGGTAGGGGTCCCCTAGACCTGTCCAGCCCGAACGGACAGCCCAGCTCATCTCATAGGGTGGACCAAGGGGCCAGCTGAGCCGCTTCCCGCAGGGAAGTTGCCGGAGGGACAGTACCGAGGCAGAGGCTTCGGGCGCGCCCCTCAGACACCCAGAGCGCCCACTTGGCCGCTAGAGTCGCAGACTGATCAGGGGAAGCCGAGATCAGGAAATCAGGTCCCAAGGCCGAGACGCTGCAAAAGGAAGCAAAGGTGTGACTGAGCTGAGGGATGTGCTAAGGGCACCACCTCTATGACGACAACACTGCCTCGCGTTTGAATAGCGCTTTATACTTTTTTAAACGTGTTTTCTATCTTATCTATTTCCACCCTTAGCCTATCCTTCTGTGGTAGGTGGGGGTAGGGTTTGCCTGACTTGGAAGCCGAGGAAAGGAGGTGCAGGTCAGATGGTTTAGCCCAGATCACACAAGAAGAGCGCGGCAGAGCTGGGACCAGGGCTCCTGCCCCAGCGCAGTGTCCCCCACCACACACACTGCCTACCTCCGATGTCTGAGAGACAGACCTCCTTGGCCTGGCCTCTCCTGGTCTCTCCCTTGCCCCTGACCCACCAAAAATAATCAGAAGCGATGCGGGACAGCTCGTGGGGCTCCTGCGAATGGGAACAGATTGGCCACAGAATGCACAGGTTGTGCTTCTGAAAATCTCTTCCTCTGTGGGCACTGTGGGGCCCCAGGGCCCAGTCCCCCGGCCTGTCCCTCCCACCTCCAGTCCCTCAATCTGGTGCAGCACATCTTGTCACTGCAGTGACCCGGCCCTCCAGAGGCAGTTGGTGCCCTGGGTCAGAGCTCACCCTGGTGATTTATTCCAGTTTCCCCAGGGCAAAAGGGTGAGAGCGAGGCTCATGCCGCAGGAGCCGCCATCGAGGAAGGAGTCTCCCCAGGAGGGCCAGGCAAGTGGGTGCTAGAGGCCGGGAGCCTCAGTCTCTCCTGCCCTGAGCCTCCCAACCGGTGCTATCTGTTAACTGACCATGCTCATGGACATGGACACAGACCTCTGCTCCAGACCCTGCAGGCGCCTCCGGAGGCGCCCAGAGGACTCCCTTGTGTTGGTGCAATGCTCCTTGGTCCTGAGGGGCCACCATCTCCATTTCTGCGTCTTGCATGGCCAGGCACTGGGGTGGGGTGGCATGCCCCAGGACCCTTGTTTGTGTCGAGAATGACTTTTCCTGTTCTGCCTATCCACCCCACTTCTCTCCCACCGGGAGCACAGTGGGCAGCCAGCACCCAGCACCACATTTGTGAGCGCTCTGCTTCCTCCCTCATCCGCGCTGCTTGGCTTTCCTCAGCCCCTTTTTGCCATGCAAAGGGAATTCTTGAAATTAAATAAAAGGTGTCCAGATTGCAGACTGCATGTTCACAGGCCGAGGGTTCTGCAGCGGGCTCCGTGCAGGAGATCCTCCGTGGGACTGGAAGCCGACCAACGGGTTCCCCTTCATCTTTTTGAAGGAGGCAAATCTTAAGAATACGAGTTGAGAAATTTAACAGACAAGTTGAATGGAGTTTTGTTAGAGCAGAAGGGACCCTCTAGTCCAGTGTTTTTGTGGGGATGGGGCAGTAGTCTGCTTTTCAAAGGCATATGCAGAAAATCAAGCTTCATGATCTAAATCATTGAAAATAAGACCAACAGATTTTTGTTTTGGCCGTTAAGAGGATAAAGATGGGAGAAATCACTATTGAGACATGGGTTTGAAACATCTGAGCACTTAGTTCAAGTGTATCTTTATTTTGCCCTCAAGGAGCTGATTCCCAAAGAGGTTTAGTGACTGAGCAAGTTAGAGGGCCGTCCTTAGTATCTGCTTCCTGCATCCTAGTCTGCTGGGCCCCAGGGCACCAAGAGCCCCTCAGCTGCACCAGGAGTCACCCCAGCCTCCAGCGCTGGCCCCAGGAGAGCCCTAGAGTGAGCCCTGCCCCGGTGCTGATCAAAGAGGATGACACTCAAGTGGGTCTCTCCCAGCAGCAAGTCCACTTTCTGAAGGGCCTGCTTTGGGGTGTTTTATTTTTCCTTCTGATAATGTGTTAATTAAAATGATCTTTTAACTTAAAAATTAAATGTATGCAGTAAAAATTCAGATGGTTAAAAGAAGAAACGACACAATGAAGAGTAAACTTTCCTACTTGATTCCCTGTTGAGAAGAATCCACTGCTAAGAGCTTTTTTTTTTTAATCCTAACCCTAGGATATGTTTTTATTATTTTATTTAAAATTTTTAAAATTTATTATTTATTTATTTGTTAATCCTCACCTAGGATATTTTTCCGTTGATTTTTTTTTTTTTTTTTTAGACAGAGTGGAAGGGAGGGAGGGGAAAAGAGGGAGAGGAAGAGACATCACATCGATGGGTTGCCTCTCGCATGAGCCCAACCAGGGGGGATCGAACCTGCAACCCTTGCACATGTCCTTCACTAGGAATTGAACCTATGCCCCTTCTGTCCGAGGGCTGACGCTCTAACCTCTGAGCCAAACCAGTTAGGGCCTGAGGCTATGTTTTTATTGCTTTTTAGAGAGCAAGGAAGGGGGGGGGGGAGAGAGAAGCATTGGTCAGTTGCCTCCCATACATGCCCCGACCAGGGATGGAACCCCCAACCTTCTGGTGTATAGGATGACTCTAACCAACTGAGCCACCCAGCTACTTACATGTCCTCCCAGAACTGGATAAGTTACCAAAGGGAACGAGGTGATAGGCCCCAGGAAGGGAGAAGTGCTACACTGACCAAGTTACCAGATGTCCAATGCGCAGGTACACATAGCAGGAGTGCAGCTCAAGCCAAGCACGCTCCTGCGGGGATTCTCACTGGCCTGCGAGCCCAGTGCCCAGCGCTCCCCAGGGGTGTTGTTTTGTTTGTTTGTTTTTGAGAGAAGGTACAGTGACACCGTCCCTGCCATCTAGAGACTAAGAGAGTAAGGGGAACAGAATAGAAAGGGTCTCCACTAGGTGGAATAAAGCCATGGCCTGTAAACTTTTTTGAATAAAAGATGCTTGGGCATATACGTACTAACAGGCTATAAATCACACAATAGAACATTGAAAGGTCCAGGTAAATATTTTAAAGCATTTTAAACTTTGTGATTCAAAGAACATATTTTTCTCACTAAAAATGAGGGTGTGGGTGAGATAATCTCTAAGGTCACATTCAACTCTGCATGTTTTGTTTATTTTTAGAGAGAAAGAAACATCAGTTTGTTGTTCCTCTTTGTTATGCATTCATTGGTTGATTTTTTCCTTCATCGATTTTTAGAGAGAGAGAAAGGTAGAGAGAAAGATAGAAACATCAATGAAAGGGAACATCCACTGGCCACCTCCCACATGCCCCCAACTGGGGATTGAGCCCAAATCTGGGCATGTGCCCTGACCTCTTAGTGCATGGGTCTATGCTCAACCACTGAGCCACATCGGCTGGGCTCATTGGTTGATTCTCGTATGTGCCCTGACTGGGGATCAAACCCACAACCTTGGCGTATCGGAAGGACCAACTGAGCTACCCAGCCAGGCCTCTGCATGTTTCGGTCATTCTACAGATGACAGCATATAGGTGCTACGAATATATTGACTTCTCTGGTACCACTGCCACTGAGAAATAATTGTGACCCCCCATTCAAAAGTTGATTCAGCAGTTGCTCTTCGAGCCTGCCTGCCTGCCTTCTCCCTCCGAGAGTATACTTTTCACTCTAATAAATCTTACCACTGCCACTTGAACTACTAAAAAAAAAAAACAACGGTGTATTCAAAGGCATGTGTCAAAATCTGAGTGTCATTGGGAAAGGACAAATGGGCAGCTTCTCATAGACAACAAGGAGACATTTATCTTGGTGAATTCATTGCAGTTCAAGGCTAGGGCCTTGCCAAAGCAAAGACAAACCGAAATGAGAAATTGCCTGTTACTGAGTGCTTGCTATATGCCAGGTCTCCAGCTACACAGGCGTGTTACTTACACAGTGTCATTTCTTTTCATCAGCAGCCCTTGGATATGGTGTTCATATCCTCAGTGGGAAGACACGGAGGCAGAGTGAGTGGGAACCACACCACTTAGTGAGAGGAGCCAGGACACAAGGGATAATAGCAATCATAAGCCTGGCTTCAGCTCTTACTATGACAGGCACTGGAAGCATTTGACTTGAACTAACTCATTTAGTCTGCACAACAACTCTGGGATGTGTGCTATTATTTCCCACTAATAATGAGGAATTGGAGGTGCTGAGAAGTTAATGACTTGCCCGAGGTCCACATCTAGTAAGTGGCAGTGCTGGTCTCACTCCTCAACCCCATTTTCTTTTGTGTGCGTGTGTGTTTGTGAATCCTCACCCGAGGATATTTTTCTATTGATTTTTTTAGATAGAGTGGAAGGGAGGGAGGGAGGGAGAAAGAGAGGAAGAAACATCGATGTGAGACACATCGATTGGTTGCCTCCCACGCAACCCCAAACAGGGCCAGGGATCGAACCTGCAATCCAGGTACGTGTCCTTGACCAGGAATCGAATCTGCGACCCTTGGGTCCACGTTGGCCCCCGCTTTCTCACTCACTGTGCTACCATCCCCAAAAGCCCATGACACTGCAAAAACAGTACCTGGTGCTTCCCCTCTTGCACGCTGGAAATTTGATCTAAATATTCTTCCAGAGTTCCAGGCTCAGAGTCGGGAATGCTGAATCATGCTGACTCTCAAGAGACTGATGGATAAGCCAGAGTATCAGTTTAATCATTTCCAGGGGTGGGCTGGACAATTGCATCAGCCTGTCCTGCATGTTGTCTCCCAATAGCTTACACAGGGACCTGCATCCGCATAAGGTTGTCTGGTCAACATAGAAATGGAGTACAGTGTGTGAGTTCTATACCGGAACCGTTTAATGACCTCAGTGTCCTTTGTCCTGATATGTCTGTCTCCACAAGCTTGATACATTATTTTCTGTTTCTGCAGTACGTTTTTGTTGGCTAGAGAGAGTAGGTCAGATCCTGGACATATCTCCATGGCTGACTGGTTTCCTCCACCTGGCCCCTTTAAATATATCAGTGATTCTGTCAATCTCCTGTCCATCTGGTTGTCCTGGACATCATGCCTTTTCTTGGAGGTGACTTTTCGTAGCCTTACTCTCTGATTCACCATTTGATCACCCAAAAATAATTATGAGCACTTCCTGTGAGCAAGAGGTGGAGGTACTATGGAAGGACATTTTAGTGAAAGAGATACAGAATTACCATATAAACACATGAAAAACAAGGAGGTGATTTCAGTTTGTGATTGATGCTGTGAACAGTTTTTCGAGGAGGGTGTCTAGATTGTGGCTTGGGATGGAGGAAGATACTGGGCTGTAGACAGAGTGCACAGGGAATGTCTCCTGAAGAGGTAAAGTCTGACCTGAGCCCTGCATATACCAAGAAGGACCCAGTCAGGTGAACATGGAGTTTATTTCTCAGGGGAAAGCGTTGCATGTCTATCATTGGAAGTGGAAGTTCATTGCAAATCTTCGGAGACTATGTGGCACAAACTCAGCCAGTATGGTTGCAAAGCTCCAAGCGCATCATTGCACGTGTAGCATGTGCTCTGGATTAAATATTTGAAATCAGGGTACCTAGGGGTTTCCAAAGCATGTGATTACTATAATGAATATGCTACAGTGAGTTGGCCTGGGCGCCTGACCTCTCAGTGTTGAGATGGGAAGTGTGTTGCTAGCTTCTAAAGAGCAAAATTTTGTAATACAACCACTTCCATCTGGGACCATGGCTCTTTTCCCTAACTCGATTACACGTTCTTCCCTCAGAGCACAGTCTGAGTTTTATACATTGTGGAATCTCTCAGAGCACCTAGCAGGGCGCTGAGCACGTAAAAAAAAAAAAAAACAAACAAACACCAAGGCCCGTGGGTTTGCCTGCAATTCCGAAGCTGCACTTGTCTTGGAAGGAGGGACTCAGCCCTCGGCCCGGAGCGCGGGGCTGCTCTTCACCCTCCGGCCGCGCGGGGGCGCGATGGGAATCCCGCGCGCCGAGGACGAGCGGCTGGAGCCGGTCTTGGCCTTGTGTCAACACGGCGCTGGTGGTGGCTTCGAGGAGGGGCAGGGGACGCCCAGCAGACCCGCGCGCAGTCCGAGGCAGAGCAGGCGCGGCCGCGCTGTGGACGGGCGACGGCAGCCATGGCGGAATCGGCGTCGGCTCGGGTAAGGGTCCCCCGGCAGCGGGGCGCGTTCGGGGTGGCCGCGGGGCGGGGCGGGGCGGGGCGCCCCCGGGCTGCCGCTGCCGCCGGCGAGCGCCGACCTGCCCCCGCGACCCCGGGGCTCTGCCCGCCCTGTCCGGTCCCTTCCGCGTCGGGCCGGAGCCCCGGCGCCACGCGCCCCCGCCGGGAAACTTCTCGGGGGCTGGTTCCCGGTCCTGGGGCTGGCTCCGCGGTGCCCGGAGAGCCCGTTTCCAGGCGGGAGAGGTGGCGCGGACGGGAAACTCTGGGTCCCCGCCGCTGGCAGGGAGCGCGCCGGGTGCAGGGGACCCCGGGCTCGCTGCGTCTCCGCGGTCGGCTCCCTCCGTCTCGGCCATTGTGCCCGCGGGCTCCTGCCGCCACCTCGCCCCGCGCCGGACTTCTGTCCCGGGTGCAGCCGCAGGTGGAAGGCGGGCTGGGCTGCCTCGCCCAGGGGACAGGTGTGACCTCGCGCGTAGTTGCTGGGGTGTGTGTGCGGGGCTGCCGGGGGTCCCCCAGCCCTCCGCAGGGCACGGGGCTTGGGGTGAGGGAAGCCCGGGCGTGGAGGCAGGAAACGGGGCTTCAGCCGGAGCGCAGCTCCCCGCCACCCAGGTCTGGGCCTCGGTCTTCTCCGCTGTAAATTGAGTGTGTGGCACTAGTTGCTGGGTCGTCTCCGAGGTCCCTGCCCGCTCTGGCATTTTCGCCTGTTATTCGAAAGTAGTGGTCAATTGGATAGCACGAGAGGCTGTGCTGTGGGAAGGGCAGATGGGATTTAATTGTTTTTTATTTTTTATTTTTTGATTTAGAGAGAGAGAGAGAGAGGAAGAGAAAGAGAAAGAGAAACATCGATTTGTTGTTCCACTTATTTATGCATTCGTTGGTTGCTTCTTGTATGTGCCCTGATGGGAGATCGAACCCGCAACCTTGGCATATCCGGACGACACCCGGCCAGGGCTGGAATTTAATTTTTTTTTTCCTATTGATTTTTAGATAGAGAGGAAGGGCGAGAGAGGGAGCGAGAGGAACATCGATTTGTTGTTCCACTTATTTAAGCTTTCATTGGTTGACTCTCTTTTTTTTTTTTAACCCATTGATTTTTTTTTTTTAAACGCATTGATTTTTTTTTTTTAAATCCTCACCCGAGGATATGTTTTTATTGATTTTAGAGAGGAAGGGAGAGGGACGGAGGGAGAGAGAGAAACATCGATCGGCTGCCTCCCGTATGCACCCCGAGCATTTCATGGTCTAGAAACACTTTCAGAATCATGAGAGACCTCGTGAGAATTGAGGGCTAACAAGGTGCAGTGTATTTGATTCTTTTTTTTTTTTTAATCCTCACCCGAGGATATGTTTTTATTAATTTTACCCAGAGAGAGGAAGGGAGAGAGAGAAAGAAGCATCCATGCGAGAAACAGCAGTGGCCAGGGTTATTTGACTCTGTAGGAAGTGGGTAAGAACTAAGAGGGGAAGGATTAGAGGCTTGGACAGCACTGTTTGCTCTCAAGGAAGCTACAGTTGAACTGTGCAGAGAAGACACAAATATTTGCAGCATTTACCTTATCTGACTCCTTTAACTAAAATGATACAGTCAAAAACTTGGCTTTTCCTCAAGACCAAATTAGTAGTAAAATGGGGCAGGAGGACAAGTTTACTGACTTCCAGGAGGACTTCTTCCTGAGAGTCGGGGCACAATTACTTACATGTCATCAGCAGATCTCGTTAAAAGGAAGCCTTAAATGTCCTCCAAAATTCAAAGCTATGCTCTAAGTAACTTGTGGATCTGCCGTTGTAGAATGTATCTAAATTGTCCTTGAGCAGATTTCTATTCTCAGACATTTTTTCTTCAGATAAAGATTCCGTGCCTCTCACTTGACAGTGTGGCCAAGTAGGTACCATGATGAAAACAACTGAAAATGGTGGGGGCACATAAATATATTTGAAATGCACGTGAGTAAAGAATACTTGGAGCCCCAAAACTAAATGAAAGGGGGAGCTCTTGAGAGGTAAGGAGGCTTCTGAAACCAACTTTGAGGGCTTTTGCTGAACATTCATCTGTGGTGTTTATGACCTCAAGCGGCCTAGAAAATAGAAGCCGAAACTCAGAGCCTAAGGTGAGAGTCCAGGAAGCCTCCTACCTGAATCCCATAAAGCTGAGGCTTCAAAGGCAACGTTCAGGGTGAACCTCAAGTATGCTCCTACCCCCAGGTGATTGCAGAGAAAGTTACATATGTCAAACCTTGGTGCGCAGAGGTGGGGGGACGGTGCCCCTTGAAAATTGGTGCCTCTCGAGTATGTTTATTGCCTGAAATTATATGACCTGGGTGGTCCAGGAAACCTCAAGCAGAGATTTTAATTTAAGTAGAACCTCCAGCTGTCTATCAAAAATAAACACGAATCTTCTCTGGAGGAGTCTCCTTGAACTCAGACTTAAATAATTCTCATAAATGACATTCCCAGAAATATGAATTCACAATTTAAAAAATTACCAAACAATGAAAAACGATGAGGAAAAGCTAGTAAAAATAATGGGCAACAAACCTTCAAAAATTTCAGATATTGAAAATCCAGAAGGCACACACACGCATGCACACACACACACACTCTACCCTGGAGGCCATGATAGCTAATAGCTGAGGATACTGCTGAACCGGTGCAAATACTGATACACAGAAACCCAGTAGATCCCAGGATAAACAGAGTGAAATCTCTAGCTTCTCAAAAGCAGTAGTAGAAGCAGATAACTTTCTGAGATGTTGGAAACGTCCTCTCTGCATGCTCTGTATAGCAGCCACAAGTTATATGAGGCTCCTGAGCACTTGAAATATAGCTAGTATGACTGAGAAACTTACATTTTTAATTTAATTTCAACTAATTTAACTTTAAACAGTCATGTTTCCACTGGCTGTTAGATTGGACAGCATATATAGAGAGGATATGGTTAATTTCTCCCGTATAACTGTCCCATATATATATAATTTTGATGTATAGAGAGATTGATGAAGAAAAAAGAGAGGAGGCGAAAATCCTATTAGTACCCTGGCCAGTGTGGCTCAGCTGGTTGGGCGTCCTCCTGTGCACCAGGAGGTTACAGGTTCGATTCCTGGTCAAGGGCACATGCCTGGGCTGCAGGCTCAGTCCCCGGTGGGGGGTGTGCAGGAGGCAGCCAATCGATATTGTGCTCTCATATTGACGTTTTTCTCTCTCTCTGTGTGTCCCTCTCCCTTCCTGTCTCGCTAAAAATCAATAAACTATTTTAAAAAACGAGTGTGTGTAGAGGGATTGAGAAAAAAAAAAAAAAAGAGAACTCATGGACAACAGTGGTGATTGCAGGGTGGAAGGGGGTGGGTGGAGGTGGAAGAAGGCATGGGGGAATTAATGGTGATGGGGGAAAAAATAAAATAAAAAACCCTATTAGTAATGAAGGGTGTGGTGCTGGGACCGCAGGTAGGGCTGTGGAACAGAATGTCACCGTGCGCCCTCTCCATGTGGCTTGGGATTCTTCAGACGATTCCAGGGTCTGCCTGCCTGTGACAGTTTGCCCTAGGTGACAGGAACTGTCTCTGCCAAACCCTCCTTTATTTACAGGTTCATGAGCAAAATAGATGTCTTAAGCTGATAAATTTAGGGGTTTGTTAAACAGCAATTGATGATTGGAACAGATACCTTGGAAATATGCTTAAATATCAAAAGATATCAAAAATACCTTTAAAAAGGAGTGTGCAATATGTGCATGGATTGAAACATTTCATCCTAAAGATGTCGCTTTTCAGATTTACCTGTGGATTTGCGGCAGTTCCAGACAAAACCTCTAAAGATATTTTTGTGAAACCCTTCAACTTTGTAGAATATCAACAGGCCCAAAATAGTCAGTATACTCCTGTAAAACAAGGAGATGGGACTTGCCTTACCAGATACCAGTGATCAAAAAGCTATGGCTCGCCCTGGCCAGTTTGGCTCAGCAGTTGGAGCTTCTGCCTGCGGTCCAGAGAGACCCGGGTTCGGTTTCCGTTAAGGGCATGTACCTGGGTTGCAGTTTGTCCCCAGCCCTGGTTGTGGGTGGCAACCACTCGATGTGTCCCTTTCACGTCAATGTTTCTCTCTCTCTCTCTCTCACTTCTCTCTCTCCCTCCCGCTCTATCTGAACAAAAAACGAAAAAATGTTCTCGGGTGAGGATTAAAAAATAAATAAAAAGAAAAATTGACCCATAGAACAGAGTGGAGATGCTAGAAACAGACTAATATGTAAGAAAACTTGGCTTGTGACGAGATAGCACTGGAGATCAGTGAATCAGGGATGGGTTTTTTAACGTATAGGGTTAGATCTGTTGATTTCCCATGAAAGTTGAACCCTGCACCATACACAGATATTAGTTCTAGTTGAGACAAATACTTAAATGGGAAAGGCAAAATTGTAGAGTATTCAGAAGACTCTATTGTGGGTTCTAGGTTTTTTTTTCCACACCTGACACAGAAGTTCAAACCATAAAAGTAACTAATATGATAAAACTTAACTCCATTAAAGTTAAGGACTTTTTATCAAATGATATTGAAAAAAGTAATAAATGGAAGTAAATAAATAAATAAAAGCAGTACAAATAAGGAGAAGATATTTGCAACATGTGTAACAGGTAAAGATTCCTGTCCAGAATTTACAGCAGAATCTTAGGAGACAGGAAGGAAAAGTCAAATAACCCAAAGGATAAATGGAGAAGACTTGAGCAGGTCGTTCACTGCAGGGGCAGTTGGAATGGCCAGTAAACGTGTTCCTTCTCGCGGTCTTTCGTGTGGCGACAGAAGCAGCCTGAGTCGTGTGTGCCGTGTGAAAGGAGATGACACTGGGGGGTTAGGACTGAACTGTGAACGTGCCACGGACAGTGGGGCTAAGGAGACAGCTTCAGGAAGACTCCCCACGAGTTGGTCGTAGTCATGTTGAGCTTCAGCCACAGTGATTTTCCTACAGACCGTAACAACGAGAAGTACAGGAAGGATGTCAGGGGACTAAGGTCGTTGCAGTGAAGCTCATGCAGGATTTGGTGGGTCTTACACCAGCTGCTAGGTGCACGGGTGAATGAGTGGAGTCTGGCAGGGCCTGCTGAGGAACCTTTACCATAGAGCCACTGAAAGGTTTTCAGCAAGGGTGGCATGGTCCACTGTGAAGTCTGGCAGGAATGTGGAATCAAGAGTAGATGCAAATTACATCATTTGTCTCAGCAAAATATCACAAGTAGCCCAAAATATCAAATAGAAAGAAACTGGTTTAAAAACTGAATCCTGACACAGAAAAGTCTTAGATAATGTGCTTTGTGTATAACGCAGGTAACAAAAACTGTGTACAATATGATTTCAGTTTTGAAAAAAAGAAGTAAAAGATGAAAAAATCTTATAGGAAATACACCAAAATTCTAACAGCTTATTTCTGGACAGTGATATTTTCCATAATCCTCCCCTCCTTCCTTCCTTCTTTCCTTTCTATTTCTCATTATTTTTATTATAATATACGTGTATATTTGGCAGTATCAGAATGCAAAAGAGCAGACTTTTTAAATTTAAAAACATGGGAGCTAGGTACCAGCTCTAAGTGCTGCTGGGCCCACTGGGTCCATTGATCTCTTTCCCTGAGTTTGGCAATGACGCTGACTGACCAACCCTGTGTCTGGTTCTTCAGCACAGGAGGAAGCGCCGCTGCACCCCTTTGACTTCTTCCTCGCCGCCCCCGCAAGAGACAGAGACCGAAGAGCTGTCCCTCCAGACCGTGATGGCCGCGCTGCAGGCCGTGGAGAAGAAGATGGAGGCCCAGGCCGCCCAGCTGCAGAGCCTGGAGAGACGCATGGAGACGGCCGAGAAGAAGCTGGCCGACTTCGAGAAGACGGCCGTGGAGTTCGGGAACCAGCTGGAGGGCAAGTGGGCCGTGCTGGGCACCCTGCTGCAGGAGTACGGGCTGCTGCAGAGGCGGCTGGAGAACATGGAGAACCTGCTGAGGAACAGGAACTTCTGGGTCCTGCGGCTGCCCCCGGGCAGCACGGGGGAGGCTCCCAAGGTTGTCCTTTTATTTGAGATTCTAAATTGCTGGCTTTTCCCTCCTGGCCGGGACTGGAAGCACTGACTGTGTGCCATTTGTGGTTCCAGGTGTCCCGGTCGCTCGAGAACGACGGAGTCTGTTTCTCGGAGCAGGAGTGGGAGAATCTGGAGGACTGGCAGAAGGAGCTGTACAGAAACGTGATGATGAGCAACTATGAGACACTGGTCTCGCTGAGTAAGCACGCTCTCCAGCCCAGACCCTCCCAGGCCTCCCCCGGGCCCGCCTGTGCCGGGTTGAGGAACGGGAGTCACCAGGTCCTCAGTGTGCCTTTCTTCTCTGTGGTCACATAGTCAGGTCTTGATACTATTTACTAATAGATAAGATGTCCTCATATGCTTTTTTTTTTTTTTTTTTTTTTTTGTGGTACGTGCCCCTAGCAGGAACCAAACCCGGGACTCTCTGGACTGCAGGCCGATGCTCAACCGCTGAGCCAAACTGGCCAGGGCCTCATATGCTTTAAAGTATAACATAGCTGGGGTTCCTCATGTCATTTTGTATGTTTTTTTATTTTATTTATTTTTTTCTTTATTGATTTTTAGAGAGAGGAAGGGAAAGGGAGAGAGAGAGAGAAACATCGATGAGAGAACATCCATCAGCTGCCTCCTGCATGCCCCCCACTGGGGATCAGGCCCACAAACTGGGCATGTGCCCTGACCGGGAGTCGAACTGGCGACCTCTTGGTGCGTGGGTCAACGCTCAACCACTGAGCCACACCAGCCAGGCCCTCATGCTGTTTTTAATGCTTAAGACTGTTTGATAAGGAAGCCTTTGTTACCTGGGATGAGGCAGGCAGTGTAGGCCAACCCGGAATTGTCCTTGGCACATGGCTGGAATCACAGCCAGTCGTGGTCTCAGTGTTTATTTTGTGTTGATTAGAAGTGCTGTTTAATATATATACACACACATCCACATACACACACATATGTCTATATGCAAAATATTAGCTATTACATTATAAATGCATTTTGTTTGGTAGACAGAATATTTTACAACCTAGGTCCATGGAGGGTTGTCAAGAAGGCCACTGGGGCTGGAACGGAGTGGAGGGACGAGGGAAGTAGCAAACGGGTCCAAGAGGTCACTGTGACTGGGCTGGGTCATGTGTCTGCTAGTGGCGTCCGCCTTGTCTACCACAAGTGGGGGTAGTGCCTGCCTCCCCTTGCGATGCTTGAGCACAGAAAGTAGACACCTGGAAGGAAGAGCACTTGAAACCGCGTACTGGGAGGATGCGGTGGTGGGGATGAGTGGTGGCCCCTGCGCCTGACCACTGAGCTACGGCGACTAAGGAAGGAGCCCCGAGGGGGCAGGTAGCTGAAGACATCATCCCATTGGGCCATAATCTAGCTGTCCCAAACTGCTAGGGGAAAGCGACAAGAACAATACTTTGAACCTTATGAAGATTTGATGTCGACTCCTTGACATTGGTCACCTTGTTCATTGGCAAATGACCAGTGTGCAATGAGATTTTACTCTCCTGGGCTCACACTGTGCCGTTTCCAACCCAGAGGTCCTTGGCCAGCCAGAAGGAGAAGCAGAGCTGGGTACAGAGATGCTGGGTGACTTGGAGGAGGAAGGCCTTGGTGGTGTCCACCCAGGTGAGTGGCTCCAGACTATCCATCCCCTCCCCACTTCCTGTGGCCTACAGTGAGCTTTCCCACTGCTGAACTGCCGAGCACCGCTTATCAGTAGCCTCATGGGGTATTTATTTATTTTTTTATTTTTATTTTTTGTACGTGCCCCAAATGGGAACCGAACCCAGGACTCTCTGGTCCACAGGCCGACACTCCAACTGCTGAGCCAAACCGGCCAGGGCTCATGGGGTATTTATTTATTTTGGGCTCTTTTATAATCATCATTAGTTCACCTATTATATGTGTATCTTAACTCCTTACCTCTATGTGGAATCCTTGCGATTCACGACTCTGTCATACTTCTTCATGCCCTCCAGAACAGAGGACATAGTAGACATTAGTCAGAACCCACAGGGCATCGAGAACAGGTCACCGCTTCGGGAGTGAGGCTGACTGGGTGAGAGCCAGGAGAAGCATTTGTGAGCCAGGTAATTTGGGGAGAATATACAGGAAGAACAGAGCTGGATACATGAATTTTTAAGCTGTAGGTTTAGTTGTGGGTTTTTTTAATCTTATTTACTATTTTAATACTCTCCTAAATTAGTATAGTTTTTCCATGTATTTAACCATTTTTCAGAGGTTGAATATAATTTGTGGACAAGCTTGGAGAACTGTCATGACGTTGTTCTATATGAATAATATATGCAGATTTCCAGTCCATGTGTCCACCTCTGTATAGGTTTCACTCTACGGGTTTTGGAACAGTCAGTCTCCTTCTCCGAATTGTTCTAGTTCCCTTGATCATTGATTCGAGGCTTCCTGGGACTCACAGATATTTGCTGAGTTCCGAAGAAGCCGAAGGTACTAGACGGTGATCTCTTCTGTTGGCTCTCTTTGTTTTGGCAGCAGAAGGGGTCATGATCAAGCAGGAGATAGAGTACCCACAGGAGCGCTCCGAGGATCTTCCCGGAGAGCTCTCGGCCAGTGCGGAGGAGCAGGCTTTCCTGGGCCCCGAGCAGACGGAGCTCTGGGACGGCCAGGGCGGGGCTGTCCTCCTGGAATCAGATCCCGGGGACGCACATCTAGAGGAGCCCATTGAGGGCAGCAGAGACCTTGGCAGTGACAGAAGCCTGGGCTGCCCCCCGAAGCAGAAATCTAATCGGCCGGTGCCACTGGGTCCGGAATGTGGGCAGGGCCTGAAGCTGAACAGGGCTGCTTTCGGCCCCTACGATTGTCCCGAGTGCGAGCTCAGCTTCCGCTGTGAGCAGCAGCTGGCCACCTACCTGCGGACCCACTCGTGGGAGACTCCCACCGTCTCAGAGCCGGAGGAGAGCCTGAGGCCCCGGCCACTGCTGAAGCCCCCGTCCAAGAAGGGGAAGCAGCACCAGTGTGACGTGTGCATGCGGAGCTTCAGCAGCAAGGCGAACCTGGTGAACCACCAGCGCTGCCACCTGCAGGAGGGGCCCAGCGGCGGCCAGCGTGTCCAGGAGAGGTTCTCGCCCAACAGCCTGGTTGCCCTGCCGGGCCACATCCCCTGGAGGAAAAGCCGGAGTTCCCTCATCTGTGGCTACTGTGGCAAGAGCTTCAGCCACCCGTCAGACCTGGTGCGGCACCAGCGCATCCACACGGGCGAGCGGCCCTACACCTGCCCCGAGTGCGAGCGGAGCTTCGTCCAGAAGCAGCACCTCCTGCAGCACCAGAAGATCCACCAGCGGGAGCGCGGCGCGCGGGCCCTGGAGCCAGGAAGGCCCAACGGCCTGCTTTAAGGGTGCCAACCCCTCGCCTGTCCGGGGGGGCCGAGGGGACTGGCATTGGTCCCCCGAAGGGACACTGTGCAGAGTCAGGGACTGACTTTCCTGAGGGGCATCGCTTTGATTTGCCTGACCTTGGCCAAGCAGCAGTCCAAGCCCAAGTCCTCAGAACTGTGCGGAGGAGGGCGGGGCCAGGCCTGTCCCTGCTGTCTACCCTGCTGCTGAGTGTGCCGTGTCTCCGGCACCGCCAAGTCTCGGGTGTTCCCGTCCACGCTGATACTCGTGCACTGGGGCAGGTTTGAGGGTCTGTCCCAGGTTTCAGGTCTTCCCACGGGGTGGGGTCTGGCCAAAGGAGAGAGCAGGTGTGTAGAAGAGCTCTGGGAAGCATAGCCCTCGATTCCTTCTCTTTTATAGGCTCCTTGTTAATAACAGGTAGAAGAAATAATTTAAATGAACTGCTCACCCTGCTCTGAAGAACCTTTTTGGAATTAGATTTTAGTTGATATTAAGAAAATACAGCCCGACACTTGTTTTTTTAATTTTCAGAGTTGTAGAAGTTGTTCCTAACATGGGGACTGGGCTTGCCATCTGGGAGGGAATCATTTCTGGGGCTCTTGGCCCAGCCACACTTAGTTAGGCCAGCAATCAGGGTACATAGCACGGGCTCCCTATTGGAGGAGGCTTAGCACTCTCGGATGGGGCTCGCCGAACCATAAGGACCAAGAGGGAGGGAGCAGTAGGGTGGGCCCCACAGCCCCCGCTGAGAATGAGTCGGACAAGGAGCCGAGAGTACGGAGCGGCTTCCTCCCAGGAGCTTGGAGCTCGGGTTTCTCACCACGGTCCTCTTCCTCCTCCGTCTGCGTCCTTGCTGGGTTCTGCAGCCTCACAGGGTAGACGACTCCTTTGTTACTTAAGGTTGTTCAGCTTGTATCAGCTTGTATTTGAGTTTGTTCCTGTTAGACCAGTTGTTCTTTGAGGTTGTTGAGATGACACACTTTCCCAATTAGTTCTGGGATTGACTGTTCCAGAGACGATGGAGAAAAAGCACTCGGGTGCTTGTCTCCCAGGAGTGTCGGATGCCTGCGCGCTGTGTTTGGAAGGGGGCTCCCGGGTCCTGTGTGAGTGTACCCTTTGATGACTTGGCAGTTGCTTAGAATAAAAGTTGCTACTGGCGAAAAAAAATGCTCGTCGGATGTTTTTCTCCAGTTGCCAAGAAGACCCTTCCGGGAGCAAGGTGGAGGAGGCCTGACCTGGGGCAGCGACAGAGGCCTGACAGACCTGGAGCAGATGAGAAGGGGGTGTGTGTGGGCCCCTGTATGTGGCGGCCCAGAGCTGCAGACAGTCTGGGTGTCAGTTGCGGGAAGGCAGTAGGGGAGAGGGTGGCGGGTGTACCCCAGAGCACTGGGTAGCAGTTGGGAATATTGGCTTTAGTCTGCGTGTCGTCACATGTGTTGATCTTAAACATACAATGCTGGGTGGAAAATGTAAGAAATTGGCCCAGCCAGTGTGGCTCAGTGGTTGAGCATTGACCCATGCCCCAAGAGGTCACCAGTTCGATTCCCGGTCAGAGCACACGTCCAGGTAGTGGGCCAAATCCCTAGTGGGGGCATGCAGGAGGCAGCCCATCAATGTTCTCTCATCGATGTTTCTATCTCTCTCCCTCTCCCTCCCCTCTCTCAATAAAAGAAAATATAAGAAATTGAATGAAATCTATAATAATACCATTTATGTACATTTAAAATGCAGGTACACAGCTCTGGCCAGGTAGCTCAGTTGGTTAGAGTGTCATCCTGATACACCAAAGTTGTGTGTTCGATCCCCGGTCAGGGTGCATACAAGAATCAACCAATGAATAAGTGGAACAACAACTCGATGTTTTTCCCTCCCTTCCTCTCTCTCTCTCAAATTAATAAATTAAGTAAAAGGAACCAGATTCATTCACTCAACAATTTTTTTAAAAATGCATGTACACAAAGCAGAACACATAGAAACAAAAAGTTACATGTTAAAGGATCACTGTCGCCCATCAGAGGAGTGAGTGAGATAAGGGGATAAAAAAGGAATAAATAAAATAAATAGGTAAAAATAAACTTGGACCTTGGCTGGGTGGGTCAGTTGGTGGGAGCATCATCCCAGACACCAGAGGGTTGTGGGTTTGATTCTACATCAGGCTACACGCTTGGGTTGTGGGTTCAGTATCCGGTCAGGGCGCATGTGGGAGGTGGCTGATCAATGTTTCTCACATCGATGTTTCTCTCTCTCAAATAAAAACATGTCCTCGCCCTGGCCGGTTTGGCTCAGCGGTTAGAGCGTCCACCTGCGGGCCGGAGAGATCCGGGTTCGGTTCCCGCTAAGGGCATGTACCTCGGTTGCAGTTTGTCCCCGGCCCTGGTTGGTCGTGCAGGTGGCAGCCACTCGATGTGTCCCTTTCACGTCGATGTTTCCCTCTCTCTCTCTTCCTCTCTCTCCCTCCCACTCTGTCTGTACAAAAAATGGAAAAATGTCCTCGAATGAGGATAAAAAAAAAAAAAATGTCCTCAGGTGGAGAGTTAAAAAAGTAATAATGAGTGAATAAACATGGGTCGCCGTGAGGTGTGGGATCACCTTCGTGCGGAAACTGCACCTAACGGGGCTTTGCCACGGGAAGGTGCCCGGGGAGGTGCTGAGCTGCTCTGTAGGGAGGAAAGGTCTGCGAGAGCCTCTCCTAAACGCCTTTCACAGCTCCTACTCCCAGCTTTTGCTTTTGCTTTTGCTTTCTTTATCCTCACCCAAGGACATTTTTGCATTTATCTTCAGATAGAGTGTGAGGGAGAGAGGGAGGTAGAGAAAGAAACATTGATGCCAGAGAGACACATTGAGTGGTTGCCATGCACACGACCCCAACCAGGGCCGGGGACAAACTGCAACTGAGGTACGTGCCCTTAGCAGGAACCAAACCCCGGTCTCTCTGGTCCACGGGCCGACGCTCTAACCACTGAGCCGAACCGGCCAGGGCTTTTTATTGGTTTTTAGAGAGAGAGGAAGGAAGAGGGAGAAAGAGAAACATCGACATGAGAGCAGAACATCAATCGCGCCCGCACCCTGACCGGGCCTGGAGCCAGCATTGGTGCAGGGACAATGCCCAACCACTGAGCCACACCGGCCAGGGTTTTGAGTGTTTCAATGTGACTAGCCCTTGCCTTGCACTGTGGGGAGAAGTGCGAAGTACAAGATAGGGTCCTGTTTCTCCCGCAAGTTTAAGTTCTCCCTGAGGCAGAAATGTGATTGTGTTAAGCAATCAAACTGGTATAGTAATGGCTAATGTTTACTGAGTACTGATGTACTAGTCACTGTCTTAAATTCTTTGCATAAAAACGAACTTAATCCTCCCACAGCCCTATGGGGTAGGTATGATTATGACTCCATTTTACAGGAGATGTGGGAAGAGACCTGAGGCGTAGAGTAGCGGGGAGAGGTGGCCATGAACCCAGGCCATCTGTTGCTTCTGGTTGCCCACGGTGAAGTGCGCCGGGTCTTTGTTACCCAGTGTGGTCTCCGCCTCCGCAGCAGCGGCATCCTCTGGGACTTGGTGGAAATGCAGACTCAGACCCACTGGATCACAATCTGCATTTCAACAAGATCCCCAGGTCACGCTCTGCACACACAGGCGCTGTCTTAAGTGACATAAAATCAGCTTCTTGCCTCGTTCAGCCTGCTCTGCTACGTGCTGAGAAGAAAACAGGAAATGAAACTGTCTGAAGGCCAGGAGTGATCAAATTAGAAAAAGTGAAGTCAACACACGGGGAAGAATTAAACGCCAGACATTAGTGACTAATCTGTCCTATCTTCTTTTTCCTGTTCTTACAGGTGAAGTCCTAACTGTCACCCACTTGAACTACTTGGTCTAGCTGGCCTCCTCCCCCTAATCACAGCCGTTTGCTACCAGTTATTGTCCTGGAACACTAATTGGACACGGACTTCCCTCAAAGCCTTGCAGTGCATTTGCTGGCCCTGCTAAAGAGAGAGCTTTTTGGCCCTGGCCGGTTTGGCTCAGCAGTTAGAGCATCGGCCCACGGACCTCAGAGTCCTGGGTTCAGTTCCCACTAAGGGCACGTACCTTGGTTGCAGTTTGTCCCTGGCCCCAGTTGGGGTCGTGTGGGTTGGGGTCGTGTGGGTGGCAAGCTAGTCGATGTGTCTGTTTCACATCGATGTTTCTCTCTCTCTCTCCCTCCCCTCTCTCCCTCCTGCTCTATCTGAAGATAAATGAAAAAAAAAAAAAAGAGCGAGCTTTTTAGTGTAGAACTCAGGACTTCAGCAACCTGAGCTACTCAGTTTCTTCACCTTTCATTGTCTACATTATCTAAGCTGCCACCACACTGGGCTTCTGGTCATTTAGGCCGTACTTTCCCTCCACATTCAGCTCACGTTTTCCCTTCCCGGCAGTGCCTTCTCTGGGAACCACATTCTGTTGATTTGTCACTGTTGAATTTCTAACCCCTTTCCCGGGAAGCTTCCCTCCTCTGTTTCTTTTATTCAACAACTACATACTGAGCGCCTACAACCCAGGCACTGTTTTAAACATGTAGGATACGTCAGTGTGCAAAGTTCTAGCTAAGTTTCAGTTCTAGCAAAATCTGTGTCTTCTGCCCTGGCCGGTTTGGTTCAGCGGTTAGAGCGTCGGCCTGCGGTCCGGAGAGACCTGGGTTCGGTTCCCGCTAAAGGCGCGTACCTCGGTTGCAGTTTGTCCCCGGCCCTGATTGGGTCGTGCGGATGGCAGCCACTCGATGTGTCCCTTTCACGTCGATGTTTCTCTCTCTCTCTTCCTCCCGCTCTATCTGAACAAAAAATGAAAAAATAATGTCCTCGAATGAGGACCGTGTCTTCCTGTACTGCACGTTGGCACAGCCCTTTCCGGATCTAGCCCACTATTCCATTCTGCCTTAGATTTGTTCACTGACAAATAGGAGTGGCCTCTGTGTGCAAAGTCCGCAGGGGGTACAAGGGGAAATCAAAGATCCTTGAAGACTGTTCAGGGAATTGGATGCGAGTAGAACATTGTATGTCCTACGTGAGGGTAAAGGTCTGTAAGCCCTGGCTGGGTGGCTCTGTTGGTTGGAGCATCGTCTTGTGCACCAAAAGGTTGCGGGTTCAATTTCCAGTCAGGGCACATACCTGGGTTTCAGGTTTGATCCCCCATTGTTGGGGCACGTGAGGTAGGTAACCAATCTCTGTTTCTCTCTCACATCAATGTTTCTCTCTCTCTCTCTCTCCCTTTCTCTCTAAAACTCAATGAAAACATATCCTCGGGTGAGGATTAAAAAATATTTTTAAACGCCTGGCTGGTGTGGCTCAGCGATTGAGCGTCGACCCATGCATCAAGAGGTCTCCGGTTCAATTCCTGGTCAGGGCATATGCCCAGCTTGTGGGCTAAATCCCCAGTGGGGGGCATGCAGGAGGTAGCCAGTCAATGTTCTCTCTCATCGATGTTACTATCTCTCCCTCTCCTTTCCTCTCTCTCTAAAATCAATAAAGAAAAAAATATATATATATACACACATATATATACACATATATATATTTATTTATTTATTTATTTATTTATTTTTTATCCTCACCCGAGGACATTTTTTTTTTGTTCAGATAGGGAGGGAGAGAGAGGAAGAGAGAGAGAGAGAAACATCGACGTGAAAGGACACATCGAGCGGCTGCCACCCGCACAACCGACCAGGGCCGCGGACAAACTGCAACCGAGGTACGTGCCCTTAGCGGGAACCGAAACCGGGTCTCTCGGGACCGCAGGCGGACGCTCTAACCGCTGAGCCAAACCGGCCAGGGCTATTTTTTTTTTTTAAGAATTCAGAGAATAATTACATGTATTTGTGTGATACTGGTAAAGGCTTCGTGGGAGGTGATTTTGGAACTGGACCTCCAAGAATAGGAAGAGGACATTCTAAATAGAAAGAAATGACCAAAACAGGAGACATTGTGGGTGTGTATAAGTAAATGCCAATGCATTTAATTTGGCTAGAGGGTTGGGTATGAGAAGGGCGGTATTGGAGGATGTGGTTGGGGTCAGGCTAAAGGGTTTGGGTTTTGCTGAGTTAGTAACGGGGAACTGAGAGTTTTGAGCGAAAGGGTGAGCTGATTCTAGCTGTGATTTGGGAATATTACCCTAATAAGAGTTACATCATGCTTTTTTCTGTTGTTGTTGGGATGGAGGGATATGCTAGAAGGTTATTGTGTGAGACCAGCAAGAGCTGGCGAGAACCTGACTGGATACAGCTGCAGCGGAAAGAGAACGATGGACGAGATGGACAAGGTGGCCAGGCAGAGAAAGACAAACATCACATGATCGCACATGTAGAATCAAATGAGCAAACTAAGCTGACGAACGTAATAGGTCCAGAGGCGTGGATGCATGGAACAGCCTGACAGACCTCAGAGGGGAAGGGGGTGGGGGACAGGAAGAGATAAACCAAAGAACAGATAGGCATATATGCATAGCCCAAGGAGCTGGGGTGGGGCAGGAGCTGGGGGGAGGAGGGCGGGGGCGGGGGGGGGGGGAGGAAATGGAGGACATCTGTAATACTGACAACAATAAATAAAAATAATAATAAATAAATAAATGGTTGACAAGGTAGAGTCAACAGGATGTGGCGCTTTTCCAAGGCAAGGACCATGTCTTTTTTTTTTTTTAGAGAGAGAGGAAGGGAGAGGGAGAGAGACAGAAACATTGATAAGAGAGAACATCAATTGGCTGCCTCCTGCATGCCCCCCACTGGGGGTTTGGCCCATAACCTGGGCATGTGCCCTGACCGGGAATCGAACTGGCAACCTCTTGGTGCAGGGTCAATGCTCTACCACTGAGCCACACCAGCCAGGAAAGGGACCGTGTCTTAATCATAGTCAGACTCTGCAGCTCGGAGCTCAGGGGCTTCGCACACAGGTGCTTACCACACGTTCACTGCATGACCAGGTATAAGGGGAACTCACAGAGCAGGACGCTCAGCGTGGTCTGAACCAGGTGGGCTCCCAGGGTGAAGGGGGCCTTGGTTACACTTCCTGTCTCCCTCTACGAATGCTTTCCCTCCTCGGTTTTATACACCTGTCTGGGTCCACTTTAAAAACTGATACCTTCTCCAAGCGAGGTGTACCCCTGGAACTTGGGGCCAGGTTAGGAGGTGTTACTTTAAGGTAACAAGGGATCAAATCAATACATGGCGTCTCCTGTTGTGAAATTCCTTGCTGAAGTAACACAACCTAGCAGACGATTCGCAAATGAGTGTGAAGGCAATAAATGAGAAACCCTAGTGTGGACCCTGAGAGGAAATTCATTTGATATGAACCCTGAGAAGGGATTTATCTGCTGAGACGGCACCCCATGGTCAACCAACGGCCCAAATTTTATAAATAAGAGCCTAGCCCGTTTGCTGCCCAGCTCCTGGCGAACGCTGCATACCAGGGAGGACCTAAGGCTGAGCAGTCTCTGTCCCACACTAGTGCCCTGCCTGGGTCATCCTGTGCCTGGAAAGCCTGGTTTCATCTTCTGCCAATAGACTTACACCTGCCCTGTCCTATCAGAACTGCACACCCACATAAATAGGACCTCACTGCAAACCAGGCAGGAACTTTCACTATATTTTTCTTTCTTTCTTTTATCCTCACCCAAGGACATTTTTGCATTTTTTATCTTCAGATAGAGCAGGAGGGAGGAAGAGAGAGAGAAACACCGATGTGAGAGAGACACATCGACTGGCTGCCACCCCCACAACCCGAACCAGGGCCAGGGACAAACTGCAACCGAACCCAGGACTCTCTGGTCCACAAGCCAGTGCTCTAGCTGCTGAGCCAAACTGGCCAGGGCAGAACTTTCACTATAAAAGAATGGCTTCGCCCTGGCCGGTGTGGCTCAGCGGTTAGAGCGTCGGCCTGCGGTCCGGAGAGACCCGGGTTCGGTTCCCGCTAAGGGCATGTACCTCGGTTGCAGTTTGTCCCCGGCCCTGGTTGGTCGTGCGGGTGGCAGCCACTCGATGTGTCCCTTTCACATCGATGTTCCTCTCTCTCTCTCTTCCTCTCTCTCCCTCCCACTCTATCTGTACAAAAAATGGAAAATTGTCCTCAGGTGAGGATGAAAAAAAACAAAACAAACAAACAAACAAACAAGAATGGCTTCCCCTGCCCTGGCTGGTGTAGCTCAGTGGTTAGAGCGTCAGCCCAAGCACTGAAGGGACTCGGGTTCAATTCCCTGTCAAGGGCATGTACCTGGGTTGCAGGTTCAATCCCGGGTCGGGGTTCATGTGGGAGGCAACCAATTGATGTGTCTCTCTCACACTGATCTCTCTCTCTCTCCCCGCTCCCTCCCACCCCTCCTCTGTCTCCCTAAAAAAAAAAAAAGGAAACAGACTGACACAGCTCAGAGGGAAGGGGGGCTCAGGAAGAGATAAACTAAAGAACATATGCATATATGCATAACCAATGGACACAGACAACAGTGTGGTGAAGGTGGGGGCGTGATGGGAGCTGGGATGAGGGTGTCAATAGTGGGGGATTTAAGGAGGACATCTGTAATACTTTCAACAATAAAGATAAATTTTTAAAAAATCAATGGAAAAGGTATCCTCGGGTGAGGATTAACAATTTTTTAAGAAATGGCTTCCCCTTTGTCTCGGAACAGTTTGAATTGCTACCTTAGTCTGTGTCTCCAGCTGCAGCTCCTTTATGCTCAAATAACTGCCTTTTATTCTTTATCACAGGCTAAAATTAATTTTGGTTTACACGAGGAGCTCATCAGGGATCTGTCAGACCAATATATTAAGGACTGTAAAATACTAGAAAGTTGTGATCTTAGAAAATAAGAATTAATGCCCAGTGCAAACAGAAGAGTTTGCTGGCTTAGGGGGCAAAGATTATAAGGTGAACAGGAAATGCAGAAAAGGTAGAAAATAAAACTTACACTGCTTACAGCACATTTCCTTTATATTCAGTGATTAATTCTGGTTTTCTAAGTAAGACTCTTTACAAATGAGGAAAACAGGTCCTACATTGAGTGGTTTATTCAAAATGCCTCAGGGCCCGAATTAGTGGTGGACTTATTCTTGCTACGAGACCAACCCGGAGCCAGAGAGCTTCAAGGATCCCAGATGGTGGTTGATGTGCAAGGGAAGACTGGGTATTGTCCACGTTAAAAAACGTTTAAACCTGTAGAGAATTCTTCTGAGTGTATGTAAGCCAAACTGACGACAATTACTGGGAAGCAAAATCTTAACGAATTGAGAAAATGCTCCAGAGAATGGCCGTTTTTGCACCTTATTTTATACATTACAATCAAAGGAGCAGGCGTAAGGGGTTACATGGAATCAGGAGAAAACAGCGGGGAAACCTCTGGGACTGGATAAAAAGTGCAATAAATAGACACATACTTCTTTTACATGTGTGGGTATGGGATAGTTAGCAGTTAAAATTAGCACTGTAACAATTCACAAAGAGGGGATTTGTGTTTCTGCTCTGGTGCAGTGAGGGGTTCAGAAAAAAAAGAAAATTACCCTGACATTTCTCATTTCTTTTCTTTTTTTTAAAAAATCCTTGCCCGAGGATATGTTTTTTATTGATTTTTTAGAGAGGGAGGAAGGGAGAGAGAGAGAGAAACATCGATCGGTTGCCTCCTGTAAGAGGGTTTTGTGGTCTCTATTCTGGTGCAGTGAGGGGTCCGGTAAAAAGGAAATCACACTGGCATTTCTTTTTGCTTTTGAATCCTCTCTCGAAGATATGTGTTATTTTATTTTATTGTTAACAGTATTACAGATGTCTCCCATTTTCTCCCTTTTTGCTCGCCTCTACCCAACCCCACCCCACCACAGACCTTCCCCATGCTCTTGTCTGTGTCCTTGAGTTATGCATATATGCATCTGTTCTTTGGCTAATCCCCCCCACCCCCATCCCCAGAGATCTGTTATTCTGTTCCATGCCTCCAGAGGATATGTTTTTTACTGAAGTTCTAGCGAGAGAGCAAGCATGAGAGAAACCAATCAGTTGACTCCCATACTCGCCCCATCCGGGGACTGAACTGCAACCTAGGTATGTGCCCTGACTGGAAATTGAACTCACAACCTTTTTTGGTGCACGGGACTATGTTCTAACCAACTGAGCCACCTGGCCAGGCACCCTGGCATTTCAAAGGTATGTTATCCTAGATGCAAAAAGACAACCGACAGGCTCCCTTAAGGTAAAGATTGACCTTTGTCAGGGGAGATACCAGCCTAGGACACGACTACCTGCCACAACTCGCTCTTAGTTAGAAAATGTTCATTTCTGACCATCCTTTGTGGTTACTTTAGGTCTCCGCGTTTGTAAGCCTCGCCTGCAGGACCCCCCCTGAGCTTGTCAGGGACAGTGTGTGGCCCCCTTTCCCTCCACAGTGTGGCGGGGGACTTGGGGGCTCTGCTCTGGTGGTAGGCCCTAGGGCAGGAGGGGACCCAGGATTCCCAAAGCTGTTTGGGAAAAGAGAGGGGCTTTAAAAAAATCAATCAATAAATAAAATTTTCCTTAAGTCTTTCTTTTTGACCTGGAAAACTTTAAAAAAGAGAGTTTTAAAAACCTTTATCCACCCCCTACGTTTTTATTCTTGGGCACGAAGTAAGATACTCTTATAATAGCCACTTTGGGCCCATTAGAGGTGTTAAACCGGTGACTCCGGTGACTCGACATACACTTGAGATTCCCCGTCGGGGGTGGGACGAGGGGGGGCTCCCAACGTTTGGAAAAGCCTGCGTTTCCTCCATCAGCCCCGGGGACGGACCCCGGAGTGGGGCGCTGGGGTCCCTCACCCCGTCACGCTGCACGGGTTCGGGCAGCCTGGGCCCACCGAGCCGCGACTGCTCGGGCCCGCGCCCGCCACGGCGTCGAGTCCCGCGGCCCAGGAGAGGCGGTGGCCGCCCCCGGGGGCCCCCGCGGCCGCCGGGACGCAGGTTCGCGGGGCCGCAGGGCCGCGGGGCCGCAGGGCCGCCGGGACGCAGGCCGCGGGCGTGCGGTCCTTCGGGCTGCAGGGGGCGCTGTGTGCGCCCTCGGGCCCGGCCGCGAGCGCAGCTCTTGTTTAAAGGGCCGGCGGGGCACGTGGCTCGGACGCAGCTCGCGGCCGCCGGCAGCGGCTCCGAAGCGGGGCTGTGCGCTCCGCCCCCGCCGCCCCAGCCCCGCGCCAGGCCCGCGCGGCCGCCGAGAGGAGCAGCCGAGAGCGGGACGGGCAGCCATGGCCGAGGCGGCGCCCGAGCGGGTAAGCGCGCGGACGCCCAGACGGGCCGGGCCGCCGCCGCGTGGACCGCTCGCCCGGGGGCCGCGCTCGTCGGCGTCCGCGCCGCGTTCGGGCCGAGCGGCCGGGCGGCCCAAACGCCAGGCCGGGCGGCGGGCGCGGCGGGCGGCCCGACGTCGGGGGGCCGCCCGCTCTGCAGAAACACGGCGACAGGCCTTCATGGAGCGGAGCGGGGTCCCCACCCATTGTCTCAGCGGAGAGGCCCGCGGCCCGCTGCAGGCGGGGCGGGCAGCGCCCCCAGCCCTGGCGCAGGGAAGGGACCGGCCCAGGGTCACTCCCGCAGTCGAGGCCCGACCAGGGCCTTGGGGTTACACCCTCGTGCAGGTGCCCAGTGTTCTGCCTTTACCTGAGACAGAGGTACTGAATGCTGTTGACAAGAGGCACTGGAGGTGTTTCTGGTTTTTTTTTTAAACCATCATTTTTAAAAGATGACTTGAGCCCAGTTTAGAATGTTGGCTGATCATGTTCGGTATGAACAAATCAGAGAAAGTGACCCTTTGGCCATTTGGACGCAGTACAAAGGCACTTGTAAAGAGCTCTATACATGGTGTCTACTATTATCAGTGCATGTCAGTGACGTTTTTGAGTCTTGATTTTTTTTTTTTTTTTTTTGGATGCTTCTTAAGGAAGAACTGCCTCTCCTTCCCCTTCCTTTAGGTCTCCCTGAGTGCCAGGGAGAGACATGGGTTGGCAGTCCTGCAGGCTCATGGTCCTGTTCGCTGAGGGGAGCCCCGGGGTGGCCTTTCGGTAACTGTACAGGTGACATCTTCAGCTCCCACCTAGCCCAGGACGCTCCCCTCGGCACTCTTCTGACCGCTGGTATCCACCCTTTTCTTTCCCTCTGCATACTTACATCCCCTGCAATTCCAAGAGACGCTCCCAAACAGGACTGATTTGCCCTCAACTTTAATTTTTAGCCTGTGGGTATCACTCTTGTATGTCTAGACAGATTTTTTTTCTCCTGGAGAAGGAAGCAAGAACCCTGTAATTTTTCTGCATCCCCCTTGTACCTTAACCATGACAGGCGTTCAGTACTTGTAACTGAACGAATGTGTTGTTGAGTTGTTCAGTCATTCATTCATTCAGTAGGTATCGATGGAGCATCTGCTGTGAGTGAGACACTCTTAGAAGCTGGGGATGCAGCAGTGATTAGCAGCTACACTCATGGAGCTTGTGTCCTTGTGAGGAAACCATAACCCAGGCAGACTCACAGAGCTGTTATAAGTTATTGGTGCTTATGAAAAAAGGGACTAACAGGGCCCCTTTTAGATGTTTAGGTCTGTGAAGGTCCCTGTATGAGAGAGAGCCAGGGGTGTAGACAGGCCCATGCAGAGGTGGAGGAGAGCTGGGTGTGTCCTAGGAGTTCAAGGAGGCCAGGGCGGCTGGAGGATAGTCAGTGTCCAGGAGGAGACAAGGTCAGGGAGGTAGGCTGCAGTCAGCTAAGAAATTTAGGTTTCATTCGAGGTACACTGGGGAGCTGAGGAGAGTGTATTGGGGGGGGGAAGCAGTTGGCCGTAATTGCAGTAGCTCAGGTGACAGGTGAGGGGCTTGGACTAGGTGATGGCAGTGGAGGAGGAGAAACGAGGATGCGTTTGAGATAGTTTCAGAAGTCAAACGGTAGGACTTGATGGTGAACTGACTAGGACGGATGAGTGAAATGGAGGGACAAGATGTCAATTCGTCATTCCAAGAAGGCTTTTAGCAAGATGAACTGGGACTGAGGCCATCACGCATGCTCAGGAAGGCTTGCCATCAGGCACCCAGGTAAGCTGAGGCATTTCAGAAGCTCTCTTCCAAGGTGCTGAAAGACTGTGGAATGAAAGAGGTGACACAGAAGGCCGTCTGCACTATTCATACTGTATCCCTGAGTTAGAACTGTCACACCTCAGCATTCTCATTGCGATCCTCTGGGCTGTATCCACAGAGGGCTCACATTTATTGAGTAGCACAGGCTTTGATTTTACCAAATTGTATCATTAATTCTCCCAGTTATGTCATGTAACTACTATTATTAGCTCCATTTTCTAGATATGGAAGGGACCAACATTCTCTGTGTCTCATTCAAAGCCCCTCCCTTCCTTTTCAGAGGAGGGGACAAAGACCCAGGTAGGGAGGCACCTTTCTGAGACCACAGATACTTCTTTTTCAGTCCATGTTTTTCCTTCTAATTCCCACTTGCTAATACCTTTGTCCAGCCAGTGTCTCCTGTTGTGAGGCTAGAGTTGTAATTGATGTCCCCACATCCCTATCTCCAGCACAGCTGCCTGACCTGGCCCTCAGGATCCTAGGTGGGGTTTTACCAGGGCAGGTGCCATTCTGAGGTTTCTTTTTTGTTGTTGTTGTTAATCCTCATCCAAGGATATTTTTCCATAGAGTGGAAGGGGGAGGGAGGGGGAAAGGGAGAGAGAGAAAAGATCGATGTGAAAGAGACACATTGATTGGTTGCCTCCTGCACTCATCCAAACTGGAGCTGGGGATTGAACCTGCAACCCAGGTACGTGCCCTTGATCAGGAATTGAACACACGACCTTCAGTGTGAAGGCCGACACTCTAACCAGCGAGCCACACTGGCCAGGACCTGAGGTTTCTTTTTTCTGTTTTTTTTTAATCCTCACCCGAGGACATTTTTCCATTTTTTGTTCAGATAGAATGGGAGGGAGAGAGAGGAAGAGAGAAACATTGAGTGGTTGCCACCCGCACGACCAACCAGGGCCGGAGACAAACTGCAACCGAGGTACGTGCCCTTATCGGGAACTGAACCCAGAACTCTCTGGTTTGCGGACTGATGCTCTAACTGCTGAGCCAAACCAGCCAGGGCCTGAGGTATCTTTTTAATTATTTTATTTTTTTTTATCCTACCTGAGGACCTTTTTTTTTTTGCATTTATCTTCAAATAGAGCAGGAGGGAAAGAGGGGAGAAAAGAAAGAGAGAAACATCGATGTGAGAGAGACATATTGACTGGTTGCCACCCACACGACCCCAACCAGGGCTGGGGACAAACTGCATCCGAGGGACGTGCCCTTAGCCGGAACCGAACCCGGGACTCTCCGGTCCGCAGGCCGACACTCGAACCGCTGAGCCAAACCGGCCAGGGCCTGAGGTTTCTTTTTGAGGTGGACGTTTTGATTGTATGGTTCTGATAACGTTTTTCCTTTCTCTACCTGTGGACAGGCTCCAGAGAGAGAGAAGCAAATGGGGGACGAAAGGCCTCCAGCACCTTCCCCGCCGCCCCAGCCGGCTGCTGAGAAGAGCTCATACCTCTACTCCACGGAGATCACACTGTGGACAGTGGTGGCCGCCATCCAGGCCTTGGAGAAGAAAGTGGATTCCTGTCTGGCCCGCTTGCTGACTCTGGAGGGACGGACGGGGACAGCCGAGAAGAAGCTGGCCGACTTCGAGAAGACGACCTCCGAGTTCGGGAACCAGCTGGAGGGCAAGTGGGCCGTGCTGGGCACCCTGCTGCAGGAGTACGGGCTGCTGCAGAGGCGGCTGGAGAACATGGAGAACCTGCTGAGGAACAGGAACTTCTGGATCCTACGGCTGCCCCCGGGCAGCAAGGGGGAGGCCCCCAAGGTAACCCGGGCCTGTGGGGTAGGACTGCCCGAGGAGCTGTGCATCTAAGAGTGAGTGAGTATGCGTGACACCTGTGGTTCCAGGTGCCCGTGACCTTTGATGACGTGGCCGTGTATTTTTCTGAGCTGGAGTGGGGCAAGCTGGATACTTGGCAGAAGGAGCTGTACAAGCACGTGATGAGGGGCAACTACGAGATGCTGGTCTCCCTGGGTAAGGCCGAGTCATAGTATCTGGGCCTCTGTCCACAGACTGTCCTCCTGCAGGCTGTGCCTTTGCTTTGGCTTCTGTTCCTCTGGTGACTCTGCATCTCTTTGGTTAACCAGGTGGCAGGTATCCAGTCCTGACCCACCTCTCTCTCTCCGTTCTGTGCACAGATTATGCCATCTCCAAACCGGACATCCTCACCCGGATGGAGAAGGGAGAGGAGCCTTGTCCTGAACGCCTGTGGGGCCAGGAGGAGAGGCCCGAGAGAGAGGCAGCTCTCCCACAGAGGCCTGGCACTGGTGAGTGGGAGCAAGGTGGCTAGGGCAAACTAAACCATGTCTGCTCTCCTGGCTTCCCAGACACGCGGGGAGGCCAGGAAGGGAGCGCAGGCTCATAACCCCAAGTGGGGCAGGCCCTGTCCCAGATCGGCCATCAGGGATGGGTGCAGGGATTTTGCCTTAAGAGCCGTACGGTTTCTGCCTCTGTGCAAGGGGACAGCGGTACTCACCTTACCTAGCAGTTGTGAGGACTAAATGTGATGGCAGGCTTTGTAAAGCTGGGCGTTTATAGTAAGTGGGGCTTGTCACTCACAGTACGACTAGTAGCAGCAGCATTATTGCCCCCGCCTCCTGGTTCCCCTCCACCTCTGCTCCCCAGCTGCATACCTGCAGCTGTGAGGCCTAGAATGTACCGGTTTCCCTTTGTGGAGATGGACCCTCTCACAGGGCCTGCGGGCAACCGCGTCCCCACCGCTGGTGTGTATAGGACAGCGGATCCACAGTGGACTGCATGTCAGGATCTTATGAGGAGCTTTTTTAAAAAAAAATACATTTTTTAAAAGTAAATGAAAGTAGGGAGAATAGTATAGTGAGCCTCTAAATCAGTGGTTCTCAACCTTTCTAATGCCACAACCCTTTAATACAGGTCCTCATGTTGTGGTGACCCCCAACCATAAAATTATTTTCCTTGTTACTTCATAACTGTCATTTTGCTACTGTTATGTCTTAGGCGATCCCTGTGAAAAGGTAGTTTGACCCCCAAAGGGGTCGCAACCCACAGGTTGGGAACCACTGCTCAAGATGCTCATTCCCCCAGATTCAACAGTGATCAAGAGTTGGCCACGTTTGCTTTGTCCATCTCCTTTTTTCCCCTCAACACAACCAAAATACTTCTGTCTCTGGCTTCCTTCACTTAGCAGATGTTTTCAAGGTTCACCCCTGTTGTGCTGTATATTGATACTTTATTTCTTTTTTTTCTTATTGTGGTCAGTTACACAGCATAACATTTACCATCTTAACCATTGTTAAGTGTACAGTTTAGAGACATTAAATACACTCATAATGTTTGCCACTGGAACTCTTTTCATCTTGTAAAACTGAAACTCTATACCAGCGATTTTCTACCTTTTTTCATCTCATGGCACACTAATTACTAAAATTCTGCAGCACACCAAAAAATGTATTTGTTGGTAATCTGACAAAAAAAAGGTATAATTTTGAGTCATTCACACCACACTGCTATTGTGTTGGCTGTTGTCATTTTTTTATTTGACAGTCTAAGGGAAGAGAGGTCAGTGCCCCTGACTAAGTAGTCAAGTATTGCATGTGTTAAAAATCCCTGCCCAGCCGGTGTGGCTCAGTGGTTGAGCTTTAACCCATGCACCGAGAAAGAGGTCACTGGTTCGACTCCCAGGCAGGGCACATGCCCAGGTTGTGGGCCCGATCCCCAGTGGGGGGCATGCAGGAGGCAGCCAATCAATGTTCTCTCTCATCGATGTTTCTGTCTCTCTCTTCCTCTCCCTTTCTCTCTCTCTAAAATCAATAAAGAAAAAAAAATCTTGCAGCATATCGGTTGAAAACCATTGTTCTAGACCATGAAATAATAACTCCTCATTCTGCCCTTTCCCAGCCCCTGGCACTCACAATTCTGTGAGTTTGATTACTCTAAGTACCTCTTATAAGTGGAATCGTACAGTATTTGTCTTTATCTGTTTATGCCTGGCTTTGTTTTTAATAAAAAGTTTTTTTTTGTCTTCAGATAGAGTGGGGTAGGGGGAGGAGAGAGAGAGAGAGAGACATCAATGCAAGAGAGACACATCGACTGGTTGCCTCCTGCACGACCTTGACCAGGGCTGGGGACGAACTGCAGCCCAGGCACATGCCTTTGACCAAAATCGAACCCACAACCGTGATCTGTGCACCAGTGTTCTAACTGGCCAGGGCTGCCTCGTTTATTTTATTTAGCATAATGTCCTTTGGGTTCGTCCACATTGTATCCTGTGTTGGAATTTCCTTCTCTTTTAGGACGGAATAATATTCTATTGCATGAACAGACCACATTTGGTTTACCCCTCCACCTGTCGATGTGCACTTGGGTTCCTTCCATGTTTTAGCTCTTGTGAAAAATGTTGCTGTGTTTGTGGATGTGCAGATATCTCTTTGATACTCTGCCTTCAGGTCTTTTATTTTAAATATATTTTTAAAAAGTAAATGAAAGTAGCCCCAGTCGGTTTGGCTCAGCGGTTGGAGCGTCAGCCTGCGGACCAGAGAGTCCCGGGTTCGGTTCCCCCTAGGGGCACTTACCCAAAAAAAAAGTAAATAAAAGTAGGGAGAACAGAAGTGGAATTGCTGGATGATATGGTAGTTTTATTTTTAGTTTTTTGAGGAGCCACCATACAGTTTTCCACAGTGGCGGCACTGTTTTATATTCCCACCTACAGTGCACACGTTTTCTCTACAGTCCTGTCAACACTTGTTACTTTCTATTGCTTTTTCAATAGTAGCCATCAAATGAGGATGAAGTAGTATCTCATTGCATTTCCTAATGGTTAAGTGATGTTGAGAATCTTTTTATGTCTTTATTGACCATTTCTATTGACTTACTAGAATACTTGCTTTGGAGAAATGTCTATTCAAGTTCTTTGTCCTTTTTTTTTAATCCTCACCCGAGGATATTTTTCCATTTTTTGTACAGATAAAGTGGGAGGGAGAGAGAGGAAGGGAGAGAGAGAGAGAAACATCGACGTGAAGGGACACATCGAGTGGCTGCCACCCGCACGACCATCCAGGGCCGGGGACAAACTGCAACCGAAGTACCATGCCCTTAGCGGGAACCGAACCCAGGTCTCTCCGGACCACAGGCCGACACTCTAACCGCTGAGCCAAACTGGCCAGGGCTGTCCTTTTTTTTTTTTTAAGGGGAGGGAGACAAGTTCCCTGTCTCTTTTTATTTTATTTTTTCTTTATTGATTTTTAGAGAGAGAGGAAGGGAGAGAGAGATAGAAACAGTGATAAGAGAGAACATTGATTGGCTGCCTCCTGCACGCCCCCCTTTGGGGATTTGGCCCACAACCTGGACATGTGCCCTGACCGGGAATCGAACCAGCAACCTCTTGGTGCTTGGGTCAACACACAACCACTGAGCCACATTGGCTGGGCTCTTTATCTATTTTTGAGTCTGGTTGTTTCTTTGTTGTTGAGTTGAATTCTCTATATATTCTGTATATTAATTCTTTATCAGATAGGTGATTCATGAATATTTTCTCCTATTTTATGGGTTGCCTAACTATGTTGATAGTGTCTTTTGATACATGAAATTTAAAAAATTTCATGAAGTCTAGTTTGTCTATTTCTTTTTCTTTTTCTTTTTTTAATGGATTCATGTCCTTTTTATACTTATTATCTCTTTAAGTTCTCACTGAGATCACCAATTCCTCCCTGAAGGTCCTTCATTATCTCATAACAGTTGTTTTAAACTCTGCATATGATATTTTGGTTGCTTCCATTTCATTTTATTGTTTTTCTGGGGGTTTCTTTTGTTTGTTCGTTTGGGGCATTTTTCTTTGTCTCCCCATTTTGTCTGTGTATTCGATAGATCTGCTATGACTCCCAAACTTGTAATGATGGCTTTGTGATGAAGGTGTCTGGTTGGTGTCTCGTTTCCTTTGTGGCCTGTGCCTTTAGTGTAGTATCCAAGAAATCATTGCCAAATCCAGCATCATGAAGCTTTTGTCCTATGTTTTCTTCTAGGAGTTTTATATTTTAAGTTTCACATTTATGCTTTGATCCATTTTGAGTTAATTTTTTTTAAGTTTTTTTTTTTTCTTTTAATCCTCACCCGAGAACATTTTTGTATCTATCCTCAGATAGAGCGGGAGGGAGAGAGGGGGGAAGAGAGAGAGAAATATCATGTGAGAGAGACACATCGACTGGTTGCCACCCACACCACCCCAACTGGGGCGGGGGCAGACTGCAACTGAGGTACGTGCCCTTAGTGGGAACCACACCCGGCACTCTCCAGTCTGCAGGCTGACGCTCTAACTGCTGAGCCAAATTGGCCAGGGCTTAAAGTGGTTTTTTTTTCTTTATTGATTTTAGAGAGAGAGAAAGGGAGAGGGAGAGAGAGATAGCAACACCAATGAGAGAGAACATTGATTGGTTGCCTCCCACATGCCCCCCACTGGGGATCAGGCCCACAACCCAGGCACGTGCCCTGACCGGGAATCAAACTGGCAACCTCTTGGTGCCTGGGTCAATGCTCAACCGCTGAGCCACATTGGCCAGGCATTTTGAGTTAATTTGTACACGTGGTGTTAGATAAGGGTCCGACTTTATTCTTTTGCATGTGGACATGCAGTTTTCCCAGCCCCATTTGTTGAAAGACTGTCCTTTCCCCATTGAGTGGTCTTGGCTCCCTTTTGAAACATCATTTGACCAGATATGTGAGGATTTATTTCTTGGTTCTCTATTCTATTTATTTATTTTACACTGTTTTGATTACAGTAGCTTTGTAGTAAGTCTTGAAGTCAGGAAGTTGTCCAATTTTGTTCTATTTCAAGATTGTTTGGAATATTTGGGGTCCCTTGAGATTCCATTTGAATTTTTGGATGGATTTTTCTATTTCTGCAAAAAAGTGCCATTGGGATTTTGATAAAGATTGCATTAAATCTATATATTACTGTGGGTAGTATTTACATCTTAACAATATTAAGTCTTCTAATCCATGAACATGGGATGTTTCCACTTACGTATATATTTACAGTAATCCTCCCTCTTAATCCACTATTTTGTTTTCCATGGTTTTTGTTACCCACAGTCAACTGCTATCTGAAAATATGAAATGGAGTATTTCAGAAGTAAACAATTCATAAGTTTTAAATTATATGCCATTCTGAGTAGCATGATGGAATCTTGCACTGCCCAGGATGGAAATCATCCCTTTGACCAGTGTATCCACACTGTATATATTTCCCACCTGTAAGTCACTTAGTAGTCACCTTGGTTATCAGATCGAGTGTTGAAGTATCACAGTGCTGTATTATTTATTTATTTATTTATTTTCCCTTATTGATTTTAGAGAGGAAGTGAGAAGGAGAGAGAGAGAGAAACATCCATGAGAGAGAACATTGGCCGCCTCTTGCATGCCCCCCACTGGGGATCGGCCCCACAACCTGGGTATGTGTCCTGCCCAGGAATCGAACTGGCGACCTCTTGGTGCAGGGTCGACGCTCAATCACTGAGCCACACTGGCCGGACACAGTGCTGTATTTAAATAACTCTTATTTTACTTACTAATGGCCCCAAAGCCATTGAAATCAAGTGTTTGACCTGATGTTCCAGGTCCCAATGACCGCATTTAGCCATTTCCAGAGGCTACTTGGGGGGACTCTGTGTTGTCCTCAGTGTCACTGACTCTTGTGTCCCCACTCTCGTTCCATATCCAGAGCATATTCCCAGCCCAGTCAGGTCTGAGCAGGCGGGTCCGAGAGAAAGGCAGGCCCCCGAGCACCAGGGAGACTCAGGAGCAGGAGCAGGAGCAACCCCACCTGGAAGAGGCACAGGTGAGTGAGGGCTGCCGCGCGGCGTGTGGCCGGCATCCCAGCAACAGTACCAGGCCAGTGGTACTGGGGGTCAGCTGGGCTGGGCCGGACAGGCTTGCTGGAAACGGGGCCACTGAAACGGGCCGTATGGGAAGATTTGGTTTTGCTGGGAATGTAGGGCATTTCAGCAGGAGAAATGGTCTCAGCAGAGGTGTGTTGGGGGCCAGGCATGCTGGTCTTTCTGGAGTGAGGGGAGGGGCACAGGAGGGCGGGCACTGGGCTCTACGGCGGGTACATTAAGGGGAGGTGTGTGGCACACGCCTAGCACGGGCCAGCCTGTGTGCTCCGCAGTAGGCGCGGTCTGTCCGAAGCCTGGGAGGAGCTCTGCGGCTTCAGGCCCCCTTTCCAGTGCTCGCCCTCTGCTTCCGTTGGAGGAAACGCCTGTCCGCCCTTCCGCAGGAGTGGAGCATACTTCCCAGGGCGTCAGCCTAGCGCCTGCAGCGAGCCCCCTGCCTTGTTTTTTGGCTTCAGACTGCGCTTTGCTGCCTTGGCTTCCTCGGTGTCTCCTCCTCCCCGCTGGCCTGCCTTTCAGACCGGGTTCTCTCTAGTTGTTTCTGTGCATCTCCCATGAATGTGGCCTCCTTGAGGTCAGAGCTGACACCCCTCCCTTCCCTGTGTCCCTCCTTCCCAGCCACTGTGTAAGGAGAGAGAGAGGACCCTGGCATTGTCCCTGTCTGTCGCAGACCTGACACTGCCCCAGGGGCCTCTCCAAACCCGCTGTCCTTCTGAAGCCAATCAGGGTGACACTCAGGTGCCAAGGGACCAGTTGTTGGCACGGGGGCATGGCCTTCACAGCTCTCCTCCCACAGCTGCAGTGGAGGCTGCAGACCTCTGAACAGCATGGGGACTCCTTCCTGGCAGGTGCTGGAGCGTGTCCAGGGCCTGCCGGGAAACGGCTGTCACCCTGCAGGAGACTGGGGTGGGGAAAGGCCTCACGGGATTCTCTCCCACAGGGCCTCCAGCCAGTACCAGCATTTTGTCCTCAGTTAAACAGGAGGAGGAATCTTCAGATGGAGACTCCCCAGCCTCCCCTCCCAGGGACATCCTGTCTGGCATGGAGCCAGGTGAGTGAAGAGAGAAAGCCCGGTGGCCGCTGCAGAGCGTCAGAGGCGTGCAGGGTCCCTCTGGGAGGAGGCTGGGGTGCGCATGATGGGGCCTGCTAGGGGTTTCCTCCTCTCCCAGGTTTTATCTCCCTGGGGCTCTGGGGACCCAGATCCTCTGTGGTCCGGTCTTCCCTCACTGGGGTCCAGCCGGGGTGCAGAGCTGCTAATGGAAATAAGCTGCACGCCCCCAGGGTGGTGGTCTGGTGACAGAGAAGCCTCGCGGCCACCAAGGAGCAGCCTGGCTCATCCAGCGGCGTGCAGCCGGTCGGTGTGTGGTGTCCTGCCCTTTAAATTTAGTTCCCACTCAGAGTTTGTGGATTTTCTGTAAACCTGGCTGACACTGTGATGAGCAAGAAAACAAATGTTTATTACCCATTCCGGTTTCGGGGCAGATTTTCTGTCCCCATAGTTAGGGGTCCAGCTCTCCCCTGGCTCCATCCTGGGACCTGCTTCAGTGGGAGGCAAAGGTGAGATCTGGGTCCACCCAGGGTTGTGGTGTGGTGGAACCAGGATGCAGACGGGCTCACATGAAAGGGTCTGAGGGCCTCGGCCATCACTAAGCCCTAAATTCAGGGACACCGTGGAAGCCCATTAAATGCAACACTGTTTTACCCCAAAGTTTAAATGATTCTTATAGACTCTTAGTGCTTCTGTAGCTGTAGGACTAAATCAATACCAGTGGGGCCCTGGCCAGTTTGCCTCAACAGTTGAGCGTTGGCCCGCGGACCAGAGAAACCGGGGTTCAGTTCCCACTAAGGGCATGTACTTCAGTTGCAGTTTGTCCCTGGCCCCGGTTGGGGTCGTGTGGGTGGCAGCCACTCGATGTGGGTCTTTCACATCAATGTTTCTCTCTTTGTCTTCCTCCCTCTCTCTCTTCCGCTCTATCTGAAGATAAATGAAAAAAAAAAAAAATGTCCTCCGGTGAGGATTAAAAAAACAAAAACAAAAAACCAGTGGGTCATTTCTAACAGAACTAAAGTTCTGTCCTGAGATATTTGTGAGGGTTACCAGTGAGCTGCGGGGAGCAGGGGACCCAGGGTGTTGCCATCGGGTGCTGTCCCCAGAGGTCCTCCAGTGAAGGGCTGCCCTGTGCACTGCCCTCCCGGCTTGTGGTTTAAGTTCAAGCTTCAGCAAGAACAGAAATCACTCTGGTCCTAGACCTTGGAAGTTGCTCGTAAAGGCTGAAGATTGTCCTTTCAATACGCAGAGGGCAGTGTTCACGGTCACCCTCTGAGCAGACCTTGTGGTCCAGGGCTGAGGCCACCAGGTGCTGGAGGAGGTCAGAGGAGAGAGTGGCGGGGGCTGACTGGAGGAGGCCAGAGGTGAACAGCGGTGCGAGGCTTTGGAAGGGTGCACAGTGTTCCAGGCAGGGCTCAGCAGCAGGACCTTCCTGCTCAGCGTTTGGGCTGCCTGGGACCTGCTGTCTCAGCACCCCCCCCCCTTCACTGCTGTGTCCGGAAGCTCCATTGCCTCAGTCCTGTCTCAGAGCCAAGTGTGACCCACACTGAGGCCCGGCTGGGAAGCCCAGGGCCTCCTGCCTCCTGCGTGTCACAGAGATCACAGTGCTGGCTTGTGGCAGGCGCTCAGTGTGGATTTGTTACACGGATGAGTAGCTCTGAGTGTGGCTCAGGCATCCAGCACCTCCAGGCCCGAGGCCTCTTAGTCTGGAGGCAGTCAGGGCTCCAGGGCTCATTGTCATTCAGAGATCGGGACTAAGTCATCAGAACTCCTGGGGGTCCTGCATGGCCAGTGTATCTCAGGGTCTAGGGCCTCCGCCTGTCCTTGTCTCCCCTTCATGTTCCCGCCTGTATCTCTCCCACTGGTCTGACCCCTGACCTCCTGGCTCCCAGGGTTTGCAGCTCATCTCTCCTGAGGTCCTTATCTTGGCCGACAGGCATAGGCCTCAGGACCAACAGCATGGATGACGTTAGGAGACAGGGCCTGTGGGTGGAGCAGTGAGAGGTCCCCTGCGCCCCGCAGTGAGCCCCCCAGTGAGCCCCGCAGGACAGCAGGAGTGAGCCCCCCAGTGAGCCCCGCAGGGACAGCAGGAATGAGCCCCCCAGTGAGCCCCGCAGGGACAGCAGGAGTGAGCCCCCCAGTGAGCCCCGCAGGGACAGCAGGAGTGAGCCCCGCAGTGAGCCCCGCAGGGACAGCAGCAGTGAGCCCCCCAGTGAGCCCCGCAGGACAGCAGGAGTGAGCCCCGCAGTGAGCCCCGCAGTGAGCCCCCCAGTGAGCCCCGCAGGACAGCAGGAGTGAGCCCCCCAGTGAGCCCCGCAGGGACAGCAGGAGTGAGCAGTGTGCCTGCTAGGCTGGCACTGTGCCTGGAGGGAGGCTAGGGCAGGGGCGGGTGGTGGCCACAGGAAATTCACAGAGATCCCTTTGGGCAGGTGGTGCTGCTGGTGTGGTCGTCAAGACAGAAGCACAGTCTGAGGACGAGATGATGCCGGAGCAGCTCTTCCTGGGGAAGTCCCCCAGCCAGACCCAGAGCGCACTCCCCAAGGGGCCCAAGAGCAGGACTGGGGGTCCCCCCCAGCTTCATGCCCAGGGAGTGCCCAGGGCGCGGGCAGGGGACCCTCGGCCCCGGCCAGCAGGGGCGGCGGGGGAGGCGCCCCGCGTCCTCCCTCGCCGGCGAGAGCGGACCTTCCCGTGCCCCGACTGCGGGCAGAGCTTCCGCCTGAAGATTAACCTGACCATTCACCAGCGGACCCACGTGGAGGAGGAGCACCGGCAGGCCCGGGGCGGCTCGCCCACCGCCTGGGGGGAGGCCCACTCCACGCTGGAGCCCGGGGAGGTGGTGGTGCCGGGGCCGGTCATCCGCTGGCTCCCCGAGCCCGAGGGCCGCCGCTCCCTGGCAGGCCGGTCCTTCGTGGGCCGGAGGCCCGCGGCCAGCAAGGTGTACCACTGCAGCGAGTGCCTGCGCTTCTTCCAGCGGCGGAAGAGCCTGCTGCTGCACCAGCGCCAGCACACCGGCGACAGCCAGGGCTGGCCCGCCTGCCCCTACTGCGGCAAGGCCTTCCGCCGGCCCTCGGACCTCTTCCGGCACCAGCGCATCCACACGGGCGAGCGGCCCTACCAGTGCCCGCAGTGCGGCCGGGCCTTCAACCGGAACCACCACCTGGTCATCCACATGCAGACGCACGCCCGGGGCCAGGCCGGCCCGGGCAGCCCGCCCCGGCCCCGGCGCAGCCACTTGGAGGAGGGCTGACGGCAGGAGCCCGGCACCAGGCAGGAGCCCGGCACCGCAGGACCTTCTCTCCACCTGCCCGGCCTGCCCTGGTGCCTGACGCTGGCTCCTGGTTCTGGGATGGCTAGGACAGCCTCCTCATTTCACTCCGGGAAGCAGCAGCCTTTGGTGACAGTGTGTGTGACAGTTGCCTCCATGTCCTGTTTCCTAAGTCTGTCAGTCTTCACTGCCTTTTCTACATTCCTGACTTCTGAAGGAGCCCTTAAGGCTCAGGGAGGCCACGTTTGGGTGGGGGCCTTCGGCAGTGTCCATGGACAGGAGACCCGTCCTTCCGGCAGGGGTGACGGGAGCCTTGAGGTCCTGGGGTGTTGGTACACAGGTCTGAGTCCGGCTGCAGCATGAGAAGCGGCAGAGTGGACAGCCAGCCAGAAGGATGGGGTCTGGAAATTTGACTTTTCTACTTTGTTGTTGTTAAACTTTTTTTTCTCCTTATAGAGCTTTTGTTTTGCTTTTGTAAGTGTTGTATGTGGTTGCAAAGGGGACCAAGAGCTCCTGAGGGGCAGGACTGTTCTGCCACCGGCTGGTGTGTGGGGACAGTGGAGCAGCCGTCCAGTCCAGCCTGGATGCTGAGGGGGATGCCTTGGCGGCTGCCCTGGAAACCAAGTGTCTTCCCAGGTGTGTGTGCCTTAGCCCAGAGCATTCCCAGTGCCCCGTCCTTCCTGCAGTGGGTGTTGGTTGACTTTGACTGTCAGCAGGGAAGGGTCCCAGTGTTCAAGGGCAGGCGTGCTCCACGCCCAAACGGCACCCCGGGGTGCTCGGGACGCAAGCCCAGGGAGCTCCTCCTGAGCGAAAGGTGCTGGTTCGGGTGAGGCTGGTCAGCCTCCATTTGTCATGTTCAAGGAGGGAGCTGTCTCCGAGAACTTGGGCCTCCGGCAGTTAGACCAGGAGATCTGGGTGAATCTTTTAACCACCTCGAGCCTCAAGCTCCTCATTTGTCAAAGGGGGTAATGAGCCCAGCGCTTCCTGTGTCACCTTAGGGTTGTCAGGGTCATCATGGATTAAGACAACGGGACAGATAGGAAGCCTGGTTTCATCCTTTCAAGTTCAGGACTGCTGCTCTGTGTTGATCTGCAGCCCATTCCCTCAGAATCCGTCAGGAAGGACCTGGATTGTGAGGTGGAAGGTCCCGTGCGGGCAGAGGAAGGTTCCCCAGGAGCACTTGGTATTTCAGTGAAACTGGTTCTTCCCAGAGCAGTGAGAGTCAGCCCGGAGGTTCAGGCCGTAGCGTCAGGCCCCATGGAGAAGTCCTGACGGCACGAGCTCCCGTGCCTCCGGAGTCCCAGCCCCCGGAGCCGCCTGCAGACCGGCCCTCGGGCCAGTGGTCTGGAAGCTGGAGCGGTGGGTCCTCCGCTGCTCTGTTCTCACTTGTCTGGCGCTGTGTGAAGTCGACAGCGTTCAGGCCTGCATCTGGGTGCCTGGGTCCCTGGCTGTGCCGCTCCTGTTGCCCCTGTGACCCTCACACCTCTCCCAAAAGTCCACAGAGTTGGGGACAGTCTCTGGGGCACGGGTGAGTATATAAGTCAGTGACAGGTCAGCCAAGTTCCCTTGGGCTTGGGAGCAAGGTGCCACCCTCCCCTGCTGTGGCTTCTGCTTGTCTGCTCTGGCACCCCCGACCTCTCCCGGGCCCCCGCAGGCCAGGGCCGGGCTGGCAGCAAGTGCTCAAACAGGATATGTTGCAAGTGTAGCTGCTCTGATCTGAACCCTCAGCTGCAAGAGCTGGGCTCGGGTGTTTCCTGGGGGTGCCTCGGGCTGAGTTCCTAGGCCCATTGCCAACCCCAAGTGCCCAGTGTCCTGCAGGCACTCTTAGAAGCCGGACACAAGCTAGAAGAGACTAGCACCCCCTTTTCCCCTCTCAAAGCAGTCAATGTGCTGGGTCCCAGGCAAAGCCTTGTGAGTTCTGACACCCCATAGGTGCTCAAAGAAAGTTCTTTTCTCCGACGTGAGCCAGGGGAGCCCGCACAGTGTCCTAGCAGAGGGGACCTCAGGGACTGGGAGGCTGGGGCCTGGTATGGCCGTTGACTCAGGCTTGCTCATTTGTAAAACAAACAGGTGGGGTCCGGCGGTAAAGGCCCTTAAGCACGGAGGCCGGTGGTTCCTTGCCCCAGCTGTAGCTCGGCCGATGCGCTGACTCAGTGAGGGACCTGGTTCCTGCTCTCCTGTAGACACTGCGCACAGGGCAGTCTGGGAGGGCTGCTCCCACCAGCCCAGGGCTCGGCCACCACTCGCCCCTACCAGGCGCCCACAGAGCACCCCAGGACTGACATAGCCTGGGTGAGCATCAGTGCCCTGGGGGGTTTTCCAGACCCAGGTTTCTCACTTCCTGTCTCCTGGGCAGTGTTCCTGAGTGACGTGGTTGACTAAGCTCGAATCACTGTGTGGTGGAGCTGGCGTCGGATCCTTGGCACGCTGTTCATTTCTGATGGTAATGCTCCGTTAGTTCATCTTCCGCTGCTCCTGGGTCCTGGTTCAAGATGCTCCCCTTAGGGGCCTGTGCAGTTCAGCGTCTGCTGACTTTGACAGTCTGACAGGTAGGGTCTGTTTGGGGGTCTGACCCATGAGGCCTCTGGGCGCCTGGAAGAAGTTTCCCCCGATTCCAGAGCACCCTGACCTACCTGTAACTGGAAAAGGCTCTGGACCCCTCCTGGGGGCTGACTCACCACATTTCTAGGCATAAGAATGGCAGGTGGGAAGGCTCAAATCCAGTCTGCAGAGACCGCCTTCTGGCCATGCTGGCTGCCAGTGCAGACGGACAGATGGAATTCCCAGGCGCTGACTAAAGAGCCCGGAGGGATGGGCGGACAGCAGAGGAGAAGCTGGCCGACTGCAAGAAAATGACCTTGTGTAGAATTGTCCACCTGAAACCTGTATGATTTTATTAACCAATAAATTCAATTAAAAAATAAAAGAAAATGACCGTGGAGTTCGGGAACCATCTAGAGAGCAAATGGGTCGTGCTGGGGACCCTGCTGCAGGAGTACGGGCTGCTGCAGAGGCGGCTGGAGAACATGGAGAACCTGCTGAGGAACAGGAACTTCTGGGTCCTGCGGCTGCCCCCGGGCAGCACCGGGGAGGCCCCCAAGGCACAGGAACCGTGTGGAGGTGGAGGGTCCTGCTTGGATTCAACAGGGGCCTTAGACTCAGTGGAGGGAGGGCCCGTGGCTGCAAAGCCTGACCTCTTAGCCCCTAATGCCAGTAACCAGTTGACTTTAAAGGGCTTAAAAAATGTCAGAAGAGCCCAGCTGGTGTGGCTTAGTGGCACCAAGAAGTCACTGGTTCAATACCTGGTCAGGACAACAACCCAGGAGCCCTGACCTTAGATCTTTTTAGCTGCTGATCCCTGCCTTTTCTCTGAAGCAAATATGATGGCGATGCTTTTGCATTTGCCCGGAGTTGGACCAGCAATGTGCTCTGATTTGAGGATGGGAAGTAGAGACGAGCTGTTTTTTTGTTTTTTTTTTATCCTCACCCGAGGACATTTTTCGATATTTTGTTCAGATAGAGTGGGAGGGAGAGAGAGAGAGAAACATCGATGTGAAAGGGACACATCGAGTGGTCGCCACCCACACGACCCAACCAGGGCCGGGGACAAACTGCAACCAAGGTACGTGCCCTTAGCGGGAACCGAACCCAGGTCTCTCCAGACCACAGGCCGACACTCTAACCGCTGAGCCAAACCGGCCAGGGCAAGACGCGCTGATTTGAGCTGTAATTCACGTTGCTGCGGGCTCCCTGTACCTCCAGGTTCCTGTGACTGCGGCCACAAGTTCTCAGGGCCTGGAAGACTGGCAGGAAGAACTAGCCAGCCTGTCATGAAGGGGAACCATGAGACACCTGTATCCCTGGGCAAGAGGCTGGCCCTGAGTCCTTGGCTTTATTCTTTTATGAAATCAAACGAGCCTCATGGATCTGAGGGCTGGAAGCACTGTGGGATCATTTGATCAGCCCTCTGTCTTCAGGCAGGTGGAAGGACCCTTAATTCCCATTTTTAGATGTTATAAAATGAAAGGCAGGGAGGTCAATGACTTGCCCAAGGTCTCATAGAGGTGAACTACGAATCGGCCTCTGCTCCTCACCATCCCGCCCTTCGCGGGGCACAGCCCTGCCCTGCAGAGGCAGCTCTTACGCACATACCTTCTCTCACTTGCCAGCCAGTTTGTTTCAGGTGAGCTGGGGCCTCCCTAATTTACATTTGCACCCCTAGGGCTCCCTGAGCTGTACCCTGCACCCTGTGAGTTCTCTAGAAACTCCTGCTGAATCTGGGCATACTTTTAAGGGTGCCCCAGGCCCCGAAAGTGAGGTCCCGCCATGGAATCCTCAGGCTGGGGGGAAAGAGCAGGTGTGTGTGCACAGGCGTGCTTGTGTAAGACACGGTAGACCTGGGAGCTGCAGCTCCCCCACTCCCTGCTACCCCAGCTTTCACACCCGGACTCCCTCTGCCATGAGCAGGTGCGGTGGGCTCTTTGTCCATCCTCCCCTCCCTGGGAGGCTGCGGGACAGTGGGGTGAGGGAGGACGCCAGGCCACGCTGCAGAGTGGACAGTGAGCTACAGCAACAGCGGACTTCCACACGGGACCGAAGTGGCTGTAACCCCTACTTCTGGGCCTCAGTTTCCCCATCTGTCACATGAGGTGGCTGGACTATGGGTTTCTCCCGTCTTCCCTGGGTTCCACTTCTTCCCCTATGAGAGCAGCAGGATGGGATCCCCCCCCTCCCCGCCCCGCCTCACCACCTGCACTGCTGGCCCAGGGGGCGTGGGAAGCTCGGCTCTGCCCCACACATCTCACGTGGTGGGCAGAGGGCACCCTGCTCTAAACCCTAGCAGGTACCCGCACTCTTCAAGGCAGATCAGCCCCTCTTTTCTGCTTCCCAGTCTGTGCCACCACCACGCCAGAGCTCCGGCTCCCAGCGCAGAGGGAGGCGGCACAGCCACAGCCTGCCCAGCGCAGGGCCAGCCGAGCCCTTGGAGCCCATACTCCTGGCTGCCAGGGCAAGGGACCTCTGGAGAAACAGGCAGAGGAAAGGGGAGTGAGCTCCTTGACCTGGGACAGCCGGCCCAGGCGGCTGGGGCCCAGGGAAGCCTGTGCCTCTTCCTGCACTGCAGTCCCTTTGAAGGAGTCACGGTGGCCTGAGGCCCCTGCGGGAGCTCCAGGGAAGGGCAGAGGGCAGACCAGATACGCGGGACTGAGACTGAGAAAGCTTTTGTAGAGCCTGCGGGGTCCGGACAGCAGACCTGGGCTGGGCCGTGACCTCCCCGTCATACCCTTCCTGACTCACATCTGTCCCCATGTCCCTCCACACTGCTCTCAAGTCCTCCTCACTCTGTCCCTGCTTCCTTCTGTCTTTCAGGCTTCTGTCCCCGTGCAGGAAGGGACTGAGTCTTTCTGGAATGTCCCCGGCCCCTAACACAATGCCTGGCACACATGGGGAAAATACACAATGAGTGAATGCTAAATGAATGAGGAACCAAGTAGGAGCTCCATCTTCTTTGTCTTTCAGAGAATAGCACTGAATCAGACATGCACTTTGCAAAGCTTTTTTTAGGGGGAGGAAGCCTTCATCTGAATGACAGCCAGAAAGATACAACGGCAAAGTGAGCCCACGCTGGCTGATGTGGGGGATGGGACCCCTGGAGCCCTGTTCTCTCAGAACACAAAAGATCAGGCCAAGACACCTGTTCCTGGCTTTCTAGACGTGGACGTTTTCTTTGGGGAGAAAGGCTCGCCTTTGAAGCTGGTTCTTCGGGTGGATAAATTAGGTCCCAGTGAACTCAGAGCTGGGAAGAAGGTGGATATTGACCAGGGACTGAGTGGCTGGCACGTAAGCCTGATAGCAAAGTAGTGGTTTAAAGACTCCTGCAGGGCCCAGCTGGTGTGGCTCAGTGGTTGAGCATCGACCCAGGCACCAAGAGGTCGCTGGTTGGATTCCTGGTCAGGGCACATGCCCAGGTGGTCGGCCCGAACCCCAGTAGGGGGCATGCAGGAGGCGGCCAATGGATGTTCTCACTCATTAATATTTCTCTGTCTCTCTCTCCGTCTCCCTTCCTGTCTCTCTAAAAATCAATAAAGAGCCCTGGCCAGCTTGGCTCAGTGGTTGAGCGTCGGCCTGCGGACCAGAGAGTCCCGGGTTCGGTTCCCACTAGGGGCATGTACCACACAAAAAAAGAAAGAAAAAATTAAAAAATGTTTAAAGACTCCTGCAGGCCCAGGTTCACAGAACAAAGAAGCAGTGAGCGGGAGGGCCTGATGGTGTGGCGCTGGTAGTTTCCGTCTCTGTGAGTGTGGTACCAGGAGCCTGGGGCAGCGCCTCCTTCCCAGTGCAAGGAGCCTGTGGCACCGAGCTGGGCCCCTCAGGGACAGCAGGTCTGGGCTGTCCCTGGGGCTGCAGCGGCTCCCAGGGAGGGGCAGAGCAGCCACGGCCTGGCCAGGGTGCCCCTGAGCCAGAGACCCCCCCACCCTGGCTCAGCTCTGCCACGGAGCTGGGCTTTGGTCCTGCGTGGGGCTCAAGTGAGCACCTGGGGTTTGAGGAACGAAGTCCTCAGGGAATGTGGGTCGGCCCTTAGGGTCTTAGCAGATTTCAAATAATAGCTGTTAGCAGTGACTTCCTCACATTCCACCCTCTCTGTAAGGTGTTTAGACCCACGTGGGGAGACCTCTGCTTCTCCCTCAGCCAGGCGAGGCCTTGCTCTGGGGGCTGCCTCTGCCCCCTCCCTGCAAGCTGTGCACCAGACAGTGTGGGTGCTTCCCAGGGGCTCCCCCTGCTAGAATTCTGGGAAAGGTGTAGCCAGGTCTCCTTCAGTCCGGGTGGGCCTGGAGTCGCAGTTTTAACACGTTCCCCTGGGGACCTGATGCCGGTTCACGCTGCAGAACCAAGGTTTAGGAGAGCACAGGAAGTAGGAAATCACTTCCGGTGCTACGTAACCAGCTATGGGGTCGAGGACCCTCCTCAGTGTTTCTGGACAAAAGAGCTACTTCCCCAAAGCACCGTGGGCAGCATAGACTTCCCGGGGGCTGCTTCTGTGTGGAGAAGAGACTGGGTGAGCGACGCTGGGAAGGCTTCAGAGGACACTCAAAGCCTTTCCTGGCCTTTCCATCAACGTGGAGGGTGGGGGCCTCTCTCCGGCTGTGAGCCTCGCAATGAGAGGACAGCCTCCTTCCTGGCTGCCTCCCCCTCCTCCCTACTCGCACAGCTGCCTGCCCTGCTTGAAGCCTTGAACCACCTCCTCCACGCCCTGGGGGCTCAGAAGCTAGTTTCCATGGTTCCACCCCTCCCCCATCAGTTTTCTTTTTGGGAGGGGATCTGGGGCTGGTGCGCCTTTTTCTACCACCAGGTGGATGAAGTTGAGTGGATGAAGTGGATGGTGGAAGGGAGAAAGGGGCCGTCTGTCTCAGGGTGTGGTGCCCTCGCCAGGTTCTTGCTCCTCTCTCTGTGCAGAGACTTCTCTGCCCTTCAGAGCCCTAGCACAGGAGGGCAGGAGGGGACCAGGGCTCTTTTAGGCTGGGAAAGCCAAGGACTGCCCACTGTAGGGCAGACAGAACCGGGTGGCAGAAGGAAGTGGAACTGGAGAGGGAGGAAGAGAAAATGGAAGAAGGAAGGATGAGTCTGGCACATTGAAGGTAGTCGCAGGTGTTTATAGGTGGACAAACGATGAGTAATGACAGTGAGAGCCGGGGTGTCATAGGGCAGGCTGCCTGCTCCTGGGAGCTGGGCTGGAAGAGTCCAGAAATAGCAGTCAGGTGCATAGCTCAAGAGGTGTAATTAAGATTCATAAGCAGGCAAGGGGGTATAGCTCAGGGGTAGAGCATTTGACTGCAGATCAAGAGGTCCCCGGTTCAAATCCGGGTGCCCCCTTACTTTTAGTTTGAAGTAGGGAATAAGGAAGAAGATGATCTCTCTGAGTGCATGTTGGCCCCTGGCCCCCCATGGTACCTCACTCCTCATGTTGACTGACTTGTGCTCAGGTGCTCCCTGGGCCTGGGTTCCCTTCTGGCCAAATCTGTGCTAGAACTGGACAGCAGGAGGGTGGTTGTGAGGATGGAATGAGGTCATGGCTTATGCCGCCACAGGCCTTTCCCCAGCGACAATGGCTGAGTCCAACTCCTGCGTTGGCAGGAATCCAGACTTCCAAACTGTTTCCTAGTTTGATAAGCACACATGTGTGACATCAGTCCGAAGCCCCACTGAGCTCCACTTTTACATTTGTTTTGATTCCTCTCTCGGCCCGAAATCCTCTCCAGCTTCTTCCAGCAAACTCGTCCGTGTCCACCTCCTCCAGGAAGGCCCTTCTGACTCTCCAGGCAGGGTAGCTCCTTCCTCCCTGCTCCCACGGCTGTCTTCTTGGGCTTCTGCCACTCCTGTGGAAATGCTTGGGCTCGTGGTTTTGTCTCCTGTGGCACTAAGACCGTTTGAGGAGCAAGGACAATGTTTTAGTCTGTGTTCTCAACATGGATGACAGGACCTGGTGCCTCACATGCTCTGTGTGTGTTGAGTGACTGACTGGCTGACGGAATGAATGAGCACCCTTCCTGGGGCCTTGGGATAGGAACGAGGGTCTCCCTGCTCTGAGCGTGAGTGTACTAACCACCCAGAACCGGCCATGGTGGTTCTGATGCGTGTGCCGGCTGAGGTAGGAACGCGAGTACAGACTCAAAGGGCCTTTCCAGGTGTAAAGGCTGGTGCCATGACCACAGCCTGAGGAAGAGGAGGGTTGGAGAAGGGAAGATGAGTGGACTATCGTGAGGAGACACTACCTCCTGGGACATGCAGGAAAGCAACACCGTGTAGACACGTAGCTGTCCTGGGCGCAGTGCCGTGGCTGAATAGGTGCTAATGAAAGGTTGTATGTGAGTGGGGGTCTAGCCCTGGCCGGTTTGGCTCAGCGGTTAGAGCGTCGGCCTGAGGTCCGGAGAGACCCGAGTTCGGTTCCCGCTAAGGGCGCGTACCTCGGTTGCAGTTTGTCCCCGGCCCTGGTCGGTCGTGAGGGTGGCAGCCACTCGATGTGTCCCTTCACGTCGATGTTTCTCTCTCTCTGTCTCTTCCTCTCTCTCCCTCCCACTCTATCTGTACAAAAAAAATGGAAAAATGTCCTCGGGTGAGAATAAAAAAAAAAAAAGAAAGAAAGAAAGGTTCTATGTAAGTGGGGGTATAGCTCAGGGGTAGAGCATTTGACTGCAGATCAAGAGGTCCCTGGTTCAAATCCAGGTGCCCCCTACTTCTCTGAACCCTTTTGTTACTGAAGCTGGTGCTGAAATGTCTGCCTCTTCCTCCCACATTTGACTATTAAATGTGACAAAAATTTAGGGTTTGCCTCAGTACCCGCTCCAAGACTGCTCCCCTGACCATCATTCAGACAGCAGCTACTGCGGTCGCATAAAACAAGAGGCTGCTGGAGTTAGCCCAGACCGCCCTGGACCGGGACTGCTGCCCTTCAGGGCTTGTGTGGGGGCTTCACTTTCTTTCTCGGGAAGTCTCATGTCCTTAGCCTCACTGTACTCCCCGGAAAGAAGGCTGTCTCTCTGTTCTTGCTGCTACCACGTGTGAAGTGTGGATATACATCTTCCCCTTCCCCGAGGGGACGGCAAGGATTTGAGAACCAGGTCAAAGGTGAAGGCTCTGTCCACTCGCAGAACTTCTCAGGGGAGCGGCCCCTTCCACGGACTTCCCCACCTGACCCCCCTGCCCTCTCCTTGGTGAAAATGCTTAGAAGTGGACCCTACTTTAAACGACCAAATATTTTTTAATTTAAGAAAATATGTTGAAGACTCCTAAGTGGTAAAAAGAATCCTGCAGAGCCCTGGCCGGTTTGGCTCAGCGGTTGGAGCATCCACCTGCGGTCTGGAGAGACCCAGGTTCAGTTCCTGCTAAGGGCATGTACCTCGGTTGCAGTTTGTCCCCGGCCCTGGTTGGTCGTGTGGGTGGCAGCCACTCATTGTGTCCCTTTCACATCGATGTTTCCCTCTCTCTCTCTTCCTCTCTCTCCCTCCCACTCTATCTGTGCAAGAAGTGGAAAAATGTCCTCGGGTGAGGATTTAAAAAAAAAAAAAAAAGAATCCTGCAGAGAACTCTCCGTGTTCCTTAATGAACAAGGAAATTTAAAACAATATTTCCTGTGAGGACAAATAAAAAGGCTGGAAAACTATTAAAACATCTCTTGAAAAGCATCAACGAGCTAACTATTAGACAGGACACAGTAGGTGGAGGCTTGGGAAGGCTGGGAAACGGGAAGTTGAAGCCCCACACCACAGACCACGTTGTCCCCGAGGGTGGTTTTCAGTCCAGAAGAGACCGTTGAGAGGTTCGGTGGAGCTTTGGACACCTCTCAGGCATTCTGAGGGTAGAAGTCAGAATTCTGGGCCACTGAGAGTAGGGACACTGGTGAAACTATCTCTGACGTTGGGCTAGCACCCTGTGGGGTAAGGGTGAACTGAAAGAAAACTCGAGAATTTGTGGCTGATCTCTGTGCCATCGGAATGGCCAAAAAAACTCAAGCCTTGAAATGATATTGAAGTATCTTGACTGCTAGAGTCCCACAGACACCTGAAAAAAACAAAAACAAATGAAGGACGATATTATCATCTCCACCCAGCCTAAAATTGTACAAATAAAATTTTGAATCCAATGTTCAACACATAGCCAACTATAACTATGTACACAGGGAAGCAAAAACCATCATTCAAATGCAATAGAAACAACAGATCACAAAACTAAACATGAGAACTTTTTATGTTAGAACTATCAGAAACACACTGTACAAGAGCAGTATTTGCTGTGTTCATGGAGCTGAAAGCCAGGTAGGAAAATTTGTTTATCTAAAAGTCAATAGCAAAAATTAAAAACAATATGTCTGTGTTCTACTCAATTAATAGATTCAGCCAAAGAGAAAACTGTTAAATTAGAAAACTGAAAAGAAATGTCCATTTTTCTTTTTCTTAAATATGTTTTTGTTGATTTTAGAGAGAGGAAGGAAGAGAGAGAGAGAAACATCAATCGGCAGCCTCCTACATAACCCCCACTGGCCACAGCCTAGGCATGTGCCCTGACTGGCAATCGACCCCGCAACCTTTTGATGCTCAGGATGATGCTACAATCAACTGAGCCATGCCAGCTAAGGTTATGGTCAATGATTTTCACTTTTACGTACATATCTTAAAATTTCCTTGTTCAACTTGCCGTCTTGTATCTCAGACCTCTGACCTGGGATCATTTTTCTTTTCTCTAAAGTGTATATTTAAGTTTTTCTTTAGCGAGAGTCTGTTGGTGGTAAATTCTCAGCTTTGGTCTGTTCTTCAAGAACATTTTGGCTGGGGATAGAATTCAGAGTTGACTGTTGCTTCCTCTCAAGATATGGAATATGACATCGCCGAATTTTCTGACAGCCTTTGCAACCATTGAGAAGTCCACCAGCAGTCCAACTACTACTGTTCCTTTGTAGGCGATCTCAGATTTCTTGCCACCTTCAAAGGTCAAAGTCCTCAACCTCACCCAAGAGATGAAGTTGCCACTGGAGAGCAGGGACCAGGTGAGGGAGAATGGGAAGATCAGAGAACCGGACAGACACATCACCTGAGCAAGCTGCCCTGCTCTGGGCAGAAAGGGCCTCCTCAGCTTCTTTACCCTTTGCAGGCAGACTCAGAGATCAGATTCAGAAAGAGAGGAAACTGGAACTCCTTGATGAGTTCTAGAGACTAAAATGCTAGGGGGCACCCGGATTTGAACCGGGGACCTCTTGATCTGCAGTCAAATGCTCTACCCCTGAGCTATACCCCCACCGTACCAGAGAGGCCCCACGAACACCCTGTCCCTGTGCGGCCACACCCAGAGCTTCTGCCCAGATGTCCCTTCCGCACGGCTTGGCTGAGTTGCCAGACCAGCTCTACTGCTAACTCATCTCCCCACATGAGAAGACGCAACAGGTTCCCTCCTCCCACAGCTCCGAAACCTCTCCGCCTTCAGTGCCTAGAGGTGGGCAGGAATCTGGGGAGCACCCCTGACAGCTGGAAGGATCTACACTCACATCTACATAGTGGGTTTTGTGCTGAGCATCTGAAAACAGACTCAAAATGGCCCATGGCCTGAGCAAGCATGGAGCACCTCAAAGAAAGAACACACGTGACTGGGTACAGAACAGGACTCCTACACACGCCACATGTGAGGACACAGGCTGACCCTCTCCTGTGCCCCGAATCTCCGTAGAGTCAGCCCTTTAACTGCTGGGGCGATGAAGAACTGAGAGTCTCTAGGCTCTAAGTCCACCTTTCTGTGCTCTGCCCTGTGACGCTGGGCCTGGGCCTCTGGACCCGGGTGTCTCCTCTGCCAGGTGGCTCCTGGTTGGTCCTGCCCATTCCAGGAGGTGGAAGGTGGGAGCAGGAAGAAGCACTGTTCATTCCTGCCTGCTTTGGGTTCCCATCAGGGTCACCTGGCAGCACCGTCCACCGGTAGCAACAGTGATGGCCACATGCAGTTGGGTGCTCACAGGCCCGGCTTCGTCTTGACTCTTCAGGGACAGCAGCACACCTGGGAGAGCTGAGTCCCCGATCCCCAGAGACACTCCCCAGGCTGGTAGGATTTAACAAGTGTCCTCTTCTGCTTGTCCCCAGCCCTGGAATGGTGGCTGCTTCCACAGAAACTACCTCTTTGTACATAGTCTTCCCTTTCACTTCCAATTCCTGGTTGTGTGGGTTGAATTATGTCCCCAGAAGGTATGTTGGATTCCTAGCCCCCAGCGCTCAGGAATGTGTCCTTATTTGAGAGGGTCGTCAAAGAGGGAATTAGTTAAGTGTCATCACCGTGGAGTAGCCTGGGCCCTTAGTGCCATGTGACCGGTGTCGTAAGAAGAGAAGAGACACCCAGGCAGAAGATGACCCCGTGAAGACGGAGGCAGAGACTGGACTGATGCATCTGCAGACTGAGGGAGGCCGCGGTGGCCAACAGACACTGGAAGCTGGAAAGAGGCAAGGAGGACCCGGCTGTAGAGCTCTGGGAGGGGGCACGGCCCGTCTGACACCTTGATGTCAGACTCTGGCGTCAGAGCTTGGAGACAATAGATCCTATTGTTTAGGTCATCCACACCGTGGTACTTTGTTACAGAAGCCACAGGAGATTGACATACTGGTTAACAATGATTTACACTAAATTCTGTTCAAGTGATGGGCTCGGTTGTGTCTCTGGACTGGCCCCTGGATGATACTGAAATTGGTCCCAGGACACAGACCTGGCAGGAGGGCGCTGGGGATGGATTTGGTCTTGTTCTTGGTCTTCAGGCCCTGCCCAGGGCCTGGCTGGATCCTGTCAGAGGGATGGATGGCCATAGAGGTGCCCTTTTAGGGTCTAGCAGCCTCCTCCTGTAGGCACTAGAGTATGGCTGGCAGAGAACTGGTTTTGTCAATTTAGCTCAAGGAGGAAAAGAGACTCCCGAAGGGGGCACCCGGATTTGAACCGGGGACCTCTTGATCTGCAGTCAAATGCTCTACCCCTGAGCTATACCCCCTCTTGTTAATAATGGTGTATAGTTAATCAAGTTCTTTACACTCCCGTCTACGTGGGCTGTGGATTCTGACTCAGCAGGGAGCTGCCAGTCCTGCTCAACTGTCCTTGCAACTCTTATGCCATCACCATTCTCTTTCTCCAAAAAGGCACCTTCCCTGGTTGGCACCCGCTTGGAAGGTCACTGAAGGTTCCATGTGAGGCAGCAAAGTCTGTGCCTGGCTGGGTCTATCCAGCAGAAGATGAAGCCCAGAGGCAGGTTGATGCTTCATGAGCAAGGACTAGCCTGTTCTTCACCTGCTTTTCGGTGGCGATTACTTTCCAGTTACCCACAGTGCGGAACCGAGACTGCCTCCCCCACCGCCCCTCCGGATTCCACATCTGTTTACGGCATCTGAACCTCAGTTTGTATGTCCGCTTTGTGTCTTGTGTATCCTGCCGTCACAGCTCACTTTCCTTCCTGTCTTTCCTTTAGCCTTTCCCTCCCATCCATGATGACATGCATTTTCTAAACCTTTGTTCCTTTGAATGTCCCTCTCATCACCAAATGGCTTCTTTCTTGTGCTTTCCCCAAGAGGTCCAGAGGCTTGGTTGATTCTGGGGGAGTGTGTCAGGATCCCTGGCAGAAGGACCCTGTATTAGTTAGATGCTGCTGCGTAACAAATACCCAGAATCTCGCAGCTTCGAATGATAAATCTTTATTGTATCTCGCAGTTTCAGAGGTTCAGGAATCTGGGGGTGGCTCGGCTGGGCGGTTCTGGTTCAGGTTTCTCCTGAGGTTGCGGATGAGCTGAGGCTGCTCATCTGAAGGTTTGACTGGGGCTGGAGGAACAGTCTAAGCGCTGAACACTCACATGACCTTGGAAGGAGGACTCGGTTCCTCACCGGCTGTGGCTGGAGGTTCAGATCCTTGTCACATGGGCCTCTTCACAGGGCTGCTTGATGTTTCCTCTGACGTGGCAACAGGCCTCCCCGTGTTAATCTCGTTTAAAAACACCCTCTCAGACACACCCAGAGTGCTGTTTCACCAAATACCTGAGCTCCACGTGGCCCCGTCAAGGTAACACATAAAATCAACCTTCGCATGAGTAAGCGTGTATGTAGTTTGGCACGAGCTTGCCCCCCTGCCCTGTTTTCCAGAGTGGCTGCACCATCTTACATTCTCAGCACCCTGCGTGAGCGAGCCCTTTTCTGCATCCTCACCAGCACTTGATGTTGTCACCCTCTGTATTTCGGTCCTGCGGACAGATGTGTGGTTACACCTCCCTTAGGTCTCAGTCGGCACTTCTGTGATGGCGATGATGCTGACACTTCTTTGAGGGCTCATTTAATTTAATTTAATTTATTTTTTTAATCCTCACCTGAAGATATTTACCCATTTATCTTCAGATAATGTAGGAAGGAGGGAGGGAGAGACAGAAGGAGAGAGAGAGAGAAACATCAATGTTAGAGAGACACATGGACTGGTTGCCTCCCGCACAACCTGACCAGGGCCGGGACGAACCGCAACCGAAGTATGTGTCCTTGACCAGAATCAAACCTGAGATTCATTGGTCCGCAGGCTGACGCTCTAACCACTGAGCAGAAACAGCCAGGGACAAGTGATTATTTGCCATCTGTGTAGCCTCTTCAGTGACATGTCTGTTCATGTCTGACCACTTTCTAATTGGACTTTTTGTTGAATTTGGAGAGCTCTTTATGTATTCTAGATACAAGTCCCTCTCTTGAATTCTTCTATGTTCCTATCTGACTATCCATAAACAATATCCAGTATTGTTCTGGGTGTTTTTAAAACCCCAGTGGCTGAAGATGTTGTTCTGCATCTTAAATGCTCCTGCACGTGACGTCATCTCTGAGAGCTACCTGTGTTGCTCTTGCATCTGGTACACTGCACTTGTGGGCCTCAAGAGGTGAAAAGCAAAGCAAAGCAACCTCATCTTTTCCTCTCATTGCTGTCCCTTTAAACTTTCTCCGTGACATACTGCTCTTGTCCAAGTGACTTTAATGATCAAGCTTAGGTAACAGGAAGCCCCGTGGTTGCTGTCTGATTTCAGTAATCAACATGTCCCATCCCCCCTAGCAGTCAATACTGTGAAATTGATTTCACCTTCTGTCCTCCCCTAGCAGTGGGAGAGGGGGGAGGTGGTCCTTCATCTCTCCCCCACTACCTAGCAGTTCATTCCCAGCACTCAGGGTGGGGGAAGAAAGGGGAGGAGAGGGGGAGGGGAGGAAAGCTCTCCCTAGATGAGGCTGTAGAAAGGTAGATGTGCTTTCTCTGGAGGGGCAAGTGTCTGAAATTGCCCCTGGGTGTTTCCTCGGGATTCCTGCGAGGCCTCCACGGGGAACACGCCAGGGCGTTCAGGCCGGGGCGTGCGTTTTCTCCTGGCTTTCGGGGCTCTGTGTCACAGACTCTGTGTGTTGGGTCCATGCCCCATCCATCCTCCTGTGCAGAGTTTGTCGTTGCTCCCAAGTGGCTCTCTCCTGTGTAGCCCGGGGAACCCTCGTGTGCCTTTTATTCCCACACACTCTGGCAGTACCCGCTGACCCCAGAGTGGCCTCCCCCACTCCGCCTGCAGAGCTGGACACAGCTCACTGCAAACCCAGCTCCAGCACATGTGACCAAACCCTCTAGGGGACTCCGTGAAGCCCCTTCCTGAGACTCAAGGGGCGGAGAGAGCACCCCAACTCTTCCCCTCCAGAAGAGTGGTCCTCACAGCGCATCTGTCCAGAGAAGTGTTTCTCAGCCACGCTCTCCGACCTCCAACAACCTGACCCTCTTCGACCTGGTGGTGGGACAGTCCTGAGGTCAGACGGACTGTGAGGTTTCCTCCTGCCTCGTGTCTGTGCCGATTTACCCTGAGCTCAGTTGAAACTACCTTGAAGTGCTTTATTTGATTACATTATAGAAGTGCAAAAGTTTTATTTATCTATTCCACTATTAATGGACATACAAGGAATGTTTCCTGTTTTTTTGCAGATGATGCTGCAATGACATCTTTGTACATATCTCCTGGTGCACTCATGCTAGAGCTTCTCAAGGGGATAGACTCTGAAATTCCTGAATTGTATGCACACTTTTAACTTTACTATTATAGTTCCATGTAATTTTTACATTTGCTTTACTATTTTTATTGGCAAGTTTTTCTTCATAGTGAGAATATATATGCTCCAATTATACTCCCATTGTGAGCAAATGAAAATACCATTTCTTCTCATCAAGCCTTGATCCAGTTAAATCTCTATCCTAAGTTTTGAGAGGGGAGTGAAAGTTGTGCCTCTCTATTGTTTAAATTAATTTTCATGTCCTGGCCAGTTTGGTTCAGCGATTAGAGCATTGGCCTATGGACCAGAGAGTCCTGGGTTCTGTTTCCGTCAAGGGCATGTACCTCGGTTGCAGTTTGACCCTAGCCCTCTTGTTGTGCGGTGGCAGCCAACTGATGTGTCTCTCACATCGATGTTTCTCGCTCTCTCTTCTCCCTCTCTCCCTCTGCTCTATTAAGATAAATGCAAAAATACCATTGGGTGAGGATAAAAAATAATAAATAAAATAATTAATTTTAATTTTTCTGATTCTTAGCAAAGTTGATCATCTTTTCACATCTTTATTGGTCATAAAATAACCTTTTCTGTTATTTTAATTGTGGTAAAAAACACAAAACATAAAATTTATCATTTTACATGGGCCATTCAGCAGTATTATGTATATTCATACTGTTGTGCCATAGAGCTCCATAATTTTTTTCATTTCTTATATTCTGGTTCAAATCTATTCTCTATTGTATGTGTTTCACAATCCAGAGTCTCTTGTTTAAGGAATTTTTTGTCAGATGAAAATTTAAATTTTGATATCATCAAATTTATCTCATATAAGTTTTTATTTTGGGGTTGTATTTAGGAAATCCTTCCCTGGGTTATATTAAACTGAATGTTTTTGTCCCCCCAAAATTCATTTGTTGAAACCACATTATAATATATAGAGATACAGAAAAAGCATTTGAGAAAATCAAACACCCACTCTCATCAAACTAGGAATGGGAAGGAACTCCCTCAACCTGACAGGAGATATTCGCAAAAACAGATAATTAATGTCAGCTTGGCCTGTGTCCCGGTTGACCAGAAGTGCCCAGATTGATGAGGGACAGGACTTGGAGGAATATCCGACCTCCCAGCAGGTGCAGTTCTTAAGGGTGTTCTGCACACTCTGAGTCCCCAGCAGGGTGGGCCTCCAATTGTCCACATGGGACCTGCTTGTTAATGCCTCTTGATTGTCTCACCAACCTGGCTTAATTTCTGGGGTCATCTCATAGATGACTGGGTGGGCTTTGGGGAGGAACCAAACCCCCGCACTCTCTCTTTGTCTCTTTCTCAGTGAATTGTTCTGTCCCCATCCACTCTCCATCCTTTTCCAGCTGACAACATTTCCACCCTCGTCTCCGTCCCTCTCCAGCTCTTTCTTTTTAAAATAATATTTGTATTGATTTTTGGAGAGGGAGAAAGAGAAACATCCCAGTGAGAGCGAAGCATCATCGGCTGCCTCCTGCATGCTCCCTACCAGGGACCGAGGCCTTAATCCAGGCACGTGTCCTGACCGGGAAAGCAACCCTTTGGTACACCGGCCAGAGCTCCAGCTCTTTCAATTCGCCTCGGTCTCTGTCTGCCACCCTTGAGGCCACAAAACAGTGCGAAGATGGGTCCCCGACAGGCGGCGGCTACCCTGGCTTCCTAGCTGGGGCCCCCCTGCTGGTAGTCGCAACTTGGGCGGCTCCTGCAGGCGGCGTTCGCTCCTCCCGGCCGCAGGGGGCGCTGTGGGACGGGGCGTTGGCCGGCCGCTCGTCCCAGCGTGCACCGCGCTGGGGCGGGGGCGGGCCTGCGCGGGTGGGCGGAGCGGGCGGAACCCGGATTGAGGGCGTGCTGTGTTACCGGTCCGGGTCGGTGCTGGGCGGAGCCGCAACGGGCTATGGTGCGTCCGGTAAGAGCGGCCGTGGAGGTGGCAGGCCCTGCGTGGTCTCCGGTCCCTCTTGCGGCCCACGTGCAGGGAGGGAGGCGGCGGGAGCCCCGGCCGGAGAAGCGAGGTTTCTGTGCAGGAAAAATGCGGGGTCTTGGCCGGTCCGCTTAAAACCGCCTCTGTTCCCGCTCTTTCTCCCTCCTCGAACGTCGTGGTGTCGGTGCTGGAAAGGTGACCTCAGTGAAGTACATCATCAGCGAATGAGAACCAGGGAGACGGAAGGCAGACGGGGCACCGCCAGGTTGGGGGTTATCCCAAGTCACCTTCACCGCGACGACTCGAGTGTGTCCGTGGAAAGTGTGAACTCTGGCTTTGGCGTTTAAAGGCATATCCTGAGCTTAATGCGGGAAACTCTCTGTATGTTCAATTAAGTATATCACCTGCCCGAGTGTGCAAGTTTACTTTGTCCCCCCCTGAGGTTTCATATCTAATAGTCTCACTAGTGTATTGCATTTTCCTCCACGGCAACCCCCCACCTTCACCCCCATCCCTTGGCAGGTACATATTCTGTTCAGATTTCTTCAAGCTGTCACTTCAGTTAGACTTCCTTCTCTAAAGGATTGGAAACCTGGAATATCCCTCTGTTGGGTGCAATTTGGTGGTTTGTGGCAATTTTTTGGCTGTAAATTTGAGTCCACAGAAGAAGCTCAGATTATGCCAACTTCTTGCCTATTGGATTATTTGTAATAGGTAAGGAGAAGTCAGCACTTTCTAGTTGATTTTACTTTTCACTGGAGCAGTTCGGTGCTAACTGTATGTTCACAGATGAGCCTTGTAGGAGGCAAGCACATGGATGAGGTGCAGGAAAACAGTAGAGGAATTTCTTTGAAAGTCCCATCTTATAAAAACACCAGGTTTAAACCTTTTTGTTATACTAGCTGATTCTTCAGCTTTGTGGGCTTATAATAGTTTTTTGTTTGTTTGTTTGCATTTATCTTCAGATAGACTGGGAGGGAGAGAGACACATCGAGTGGCTGCCACCCACAGGACCCCAACCAGGGCTGGGGACAAACTGCAAGCGAGGTATGTGCCCTTAGCGGGAAATTCCTGTTAACAGGGTGAAAAGTTCAGGTACAGAGGTGGGAAATCAGAGTATGTGGCGAAATCTTCTAGAATTATACACTCACTATACCAATGTCAATTTCAATTTCATGGTTTTTATATTGTACTATAATAATGTGCCATGTGACCATTGGGGTAAACTGGGTGAAGGGTACAGGGAACCCTTCTGTACTATCTTTGTTACTACCTGTGTATCTATAATTATTACAAAATAAATTTAAAATTTTTTTTCTTTATCAATTTTACAGAGAGGGTAAAGGAGAGAAAGATAGAAACATCAATGAGAGAGAACATCAATTGGCCACCTCCTGCATGCCCCCCACTGTGCATTTGGCTCATAACCTGGGCATATGCCCTGACCGGAAGTCGAACCGGCGACCTCTTGGTGTGTGGGTCCATGCTCAACCACTGAGCCACACCAGCTAGGCTCAAAATAAATTCTAATTGATATATCTAGCAACATCTGTCCCGTCAACATGACAATAATTTGCTGCTGCTAAATGAAGGGTCCTCCCATCAGATGGTTAATGTGCTCAAAGACCTGCTGCTATTCATTTATTCATTCACTTGGTTCCAAGAGACATCTCTGACCCCTTTTTTTTAGCGGGAACCCAATCTGGGTCTCTCTGGTCTGCAGGCCGACACTCTTTTTTTTATCCTCATTCGAGGACATTTTTCCATTTTTTGTACAGAGTGGGAGGGAGAGAAAGGAAGAGAGAGAGAGAGGGAAACATCGATGTGAAAGGGACACATCGAGTGGCTGCCACCTGCACGACCAACCAGGGCCGGGGACAAACTGCAACCGAGGTACATGCCCCTAGCGGGAACCGAACCCGGGTCTCTCTGGACCGTAGGTGGACGCTCTAACTGCTGAGCCAAACCAGCCAGGGCGTGCAGGCCGACACTCTAACAGCTCTGGGAAATTCCTGTTAACAGGGTGAAAAGTTCAGGTACAGAGGTGGGAAATCAGAGTATGTGGCGAAATCTTCTAGAATTATACACTCACTATACCAATGTCAATTTCAATTTCATGGTTTTTATATTGTACTATAATAATGTGCCATGTGACCATTGGGGTAAACTGGGTGAAGGGTACAGGGAACCCTTCTGTACTATCTTTGTTACTACCTGTGTATCTATAATTATTACAAAATAAATTTAAAAAATTTTTTTTCTTTATCAATTTTACAGAGAGGGTAAAGGAGAGAAAGATAGAAACATCAATGAGAGAGAACATCAATTGGCCACCTCCTGCATGCCCCCCACTGTGCATTTGGCTCATAACCTGGGCATATGCCCTGACCGGAAGTCGAACCGGCGACCTCTTGGTGTGTGGGTCCATGCTCAACCACTGAGCCACACCAGCTAGGCTCAAAATAAATTCTAATTGATATATCTAGCAACATCTGTCCCGTCAACATGACAATAATTTGCTGCTGCTAAATGAAGGGTCCTCCCATCAGATGGTTAATGTGCTCAAAGACCTGCTGCTATTCATTTATTCATTCACTTGGTTCCAAGAGACATCTCTGACCCCTTTTTTTTTGTAATTTATGGCACCATCCAGAGACAACTATTTTTTTGGCTTTATAAAAGTTACTATAATACAATGGTACATAGTATTTTTTTTTTCTTTATTGATTTTAGAGAGAGGGGAAGGGAAAGGTAAAGAGAGATGGAAACATCGATGAGAGAGAACACTGATTGGACGCCTCCTGCATGCCCCCCACTGGGGATCAGGCCCACAGCCTGGCATGTGCCCTGACCGGGAATCAAACCAGTGACCTCTTGGTGCGTGGGTTGACGCTCAGCCACTGAGCCACACCAGCCAGGCTGGTACGTAGTATTAAATTCACAAAAATATGAACAAATATTTACAGGAAGACACACCCACAATGGAAACACTTCAAAACAAGTTCCATATGGATGAAAGAGCCTGTATGCACAAACATCCCTAAAATGTATGGGTTTTCTTTGCGGGGTTGGGGAGGCAGGGAAAAAGAAACTCCCAACTCTTCCATAGCAAAGGCTTGTTCAGTGAAAATGAAGGCATTGAAAGAGATGAGTCAGCACATTTCTGAATATGGGACGCCGTTTCAGGGGTGGGGCAGGGGCTCCGGGGGAAGAGACAACTGCTTCAATAGAGTTCCTTCCTGTCTGTTAAAGACAAAGGTACTGCAAGACAAAATAGCTTTAAAGTGAAAATATTAATGTACTGTTTGTGCTTCCAGGTAACCATGACATTTGATGACTGGCCTTATATTTTTCAAAGCAAGAGTGGGAGCTCCTGGAGAAGTGGCAGAAAGAAATGTATCAACAGGTGATGAAGACCAATTATGAGACCCTTGATTCCCTGGGTAAGATGAGCTCCTAAGGAATCACTTTTTGGGAACCAACCTAATAGTAATAGGCTTTCCTCCCTTTATCAGCTCTTGGGTGGGTGAATATGATACTATGCTTTGTTACATTCAGAATGTCTCCTTAACTTCCTGTAATGGCCTGGGAGTATTTAACTTTTATCTAGTGATGTCTCTGCCCCCAGTCTTAATAATTCTCTGAATTCTCTATCTCCCGCTCCAACCCTTGGGACTACTTGGGATCATCTAGAGGGAATATGTAGATAAGACAGAGCCCCAGGACACCCCGACATTTAGAGGTCAAGCCAGGAGACCGATGCTAGTAGGTTGGGAGAAACTAGAGCCCTGTGCTGATTGGTGTTGTTTCGAGTTATCACAATTAATGTCCTTGGACTTGGAGAATCCAGTCTGATTTTCCCAAATGTGGAAAACCGGTCGGTGTTATTTATAAATGACTGTCTTTACAGGAGTTCAGCTCCTAGCCCCAAGATGAGGATTTAGCGGGCCCAGGCCCCGGCATGCACATTTGCAGCAAGCACTTCAGGTGCTTCTGATGCTGTGCCGGGTCCACAGTTCACTCTGAGGAACACTGGTCCCAGGGCCGAGCCACGGTAGGACAGCTGCTGCGTCTCCTGACTTCGCTGTGCTGCTTTCTTTTTTTTTCTCACCCGAGGACATTTTTTCATCTTTTGTTCAGATAGAGCGGGAGCGAGAGAGAGAGAGAAACATTGACGTGAAAGGGACACATCGAGTGGCTGCCACCTGCACGACCCAACCAGGGCTGGGGACAAACCACAACCGAGGTATGTGCCCTTAGCGGGAACCGAACCCAGGTCTCTCTGGACCGCAGGCCGATGCTCTAACCGCTGAGCCATGCTGGCCAGGGCTTGCTGCACTGCTTTCTAGGAAGCCTTCCCTTCAGGCATATGTCTTTAGACACATTACACTCACAGTCGGTCACTTAACCATCTCCCAGTTCCTTCACTGATCAAGAGTGTTGGCACCTCGGGCGTTAGTGTCCTTGGATGTGAAGAGTTAAATCACAAAAGTTTAGTGGTCCAGGTTCCCTCCTTGACCCCTTCGATTTTGCGTTTTATTCTACTCATGTTCTCCTAAAAATCACTTTAGGATACTTTTCCCCTGGATCCGTCAGCCTTTTCAAAACCTTATCATTCCCTAGTTTCTCCGTTTCCTTTAATTTTGTAAAATATTGCAGAGAGCATTTAAACAGTCTTGGTTAGGCTATACTATATTGTCATTCATGTAATTTTGAGGATTTCTTTTTTTTAGTTATTTGTCTCTTTTAATCAACTTTAAAAAAATAAATGTATTTTCCAGTCACAGTGTATATGCAGTATTATCAGATGTGCAGCATAGTGACTAGACATTTATATAACTTATAAAATGATCACCTTGATAAGTCTAGAACCCACCTGACACCATGCATAGTTATTACACTGTTATTGACTATAGTCCCTATGCTCTACTTTACATCAAAGGTTTCCTTTTTTTTTTTAGTTCTGTCATTGATATACTTTGCTGAATGAAATTGCACAAATTAGACATTTTTGCAATATTTTAGAGACCCAGCAGGTTACACACAACACCCACTTAAACCCATTTCACAGGGCAGCTGTGAGGACTCAAAATTAATTGTGATATTTCTAAATGACCTAATATCAGTTCCATGAAGACAGGAACATGTTCACTGTTACAGCCCTAATACCTGGAACTCAGCAGAGTAAATATTTATTGAATTAGACAAGCGTGATTGCAGAAATAACAGTAAGGGTTTCCGTTTTTTTAACCTAACTTTGCTCTCATGTTGCTAGGGGACAAAAGCAGCTGTGAAAATTGTTTTCCGTCCAGTGCTCGGGAAACCCAGGCAGTCTGTGTGGCTCTCTTTGCAGGGTGTGTTTCTTCCAAGCCGGCTTCGATCGCCTGGACGGAACAAGGGAGAATGCTGTCCATCGGAGACCGGGGGTGCTCGCAGAAGACAAGAACGACTCAGCCCTTCTGCCGACGAGCACTTGGACTTGGACTTGGACACTCACCATGTTTGAGTGCGTATGGTGGATTTAGGGTCCCGACTCGTTTCATTTTCCTGGCCTCGTGTCCTGAATCTTTCTGGATAGTCAGCAAGATACAGTGAAGAAGGAACATTGTTTTTATGGAGAATGTTGTGGTTTTTTGCTCAAGTAGGTAGCATACACAGGGTGGGGCAAAAGTAGTTTTATAGTTTTTTGTATGGAAAATAATGCAATAATTAATAAATAATACTACAAAAGTAAACTGTGTTTTAAGTACTCCTGACTGTAAACCTACTTTTGCCACCCTGTATAAGAATATTACTTTCGCCCTGGCCAGTTTGGCTCAGCGGTTAGAGTGTCAGCCTGCGGTCCAGAGAGACCCGGGTTCGGTTCCCGCTAAGGGCATGTAGTTTGTCCCCGGCCCTGGTTGGTCGTGCAGGTGGCAGCCACTGGATGTGTCCCTTTCACATCGATGTTTCTCTCTCTCTCTCTCCCTCCTGCTCTATCTGAACAAAAAATGAAAAAAGAGTCCTTGGGTGAGGATAAACAAAAAAGAATATTACTTTCATAAAGGGGGAAGTTGGGTTTATTTCATTTTGTAAAAATTACAACCCCGGAAGAAGAGGAGAGTTGCCTGAGAGAGCAAGTAAAGGCTCCACTTCCCGTGTCCTGAGGAAAACTCACTGTCCCCGGCGCCCCATCGTGTCCGTTTGTGATAGAAATGAGGTGAATCACCTTCCCATTGTGTACAGTATATTTTTTCACTGTACAGATGTTTAGGACTTAGGGATTACGTCGGTGCTTTACTGAATGGAGCTCTCCTAAGTCCCTGGGAGTGACGGCCTTCCGTGAAGAGAGGGTTTGAACCCAGGGAATGTGTGCAGGCTCCAGCCAGAGGATGAGGAATTCCCAAGGGCTTCCTTCTGTCGCCACCATCTGTTCATTCATTCATCTCACTGTATTGACGGCCTACCATGTTGGTAGCACTATGAGCTATGACTTAAGCCGGGCAGGGGCTTATATATACTGTATACAGTCCTTCCTCTCTAGGAGTTTATTGTCTTAGGGACTATTGACAGGTAAGTTAGTCATCTCTAAAGTGAGACTGCACACAATTTAATAACATAATAAGTGGCCATGATGGTAAGTGCCGTCAGGATTTAGAGGAGAGAGCAGTGTCCCAGGACTTCTCAAGGAACAAGGGTTTGGTTAGGCAGAGGAGACTCACGGGCTGACCCGTGAGCCGAGGCTCAGAGGTGGGAACAGCCTGCTATATTTAGGAAATGGAAGACACTGCCTATAGCTGCATGTTTTTCTTGGGACAGAGTTGGAGATGAGGGGTGAGGGGGACCTAAGTGGTGTCAGATTTTCTGAGGCCAGGAATGCCAAGGGAGAGTTTGACTTCATCCTGTAGAAAGGGAGGAGTCTAGGAAGGTTTTTGAGTACCAAAGAAGGAACAACTTTGGTGGCTCTCCCTAAAAAGAAACATTGCCTTTGTACCAGGTGGTACTCACCCAACAGTCACAACTGCTCCTCTGCCTGGGGTAGATAGTAAGTGATGAGAAACAGGATTCGGGGTAAGTATACCTTGGTTGTGATCCAGGCCAAAGCAGTGGAGTGCCGACTTACAAGATGATGTCATCCAGTTGAAGTCATAAGCTATGTTGTGAAGGTGACCACAGAGCATAATCACAGTTCTCGGTGGGCAGGCCCATCCCTCCTGATAGGTGAAGTTTTCTCCGGGTTAAGAGATTTAAAAAGGAGAGCCCGTGACCCAGTTCAGCAGGACAGGGGAGGAAAAGCAGTTCTGAAACAGCCGTGGAGGTGAGTGTCCAGAACTGTCCTCTCCAGATCTTGTGGGTAACAGTCAGGTGCTCCCTCTGTTTCTGGTCATCATGGCTTTTGTTTGGGGAACATTAGTGTCTATGTTATATCATTTTTTTTTTTTTCTCACCCCAGGACATTTTTCCATTTTTGTTCAGATAGAGTGGGTGGGAGAGAGGAAGTGAGAGAGAGAGAAACATCGACATGAAAGGGACACATTGAGTGGTTGCCTTCCGCACAACCCCAAGCCGGGCTGGGGACAAACTGTAACCGAGGTACGTGCCCTTAGCGGGAACCGAACCCGGGTCTCTCTGGACCACAGGCCGACGCTCTAACCGCTGAGCCAAACCAGCCAGGGCTCAATATCTTTCTTATAGTTTAGTTTCATGGAAAAGGGAATTATCCCATAGTGTTCTTTGTGAATTCAGTCAATTGCCATTTTGACATCATTAAGAAATATAGTTCTGCCCGGCTGGTGTGGCTCAGTGGTTGAACATTGACCCACGCACCAAGAGGTCGCTGGTTTGATACCCGATCAGGGGACATGCCCAGATTGTGGGCCCAATCTCCAGTGGGGGCATGCAGGAGGCAGCCATTTGATGTTCTCTGTCATTGATGTTTCTGTCTCACCCTCCCTCTCTCTCTAAAATCAATAAAGAAAAAAAATTTAGTCTGGCTCAGTAGTTGAGCGTCGACCCATGCGCTAAGAGGTCACCGGTTCAATTTCTGTTCAGGACACATGCCCAGGTTGTGGGCCCAATCCCCAGTGGGGGTCATGCAGGAGGTGGCCAATCAATGTTCTCTCTCATCCATGTTTCTATCTATCTCTCACTTCTTCTGTCTTTAAAATCAGTAAATGAAAAAAATATGCTTAAACAATTTTTTTAATTAAAAAAATAGTTTTTATTCACATTTCTTCCAAAAAACTTTTCCTGAAATCAGTGGTAGAAGGGGGTAAGAATATGACCTGACATGTGGTGGCCCTGTTCTCCATCCCGTGTGGGAGCCGATGTGGAGAAAAGGGAACACCTGTACACCACTGGGGGCAACGGAAGTTGTTGCGGCCTCTTTGGAAAGCAGTATGGAGGCCCTGGCTGGTGTGGCTCCGTTGGTTGAGCATTGTCCCCTGCACAGAATGATCGTGGTTCAATCACCAGTCAGGGCATGCATCTGGGTTGCAGGCTCAATCCCCAGTAGAGGATGTGTAGGAGGCAGCCAGTCGATGTGTCGCTCTAACATTGATGTTTCGCTCTCCCTCTCCCTTCCTCTCCTCTAAAATCTGTAAAACATTAAAAGAAAAAGAAAGAAAGAAAAGAAAACAGTATGGAGGCTCCTCACGCAAATATTTGAAACTTATTTTCCTTCCCTTGAATTCTTTTGCTGATTATGTGTCCACCAATAATAGTAAACAGAATTTTATTCGTAATAAATGTATTGTGTTTCTTTTCTTTCTTTTTTAAATTTTTTTCTTCTTTATTGGTTTGAGAGAGAGGGGAAAGGGGAGGGAGAGAGAGAGAAACATCGATGAGAGAGAACATCAGTTGGCTGCCTCTTGCATGCCCCCCATTGGGGGTTTGGCCCACAACCTGGGCGTGTGCCCTGACTGGGAATCGAACTGGCAATCTCTTGATGCATGGCTCGATGCTCAACCACTGAGCCACACCGGCAGAGCTGTATCGTGTTTCTAAATGAAAAGAATAAGAATATGACCTGAAGCCTTTCTATTCTGCTATTTCACAGATTTAAGGAAATAATTACAAAGGAAAAATTAGATTCTTAACGAAACTCATTTTACTTTCTTCCAAATTCTGCTCACCCTCTGAGGGTCGTCCACAGATTCACAAGATAAACTTGCCTGCCATTTTTTCATGCTAAGCCATTTCTTAACCTATCATGAAAGGATTTGCACATCAAAGTTAAACTGAAGTGTAGTTGGTCTGTGGCTGGCAGATCAAGAAAGGTATCAGGGGATTCCCTTTCCCACACTGTTGGCCTCATGAAAATGGTCCTTGAGTCTGGCCAGTGTGGCTCAGTGGTTGAGCACTGACCCATTCACCAAGAGGTCGCCGGTTCGATTCCCCATCAGGGCACATGTCCAGGTTGTGGGTCCGATCCACAGTGGGGGGCATGCAGGAGGCAGCCAATCGATCATCTCTCTCATCGATGTTTCTCTCTCTCTCCCCCTCTCACTTCCTCTCTCTGTAAAATCAATAAAGGGAAAAAAAAAAAGAAAATGGTCCTTGAACCCCACCAGAGTCATACACACCACTGATGAGGGCGGGTCTTTTTTCTCTCCAGGTGACCGAGGAACTCTCAGCGCCAAAGAAGAGGAATGCTATTTAAATAGTCTCCAGAGCTCATGTGCCACCTTACCAGGGGAGGAAAGTAAGATTTTGTCAGATCAAAGATCTGCCTTACAACTTCTCCAAGAAATAGAAATGATGCATAAAAGCCTCAACATCACAGCGTCTGTGATGAGAATGATCCATGGCATAAAGCAGGGGTCCCTCAGGTCACCTGGAAATTCTACCAGGGCTGAGTTCTTATTTTTGCTCTGTCTGCAGGAAGGTCTTCCACGAAGAGAGAGACTTGGCAAAACACAGAAGGAACCACTCCAAGAGCCAGCCCTGTCAACATCCAAAGTACAAGAGCAAATCCAGGAGCTCTGACCTGAGGGGCACCCGGCGGTCCTGTGCAGGAAGCAGCGTTCCCAGCGCGGTGAGTGCGAGGGGAGCTGCTGCGGGAAGTGCGGCCTGCGGCTCCAGGCCGTTCACGCAGGGCAGCGGCCCTTCCAGTGCCCCCAGAGTGACAGGGCCTTCCGGTATAAAGCCACTGTGAAGAAGTGTCAGTGTTTGCACAAAGGGGCGGGATCATTCTACTGCCAGGAGCGTGGCAAGGGTTCCATCTAGCAGTCCACGCTCACTGAGCACGTCAGGGTGCACGCGGGGGAAAAGCCCTTCCCGTGTCCGGAGTGCGGCCGAAGCTTTTCCCGGAGGACAGCCGTGCGGGCCCAGCAGCGGGCACACAGTGGGGAGACGCCGTTTTCGTGTGACAAATGTGGCAGGAAATTCACCCTCAAGGCCAAACTCGCTGCACACGTCAGAGTTCATATGGGGGAGAAGCCTTTCCAGTGTCCTGAGCGTAAGAAGTGTTTCTGCCTACAGAGCAGCCTGAAAGCCCACGTGTTTCAGCACCGCGGCAGAAGCCCTCCCCGTGCCCCGAGTGCGGGAGGACCTTCTGGGAGAACGCCATGAGGGCCCACCGGCGCCCGCACAGCGAGGGGAAGCCGTTCTGTGTGCTGTGCGGCAGGCGGTTCACCCGGCCCTGCAGGCGGGCCGCCACGGCCCGTCCACAGCAAGCAGCAGTTCTCCTGTGCCAGGGCCGCGTCCACAGCAAGCAGCAGTTCTCCTGTGCCAGGGCCGCGTCCACAGCAAGCAGCAGTTCTCCTGTGCCAGGGCGGGAAGACCCTGGCTCGGCCGGCCAGGCTCACGGAGCACCCACAGCAAGGACAAGCCCTTCGCTGTGGCGAGTGCCCCGGAGCTTCCGCCAACGCTCGCACCTCACTCGCACAGCAGGCTGCACCGCGGCCGCGAGCCTTTCCGGTGTCCTGAGTGTGACCAGAGCTGCTTCTGGAAGGCCTCCATGAAGTTCCACCAGCGGGTGCACAGGGGCGACAAGCCCTTCGCGTGTGGCGAGTGCAGCAAGGCCTACGCTCAGCGGTCTCAGCTCACGGAGCACGCGAGAGTCCACAGTGGGGAGAAGCCCTTCCCGTGTCCTGAGTGCTGGAAGAGCCTCTGACTCAAAGGAAATTTGAAAAGCCGCCTGCTCCAGCACAGTGTCCTGAAACCATTCTCTTGCGTCAAGTGTGGCAAAAGTTTCACTCAGCAGTACAGGCTGACAGAGCACATTCGAGTTCACAGTGGTGAGAAGCCCTTCCAGTGTCCCCAGTGTGACAAGAGCTACTGCATTCGGGGAAGTTTGAAGGTCCATTTGCACACGCACGGTGGACAGAAGCCCTTCAGGTGTCCCGAATGTGGCAAAGGCTTCCTCCAGAAGAGAAGTTTGAAGACCCATCTGCACCATCACAGAGGGGAGAGGCCTTTTTCTTGTGATGAGTGTGGAAGGGGCTTTACGTACCTGGGGGCGCTCAACACCCACACTGCTGCAGTGCACGCCAGGGAAATGCCCGTCAGTCTCTAGGTCAGGCCACACAGACAGTGACAGGGACAGCTGTTAGGTGGAGCCAGCGGCTCTGTTGGCTCTGGCTGAGGCAGGATAAAGACTTCACAGAACACTGGCTTCACACACGGGCCAGAGGCCTAGTGGGCAGGCTGTGACACATCCCTGACAAAGGTCCCAAATTATCCAGACATAAGATAGGCAGGCATCGCCCTGGCAGGTGTGACTCCATGGTTAGAGTGTCAGCCCACACACCAAAGGGTTTCGGGTTCAATTCCCGGTCGAAGGCATGTACCTGGGTTGCTGGTTCACTGTCTGGCTCCAGTCAGGGCATGTGTGGGAGGCAACCAGACGATGTGTCTCTCTCACATTCTCACGTCAATGTTTCTCTCTCCCTCCCTGCTTCCTTTCCTCCCACTCTCTCTAAATATCAGTGGAAAAATATCCTAGGGTGAGGATTAACAAAAACAAACTAAAAAACATGGTCATTGCCCTGGCTGGTTGGGCTCAGCAGTTAGAGCGTCAGCCTGTGGTCCAGAGAGACCTGGGTTCAGTTCCTGCTAAGGGCACGTACCTTGGTTGCAGTTTGTCCCTGGCCCTGGTTGGTCATGCAGGTGGCAGCCACTCGATGTGTCCCTTTCACATCGATGTTTCTCTCTCTCTCCCTCCCACTCTATCTGAATAAAAAATGGAAAAATGTCCTAGGGTGAGGATAAAAAGAAAAACCATGGGCATTTTCCCTCTATACTTCTCACAGACAAGGTCTGCCAGTCATGGAAGGAACATTTTTATTCTGTTATGCTCTTTCATTCACTGATGTATCATCCAAGAATATGGTAACCCCTTCATTAAATTTTGAACCCACAGCCTCAGTGAAGAAATGTTCCAGATGGAAATGTTTCCCCCACATCACCTCACTGTGCTTTCCATTACCCGGCTGCCTTATTTAATTGAGGTTTTCTGTTTTCTCACATCGTGGATTTTCATTTTCTCAAATGGTGAGAAGACATCTGTGTCTTGGGGGAATTTCTCTACATTGCTCAAAATAAATGTAATTTACATTTAGCCTTGTAAATGTTATTTTCTTCTGCATTAATTTAAATTATTTAAAAATCCATTGTAACAAGCAGTGTTATATATCTAACGTCTCTGTATTTCCAACTGTGTGTATCAATTCACCAAGAAATATACTTACCTTAACATTAGAATCTCTGAGTTAAGTACTAAAGTAAAAAATATTGCCAGTCTGTGACATCACTCCATTTTTTTGTTCTGTGGCCTAATTTATCACAAGGCAATTTTCCAGCCTGATCTAGCAAGCCTTCATCCATCTCTTGGACTGTCGATCTTTAACATTCTTCTGACAGAAACACATTTCCTTCCATAGGGATCTTCAGGGCCTACAATAATGTTCTGTCTTTGTAGCACAACATGTGGTCCCAGATTACCTGAATCCGTCAGCTGGGATTAAGGGCGCTCCACGAATCTGTGGAAACAAAGGAGAGGTGCCACCTCTGGTTGGTATGTTCCTGTAGGTGCAAGCCTCTTGGTGAGTCGATGGTGCCTTTGTGCAAAGGAAAAAACCCTTTCCTCTAGCCTCTGCCTGGGTGTTCGGGCTGGATGTTAGCGCTGGCCGGCTTCATGTCTGTACCTCAGGACAACTCTGCCTTTACCTGGGACACACGTTAAAAATACAGACCATTGGGATCCCCCCTGGAAGCAGCGACAATTTTCCCAGGTGATCTTGTGCAAACTAATTTCAGAACATGATCTGGTGAGTGGAGAGACTTCTTGTAACAGTGACGGAAAGTTTCATGGGAAATAGAGCATTTACATTAGAGTACCAGAATTACCGTCAGCTTTTACTAGTATTAAAATTTTTTTATTAAATTATATATATGTAATTTTTAAAAGAAAACCTTTAAGGTAGGAGTAGCAATTACATAAATCCGAGCAGAGTGAGAGGCAGAGTAAATTTGAGATCAACTTCATATATAGGTTATAAGGGTATTACTTGGATTTTATAGACTAGACTCACGTTCCTAATTTAAATCCATGGGGTTGGCGATGTCGTGTCTGCGTGACTTTCTGAGGATAATCACTGAGCCTCCCTCACAGGGACAGCTGCGGGTTGGTCTGCTCACAGGATGGACTCCCAGTTGTCCACACGGGGGACCTTCCTATTAATGCCCCTTGATTGTCTCACCTCCCCAGCAATATGATTCCTGGGGTCACCTCACAGGTGACAGGTTGGCATTGTGGAGGAAGGAACCCCCTGAATTCCCCTGTCTCTGTCTCAGTGAAGTGCCCCAGTCTGTCTCATCTCCATCCATTCCCAGCTGACTGCATTTCCACCCCCTCTCCTGCCCTTTCATTTCGCGTCGGTCTCTGCCACGCTTGAGCCTCCCCGAGAGAGTGCAAAGATCCGTCCCCGAGAGCCGGCGGCTACCGTGGCAGCCGGCCCGGGCCCCGCTGCAGGTAGGCTCAACCTCGGCCGTATCTGCAGGTGACTTTCGCTCCTCCGGCCCGCAGAGGGCGCTGGGGGGCGGGCGTAGGCCGGTCGCGAGCCCCAGCGTGCACCGCGCCGTGGCTGGGCCTGCGCGCTGGGGCGGAGCGGGAGGCAGGAGACAAGCGGCGGCGGCGGGGGCTGTTCTGCGCGACCGCCTGGGCCGGGCGGAGCCCTGAAGGGCTATGGCCGAACCGGCTCCGGTAAGAGGGGTCCCTCACGCGGACACCCAGAATTGGCGCGGGTATTCTGTTTCCAGTTTGGCGGACAAGTGGGGCGCAGTCTAGGGTCGCGCGAGGCTCTGGGTGTGGGGTCGGGCCCTGGACGGAGCCGGTGGCCGCCGCTCGGGGCCCGACACCCGAACGAAGCCGAGCGTGGGCCAGGCGGAGCCCGGAGCGGCCGGGCCGGGGCCGGGCTAGGGGCCGGACGGAGGCGGGCCGGGCCGGCGACGCCTCTTGCAGTTCCCGCAGCCTCAGTTGCCGACGGCAGGACAGGTGTTTGAAAGGACCGAGGAGTCTGCGCGCACGAAATGCTGTTTCAGGGGCTTACATGTCAGAAGTCGGCCGCGGACCTGTTCAAGTTTGTGTTGAGAGTGAGAAGGAAGGAGGGCGACGATGCGTTGGAAGGACTAGAGGGGGCTGTAAAAATCTAGAGTACCTATTATTTCTTACTGTTTCGTGGAAACTGAGGTTTAAAGGGAGTGGCCATTATTTTTAATATGTTTTTCTATTTAAACTTGCATATTGAGCTTTTTTATTTTTATATTTTGCTGATTCCTAGACAAATTCATGAGATTGTTAATTTTAAAATACCATTAACAATCTCCACAAAAGATGTAATTCGTTGATTAAATATAGAAAAATTACATTTATAGAGGGAATGATAAATAGGAGATATACCATGCCTATAGATGACGGGAAGACTAAATGGTAAAGATGAAACTCTTCTTCCAAGTTAATGTATTAGTTTCCTGCAGTTTCATCAAAATGTCAATAAGATTTTTATGAATTTACATGAACAATTCTAAATTTTATTTGGAAAAATAAAGGTAAAAACTGTGATTCTCCAAAAAAAACACAAAACAAAAAAAAAAAAAGCAAAGAAGGGGAAATTGCCCCAGAAGATAATAAGACTTACTACAAATTTGTAGAATTAATACAGTGCTTTTTTTGTGCAGAGACAGACACAGAGCAATGGAAACCAAAAGAGCACCCAGAAGCAGACTACCAGATTGAACTGAATAATATCTCCCCCAAATTCAAGTCCTTCCTGGAACCTCAGATTGTGACCTTACTTAGAAGTCGGGTTGTTGCAGATATGATTGGTTAAGATGAGACCATTCTGCCCTGGCCGGTTTGGCTCAGCGGTTAGAGCATCGGCCTGCGGTCCGGAGAGACCCGGATTCGGTTCCCGCTAAGGGAGCGTACCTCGGTGGCAGTTTGTTCCCGGCCCTGGTTGGTTGTGCAGGTGGGACCACTCGATGTGTCCCTTTCATGTCGATGTTTCTCTCTCTCTCTCTCCCTCCCACTCTACCTGAACAAAGAATGGAAGAATGTCCTCGGGTGAGGATGATTTTAAAAAAAAGATGAGACCATCCTGCAGTAGGGTAGGTTCTTCTTAATCCATTATGACTTTGTAAGAAGAGACACAGAGACTCAGTTACACGGAGGGAGAAGGCAAGGTGGTAGCCGAGACAGAGATTCAAGCGATGCCCTATGCCAAGAATGGACAACCACCACCAGAAACTAAAAAAAGGCAAGCAATAGAGTGTCCCTTAGAGCAGTCAGAGAGAGCATGGCCCTGCTCACACCCTGATTTCAGACTTGCCACCAGAATTGAGAGAGCATCCATTTTCATTGTTTTAAGCCATCCAGATTGTGGTCCTTTGTTACAGCAGCCCTAGGAAACTAACACAGAGACCTTCAGAAGCAGTTTGAGACAATTGACTTTTCTGTTTGGAGAAAAAAAAACATTAAAGTAATCACTACTGTATACCATTAAAAAAATCACATTTCATGTTAATTAAAAATCTGAACTTAAAAGTGAAACTTTAGCCTTTTGGAAGACAATGTAGAATATTTTTGTAACTCTAGCATAGAAAATTATTTCTTAAAACCGAAAACAAAATAACCTAATAAATAAAATTAAAAGATTAGAAACACTAGGAGAAAGCATTTTCAACCTAATATAGTCAACAATCAATGTACAAATTATATAAAGAAATTCTAAAATTGAAAGGACAGATGACACACTAAAAATAGAGGCAAAAGATATGAACAGGCAATTTCCAGAACTGAAAACAGTGAGTGGGCTATGGTTAAAAAATGGATTAAAATTGTGGCATTCAGACAATGGAACTCTATAGAAAATTACAATAAATCAGTTATCTCTCAATATGGACAGATCTCAAAATGTAGAGTGAAAAATAAAAGTTGCAGTATAATGAAGCATTTTTGTATAAAAGACAAAGTAATAGCCAGGCCAGCGTGTCTCAGTGGATTGAGAATAGTCCCATGGACTGAGAGGTCTGGTTGGATTCCCTGTCAGAGCATATGCCTGGGTTTGGGGCTAGATCCCCCGTAGGGGGCGTGCGGGAGGCAGCTGATCAATATTTCTCCCCCTCTCCCTTCTTCTCTCTGAAATCAATAAAAACACATATTAAAAAAAAAGACAAAGCAGTAGTATATTTTATTTATACATATTTATGAGTATTAAAAATGAAAAACATGACTGAAAAGTTACCACATTCATCATGCTGTTTGTGTCTCGGAAGGGAGGAGAACAGGACTGAGTATAAGAACAAGATTGAAGAGGGAACTAAGAAGACTTAAGCTTCATCTGTCATATCTGTTTTATTGAAAGGAAATTTAAAGAAAAATGTTTAATTTGTTAACTCAATGGTATATACAAAGATGCTTGTTATAATGTTTTGTGATTTTCTGGATCTTGTAAACTGAAAATTAAAGTCATAAACAAGGCTTTCTGAGCATTTTTGAAAACAGTTTATTTAAAATTAAGGAATTTATGTCCAGCAGGTGTGGCTCAGTGGTTGAGCATTGACCCATGCACCAAGAGATCACCGGTTTGATTCCCAGCCAGGACACATGCCCAGGTTGTGGGCCTGATTCCCAGTGGGGGGCATGCAGGAGGCCGCCAATCGGTGTTCTCTCTCATTGACATTTCCATCTCTCTCTCCCTCTCCCTTCCTCTCTCTCAAATCAGTAAAGGAAAAAAAAAATTAAAAAATAAATAAAATAAATTAATTTACTCCAGAGAAGAGGAGAATAAGTGTATTTAACACAGAAATAAAAACAAATTCAGTTCTGCTATAATATATGTGTTTCTAAAATTAACAGTGCCAAGCAAAAGCGTGCAATAAAAACCACAGCTCTTACAAAAAATGGTGTTAGGCATAAAACATTCAAAAAGAAGTTTGTCTCGGTTGCAGTTTGTCCCCGGCCCTGGTTGGTTGTGCGGGTGGCAGCCACTCGATGTGTCCCTTCACGTCGATGTTTCTCTCTCTCTCTCCCTTCCTCTCTCTCCCTCCCACTCTATCTGTACAAAAAATGGAAAAATATCCTCGGGTGAGGATAAAAAACAAACAAAACAAAAAGAAGTTTGTCAGTGGTGGCCCTGGTCGGTGGTGGCTCAGTTGACTGGAGGATCGACCTAATACTTCGTGTTTGCAGGTTTGGTCTCCAGACAGGGCACATGGGACAGTCAACCAGTAGATGCATGAGTGGGTGGAGCAACGAATCAGTGCTTCTCCCTTTCTCTAAAATCAATAACTTAATGATTTTAAAAAATGTTAGCGCTGGCCGGTTTGGGTCAGCGGTTAGAGCGTCAGCCCCCAGACCAATGAGTCTTGGGTTCGATTCTGGTCAAGGGCATGTACCTTGTTTGCAGTTCGTCCCCGGCCCTGGTTGGGGTTGTGCGGGAAGCAGCCACTCGATGTGTCCCTTTCACATAGATGTTTCTCTCTGTCTCTGTCTCTTTATCTCCCTCCCATTCTGTCTGAACAAAAATGGAAAAATGTCCTCCGGTGAGGATTAAAAAAAAAAAAGTTTGTCAGCGACGTTAAAAAGATAGGAACCCTGGCTAGGTAGCTCGGCTGGTTGGAGTGTCCTTTCTACATGCCAAGGTTGCTGGTTTGATCTCCGGTCAGGGCACATGCAAGAATCAACCAGTGAATGCATAAATAAGTGGAACAACAAATCAGTTTGGTTTCCCTCTCTCTCCACCCCACCCTCCATTTCTCCCTATCCCTCCCCTTTCTTCTCTCTCAAATCAATTTAAAAAGCTCTGGCCAGTGTGGCTCATTTGGTTGGGCATCATAGTATGCACCATTGAAATGTTGCCAGTTTGATCCCCAGTTCAGGACACATGCCGGGGTTGTGGGCTCGATCCCTGGTAGGGGACCTGCAGGAGGCAGCTGATCTGTTTTGCTCTCACATAGATGTTTCTGTCTCTCTTCCTTGTCCTTTCTCTCTCTCTCAAAATCAATAGAAATATCTTTATGTCTTTAAAAGGAAAAGAGAGGAACCTAATAACAGTTTTATGCATGTTAAATTATTAAGAAATAATTAAGCTTTAAAACTACCTGAAATTTGTGGAAGTGGGTGTAAGAAAGAGTGGGGCTTGTGAATTACAGGGAAGTAGTGGAAGGAATATCATCTGAAATCAGATGGAAAGTTGTAACACCAGGTGTAGAAAGGTAGGGCTTGTCACTCAGGGTCAGATAGGTATTTGAAGGGTATGCATGTGCATTTCATATATTCCTACTTGGTCAGTTCTCATAGTAGCAACTAAATCTCTAAAATTCCTAGGAATAAACCTATCAAGAATTATATAATATCTACACGAAGAAAACTGTAAATGTTATTAAAGCACATAAAAATATCTGGATAAATGAAAGACATCATGTTTCTAGGTGGGAAGATCCCATATTTTAGAGATCCAGTTCTCCCAAAATTAATCCATGTACTTGGTGTATTCCTATCAAAATCCCAATAGAGTAAGTTTGGCAAACTATGTTTTCTATTTATGTAGAAGAGAAAATAGACAATAGAAATCAAGACAATTTTCTGTAAAAAATAGCAAAATGTTTGCTAAAACTATAAGAAACAATGTAGTATTGGAGCAAGAATGGGCAAATTGACCAGTGGAACAAAAATATACCGAAGTATACATAGAAAACTAGTTTATGAAAAAATCCCAAATCGATACAAGGACAGACTATTCAATAAGTTTTGTGTCAGTTGGATATCATTTGGAAAAAGAATTATGTCCCTTCTTGTTACTATATACAGAAATGAGTTTCATGTGGGAAAAATTCTTCATTCTAATAAAGCTATGAAAATATACATAGAATTCAGGAGAATATCTTTTATATTCCTAGAATAGATTAAGTTTTCCAAATCAGGATACAAAATCTTGAAACTCCAAATAAGGTACTAATTAAGTATGATAATATAAAAGATGGAAAAATTATCTTTATTTGAGTTATGATTGTACCCCACCAAAAACTATTAGGATTGATAAATATGCTACATTAATTGTATACAAAGTAAGTTTACAGAAATCAATACTTTTTTTTAATACATTTTTGCATTTATCTTCAGATAGAGCGGGAGGGAGAGAGGGAGGAAGAGAGAGACAGAAACATCGATGTGAGAGAGACACATCGAGTGGTTGCCACTCACACGAACCCAGCTGGGGCCAGGGACAAACAGCAACTGAAGTACGTGCCCTTAGTGGGAACCGAACCAGGGACTCTCCGGTCCGCAGGCCAGTACTCTTAACTGCTGAGCCAAACCGGCCAGAATGAAATCAATACTCTTTTTTAATCCTAGTGATGATTTGAGGTGGCAGATGTGGAAAAACCACAACACCAGTAATAAAGTTAAAAAAGATTCAGAACATTTATGAAGAAAAGTTTTTAGTTTATGAAATAATATCAAGCAAGACCAAATAGAGTGGTAGAACATGTTCTCAGATGTGATCAATCTTTCCTAAAATATACATAATTTAATGCAATTCAAACTGAATCCAAATACGATTTTTTTTTTTTACTGGACAAAGTCATTTTGGAGTTAATAAGGAAGAATACATATTCCAGGAGTTCACAACAGTAGCTTGGAAAAGAAAGGGGGAGCGAGAATGACTTGCCCTCCCAGAATTACAAAAATGCACAAGGATTGGAATCAGAAACTATGGACAGTGTATCAGAATCTGTAGATTCACATATATGAAAAGCTACCACAGGTGACCCTTGAACAACATGGATTTGAGCTGCACGAGTCTGTTTCCCGGATTCTTTTGAATAAATGTACAGTTGACTTTCCTTATTCCCGGGCTTCACATATGTGGATTCAGTTAACTGCAAACAGTATTGTTTATCGTCAATTGGGAATCTGCAGATACAGGAGGCCGACTTATGCCTTATTCCGTGCCACACAAGGGACTTGAGTATCCATGAATGTTTGTTATCTAAAGGGGTCCTGGAACCATCCCCCATGGATACTAAGGGATGACTGAAGTTTTGGGGAAATCAAAAGTTACATGCAGCTTTCCCACTGCTCTGGAGTTGTTTCAAGGGTCAACTGTATGTGCGAAGGCTGAAGGTTGGTATTTCAATCTCAGGAGAAAGATTGGTGTGTTTAATAGTGTTGTATGATTGGCTCTCCATATGTATGTAAGTAAAGATGCCAGTCACATCTATAGGATTAAACTGCAGATCTAAATGTTAAAAAATGAGAATATCTGTATAAACTTATGATGTGGGAAACACATAAAATAAAAGAAGAAGCTGGAAACAATATGGAAAAGACTCAGATTTTTAACTAAATGAAAGGGTCAAAATATGTAGCAGAAGATAAAGTCAAAATACAGTCGATACACTGGGAGAAAACATTTGCTAGTCACTCAAAGAGTTATTAACTCTAATGTAAGAGAGTTTATTCAAATTCTAAGAGCCCACCAGAATTGAACAAAGAATATGAACAGGATATGTGGAGACTCCCCCCTCCTAAAAAGGTATGGATAGGATGCTAAGCCTCACAGATTAATGCATATTAAGACAACGAAATACGATTTTTTACCCAACACATTGGCAAAAAATAATGTCTTAAGGACACCCTGTGCTGGCAAAGGTGTAAAGAAATGTTGCATCTCATTAGCAAGAGTAAAAGTGCTGGATTCTTTTCGGAATGTGGAAGGGGTTGTGGTTAACAACAGAACCACATAATTGGAGCAAGGGAGGAGCCGTTCCCAAGGAAGAAGCTGCCAAACAGACAAAAACTGTCCGCTCCAAAAGTCTTTTAAATGGATGAGAAGGAACTGGAGCCCTTTTGAAGCAATCATGACTGTATGTGTGTGTTGTGTATACTTTCAGGTACCTCTGACTTTTGAGGATGTTGCCATTTACTTCTCGGAGCAAGAATGGCAGGATCTGGAGGCCTGGCAGAAGGAGCTTTACAAGCACGTGATGAGAACCAATTACGATGTTCTGGTTTCTCTAGGTAAGAAGTGTTCACCTCTCTGGGTAAGTCCTGGAACTGGGTACTGTGAAAGGCTCAGTCATTGATGATCGTGTTTCCCAGGTAGCCAGGTTTCTCAGAAATTCACTCAGAAAGGCACTTTTACCCCATATTTTTCTGTTAATACTCCTGTCAGCACTTCTAATCTTTACTCAGGGGTGCACATTGTTACATGAGAATATTTGAGGCAGCATGGAATGTGAGATGGTCAGGGGTGACTGAATATATTTCAGGGCACTTAGTCATTACATAGGATTTTCCACATAGGCACAGGCCTAGCTCACATCCTAAGTACCTGGATATTTGAACTGAGGGTGTGTGTGTCTGTCACCTTTTCCAGGGGTGTCCATATGCCTCCGAAAAGCTAATGTCACTCCCCTGCAGTGGCATCGGCAAGGCTGCCCTCTGACATGTTGAACAGCAGCTGTCTGTGTGGCTGTGGTAACGGGCGTTCCCTTTAGAATTGCTGCTTACTGGGTCTTTATAATTCTTTTTTTTTTTAATTATTTTTTTTTTTTTATCCTTACCCGAGGACATTTTCCCATTTTTTGTTCAGGTAGAGTGGGAGGGAGAGAGAGGAAGAGAGAGAGAGAGAAACATCGATATGAAAGGGACACATCGAGAGGCTGCCACCCGCACGACCAACCAGGGCCGGGGACAAACTGCAACCGAGGTACGTGCCCTTAGTGGGAACCGAACTCGGGTCTCTCAGGACCGCAGGTCGATGCTCTAACCGCTGAGCCAAACCAGCCAGGGCTATAATTCTTTTTATTATCAAATATGTTTATAAAAAATCAGGTCTTTCAGAGAAGCCCCAAATGGTAAGTCTCTTGTTTCATTCTCACCCCCTCACTCAGTTAGTTACCCAAAGGCAACCTTTTTTGTTGTTGTTAATCCTCACCCAAAGATGGGATTTGGGGAGAATTGTTGTCTTTTTTTTTATTTTTATCCTCACCCGAGGACATTTTTCCATTTTTTGAGTAGATAGAGTGAGAGGGAGAGAGAGGAAGAGAGAGAGAGGGAAACATCGATGTGAAAGGGACACATCGAGTGGCTGCCGCCCGCATGACCAACCAGGGCCGGGGACAAACTGCAACCGAGGTACGTGCCCTTAGCGGGAACCGAACCCGGGTCTCTCCGGACCGAAGGCGGACGTTCCAACCGCTGAGCCAAACTGGCCAGGGCAAGAATTGTTGTCTTAACATTAAGTCTTCTAATTTATGAACATGGGATATCTTTCCATTTATTTAGGACTTTTGAATTATTTTCAATAATATTTTATAGTTTTATTGTACAAGTCTTGCATTTCTTTTTTTTTTTTTTTTTAATCCTCACCCGAGGACATTTTTCCATTTTTTGTTCAGATAGAGCGGGAGGGAGAGAGAGGAAGAGAGAGAGAGAGAGAAACATTGACATGAAGGGACACATCAAGTGGCTGCCACCCGCACGACCAACCAGGGCCGGGGACAAACTGCAACCGAGGTACGTACCCTCAACGGGAACCGAACCCGGGTCTCTCTGTACCGCAGGCCGACGCTCCAACTGCTGAGCCAAACCGGCCAGGGCAAGTCTTGCATTTCTTTTATTAAATTTATTCCTAAGTATTTTACTCTTTTTGGTGTTATGTAAATGAATATTGCTTTGTTTATTTTTGGATAAATACTTTTATTTTAAAAGCTGCTGAGAGCCCTGGCCGGTTTGGCTCAGCGGCTGGAATGTCAGCCTGTGGACCAGAGAACCTGGGTTCGGTTCCCGCTAGGGGCACATAGCAAAAAAAAAAAAAGCTGCTGAGAGTTTCAACCCAGATAAAGATTGATAATAGATGCATGGATTTAAATAAAAGATAGTGATTTATTTTCTCATGAGAGCAGCCTTAGAATTCTTTGGGTATCAAAGTCAGATTTCAGAGGGCTGAGGAGAATCTGAAACAGTGTGGTCAGTTTCCACCTGTCCGGTGCCACTCTGACATTTCATCCCTAAGACTCCGCCCAGATCTCCCTGTTTCTCTGATCTGAACCGTTCACTAATCTCCTTTAGCAATCTGTGAAGCACGCTCTTGGTTGTATTAAATATATATTACAATATGTGTTTTTTTGTTGTTGATTTTTTTAGAGAGAGAGGTAGAAACATTGATGTGAGAGAAAAACGTCAGTCAGCTGCTTCCTGCATGCCCCCTACTGGGGATTGAGCCTGCAACATGGGCAGGTAGGCCCTGACCAGGCATCCAACCAGGACCTCTCAGTCCATGGGACAATGCTCAATCCACTGAGCCACACCATCCGGGCATAAATATATATATTATTGAAAGAATGTTTTACTTGAAAATACAGAGAGTAAACATTCTTATGGGGGAATGGGACATATTTGAGATTCTTGTGACTATTTTAACTCTCTGTTCTAAGAACTCATCTGTGTTTTAGGTTGTTATTAGCAGTGTCACTAGAAGTACTTCTCAGAGTATTTTTGCTAGAGTCACCTACTTTGAAATTTCTGAGGATAGCCATTCCAGTTCTTTTTTTTTTTATCCTCACCAAAGGACATTTTTTGTATTTATCTTCAGATAGAGTGGGAGGGAGAGAGGGGTGAAGAGAGAGAGAGAAACATCAATGCGAGAGAAACACATTAACTGGTTGCCAACCGCACAACCCCAACCGTGGCTGGGGACACACTGCAACCGAGGTACGTGCCCTTAGTAGGAACCAAACCTGGGCTCTCTGGTCCCCGGGCCAATGCTCTAGCCGCTGAGCCAAACCAGCCAGGGCCCAATTCTTATTTTTTTATATCCCCCTTTTCCCACGGTCTCCAGTTGTCTAAGCAGTTGTCCTGCCATTCTCAGAGCACACTTCAGTGAGTTTTATGAAATTCATGACAAAATACAGCATTGCTGCCTGGCTGGTGTGGCTCAGTGGCTGAGCATCGACCCATGTACCAAGAGGTCGCTGGTTCAATTCCTGGTCAGGGCACATGCCCAGGTTGTGGGCCAAATCCCCAGTGGGGGGCCATGTAGGAGGCGGCCAATCCATGTTCTTTCTCATGGATGTTTCTATCTCTCTCTCCTCCCTTCCTCCTTCTCTAAAATCAATAAAGAAAAAAAAAATACAGCATTGCTAGATATATGGGGGCAAAGACAAGATTAAAATAGCACAATTTATCTAGCAGGCCCAGGTAGCTTATCTCATATTGTGTGTGGGAAGTTTTGCTTTTCTTTTTTTTTTTTTTTTATCCTCACCTGAGGACATTTTTCCATTTTTTGTTCAGATAGAGCGGGAGGGAGAGAGAGAGAGAAACATCGACGTGAAGGGGACACATCGAGTGGTTGCCACCCGCACGACCAACCAGGGCCGGGGACAAACTGCAACCGAGGTACATGCCCTTAGCAGGAACCGAACCTGGGTCTCTCTGGACCGCAGGCCAACGCTCTAACCGCTGAGCCAAACCGGCCAGGGCAGAAGTTTTGCTTTTCTTTGAGTAAACCTGTAATCTGTTTTTGACTTCTCTTCTCATACATTGTCCTGAGTAAATTATTAGAGATTTCAAAATAACTCAGTGTGCTTTAAATTCCACACTCAAGGAAACCAGACTCTCATTGGACTTCTCTGTACAGATGGTGGACTTCCCAAACCGGAACTGATATCTCGGCTTGAACAGGGGAGAGAGCTCTTCAGGAATTTAGGAGAACCACAGAAGTCGGGAAACTTCATTTGCAACCCTGCTGATTTGCATTTTGATCCTCTTAATGAGGGGCAGCAGTTTTGGGGTAAGTACGAAGAAATCAGCCCTGTACTTAAGATGTCACATTCGGGTTTCTTAGTTCTGATTCTCTGATCTTGTCATCTTGTTTGACAGGCTGAGGTTTGACATCTATGTTCTGGAGAAAGGCAGTTAAGCGTAGTGGTGAGGAGTATGCGTTCTGGAGCCTGAATCCAGATCTTGCCTTTTCTGGATGATCTTGGGCAAGTTATTCAACCTCTCAGGATTTCACTTCCTGTCCTGTAAAATGAGCTAATAAAAGTACCTGCGCTGTAGGATTAAAGTGTTAGAAAGCTGCCTGAGATACAGTAAGAGCTCAGTAAGTGTGGGTGGGGGAAGTCATTCCTCCCCTCTGTTTGAATGGCTAAAGCTTAGCTCCCTTCGCCGGTTTCCTCTCCTGATGGAGAGGCTGAGACTTGGATTCTTCGGAGTCAGCGCCAGGGACAGAATGAGAAATTCCAGTGGGGCCATTGTTCCAAGAAATCTTGTCAGTCATTTGTTTAGCTTTTAGCTGCTGCTTTCTGGAGAGAGACAGTTTTTCTCCACAAACTTCTTCACTTTTTGCCATCTGTTATTTCAAGAGACTCTTTTATTTATTTATTTATAAAATATTTTTTTCTTTATTGATTTTGTTTTATTTATTTTTTTTATCCTCACCTGAGGACATTTTTGCATTTATCTTCAGATAGAGTGGGAGGGAGAGGGGGAGGAAGAGAGAGAGAGAGAAACACCAGTGTGAGACCCCAACCAGGGTCGGGGACAAACTGCAACCAAGGTACGTGCCCCTGAACCCAGGACTCTCTGGTCCACAGGCTGATGCTCCAACCGCTGAGCCAAACCAGCCAGGGCTTCTTTATTGATTTCAGAGAGAGAGGAAGGGAGAGGGAGAGAGAGAAAGAAACATCGATGAGAGAGAACATCAATTGGCCGCCTTCCTGCATGCCCCCACTCCCCCACTGGGGATCGAACCCACAACCTGGGCATGTGCCCTGACTGGGAATCAAACTGGCAACCTCCTGGTGGATGGGTGGATGCTAAGCCAGTGAGCCACACCGGTTGGGCACAACAGACCATTTTATTTTTATTTATTTTATTTTATTTTTTATCCTCACCCAAGGACATTTTTCCATTTTTTGTTCAGATAGAGTGGGAGGGAGAGAGAGGAAGAGAGAGAGAGAGAGACACACACATCGACGTGAAAGGAACACATCGAGTGGCTGCCACCTTCACAACCAACCAGGGCCGGGGACAAACTGCAACCGAGGTACATGCCCTTAGTGGGAACTGAACCTGGGTCTCTCTGGACTGCTGGCCGATGCTCTAACCGCTGAGCCAAATTGGCCCGGGCCGCCACAGACCCTTTCAAAAGGTTGGAAGGAGTAGTGTGAACAGGGAGGAACAGAAGTAAGGCCTTGCTACCTGGCTTAGGGATGGCTTGTGGATTGCACGGAGCCAGGTATCAGGACTGTCAGTGATACTGCCGTCCTCCCTTCTTTTTTTTTTATCCTCACCCGAGGACATTTTTCCAGTTTTTTGTTGAGATAGAGTGGGAGGGAGAGAGAGGAAGAGAGAGAGAGAAACATCGACGTGAAAGGGACACATTGAGTGGCTGCCACCTGCACAACCAACCAGGGCCGGGGACAAACTGCAACTGAGGCACGTGCCCTTAGCGGGAACCGAACCGAACCCGGGTCTCTCTGAACTGCAGGCCGATGCTCTAATCACTGAGCCAAACTGGTCAGGGCCGTCCTCCCTTCTTGACTCCAGGAATGTCTGTACACCAGAATGGGCAAGTCTGATGGTCCTGAAGGGTCATCGTGATGAGCGCAGACAGCACGTGCAGTCCACCAGGCCCATGCTGAGCACGCGGCACACACTGACTCACTTCATTCCCACAGCAGTCTCACTGTTCCCTGTCGCTGCAGGAGCTTGACAGGAGTTGCAGTGGACACGTGGTTCCAGAGGCTAGGCCCTGCACTTGTGATGTGTATTTTCCTCTTTTCAGTGTGAGTCTAAGAAAGTCTGTCTGGTTTGTTTCAGCAGTGTCTCACCCGACTCCTGGTCATGAAGTGTGCCCTTGTGCATCTCAGTGGGAACTGGGTCCCCAGGCCGTCACAGGCCACCATTACAGATCTCTTTACTGGTGACGTGAGCCTTTAGTCTTGCTGTAGACTGGGATTCTGACTGAGGTTTCGGTTTCAGTTTCAGGAAGCCAGCAAGCTGTGAGTTCAGGAGAACCCGAATGCCATTTTCCAGTAGATCCTCTGGAGAGCCAGTGTTCCTCTGAACCCGTATTAGGAAAAAGTGAAGATGTTTCCTTCGGGCCAGACCAAGGCGTCACCCTCATGAAGCCAGACAGGCATGATCCACAGGCTCTTCTCCCAGCAGTCCACTGTCCCAGGGAAGCCGCCCACAGAGAAAGAGTACAGAACCTCAGAACTCTGGGTCCCCCAGGCCTCCAGGAGGTACCCTCCCGGGAGGGTGCCCCACACCTTTGCCCTGTCTGCGGGGAAAGCTTTTGGAAGAAGAGTCACGTAGAGAAGCACCAGGGGAGCCACTCGAAGGACCAGCCCCGTGGAGCCTGGAAAAAATTCAGCAAACAAGCTGACCTGAGGCATCAGCGGATCATCACTCCGGGGCAGAGGCCCTTCGGATGTCATGAATGTGGGAGGAGCTTCCGCCTAAAGCAGGGTTTGCTTAGACATCTGGCTGCACATGCAGGGAAGAGCCCATTGCAGTGCCCTGAATGTAACATGCGCTTCCATCATAGGCGGGCCCTGCTCAGCCACCACCTTCTGCACCAGGGGGAGATGCCTTCCCAGTGCTCCCGACATGACACAAACTTCCTCCCAAAGCCTTGCATGCAGGCTCCCCAGGGCCGGCACAGCAGGACGAGGCCAGTCTGCTGCAGAGAAGGCACCGAGGCCTGTGAGGAGGCCCAGCTCAGCAGTGTGCACTCAGGAGAGAGGCCAGGCCCACGTCCAGCTCGTGAGGGGCACTGCCACCTGACTGGGGGTCTGGAGGTCGCCCTCCAGCGCTGCCCTGCCAGGGAGAGGCCATTCTCTTGCACGGCATGCGACAAATGCTTCTCTACCAGGGCCAAGCTCACTGGCCACATCAGGGTGCACACGGGAGAGAAGCCCTTCCTGTGCCTGGAGTGCGACAAGAGCTTCCGCCTGAGCGGCCTGCTGAAGGTCCACCAGCGTGTGCACAGTGGAGAGAGACCCTTCTCCTGCAGGAAGTGCGGCAAGGGGTTCAGCAAGCAGTGCAAACTCGCCGAACACACCCGCGTGCACAGCGGGGAGAAGCCTTTCTGGTGTGGTGAGTGTGGCAGGAACTTCCGCCAGAGGGGACAGCTGCTGAGGCACCAGCGTCTGCACACCGACCAGAAGCCCTTCCAGTGCCCCGAGTGTGAGCTGAGCTTCCGCCTGAAGAGCATGCTGAGAGCCCACCGGCTCCGCCACAGCGGGGAGAGGCCGTTCTCCTGTGGCGAGTGTGGCCGCGGCTTCACCCACCAGTGCAAGCTCCGTGAGCACCTGCGCGTGCACAGTGGGGAGAGGCCCTTCCAGTGCCCCGAGTGTGACAAGAGCTTCCGCCTGAAGGGCATCCTGAAGGCCCACCAGCGCACCCACAGTGCGGAGAGGCCGTTCTCCTGTGCGGAGTGCGGCAAGGGCTTCACCAGGCAGTCCAAGCTCACCGAGCACCTGCGTGTGCACAGTGGGGAGAGGCCCTTCCAGTGCCCTGACTGCGACAGGAGTTTCCGCCTCAAGGGGCAGCTGCTGAGTCACCAGCGCCTGCACACAGGAGAGAGGCCCTTCCAGTGCCCCGAGTGCGACAAGAGCTATCGCGTGAAGGCTGACATGAAGGCCCACCAGCTGCTGCACAGAGGGCAGATGCCGTTCTCCTGCGAGTGTGGCAAAGGCTTTGCGAAGCAGTCGAAACTCATCGAACACATTAGGACACACACAGGGGAGAAGCCTTTTCAGTGTCCCAAATGTGACAAGAGTTTCCGCTTGAAGGCTCAGCTGCTTAGCCACCAAGGCCTTCACACGGGGGAGAGACCTTTCCACTGCCCTGAGTGTGACAAAACCTTCCGGGAAAAGGGACACATGCTTAGGCACCAGCGCATACATAGGCCAGAGAGGCCTTTTGCCTGTGGCGACTGTGGGAAGGGCTTCATTTATAAGTCTAAACTTGCCGAACACATCCGAGTGCACACAAAATCCTGCCGTGCTCCGAGTGGGCCTGACATTCAGAAACGGCTCAGCCAGCTGTTTGCAATGATCGAGGCCGACTGGAGCTGAGACGGCGGCCATCCAGAGCAGGCAGTGGGTTCACGGTGCCCTGGGATCCGCAGCCACCAGAGCCAGACCCACTCTGCACAGGTTTTAAGAATGGGCCTTTTCTGGGCAGGAATGTATTATGTTCGGAACATGAGAAACCCCTAAAGATTTTCTTTCTTGAATCGTCACCAGTTATATTTCCTATTCATTGATAAAAATAGACATTTGTTTTTCCTACCATCTTAAGTGGTCATTGTCCTCCAAAGGCTAAGCTAGCTTTGAAATCCCTGCTTGAAACAAGAAATCCCTCTGGTACTGGCTGTTAAGTGTCAACTCCCCTTTTTTCTTAGTATGATCCTAACCTGGGGGTTTAAATCTAGTGAATTTTGTTGCAGGCCTGATAATGACATTAGATATGGTTTAGATTTATTTATTTGGAAACTGATCGTAATAAAATGAGTTCTCTGAATCATGTTCACGTGAGTGCTGAAGTCTCACAGCAGTTCCATAGTGATTAGCATAGTCCCCTCAAGGAGAGCCAGTTTCAGAAAGGAAGTGGGAGAAAATGGATTGTACACATACTAGCCTTTTGCCCATTTTTCTGTAGAACTTTTGTCCTTTTATTTCCTTCAATTAGTGAAAATCATATCTATATCTTAATCATATATACGTATATCATGTAAATGTAGGGAGAAGAGAGTGGGAGAAAGAAGGCATGCAGATCAAAGGGAGAAAGTACACCAGAACATTTTTTTTTTGAAATTTAGAATGATAGGGGGCAGAACGATCCCCCCACCCCCAGTGTTATATTTGAGGAAACAAAGCCACAATAATGTCTCATCTGCAGCCTCATATGTAGTTAGTGGCCAGGCTGGGGCTCTGGGTGACTCTCCAAGAGGAAGACATAATCTGAATTATATTTTGAATGTACTTGACCTTGGAATCCTTTTCTGTTTTCCTAATAACTGTGATCTGTGGATCTTCTGCAGGACTCATTTTGGAAAACATTACTAAAAAATAGTCTTGGCTCCAACAAAGTAGCCCTTACTCTGTTCAGAAGCGTGAGAATCCCAGGAAATGGAGTCTTGGGTTTTAGAGAAGAAAGAAAACATGCATTTAAGTCGGACTAAACTTCAGTAAGTTTTAGAGCATCCTGCTTCCTCAAGTGATGGGACTCTGCGGGTGCCCTCAGATGGGAGTGGTGACATCTAGGTCGGGCAGAGGGGCAGTCCGAAGTTGCTGGAGGACAAAGCCCGCTCCACTCAGGCCATTCAGGCCTGGAGGAGACGCCCTCTAGGCTGCTCCGACTGACCGTGAGACCTGCAGCCCTGGCCCAGCCATCAAACCTGTTCTCCAGCACTGAGGTCAGGGAGGGCCTGCAGGGAAATCCATGCAGGATCCTGGACTGTTCCTTGAAGCAGACTGCTTTTTATCTGTATCCTTCCCCTGCGTGGCCCCCAGAGGGCGCTCTGCGAGCACTTGCTGAATCAATGGATTAACGCGGGTCCTACACATAGTCCCTGATTTTATAGTCAGCCCAGGGTTTTCTGAGTGTTCCTGTTCCTCTGAAACTCAGCTTGTGTGATGGGAATACTGTTGGTGAGGTACAGAATGGAAGAAAGAAGAACAGAACATTATGGCTGAGAAAAAGAAAGGAGTCCCATAGGGAGACATATGATAGTATAATACTAAATTGCACTGATAGAGATGGTTACTTTAAAAACGATTCTTTAGAAAATGGTAAGGATGATTGCAACTCTTAGTTTAGTTTTAAATCTTTGAAAGATCCCCAGGGGTGACAGGAACTCAGTTTCCTGATACTTATCCTAAATTGAAACAATGTTCCCCAAGAAACATGACCATTTCTTATTGCCTTTTTCACTAATGCTAAATAAATACATAAGTAAATGGTATTCAGGGTAGAATCGTTGGAGATTGTAATCTAACTCCTTCATTTTATGGAGGAGGAAAGTAAGTTACAGACAGGTTCAAGTGTTTGCTCCAGGTCATGTAGCTAGTGATTGAGAATATAGCTTAGGTCTCTGGAGTTCCAGTCTGCTCTCCCTCCTTCCCTTCAACAAATATTTATTGGGACTTTTTTCCTTTAATAAATATTAACTATTATTTGCAGTGTTGTTTATCTTGGGTTGTAGCTGCCTAATCAAGCTTCTACCCCACATTTTCGAGTTATCAGGAAGCTATGGGGCATATTTCTTACTCCTAGGGAAAGCGATATTTTGATTTTGAGTGCAAAAGGTTTTAAACAAGTTAATTGATGATCATTTCTTTCTGACATTTCTAACGTGTTCTTGGGGCAAATAGTCACTTTTCAATTTAAATTTCATTTTAGTGGAGTGAAAAACTGCTAATTGTAGGGAATTCTGCAGATGAAACTGTATTTCTTATAAACACATAAGTGTTTTTAAGATATTGTACAAAAAACACCAAAGACAGTTCTTTGCAGACTTTATCACACAATACTATCACATGTTTACACAACTATATCCTGCAAGACTTACACACTGCTTATATGACTATGTCCTGTGGTTTGTGCTCAAATGTTCATTTAATGAATCAAACTATTGGTTCCAGGTCCTGTTTCTCCAGTTAGAAATGAGTATTTGCTGAGGTTCCAACGACTGACTTTATGTTTTCTCCCCACTATGCCTGTAAAACAGAGGCCTATTTATTTAGTGTCCCACCTCTTCCTGGCTATGAATCTGCTTTGTTTGCTATCTATGTTAATTTTTGGAAAGAGGACCAGCAAAATGATCACAAGCTCTTCCTGGTATTATGTCACCAAAACCTTGCATGTTTTACATATTGAAAAGTCTGCCTTCTCAAGATCCATTTCTGAACTCCTTACCTGATATGAACAAAGGTAGAAGACTTTTAACCGTTACTGGTGAGGACAGGTGTGAAGCCATCCTGAGACAAATGGAAATATGTTCATGGGTCCAGGTGGAGTATCCTTGATGATGTGGCTGGCCATCTGTTCCTGAGCACAGGAGTAGAAGAATCTTTTTAAAATTGTTTTTTCTTTATTGATTTTGAGAGAGAAGAAGGGAGAGGGAGAGAGACATAGAAACATTGATGAGAGAGAACATCGATTGGTTGCCTCCTGCATGCTCCCCACTGGGGATCGGGTCCACAACCTGGACATGTGCCCTGACCGGGAATCGAACCGGCGACCTCTTGGTGCAGGGTCGACGCTCAGCCACTAAGCCACACCAGCTGGGCAGGAGTAGAAGAATCTGATGAGCATCAGAAGGAACTTTACGATAACCCTGGCTGGTTAGCTCAGTTGGTTAGCGCATCATCCTGATACACCAAGGTTGTGGGTTCGATTCCTGATCAGGGCACTAATGAATGCATAAGTAAATGGGACAACAAAGCAATGTCTGTGTGTGTGTCTTTAAAATAATTACATTAATTTTTAAAAAAAGTTGAGCCCAGCTGGTGTGGCTCAGTGGTGTCAACCCATGTACCAAGAGGTCATTGGTTCGTGATTCCTGGTCAGGGCACACGTGCAGGTTGTGGGCCCAATCCCCAGTAGGGGACATGCAGGAGGCGCCAATCATGTTCTCTCTCGTTGATGTTTCTATCTCCACCTTTCCCTTCCTCTCTCTCTAAAATCAATAAAGAAAAAATATTTTAAAAAATTAAAAAGAACTCTACACAAGTGATAAAGAATATCTATGACATATCTTTTCTAGGCATGATATTTTTTTTTTTTTAATTTGAGCGTAATTCCTGAAATCAAGACTACACAAATTGCCCTAGCAAGTTTGGTCAGTGGTTAGAGCGTCAGCCTGCAGACCAATGAGTGGTGGGTTCAATTCCCGTCAAGGGTACGTACCTCCATTGCAGTTCATCCCAGGCCCTGGTCAGGGTGGTGCAGGAGGCAGCCAGTCGATTTGTCTCTCCTATATCAATGTTTCTCTCTCTCTCCCCCTCTCCCTCCCACTCTATCTGAAGATAAATGGAAAAATATCCTTGGGTGAGGAGTAAAAAATAAATAAACTACACAAATCTTCACGAGTCACCTGTTCTTTCTGTTTGCTGCTTGGCTGGCCCTTTATCAGCAGGATCTCCTGCCCTACCCATCCAAAGATTTTTTTTTTTAATGTGTACATAGTATTCTCCCCCCCCCCCTTATTAATTCGAGAGAGAGAGGAAGTGAGAGGGAAAGAGAGAAACATCCATGAGAGAGAACATCGATTTGCTGCCTCTTACATGCCTCCCCCCCCCCCCCCTCGGGGAATGGCCCCACAACCTGGGCATGTGTCCTGCTTGGGAATCGAACCAGAAACCTCTTGGTGCATGGGTTGATGCTCAACCACTGAGCCACACTGGTGGGACCCATCCAAAGACTTAAAGTCATGCATATTTATTCTTATGACTCTTTTACAGTTGAAGATGCAACATTGATTCTGTGAGTCTTTCACATCGTGGAGAAAGAGTGTAACTGTCCAGAAAAGTATCTTCTTCCACCATTCTCTTACAGTTTTCATGCAGGGAGAAGAAAATCATGAAAATCATGTCATAACTTCCTTATTCTATTCGACTTACATAGGGAAAAAACACCTTCATTCCTGCTGGATATGAATGAGGAAGTATGTAGCCCTAAGACCTACTGAACTACACATGGAAACAACTGAGAGCCAGGGAAAATTGTCTGAACTTACACTATCCTTGGACTCTACAGTTACATGAACCAGTGAAATATCCTTATTGTTTGTTTTTAGAGAGAGAGGAAGGGAAAGGGAGAGAAAGAAACATTGATGTGAGAAGGAAACATCGATGGGCTGCCTCCTGTGCATCCCCTACTGGGTATCGAGCCTGAAACCCCAGCATGTGCCTTCACCAGGAATCAAACAGGTAACCTTTTGTTGCACTGGATGATGCCCAACCAACTGAGCCACACTGGCCAGGGCTCATTGTTTAAGATGTGTTGGAGTTGAGTTTTCTCTTACAAACTCAAGAGTCCTGAAAGACATAGAAATTGTTAATAGAATTTGGGTTTGCATGTAAATGGATCCTAAAATATGGAATTGGCTGCATAGAGAAAGTAGGGTGGAGGGAAGTAATGAATGTCCTGGTCTGCGAAGTTGACAGTCTGTTAGGTAGTAACTGTCACCTGTTATATATTGGGACCCAGACCATGAAGCACTAATATGAGGCAGTGGGGACTTGGCAAGTAGTTAAAAAAGTCTAAGTGTTGCAGCATGCTGGCTTCAGCCCTCAGTCAGTTTCTAGAAAAAAAGAGGTAGCCTTGGGCTATCAGGACCTTGATACTTTTCAAGAAAACAGGTAGTTATTTTGTAGAATGTTCCTCAATTTGCATGTGTCAGACATGTCTTCATTATTTGGTTCAGATTACTTATCTTCAGGAGGATAGCCAAGAAGTGATGATGTGTTCTTATTGCACCTTACTGGGTTGTGCATGATTTCTGTTTGTCACATCACTGATGATGTTTACATTGATCTCTTAATTAATGTCTGCCAGACTTCCCCACTATGAAGTTGCTTTTTCCCCTCTTTGACATTAATAAGTGTCTGTGCCCTGGCTCAGCTGTTTGAAGCCTTGCCCCCATTCATGGAAGGGTTGAGGGTTTGATTCCCAGTCAGGGCACATACCCAGGTTGTGGAGTGGATCCCCAGATTGTATAGGAGGCAACCAATTGATGTTTCTTTCTCCTTCTCTTCCCCTCCCTCTCTCTAAAATCAATAAGCATGTCCTTGGGTGAGGATTTTTTTAAAAAGGCGTTGAACTGTTCTATATTCTACATTCATAGCATTCTAATAAATCAGTGTACACTCTGGTGTTAAGGTCTTTCTGCCCTACAAAAATGAGGGGAAACCATCAGATTCACAGTAGCTCAATAAGAATATATTAAATTTAAGTTTTTTAATTGCTTAAGTCTGTGAGAGGCCATTTTCCTTTCTTCTTCACTTAATAATCTGTATACGCAGAAAAACGCTCCTGCACTCTTAAGTCTTATTTTTTATTTATATTTTCCCTGTTTGTCTTTCATAACTCTGCAGGCATACCAGTCCTCAGGCATTAATGAAATCTAAAACACACCACAGGCTTGACATTTAAAAATCATAATCTTGCCTGGCTGGTGTGTCTCGGTGGTTGAGCATCAACTCATGCACCAAGAGGTGGCCAGTTCGATTCCCAATCAGGGCACCGGCCCAGGTTGTGGGCCCACTCCCCAGTGGGGGGCATGCAGGAGGCAGCCAGGAGATGTTTCTCTCTCTCTCTCTCTCTCTCTCTCTCCCCCCCTCTCCCTTCCTCTCTCTCTAAATCAATAAGAAAAAAAAAATTTTTTTAAATCATTATCTTAGTTTCTTCTACTAAGGTGTCAAGAGGGAAAACCTCAAGGTTATATTTAGACGTTTGTAAACTACTAGGATTGCCTATGTGGTATTTCATTTTTGCAGAAAATCATGAAAGAAATAAACACGAGGCAAAGTTTATAAACACATCTAATGGCCAATTCATAGATGAAACCACGGACAGAAGCTTCCCCAAATCCTAGTTGCGAATTTCCTTTATTGTATGCTCACCCCCTCGCCAAGTCCAGGAAAGAAATGCAAGATTTTATTTGCTCAAGGAGAAAAAAAAAAAGCAAGAAGCCCACGAGCATGTGTCTGACTCAAGAGTCTCGTTCTCTTCTTCCCATCTACAGACTGGTTTAGACCCCACCGCCGAAGAGAAATCGAGCTTCCTAGGACCCCAGCAGATGAACCACACAGCCATTACCACTCTTCTAGGGACACGTGGACTTCTTGCCTAGCTCAGTGGCCTTCCCAGAGCTCCGCCCCGCCCCGCATTCCCAGGCCCCGCCCACACCCGCAGGCCAATCGCACCACGCTGCGTAGTAAGACCCCGCCCCATCCAGCTCCGGCCCTCCGCCTTTGTTCTCCCCGGCTCCCTCTCTCAACCTGTGCGCTCGGGGCAAACCGAGTGGCAGCTGCTGATTGGTGGCCGTGGCGCAGCCAATCAAAAGGGGGCACCTCACGTTAGCGCTCGGAGCTTTAAATGCTCGGCCCGCGGGGCGCGCGGAGGAGGCTGGGGAGGAGTGCGACGCGGAGGGCGGTGCTGGTGCTCGGACGCGCAGCTGGGCGCTCGAGGCCCGCGCCCGCGGTCGGGCCGGGATTGGCCAGCGCTCGGCTTCCCTCGTCCCCAGCCAATCTCGGGCGAGGACTTCCTGGGGGGGTTTCTTTTCGTCCCTGGCGTTTCGCCCGCCGTGCCTGAGCGCCAGGTCCGGGATCGCTCCGTGGACGCCGGCGAGAGGAGGCCGCGCTCCCGCTGCCGTGATGAGACCCCGGAAAGCTTGCCTGCTGGTCCTGCTCCTGGCGCTGGCGCAGCTGCTGGCCGTGGCGAGCGCCAGGGGGCCGGACGAAGGTGAACGGCGGGGCGACGGGGCGGGGCGGGCCGGGCCTGCAGGCTGGAGGGTGCCGCGCGGAGCCCCCCAGAACCGCCGCCGGCGCCAGCAGGCTGGAGCTTTGGGCGGTTGCGGGTGGCCAGCATCGCAGATCCCGGGAGAGCAGCGCGGTGAAGGGGCCGGGGCCGCGGAGCCTCTTAGCAAGCCCCTGCCACCGAGGCTTGGATCCGAGAGGGTGCAAGGTGTCTTCTTTGCAGCCGGTCCTTCGTCCCGATTCTGCTCAGCTTTTCCTCCTGTCCAGGCTCCCGGGAAGGAGAGTTTGAGAATTGCTTAACATTTCCTGGGCGTGTTCTCTGTTTTCCAAACAGGATTCAGAGAAGGCCGGGGCGTGAAGGCCCGAGTGGGAGCCCGGAGCGGCCGCGGGCAGCAAGCATTTTACTTTTTAAAACGGCTGTAGATTTGGAAATAAGTAACCCAAGGGTTCTGGTTTGAGGGAGAAAGGGATGGCTTGTTTGCATCGTTTAAAAATGGGAGATACCAGTCCCTGAGCCTACTGTGTGCCGGTCACTGCGCTGGGTCCCTGGAGTCCAGGATGAGGCGCATGGCCCCCGCCCCTGAAGGGTCCACTGGCAGGAACCTCAGCTACTAGTCACCGGTCCTGCATTTTCCTTTGAAATCGGCCAGCGTAGAACAAATGGCTCAGAGAACTTTGAAAATTAGAAAGTACAAGGCAAGAAAAGAAATCTACTCCTAGAGAACAGGGCATCCTGTTCCTGGTCTCAGCTTGCTTCCTCGATTGTCTTTCTCCCCACGACTAGTTTTTTTTTTCCTCCCCCTACTGAGTTTGTTCCAATGTAAATAACCCCCCTTTTCTAGTATTTGTAGGTGAAGTGTGAACTTTATACTCTTTCAAACAGATTAAGCAACTTCTCTGGGGTCACTGAATCAAGAATTTTTACCCAGATAGAAAAGGAAGTAAAAGCCAGTACCTAGTGAAAAACACCTGCCGAAAGGAACTCGCTAGCAGCATGGCCTTACAAGTGTGACTTGGGACCTTTATCCAAATCACCTGCTTATTTAAATACAGAGTCCAAAAATATACTGAAGCAGAAGTTGGGGGGCGGGGGAGAGCTGGGCTCTGCATTTTAAACGCATTCTTCATGGATTCATAGAATAAACTGGTAGTTTTTAGCTACTTTTTGGAATGTAGCTAAAAAGCAAAATCGTTTGGACACCAAGGGCTACTGATAACCAGTACATTTTATCGTTTGAGCCACAGGTCACTAATGCAGTGGAGGCGCTGGGAATCAGTTGCCTCTGGAACTCTGGAGTCATGGCCAAGGCAGGTCTCAGGGCATCCTCTGGAATGGGGTGGGGCTTCTAGCCCTTATCTTGACTCTTCCCATCCTTGTGGGCATGCCTGGCCCTTCACTTTGATGCCTGTCACAGATCACTTGTCCTGTGGAATTACTTTGGGGCTATACTTTGCTCCGCCCCAGATATTCCAAGTTTGCAGGGTTTTTAGTTTAGCTTGCCTTTCTTACATTTTAGATTAAAACAGCACAGTGGTGTCTGGGTTCTAAATGCCCCGTAAGACTGTGGTTACTAAATAGACTTAAGCCTCAGTTTGCAGGGCTTTCATGTCTCAGATTAGAAGTCACTTTTACCCTTCACATCTTTCCAGCTAACAGTGAAGAAAAATATTTTCCTGCCTGCTTTTATTTGGGATTGGTTTAAATTTTAAAATAAGTGGAAATTCACTTAGGTCTGGTGCTCAAGAACTCTTCGGCTGCCCCTCTTTTCATTCCTGAGAAGTAATTGTAAAACTTTGGGTGTATTGAGAAGAAAATCTGATTTGACAAGATACTACAGCACTGGAGTGGTCAGGACCCCCCACTAGTAGCTTTGTGATCCTTGGGCAGGTGACTGAGACTCTCTGTGCCTCAGTTTCTTCATCTCTGAAGTACATGTAATGTGTTTCCCTCAAGGGATGAGAGAATGTTTTAGTTCAGCATAGTCCTGTCAACCATATCAGCTACAATGTTACATCTAATAACAAATAACAAATATCTCTTTTCCAGTGTTTAATATAAAACTATTCAGTATTGACCTAATGGTAGAGTTTATCCAACTGTTACAGGGACATCTCTAGTGGGGATTGGAAGTGACCAGCTGAGAACGTAGATGAGGACATCCTGCAAGGAGTTGTCAGCATCCAGGCTGGGCAGGGAGTGGACAGGACCGCAGTGACCTGGTTAGAGGAAGGGCCCCGTTTTAGGAGTGGCCCTGCCCTGTGGGCTCTGCACTGTGAAGGGGATGTGAGAGGCTGCATTGGCCTCACGCTGAGGATGATGGCACCCTTCCAGAAGGCGCCGGAAGGCTTTGGATGTATTTCTATCCAAGAACATCAGCTTTAAAAGTGAAGCCCAGCCCTGGCCAGTTTGGCTCAACGGTTAGAACTTTGACCTGGGGTCAAGAGAGACCCCGATTCGGTTCCCGCTAAGGGCACGTACCTCGGTTGCAGTTTGTCCCCGGCCCTGGTTGGGTCGTGCGGGTGGCAACCACTTGATGTGTTTCTTTCACATCGATGTTTCTCTCTCTCTCTCTCTTCCTCGCTCTCCCTCCCACTCTATCTGAACAAAAAAATGGAAAAAATGTCCTCGGGTGAGGATAAAAAGAAAAGTGAAGCCCAATGAAGAGTAGTCTCCCCAGTAGAACGTAGTGTTTTCTTTGCAGGCAAGTGTGGGTTTCTAATAGGTAGGACTATGGAGCCAGCACCTTCTCAAGTTGCAGAGGAACTAGTCCTTTGGTTGTCTGCAAGTTGGGGAGGAAAGGAAAGTATATATTTTTAAAAATCAAGAAATGAGTTCACTCTTAGCTCTGGTCCACGGTAACTCGTGGGTACCCATTTAATCATGAAAGCCCCACTAGTAGTGTTCACAGACCACTTCAAGCCCAGCACAGGTAAGGAAGCGTCTTTGCTTTTCCTTTTTGTAAAATGCACTTTATCTTGTGCGTTGAGCAGATGCCAAGTCCCTCTTCCTCCCTCGGCCGTTTCCTAGCTTGAAGAGCAGACTAAGTTCCCAGTGCTTTCTCTCCGACCTTCCTCCTGTCTTTCCGTCGCCCGCTAGTAAATTTGATTCTGCAAGTAGATCTGACCGGGCAGAGCAGCCAGGCAGTGAGAGTGGATACCCAGGGCCCAAAGCCCTACCTGACTGTGCGCAGCAGGCTGTCCAGCCCAAGTGAGCTCCCAGATCTGGGCCCGGGTGTGTGGTGCCTCCTAGGCACCCCAGCTTGGGCAGAGGACTCCACATCAAGCCCCCAGGTTTGCAGCCCTCATGCAGGTCATTTTGGGGTAGGACTTGCAAGTGAGGTTGTCTTCCCGTGTCCTGGCCCCCTTTACATACAGGATGACAGTGCTGTCACTGTCCTCTGCAGGCCTGTCCACCCCACAGAGTTTCTGCCGTGGAGGATGGAGGTGATCAGGTGGCCAGGGGTGGGGATGTTGCAGTGCTGTGGCCCAGAGTGCAGGGGGTGGGCTGGGAGGAAGCCTGAGGGCAGAGGAGGGGACTTGTCCCAAGAAACATGGGAGTCTGCTTGGTTTGCACTTCTCCAGTTGGTGAGTTTTCTTTTGGGATTTTAGAGCTGTTTCTCCCTCCCTTGACAAGGCATGGGGAATTCAGGGAAAAGCATAGGGGTCTTTAAAAGGACATGCAGTCCCACGAGGAAAGTGGCTGGTGGAGTGGGAGTGGGTTTTATCGTTTTCTTTTTTTGTAATTGAATTTTGTTTGAATTTATTATGGTGGCATTGGTTAATAAAATCATATAGGTTCAGGTGTACAGTTCTTTAATACATTATCTATATATTGTACTGTGTGTTCACCACTCAGTTGGTTTGCTTTTTGTAATTAGTTTGAGGATTGGTAAATTTTGACAATAATGAACAAAGCTGCCTGTCCCACCCAGACAAGTTCCCTGGTTCACCTGAGTGGCTGCAGGGCCAGCCCTAGAGTAGGGGGCGGGGGTTAGTTAGAAGTGGGGTTAGCAAGTCCCAGGGGTTCCAAGATCCCAAGGGCAGATTTTCATGCCCTGACCTCACCATCAGCCCCAAACTTGGTAACTGTCAGTCTTGGTTTTTCTGCTGGGAAGCATCTCCAGACACAATAATTGGCCCTTTGAACTGTTCTGGCTTCAGAGTTAATGGAGTCCTCATGCTTGCTTCAACTGCACTTGCTGCTGTGACTGAAGCTGGGGAACCTGATTAGTAAGAACTGCAGTCCCACGATGCCTTGTATCTGTAGTTTGGCAAAAAATTGACTAGACCTTGATAATGAGATGTACTTGGATTCTGTGTTCTGGGAAGAGAGGTCTGCTTCCGGTCTGGAATCGTGCCAGTGAAAGTTAACCTTACCCTGCAGCACAGACAGTGGGAACCTGGAGAGACGGGGTGCCGAGGGACAGCGGGTCAGATCTCAGTGCAGAGCAGGAGAAGGGAGCTGAGGATGGGGTCTCTGTTCAGGCAGGAGGCGTGAAGAGCAGGGGGTGCCACCTCTGGGGAGGGGGGCAGTCCTGTGGCATTTAGACTTTAAGTCTGTGGTTTTAGACATCTTTTAACCATGACTTCCCTTCAAATGAAATCTTAAGCGGCCAGCCAGTATGCAAAGTTAGAGCAGAATTTCTGGGGTGGAAATTCCTGATGTCACCACCCTGTCTGGTGGTGGCCCCCAGGGACTACTCAGGACTCTGACACATTTTAAAGGATTGGGGTCCTAGGAACATTTTTAAGGAGGGAAGTCACCAGTTTCCTAACCAGTCTGGCTGTTTTCCACTCAGATTCTAATAAAGAAGAGGCCATGGAGGAGGAAGATGAGGAGGAAGAAGATGAAGAGGAGGAGGAGGAAGATGACTTGGAAGTTAAGGAAGAAAATGGTGTCTTAATTCTAAGTGACGCAAATTTTGATAACTTTGTGGCTGACAAGGACACGGTGCTGCTGGAGTTCTACGCCCCGTGGTAAGGACCCCCATTCTGGTTCCTCCAGGGCGGAGGGGAGGGTCCCGCTCCCCTGCCTGACCCCTGCGGGGCAGAGGGGAGGTTCCCTGCTCCCGTGCTTGACCCGGCGGGCGGAGTGCCTGGGTGCCGGAACTCCGCCCTTGGTTCAGGATGGTCAGGAGTGGCGCACTCGGCCCATTCGCCTGGAGCATCCCACGAGCCAGCCCTGACAGAGTGCAGTCCCCAGTGGTTTAAAATGTGAACGTGTCTTCTGATAGTTACAGCTGGGGAAGGGGGTGGCATTTAACAAGCTGTGATGATACGGAATCCTGTGTTGATGACAGACATCCAACCCATCTCAAGGCCACTCACCTCCCTCCTGCCAGGGGTCAGGCTGCTGCCCCACGTGTAGGCCTGACACACGCAGCCCCTGGAAGGCAGAATAGGCGCCCCGCCCCCTTTCCTGTCTGTCACCTCTCTTGTGTTTCTCCTGTCTCTCTCCTGTTATCTTGTAATCCCTTCTTCCCTCTTTCCCCCACCCTCCCTGCTTCACTTTGGAAGCATAATAGTCAAGATAAACATATGTGTCCAGTGCTTGATGTTCAAGCACATACTACGAGGTATTTTTTAGGGTTTTTTTCCTTATTGGTTTTAGAGAGAGAGGAAGGGAGAGGGAGAGAGATAGAAACATCGATGAGAGAGTATCAATGGGCCGCCTCCTGCATGCCCCCAACTGGGGATTTGGCCCACAACCTGGGCATGTTCCCTGACTGGGAATTGAACCGACGACCTCTTGGTGCATGGGTTGACGCTCAACCACTGAGCCACACCAGCCGGGCATCATGTCTTTTCTTAATTGCAGACATTTCCCATCCTGACGTCCTGTTTTTGTGTGCATTGCGGGAGCTAAGCCTCCACGGGTGCAGTTAACCTGCTTCTCTTTCCCCAAACCTGATTCTTAGGTGTGGACATTGCAAGCAGTTTGCTCCAGAATATGAAAAAATCGCTAGTACCTTGAAGGAGAATGACCCTCCCATTCCTGTCGCTAAGATCGACGCGACCTCAGAGTCAGGGCTGGCCAGCAGGTTTGATGTGAGCGGCTACCCCACCATCAAGATCCTCAAGAAGGGGCAGGCTGTTGACTACGAGGGCTCCAGGACCCAGGACGGTGAGCAGTACCTGATCTGTTGGAGGAAGCCGGGCCAGGACTCACTCCCCCGGGCATGGGAATTTGGATAATAGAAAGGGAGACAAGTTGAGGGGCTGGGAAGTGACTCCTGGCTGCACCAGCTTCTGGGAGTGCTCCTTGCTGGTGTGTTGGAGGTAACCGAGAGCGAAATAAACTTGTCCTTGGGTGGGAGGGGTACCTTCCCATTTCAGACCATGAAACAGGAGCTGGAGATTACGTGTCAAGAAATAACATAAGCCCTTGCCAGTTTGGTTCAGCGGTTAGAGCATGGGCCGCGGACCAGAGTCTCGGGTTCGATTCCGGTCAAGAGCATGTACCTCGATCCTGGCTCTGGTCGGGTCATGTGGGAAGCAACCAATCGATGTGTCTCTCTCGCATCGATATTTCTTTCCCTCTCTCTGTTTCTCCCTCTCACTCTATCTGAACATAATGGAAAACTGTCCTTGGGTGAGGATTAAAAAAGAGAACAAACGAAATAACATAAGATCAACTGTAATTGAAACATTTTTAAAAAAGAAATGATACAAGAGATAGGGGTTCTCGGAGCTGTGATTTTCAACCGGTGTGCCACAGAATGTTAGTGATCAGTCTGTGTGTGCCATGAGATGGAGGGGTTTGAAGATCACTGTTCTAGAGCAGTGGTTCTCAGTGTTCAGCTTGCATCAGAATCGCCAGAAATGGGGAGGGCGGGTTTATTAAGACAGGTCTGTGCGCCCCAGCTCGAGTTCCCTGATCCATTACGTTTTGGGTCGGGCTCAGTAACTTGCGTTTCTTGTGAGCATCCAGGCGTTGCTGAGGCTTCAGGCCCAGACCCCGCCCTGAGAACCATGGTGCGGGAAGCCAGGCGGGTCTCGGACCAGGCCTCTGGAGCCCTGCCTGCTCAAATTAGGCACTAAGTAAATTTTACTGCGTGAACGAACAAATAAAATTGTGGAATCCTTGAGGAAGAGCATGTGTCTTTTAATCACTTAAAAAAAAGAAAAGGTTGTGCTCCATTGTCCATTCCCAGTATGGCACCGGGGCGACAGCACTGGTACGCTCTGGGTCCGCATAGCCACGCAGTAGCCTGTGTCCTGGACACGTGCCTTGTCCGGCCTGGAGTCCACATAAGGTCACTTGATCTGGGGGCCTCTGAGCACTGGAACCCGCCATTGTGGGGTGCACAAAGACAAGACATACTGAATTTCATGCTGCATTGTTGTTGACTAGATAACATGTTTATGTGGGGTTCTCTTTCACCCTGACCCTGGTTAGCTCCCCTCCAGGAAGGCGGCTAGTGGGGCAAGTTCCCCCATGTCCTTCGGAACTGCTCTGTGCGTGTCAAAACAAACATTCTCTGTGTGGAACTTCTACTCAATTGTTAGCGTATATTTCTTTTTAATCCTCACCTGAGGGTATCTTTAGATAGAGTGGAGGGTGGGGAGCGGAGAGAGAGAGAGAAACATCAACTGGTCACCCCCGTACGACCAGGGCCAGGGATGAACCACAACCGAGGTACGTGCCCTTGACCGGAATCAAACCCGTGACACTCTGGTCTGTGGGCCAACACTCTAACCTCTGAGCCAAACCGGTCAGGGCCAGTTGTTAGCATATCTTAAATACCACCTGTACTGTCCGGCCGGTGTGGCTCAGTGGTTGAGCATGGACCCATGCACCAAGAGGTCGCCGGTTCAATTCCAGGTCAGGGCACATGCCCAGGTTGTGGGCCTGATCCCCAGTGGAGGGGCGTGCAGGAGGCGGCCAGTCGATGTTCTCTCTCACCGATGTTTCTGTCTCTCTCTCCCTCTCACTTCCTCTCTCTTTAAAATCAATAAAGGAAAAATAAGAAAATAAATACCACCTGCACCTTTGTGTTTCCGCTTAGCAAATGTGTGTGAGGCACATCGGCTCGGAAAGGGCCTGATCTGAAGCAGGCTGGCAGTGGTGTGCGTGGGTGTCGGGAAGCAGATAGGCTCGCGTGTTTGGAAGTCTCTGCTCCCTGTGTTGGAGGGATGTGGTTCACCTGGGAGTCTTGAGAGCGGTGTTGCCAAGTGGGCTCCTGGGGCCGCCGGCCGAGTGCGCCTCAGCAGACGGGCGTCCCCCGCATCTGACTCGGGTGTGGACGGCAGGCAGTTCGCACCATGGGTGCGCGTTTCAGTCTGAGAACCGGCGCCGTGCGGGACTGGCTCTCGGATCTGGTCCCTGGTGGATTCCACAGCCAAAAAAAGAAAAGAAAGTATTAAAAGTTTGCTACCACTGCTCCTAAGAACCACTTGGAAATGCTTTGTGAGAATAGACCCTGTGTCCCCTCCCGGCATTGAATCTGTCTCCTGGAACCAGGGCCTCTGATGGGCCTTTTTCCACAGGCGACACCATGCAGCCCGAGCAGCGTGGGGGCTGCAGCTCTGCACTTCCCTCGATGCGGGGTGTGCTGGTGCTACATGTGTACGAGTTACGGGGGTGCCCCAAACTCGCTCAGCATGTGTGGTCAGAGCACTGCGGGATGACGTGTCAGGTTCACTTGTGGTCAGACTGTGGTCTGGTGAGACTCGGGTCGCATTGGTCAGGCTGGCCTCGCGCTATGCAGAAGTCAGCCTGTGCTCAGTCCTGCTGGGTTTCTTTCAGAAATCATTGCCAAGGTCAAAGAGATCTCCCAGCCCGACTGGACGCCTCCACCAGAAGTCACGCTTGTGCTGACCAAAGACAACTTCGATGAAGTGGTGAACGAGGCAGACATCATTCTGGTGGAGTTTTACGCCCCATGGTAAGATGGTGTTGGTCTCGCATTGTGCAGACACTCGATAGGCCCAGCCTGTATTGGGTACCTGGCCGGCACTGGCTGGGTGGCAGGCGGCCAGAGAGCAGGGCGGGTGGAGCTGCGAGTGTTCTGGGGGGGCTGTTCTCTTACGGTCTTTTCCTGGGTTATGATGAGGTGAGCTCAGGCCTAGGGCACGGGGGAGAGGAAGCCCCCATGACTCACTCACAAGGGTCCCTCGATGCTGGAGAACGTGGCTGAGCACCCCACCTATGCTTGCGTTTGTCACTGCCCATCTGCTCCGGCCAGGGAGTGTCCCTGAGGAAACCTGTGAGAGTGCTTAGTTGTCTGTGGCTCTCTAGGCAGTGGGGTGACATCTTTCAGCTCTGGTGGGAGGCATGCAAACGCTGTGTGTGGAAGGTCACCAGCTGGATGGGGAGTAAAGAGCAGAGCTGCCCCAGCAGTGAACGGGTGTGGCAGCTGGTGGCCTCGCTCCACCTGTCCCAGACGCTGTCGTCCCAGCTCCCTGTCTCTCCTGAGGGGTTTGAACCCTGGTTTTGTCTGTCTTCATGTCTGCTCAAAGCTGTCTGTCCCAGAGTGACTCTCCGAAGGTGACCCTCAGCCTCGCTGCACACTGAGCACATGTCCCGTCTCATGCCGGAGCCTCGGGGTTCCCACAGCTTTCCTGCCTTGTGCCCCCCCCCACCTTTCTCAGGCTCCTGTCTGCTTCCTACTCATCCCTCACGTCCCAGCTCAACTGTCACATCCTCTAAGAAGCCATCCCTGACTTGTGTCCCTACCTGACCCAACTCTGCAACCGGGAAAATCTCCCTTCTTAGGACCTTATCTGTGTTGGACTTGCCCACATCTTCGTGTCATAGTTGCAGTCTGATCTACGCCCTTGTGTGTGTGCGTGTGTACACGTCTGTGTGAGTCTTCGGTGTGTGAGGGTCCTGGCTCAGCACCCTCACCTGGGGGGCGTTCGGGGGTTGGCCGGACTCGCCGAGTTGCTCGGGAGCGCACCTTGCGTAGCTGGGGGCGATGTCCGCGCTGGAGCCGCCCCTGACGGGACTGGCTGGCTCGGCAGGTGTGGGCACTGCAAGAAGCTGGCCCCCGAGTACGAGAAGGCCGCCAAGGAGCTGAGCAAGCGCTCGCCCCCAATCCCGCTGGCGAAGGTCGACGCCACTGCGGAAACAGACCTGGCCAAGAGGTTCGACGTGTCTGGCTATCCCACCCTGAAGATCTTCCGCAAGGGAAAGCCTTTTGAGTACAACGGTCCGAGGGAGAAGTACGGTAGGGTCACTTCCTCCTCCGAGCTCAGGGAGGCGGGAAGCTCCCCGGCGGATGTGGGCGGTGGGCAGAGGGCCCGGAGCCGCAGCCCCTCCTCAGGCAGGCGCTCTGCTCCCAGGGATCGTCGACTACATGATCGAGCAGTCCGGGCCGCCCTCCAAGGAGGTTTTGGCCCTGAAGCAGGTCCAGGAGCTCCTGAAGGATGGAGATGATGTCATCATCGTTGGGGTCTTCAAGGGGGAGAGTGACCCGTCCTACCAGCTGTACCAGGATGCTGGTGAGTAGTGGCCTGCACTGGGAGCCTGCGGCTTTCGCATAGAAGCTGTGGCGTCGTGTAGGGACGGCTTGATGAGTTGTCATGGCAGCAGTGGGAACGGGCTTTGCCTTCCCACAGGTCAGCGAGGGAGGTTAGTTCCCTGTTGTCTTAATTGCACGTGGAGAGTTGGGGAGGAGCATGGTCAAGTTCATCCAAGTTCATTGTCTATCTCCTTTGCCTTCGAGGATCCCCTTCCCAAAGCCAGCTCCTCTGCAAGGGAAGACTTCACCAAAAAGCGGGGGTTTCTGAGTGAGACCCAGGCCTGCGTCCTGGCTCTGCCAGTTAGCACTGTGACCACCGCAGGCAGTGACTTGATCAGTCAGCCCGGGCTTCCCCTGTCCACCATGGTGACTTTCCTACTTGGAAGCTTGTTATGTTAACTGAGATAATGTAGATGAAGCGTCTAGCCAAGTAATACTAATAAGTACCCATAACTGCTAATCTTGCTAGTCTGAGAAGTGAAATTATTATGACCAGCTGTCAGTAGTAGTGGTCTGGGGGGGTGGGGGCAGTTGTCCGTCCAGGTCTGGCTCCTGGGGACAGGTGTACTTGGCACCTGGGTGGCCCCTTCAAATGCACTGCTTGCCCCTCAGTGCTGATTTGTGTGCTGCGCAGGTCCAATCGCGCACATGTCAGATGCAGGGTAGCGTAGTGAGGCCTGCAGTAGAGCAGGGGTACACTCCCTTCGTGCTCCCTCGGTCTTTATTGACTGGGTAACCCTGTCATTCACTCCTCACCAATCAGGAAGAAACTTGCAGAGGGAACCCCAGATGCAAGTCACATTTGTGTGTGTGCACATCCCGGGAGTGTGAGGGAGTGTGGTCTGTGATGATCCAGGCCTGGTCGGTAAAGGGGGGGGGCTGGGTGCTGCCTGCTCTGCCAGTGCGGGCACCACACTTCAGGTCGTGCCTCGCATGCTCGTGTGGTTAGACGGCGGCAGCGGTGAGTCGCTGGGCCTGGTGTGCCGGCCTGTTCACTGTTCTCTGTTCACTGTGGGCCTCGTGGAAGGAGCGACGCAGCCCCAGGGATGCAGGGCCGTCCACAGGGAATGGGAGGAGGGGTCTGTGAACGTGGGGGTGGCTAGCAAAGCTCTTGAGGCAATTCTGTCTCTTCACCCACGACCACCTGCTATTCCTGGGGCACTCGGAGGCTTCGAACAGGGTGGGAGGCTGGCCTGCAGGTGGCCTCTGGGGGGTGCCTCACCTGATTGCTGCAGAGGGTGGACTGAGGTTCAGGCACAGCCAGCAGGCCTGACGTCACACAGTAGCCCGTTGCAAAGTTACGGCCCGAATCTAAGTCTGTCTGGTTCGGGGAGCCGGCCTCCCCCAGGCTGCTGCCCGTCTCCCCAGTCACGTGGGTGCTGTCTGGGCGCCTGGCCAGGGCAGTGTCCTCACCCAGCTCCAGGGCAGGGGCTGACGGGCCACGAAGTCTCACTCGTTCACACATTGCCCAGCTGATGCACGGACGAGAGTGGTTGTGGCAGGGACCGCAAAGCAGACATTTATTGTCTGGTCCTTTCTGGAAAGTTTGCCAGCCCCTGTTCCTGAGTATCTCAGACAGTGGGGTTTTATCTTGTGAGTTTGACACAATTTAAATACAATATATACAGTAGAAGAACCACATTTAGGGCCCCAGCCCACCAACAGCCCCCCCGGGAGGGGAGGTTAACCCCTGGGAAGGCGCTGCGTGTACACACTCGCCATTTGCACACAGCATTGTGAGATGCTAACTGTCTGGGAGCGCTGTGCCCCCTGCAGTGGGGACGGCAGTCAGCTGGACAACTCACAGATGAGCTCAAAGTTTTTTTACTTATTTATTTTTTTATCCTCACCTGAGGACATTTTTCTATTTTTTGTTCAGAGTGGGAGGGAGAGAGAGGAAGAAAGAGAGAAACATCAACGTGAAAGGGACACATTGAGTGGCTGCCACCTGCACAACCCGACCAGGGCCAGGGACAAACTGCAACCGGCCGTAGTGCCCTCAGTGGGAACCGAACCCGGGCCTCTCTGGACTGGAAGCCGACACTGTAACTGCTGAGCCAAACAGGCCAGGGCAAGCCCAAAGTTTTTCTGTGAACATTGAGTTTTCTAAAATTTTTGACAAATCCGACATACAGCTTTTAAGGTATTAGGCCTGTACTAAGTTGTTTTTTATTAATCCTCGCCTGAGGATATTTTTCCATTGATCTTTAATAGAGTGGAAGGGGAGGGAAAGAGAGAGAAACATTGATTGGTTGCCTCCTGCACAACCCAGAGTGGGACCTGGGATCAAACCTGCAACCCAGGTACGTGCCCTTGACCGGAAATCAAACCTATGACCCTTCCAACTGTTCCGGCCACTGAGCCAAACTGGCCAGGACCCAAGTGTTTTTGTTTGCTTGTTTTTGTTTTTTTATTGATTTTAGGGAGAAGGGAAGGGAGAACGAGAGAAACATGGATTTGTTGCTCCACTATCTATGCATTCATTAGTTGATTCTTGTATGTGCCCCGATGGGGTTGAACCTGCAACCTCGGTGTAACGGAACAGCGTTCCAACCACCTGAGCCCCCATGTTGGACAAGTTTTAAAGTCCAACATTTAAGTTCGGGGTAGTGTTCACACAGAACTCATGGTGGGCATCACGCTGTTTTCTGGGCATTCGCTTCAGTTGACGCGGGTCGTGATCATTAAAGCGATTTAATGAACTGTGTGTTTGTCATTCTGTTCCCTTTTCAGCCAACAACCTGAGAGAAGATTACAAATTCCACCACACCTTTAGCACTGAAATAGCAAAGTTCTTGAAAGTCTCCCCAGGGAAGTTGGTCATGATGCAGCCTGAGAAATTCCAGTCCAAATATGATCCCAGGAGCCACACGATGGACATCCAGGTGGGTGAGGGGCTCGGGCGTGTTGGCCCGGCCCTCCGAGGTGCCAGCCCCCGGGCGTCCATCGGATGAGGGCCCTGGTGGCACCACCTGGGGGTTCCGAGGCCTGGGGATTTGCACCGAAGGCCTGGACCCCAGAGCACAGCGAGCAGGGAGCGCTCCCCTGGCAGGAGCAGGCCCTGGCGCCTGGCAGCTCCACCTCTCCTGCCGCCCTCACCCGGCCACAGCCCCGGTGCCCCGCTGCGAGTCTGCATGTGCCACCTGCCACGGGGAAGCCTCGCTCGCCCGCAGGGAGCCCGGCGCTGAGGGCCGCGGGCAGCGGCAGCCTCCGTCCACTGCCTGGCGCGGCGCAGTGCGGCCCGTGGACTCGGCTTTCTTTCCACCACCACCCACCCCCGCCTTAAAGGCTGTGAAAGTCACCCCTGGGAGGGAGGGCGAGTTCCCAGCTCCGTGTTCGCGTGCTTCCGTGAGCAGATCTCCAGGTTTGGAAGAGACCTTCAGTCTGGAATCCAAAGCTTTTTTCATAGAGGCTGGGATGCAGAGAAGTGAGCTGCCTCGTCCAGGACCCCACAGCTAGTTAGAAGCAACGGAGGGAGAGCGAAGGTGTCCTCCTTCCTGGGCCAGGTTCCTGTCCCAGGCCATGACCCTCGCCACTTGACCAAGGGCTCCCACGGGACTTACAGGCCGGTGCAGGACCGAGGCCTCTGGCGTGCACCACGGGGAGTAGCCATTCCCCTGGTCTTTCTGTGCACGGGGACACGACAACCCTGAATCCTTCTGAGTCCGGGGTCTTGAAGAGGCCCTTGACCTCAGAAAGGTGAAGATCCACGCAGCCCAGGGTGTCATGCGTGTCACTGCCGCTGGGCTTCCGTCTTTTGCCTGCGTTTTAAATTTAAGTGGGTTGGTATTTATGTATCACCTTTTCCCCAAAAGTCATAAAAATCTGCTTTATTAAAATTCACACAATAAAATGCAGTGCTTTTAAATAATGGCTTTAGAAGCCAGGACAAAGCAGACAGGGCAGGACAGATCAGGTGAAGCGAGGCGTGGTCGGCGCCAGCAGCTGCCGGGAGGACCCGGGGCAGGCCCTGCAAGGAGCTCAGGTGCAGTGTGCTCGGCCCTGGCAGGCGCGCCTGCTGCACTGTCCTGCTCTCCGGGTCGCCTTCTGGGTGGTGATGCCTCAAGGGCCCCCACCCCTGCCGCCCTCCTCACCGATTTTTCCACTTTCCTCCCACCCTCCTGGTGCCCGAGGACCAGACCCTTGGTGTCTTTCCCGTTTCTTCCTGCTGCTCCTCCCATCTGGCAACTTCTGCCCGTCCTCACTGCTGCTCAGGGCCACCTCCCTGACTGTCCCGTCCAGATGGGACTCGGGCTCTGGGGGAAGAGTGTGGTTGTCCGTCACCTTCAGCTGTGCGCCTTGGGCAAGCGGCTTCGCCTCCTGTGCCTCAGTGTCTTCATCTATGACGTGAGGTGGCAGCGCCCACCCTCGGGGTGGTTGTGAGTCTGGGGTCTGACGGGCCATGCTCTGGTGTCGTGGCCATTCACGCGTGTGCTTTCCCCGGGTGGACCGCAAAGCCAGTCGCGGCCCCTCCCCAGCTGTGTGCACTCGGCCTCCCTCCCTCCCTGTGCTGTGAAATGTCCCCGCAGCGCTGTTGTGAGATCAGGTGAGGGAGGCGGACCCCCCTGCTCAGTTGGCTGTGTTAGCCGCCCCCCCCCCCTCCGGCACCGGCACCCAGGCCTTCCTCCAGCGGCTCCTAGTTGACGTCGCAGTGAGCCCAGGCCCAGGAGATGGGGCCCTGCGAGCCTGCAGCGGCCCAGCAAGCTCACTTACGGTTCACTGGGGGGGAGGGGCCCAGAGACAGCAGGGATTCCTGGTGTGTGTGGGGGGCGCAGAGCATGTCACCTTCAGGGGCCCCTCCCTCATGCCCTGTCCCATCTTGACTTATTCACAGTGGCAGCAAAGGTGGGAGTGTTAGGTAAGCCCCACTCCCGTCAGGCTGCCCCTCACCTGCCCCCACTTTCTTGCAGGGCTCCGTGGAGGGCTCCGCCATCAAAGACTTCGTGCTGAAGCACACCTTGCCCCTGGTGGGTCACCGGAAGCCCTCCAATGACGCCAAGCGGTACACGCGCCGCCCTCTGGTGGTCGTCTACTACAGCGTGGACTTCAGCTTCGACTACAGGGCGGGTGAGGGGCCCCGGCCCTGGATCGGTGGTTGGGCATGTTTTCTGCATGGCTCCGGGTCATCTTCCTTCTGTGCTCCGGGCAGGCAGGGGCTTATGCTGCAGGGCACAGGCCCCTTGGGCTGGTTGAGTTTCAGCCAAGGTCCCCTACTCACAAAGGTGCCTTTTTCAGAAATGCTTTTCTCTCCGATTGAAGTCTGAGCCTCGCCAGCGATCTGAGGGACAATCTCAACCTCACCTCCGAGGCTCACCGTCCTTCATTCCGTTGCAGCCACTCAGTTTTGGCGGAGCAAAGTGCTGGAGGTGGCCAAGGACTTCCCCGAGTACACCTTTGCCGTGGCTGACGAGGACGACTTTGCCACGGAGGTGAAGGACCTGGGGCTCAGCGAGAGCGGGGAGGACGTCAACGCCGCCGTCCTGGACGAGGGCGGGCGGAAGTTCGCCATGGAGCCCGACGAGTTCGACTCCGACACCCTCCGAGAGTTCGTCATGGCTTTCAAGAAAGGTGGGCTGCGTGTCGCTGGGTCCGGGTGGGCTGGGGGCGCCTGGTGTTCAGGCCGCGGCGCCTCTCCGCTCCCATCACTTGTTCTCAGCCTGATCCTGGGACCCTTCCCTGGGCCTCTGGGAGGGTGCAGGTGGGGGGTCTCCATTGTTTTGCTTCCTCTCTCTCTTTTTTTTTTGGGACAGGTGTGTCCTGGAAATGTCAAGAAGCCTTATTTTTAAAAATATTTAAAACAGGCTTCTGGTGTTTGTGGACAGTTGTGTGTATGTGGAAACTTGCTTTGAGGCGTTACATGCATGTCTTCCAATCCTCACCCGAGGACATTTTTCTGTTTATCTTCAGATAGAGTAGGGGGTGGTTGGAACATCGATTGGTTGCCTGCCGCACAACCCTGACCAGGGCCGGGACTAACTGCAACTGAGGTTCGTGCCCTTGACCGGAATCGAACCCAGCTTATTGGTCCGGAGGCCAAGGCTCTGACCGCTGAGCCAACCGGCCAGGGCCGCACGCATGTCTTTATCGGTCCAGTTGAGCACAGGGCCCAATCCTCAGGGCCAGCCTGTCGCGGGCAGACCTCCTGGCTCCCTGTCTGCCCGTCCGCTCTGCTTGGTGCTCTTCCCCTCGTGGCTCTGCAGCCCCGGCGCCGGCTCTTCCTGGACCCCCTGCGCCTGGCATTTCTCAGTGACAGGCCTGTGCATCTCTCACGTCCACCCCGCTTGCTTTCCTCGGCAGGAAAACTGAAGCCCGTCATCAAATCCCAGCCGGTGCCCAAGAACAACAAGGGGCCAGTCAAGGTCGTGGTGGGGAAGACCTTCGACTCCATCGTGATGGACCCCAAGAAGGACGTCCTCATTGAGCTGTACGCGCCCTGGTGCGGGCACTGCAAGCAGCTGGAGCCCGTGTACACCGCCCTGGGCAAGAAGTACAAGAGCCACAAGAACCTGGTCATCGCCAAGATGGACGCCACTGCCAACGACATCACCAGTGACCGCTACAAAGTCGAGGGCTTCCCCACCATCTACTTCGCACCCAGTGGGGACAAAAAGAACCCGATTAAATTTGAGGACGGAAACAGAGACCTGGAACATTTGAGCAAGTTTATAGAACAACACGCAACAAAGCCGAGCAGGACCAGGGAGGACCTTTGAAGCTCTGAGTGAGGGAGGCAGGAGGGACCACACACTGGCTTCCAGAGGCGGGAGCCCGAGCGAGCCGCCGGCCCATGGTCAGCGCCAGGGCCGGGTCTCCAGTTTTTGGTTGTTTTTGTTACTGTTTTTTAAATTTTTTATGCTCTGGTATTTCACTTCATGCTCTGAATACTGAATAGGTATGAATGGTTCAGTAGACTAGGCCAGATTCTTCCAGAGGGTACATCTATTTTTATCCTTATTTGGGGTTTGATTTTTTTTTAAACCTTCCACTTTCTTTAATGTATTTCTTCAAAGCAGATAAGTTGAATCTCCTCTGTGTGAATGTTTTTTTTTTTTTAATTTAAAATTTTAAAAACCTTTGCCAAATCATGTTGATTTCTGCTCTTCGCTTTGTCGTCGTCTGAGGACTTTGTAACCGGAGTGCGTTAGTTTCTGCTTCTTCCTGCTCGGGCGGCGGAGAGAACCTTCCCCGCACGTCCTGCCGAGGGCGCCCCTGCAGCCACCTCTGGGCCGCTGTCCCATCCAGACAAGCAGCACCTGGGACCGGGCGTCGCCCAGCCTTCTCCAGGACCTCGGACAAGGAGCCTTTCCCCGGCCCAGCCTCCGGGACGGGACTGGGGGGGGGGGGGGAGCGCCCGCCTCTTCCAAGGGGACATGGCCGAGGACAGAGGACCCGAGACACTTCGGGGGGATAGCAAGGTTGGGTAGTGCTGGAATAAAAGGAGTGTTGGAAACCTGCCTGACTGTCAGAGGACACCTGCCCCGCCCGGAGCCTCGGTGGAGTGGAGGGTGGAGTGGAGGGTGGAGAGGCCCGACCTGGGCACGCTGGGGAGGGCTCACCTGCCTGACGCCTAGACATGGGGGGCAGTAGGGGGTCATCTGACCCAGGGGAGGGGCTTTGGTGGTCTCCGCTCTGGGTTGTGTGGAGGTGAGCAGTGGCACCTTCCATGGGGATGGGACAAGTGGAGGGGACACCTGCCGAGCACTTGTGTGGCTGAGGGGGAGGGGCAGCCCGGACGCTGGCCCGGCCCTTCTTCAGGTGTGGGGTGTGAGCTCCGTCCAGGGGCCGAGCACCAGGTGTCATCCCCTCCCCTGCCCCGGCACCTGCTCCTGATTTTGACTGAAACCAAGGTGGTGAAGTGGACGAGGAGCTAGAGCTGGTGGCACGGTCAGCAGTGACCGGCGTGCGTGTTGCAGGGTCAGGCAGGAGCAGCCAGCAGGTCTGGAAGGCACAGCCTAGGTGGCCCTTTCCAGGCCGAGTCTGGCCCAGACGGCCCGGGGGGGTGGGAAGCCGGCCGGGGGTGGTGGGAAGCCGTGCTGGGAATGTTCAGTGTGGCAGCACACTGCACCTCTCCACATCCCCGTCCTCTCCAGCAGGGGCGCCCTCACCCCGGGACTCTGCCAGGAGCGCTCGGGAGCAAACGTGGGTGTGGGGCTGAAGGCTGCTCCTTCACCTGAGAGGGGTTCAGGCAGAGAGCAGGAACTCCCCGGGGCCGTCCCATGCGGTGTGCGTGGGCCCACGGGGAAGAGAAGGGCCCGAGGGAGGAGCAGCGTGGCCCTGTGGATCTGAGGTGTCGGGAAAGCCCTCTGTCTGACCTGACGCTTGAGCTGAGACGTGGATGAGCTGGCATGAACTCGGGAAAGGTTAGGAGGGAGGCCCGCTTCTCGGGCGCTGTGCAGACGAGGTAGGCCTCCAATGGGGGGTGTCTGTAAATTCCAATTCCTGCACCCCGGTTCTGCCTGAATGTCTTGCGGCAGGGGTGGAGCCCAGTGTGTTTTCAGAAGCTCCCAAATCTGATCACATTTCAGCCCTGGAGTGTCGGCTGGACAGGTATGATGACCTCCTCCAGGAGATGGAAGTCCGAGAGGTTCGACAGTTTGCCCAAAGCCCCGATCAGGAAGCAGAATTGGAATTCCAAACCGGTGTTTTCCATAGCACCAGCCTTTCCCAAGATGTGTTGGCAGAACGCTTCTGAAGGAGGTTAACGAGGGCTCCGTTAAAATCGAATTCTGCGTGATTCGGCTTGGGAAATACCGAACTTGAAAAGTGCTTCCATGGGTTCTTTGGAAGCAGCTCTCAGAGCCTAGAAGGCTGCAGTGTGCCAGGACTCCGGGGGAAGAGGGGACTTGACCTGGATTCTTTGACCCTAAACCACAAGATCCAAGGGGCTTCGTGGTGACCCGCCCCCTGTGCCAAGCCTTGTGAGCTCAAAGGTATTTTCTGAGAACACCCTGCCTTTGGCTCCTTCCCCAGGCCCTGAGGAAGCACCGAAGCCTTTCCCAACCCCCTCGGCTCCCCTGCCTGTATGACACCATGACGAGCCAGGCCCCAGTGCTCTGAGACTGTACTGTGACAGTTCTGTGCAGCCCTGGGCCGGGAGAGGTGGGCCAGCAGCCCTGCACAGTGCACAAGCTCAACAGCAGGTGACAGGGGTGTCAACCCATCCTCTGATGCCGTCAGGAGGGGCAGAGAGATAAACCCTGCGAGGGTGTGGCTGCTGTAATTCCGAGCCCTGTTATCACAGGTGTTTGAAATGCATTCCGAGGGAACTGCTAAGGCCAAGGGCCCTCCTCCTCCAAGTCCGCCTTGTTACCCACGCGACTGCCAAGTGGAGGCCGGGTAGCGAAAGCCGGCGGGAGCCCCTGAGGTCCGAGCCCCGAGTAACAAAACACCGGGTGGAGGATCCAGTGGAGAGCGAGATCGTGGGTCCACCCGGCTTGAGGGCCTCCCGTGACCACAGCTCACCCCGCATGGGGCACAGTTCTCTGATGCATTGTGTTCCCACCTTAGATTGCAGAGATCTTGTGTCAGAGAGGTCAAAGGGTCACTAGTCACAAAGACCGAGAAGGGGACCTTCTAGAAGGCGGCGGCAGTGGCTTGGAGAAAGGAATCAGGTGGGAAAGGAGCCTCCTGTTGGATTTTCTCGTGACAAGAAGGTGGGCTCCGCTCCACTTTCATGCTCAGCTGATGCCTCAACATGGACGAGATGGGATTCGAACCCCCTCTCCCCACTGCTCCAAAAGTGTCCTCAGGAATCATAGGTAATTGGGCGGCTGAGACTCGAGAGACCTCCCAAGGTCAAAAACTCCCGTGTTCAAGGAACCTGCAGGCAGGTTAATCACACGGGGCTGGACGCTGGCGAGAGGGAGTAGTGGCGACCGGGGCATACTTGAGATTCTGCGTTCCAGAGGGGGTCCTTCTTGTCCATGGGAATCGGTCCTGCTGTTGCTGTTCTGATTTTCAAGAAAAACCAGACATTGTGTGAAATCCCCCAATTAAAAAAGAGTTTTTATTGAGTTTAGAGAGAGCGAGCGAGAGAAACACTCATTTGTTGTTCCACTTATTTATGCATTCATTGGTCAACTCTTGTATGTGCCCTGACTGGGGATCGAACCCACAACCTTGGCGTATTGGGACGACACTATGACCAACTAAGTTGCCCGGCCAGGGCTGAAATCCCCCAACTGTTAAATGCCCGATCCGGTTCAAAGTGTTCTACCCACTATGTGGGCCACAGAAAAGACATCTGAGGGCAGGTTCAGGAAATGGCAGACCTCAGTGAAACGTGTTGATGGTGTTACCACAAAGGAACCAGTGCCCCAGGTGTGGCCAGGGCCTCGCGACAGCTCCCCGAGGAAAGTCGGAGATGTCGGTCTGGTGTTGGAAGCTGGGCTGAGCAGGTCGCATGCATGGGTGGCTGGTGCCCCGCATGGGCCACGCTGGAGCCACATCTGAGCACGGGGTGGCCCCTCTTTTTCATGGGGCCCTTCAACACAGTGCCCCGCGGGGCTGGCCTGTCAGAACTCTTCCTGTGATTTCTCTGACCCCCCACCCCCGCCCCAGGAGCACACCCCATGGAGACCTGTTACACCACATTTTGTTATCACAGCCTTTTGGTCACCCCAAGGCTAATTGGGGTCATAGAAGCAGCAACAGTTCCCTGCGCATGGGGCTAGCTGGGCCCAGTCCCCCTGGACCTGCTGTTCCTACCAAAGCCTGGACACTTGTAATTCCCTTCTTTTTAAGAAACTGAGGCCCAGGGAAGACACAGGCTTGACCAAAGTCACAGAGCTGGCCCGGGGCACGTCCAGCTACTCGAAGTGCAGAGGGCTAGAAGCCACCGGGGGGCACTAGTGCGATTTCAAGGCTCTTCCTCATGCTGATTAGCACAGGGCGTAGACTCTGCTGTCCCTTCACTGCCACCAGCCCAGGCTCCTGATGCCCTGGCCTCGTGGCTGCCAGGCTCCCGGCCCCCTCCTGTGGCCCTGCACGGTCACTCTGATCACAGACTGGAGTGTCTCTGCCTCCCCCATGGCCCCTCCCCAGCTCCCCTCCTCTGGGTTCAAGAACCAAAGGCGTGGAGAGGGAGCCATGCCGCCTTCAGAAAGGGGCCGTCTGCAATCCACACGTGTCACGTAGGAGGTCAGAGAAGGGGGGCCTGGCTTTTCAGAAAGGCTTTGAGAAATCGTTCCTGACTTAGGCACGGCCAGGGCCAGGCTCGAAATAAGGGCAGTGTCCCACGAACCTCTCGAGGGGACCCCGTTCATCCAGGCTGGCACCTGTGGTCCTTCCGGCCCTCCGCGGCTCTGTTTTTAGGGAGGGTGAATATGGGAACCAAGGAGGGTCCTCCTTATGAAAAGAAGGACAAAAGTCTCTGAGGGAGAGAAAACTCAGAAGCTGAGGCGGTGAAAAGGAAGTGGTAAGGCCGTTCAAATTCGAGCAAGATCTAAGGAGCAAGATCTTAGGAAGTGTTGCCTGAGATGAAACAGACATATGACATGTAGAGGAAGGTCACCCTGAAGTCCTGGAGAGTCCTATCCCCACACACACCGAAGTCGACAGCTTGGCAGGTGGCAGCGCCTGGCGTAGGGCCGAGGGGAAGGGCATGTGGGCAGGCACTCCGTGTCCTGAGGGGCGGACAGGAAAGCGGCCAAGCCACAGACACAGACCCTCAGGGAGAAGGGACTCTGCCTGTATGACACCATGACGAGCCAGGCCCCAGTGCTCCGAGACTGTACTGTAACAGTTCTGTGCACCTGAGGGGCAGAGAGGACCAGTGTTAGGGACTGAATGTTTGTGCCCCCCACCACCAAATCCACAGGTTGAAGCCCCAGTCCCCAGTGTGATGTTTAGATGTGGTCGTGAGGGTGTGGCCTCCACAGTGAGGTTTGTGCCCTCATAAGAAGAGAGGCGTCGGAACTTCCTCTCTGCTCACATGCTCTCACCGAAGAAAGCGTGTGAGGGCAACATCAAGAAGGTGGCTGGCTGCCAGCCAGGATGTGAGCCCTCACCGAGAACCGAACCAGCCAGCACCTTGGTCTTCAACGTCCAGCCTCCAGAGCTGTGAGAAATGAACGTCTGTTGTTGACCCCGTCGGCAGTGTTTTGTTTTGCAAGTCTCAGCTGACTGAGACCACCAGTATCGCAGATCCGACTCCATAATCCTCACGACTAAAGAAGCCCCGGTTGCAGTGGGCCACTCAGACCCCCAGAGCTCCCCTCAGCTGGGTGCTGACGTCAGACAGAACCCCCTCCCACGAGGCTGTGGAAACCCTGGGGTGTCGTTTATTTCATTTGGGGATTTTGTTGTTTAGTTTTATTTTCACAACCTAGAGGCAGGAGGGCCTCCAGAAGGTAGACAACTGACTTCTGGCCACTCCCCAGGCGGGTGTTGGTGAGTCGTAAGAAAGAGACAAGGTTTCTTTGCACCCTAATTTAAGTGTCCTGCCCACAGGGTTTCCTGTTGGCTTGTTTGATTCCCCCATTTCCCTATAGTCCAGGGCAGCACCATGAGGAGGCTGAGAGCAGCTGAGATACAGGGGTCTGTCCCTGTTCCTTAAGACCCAGGGAGGGAGTCGGTGCCCCAGCGCTTGGATCCTGCCCCTCCCCACCGCCACCCCAGGGACGTCCAGGTTTAGGGCTCTGAGAAACCAGCTCAGTTCCAAAGGCACCTGGGGGAGTGTGTGGAGGTGACCACAGGCTCCTGATCTGCATGTCAGGACAAATAATCTTGTAGGGTCTCCATTTGGAAAGGAGGGGCAGGTGTGATAAAAATGGGGCCCTCCACGGGTGAATTTTGAATGAAGGGAGGGAAGAAAAGGTTGAAAGAATGTCACTTGGCCTGGGACAGTGAGAGGAAAGTCCTGCTCTCATAAAGCCCTTTGGAAGTGTTTTGGAGGAATTTTTAATTATAAATCAGGGAAAACTCCATCTCTTTGCTTTAAATAAATCGATTATAACTTTAAGACAGACATAGTCAAAGAGTACCTCTATTGTCTGTTTAAGATAACGTTAAGAAGCAACTTCGCATCTGCCACAGGGACCTGCCCCCTGCAGGTGACACACACACACACACACACACACACACACACACACACACTCTAGGTGCGGTGCACACGTGGCCCCTGGGAAGGAAGGGCCCACCCTGGCCTCACTGCACGTTTTATAGGGTTGACAAGTCCACAAGCTCAAGGGTCAAGGGAGCATAGACATTGGCGGACGCCACCAAGCCCCCTTGGCCTCTTGCAGGGCGATTCATAAGAGATGGGGGAGCTCCCCAACCCCCGGGGAGGGTTCTGAGCTGGCAGGGCAAGGTGGGAGGTGGCCACACCTCCACCCTCCTGTGACAGCAAGCAGTGTGGGTGGTGGGCACTGGGGACTGCGCTGGGCCTGCCATGGGAGACTGGCTGGTGAAGACTCAGTGTGCCACCACTTAGGGGACTAGCAGGGCAAATCCTGAACCACCTCCAGCCTCCTATCCTCCAGCAGAAAGCTAGACAAAAGACTGTGGATGCTCCCTCCCCTCGCACCGTGGGGCTGCTGTTTCTGGTGCTGCGAAGTCGGCCCCTCCGCCGCCTGCCCCAGAATAGTCTTGCCCTGTTGCTCCAGACACCTCCACCCCCCTTTGCTATTCTTTGCATTGGGAGTGAACTTCAGGTCTTTCTGAGCTTTGCTTCTCCGACGCTTTTACAAAACTTTGCTCTACTCGCCTTCTCTTAGACAAAGATCTTTGCTTCTGTCTTTCGTCCCTGTAAATTCTGAAGTCCTCAGAAACATCTGGGATGTTCCGGCGTTTCAGATGCCTCCGCTCCTTGAGGTCCTTATGGTGCTGTGGTTTCATCACTTGGGTTTATTTATTTATTTTTACGTGTTATTGATTTTTAGAGAAGAGAGGAAAGGAGAGGCAGAGAAACATCCGTGTGAGAACAAAGCATCCCCCGGCTGCTTCCTGCGGCCCTCTGCTAGGACTGATCAAGCCCTTGATCAATTGAACTGGGAATTGAACTGGCGACCTTCCTGGTGCCCGGGACATCACCCAACCCACTGAGCCACACGTCAGTTCAGTTTTAATGAGGAAGATGGTGACCTTGGGCCACGGGAGGCACCTGTGCCCTTCCGTAGGGGACAGATCTGCAGAGGTGGGAGCAGTGGGGGGCTCTGCGGGGTTTACAGATGTGGGGAAGCAGAACACTTGGGCCCCAGCTCGGAGTTTTCTCCGGACTCAGGGAGCTGCTCCCAGGGTCACACGTGTAAACAGAGAAGGAGGTCAGCGCTGTTTGGCCACTCCAGACACAGCGGGAGGAGAGAAGCCCTAGTGACCAGCGCTCATTTACATGCCTCTTCCCAGGGTGCCCAGCAGTACTTCTGATTCTTGTTGAAGGACATTTAACACTATCTATGGGCACGTGGATGCCTATAGAGCGTCTTAGAGGATACTTGTAATTGATACTATGAGTATAATCATTTACAAAGTATAACTGAAATTCCACTGTAATGTTGAAATGAATAAATTCTAGGACTTTAAATAGTTTAAGCAGCAGCAAAGTTGCCAGCTGGTCCGAAGGTAGTGAGTTATCACAAAAACTTGTTCGCAGTCAGTTACAGATTGATATTCCCTCAACTCTTCCTCCCTCCTCACTGCTGCACTTGACTAGTCTTTTGCAGAGTTGTCCCCCCCCAGCCCCTGTGAAATACAGCACTGTTCGTGTGTGTGGCTGTTGTTGTGTATGTGCCCGGACTGGGAATCTCACCCTCAACTCTCCCGTGTTCCCACGATGCTCCAACCCCCTGAGTCACCCAGCCAGGACGAAAGACTATGTGATCATACAACACTTAACAAAATTAGGAGACCTTTCAAAGTTGACAATTCTGTTGAGGTTTTGAAGATGGAGAAGTGGACATTCTCAAAGAGAAAACTTTTTTTTGCAGGAAGAAAAATCAAGTCCAAGAGTCTGATACCGGAGAAGAAGGCGGAGAAGCAGAGGGTATCTTGGGGCGCCCAGGTGGGGCCTCCGGGCCACTTTCTCATCCTGGTTCTGCGCTTAGCTTTTTGTGTAACCCCGAGAAAGCCTTCCAGCTCATCTGAAACTGGGGTCAGAACACGATTCTCTTTCCTCGTTGGTTAGGTGGAAGTGCAGTCCCCTACCAGCATTAGTACCTGGGCATTGCACTGTGGGACGGAGGCACAAATATGTATCTGATAAAGGAAACGATGTAGTTTGTCCCTACAGGGGCAGGCAACCCAAGGCACCCTGAGATCATTGGATTTCCCCAGCACTTCCACGAGTCTCATCGTGTTTAGTCTGGCAGCAACCCCACAGGGGGTAAGGCAGTGTTCCGAGCACCACTCTAGGGCTTGGGGCGACCAAGGGCTCCCCGTGTTCTCAATCTGCAGATCTCGCCCCCTTTCTTGTACACCTCACTGCTTCCTAGTTAATGGGCACCCACGGAGAAGGCAAACCACCTTAGTCACAGTGGACTGTTCGAGCCAATTGGTGTCGCCGATTACACCAGCAACAGGACCATCTGAGGAGTGAGTGGCAGTAAGCGACGTTGTGAGAGAGTAACAGTCCGTCTGCACAGCCATTGTTCTGTGTTTGCCATAGAAAACCCTTATGCTTGTGTTGTATTTCACAAGGTGCAACGTATTTTTATATTATTTATTTCACTTAATATTGTTTATAGCCCAGTTAGGTAGTATGGCAGACATGATCATTTTACAGTGAAGAAACTGAGCTTCTGAGAGATCAGATGGGCAGCTCAAAGCCAGGCAGAGGTCATTCCTTGCAGGGCCAGAATAACCTTTCTTCTTTGAGAGTTATCTCTGCTACCTCACAATGTAACACCCACAGCAAAACAGTGACAACAAAAGGAAACCAATTGCTGTGGTGTCCCAGGCAGTAGAAACAGAGAGAGAGAGAGAGAGAGAGAGAGAGAATAGATAATAAAATGTATGTATGCATGGGTGGCGGGGTCAGCTCTTTTCTAAGATTTGTGTGACTAAGAGTTGCCAGATAAAGTACAAGATGCTTAGTCAGATTTGAATTTCAGAGAAGTCATTTTTTAACGTGCGAATAGCCCAAACATTGCATCGTATATCCTGCAATCACTGCATACACCATAATTTGAAGCCAAAATAATCTTGATTTTCAAAAGCGTGCATTTAAGAAAAGAACAGGGATATTTTTTTAACCCCAAATCTGTACGTTTTACTGGAAAAACAAAGCTTAGTGGACCCAAGGTGTAAGCCAATACCATGAACCTCCTTCTCCTATTTCATGCCTCACACTGCTAACAGGAAGGTGCCCAAACCTCTTCTCAAGGAACACTCCAGGGACAAGGGGATCTCCCCAACGCTGAAGGTGGTGCTGTCCACTTGTCTCCACTTGTCTTGAAAAGACAGTTCTCCTCATTCACCCACGCAGCAAAAGGCCAGTCAAGTGAAGCAGTGGGAGTGGAGAAGGAACAAAGAAATCTGTAACTGGCTGTGATCAATTAATTGTAGGCACCACTGCACTCGGACCAGCCAAAGGTAGGTAGCTCACCGCTGCGTATATAAAGCTCTAAGATCTTATCCTCTTTACACTTGTGGTGATTATTTATAGGCACGGTATTTTTCAAAGTATGACTCTACGCGTCATAAATAAACCATATACTTTAAAAATAAAAACATTCAACATGGGAACTTTCTAAAAAAGTATTCTTTCCCTCCCAATGGAATTGAAGGAATACCAGACACTCCTCTTGGAGCATTGTGGGGGATTTGTATGCAAAACGAGACTGGGGTTTCTCCGGGTGGACTGTAGCCACAGAGCTACCGTAAATCTCAGAAGCGCGGGGCGTGGCCTTGGGAAGGACGCCCGCCGAGCTGGGCCTGGGTCAGCCCCGGGAGACGGCCATCTCCCGTCTAAACAGAAGGGAGGGCAGGTGAATTTTGTCCACCGAGGATGCAACAAGAACTGCATGGTCAGCAGGAGGTTTTTAATGATCGCACGGAGAAAAGGCGCACTGCAACCGCAGGCAGAAGCCTGCACGAACTTGCCCGGTTTTTCCCAGCAGCCGCCCCAGCACCAGAGGCGCCTTTCGAAGCGCACGTGCTTTGTTTTCCTGAGGCTCAGCCGAGGCCGGGAGGGTCGCTCCGGACCCGAAGAGCGCAGGGTGACCGATGGACACGCAGCGCAGCTTTCGGGCCTTTTCATGTTCAGGGTCAGCAGCAGGTACCAACTATCTGACCCCCGGAGCGGGTCATTTTGAACATTCCTCCGTATGACAAAATTATTTTCAGTAATAGTCATATAATAATCAGTAATAATCGCTGCTTCCTGCGTCCGACCTTTAGTTTTAAACAAGCAACGAAGAAGTTAAAAAGGAAGAAATTTCCATTTGAAAAGATTTTTTAAAAACTCAAATATTTCATGTATGAATGAAAATTTGCACTTTCCAAATAAAAATATTACACCTTTAAGTTCCTTCTGCTCCCATTTTAAATTTTTAATTAAACAAGTTTAAATTTAATTTTAAAAACCAGTTTAGCCCTTGCCAGGTAGCTCAGTTGGTTAGAGCCTTGTCCTGACACCCAAGGTTGCAGGTTCGATCCCCTGTACAGCATACAAGGCTCAACCAATGAAATGCATCAATAAGTGGAACAACAAAACGATATTTCTCTCTCTGTCTTCCTTCTTCTCTCTCTCAAATCAATAAACAAATTTAAAATTTTATTTAAAAAAAAACAATTTATATCAACTTATTTTAAAATTAAACTCTATATTTGCCCAGCCAGTGTGGCTCAGTGGTTGATCAAGAGGTCACTGGCCAGGGCACATGCCCAGGTTGTGGGCCAGATCCCCAGTGGGGGCATGTAGGAGGTGGCCAATCGATGTTTCTATCTCTCCCTACTTCTCCCTTCTTCTCTCTCTAAAATCAATAAAGAAAATAAATTAAACTCTAAATTCATTTACATTGATTTAAACAAAAATTCCAAGTGGTGACATACAATGACAGAAATGAAGTAACTCAAGTTCTGCTTCTTTTCTGAACTGTCTAGGGTTAATAGGGAAGGGCAGGGGAGAGAGAGAGGAACATCTGTTGTCTCCAGCACATCCCTGGGAGTGGGAATCCAACCAGCATCCAACTAACAGAGCCACAGGAAGAGGGGCATTATTTAAATATTATTGATTTTTAGAGATAGAAGAAGGGGAGAGGGAGAGAGAGAAACATCAATGATGAGAGAACATGAATTGGCCGCCTCCTGCATGCCCCCACTGGAGACCAGGTCCACAACCTGGGCATGTGCCTTGACCGCAAATCGAACCACCAACCTCTTGGTAGATCCACACTCAACCAGGGAGCCACACCAGCTGGGCAAGAGGGGCCTTATTAACATACATCTGATCACCCCAGCCCTGAGCCAGGGGAGCAAAGCTGTCTTCAGTACTGTCACTGTATTCTGTCCTTGCCTCCATCCCCTGAATCCCATGATTTACCACCACCTTGCAGCCCATTCATCAGGAATAGCGGTCAGGGGTGGGAAACCTTTTTTCTGCCAAGGGCCATTTGGATATTTATAACATCATTCTCCGGCCATACAAAATTAGCAACTTAAAAATTAGCCTGCTATATTTGGTCAGGCTAATTTGGTGAAGGTATGAGGTTAGCTGGTATTGATTTCGCAGCACTTACATGGCCCGCGGGCCAAACGTTCCCCACCCCTGCACAGTCCAAGGCCTGGAAAATTTTGTATATTATAGTTAGTGAGTTTTTTGAAATGTTTATTCACCGAATTGTTCATTTATATTAAAAACACTTATTATCGTCCTGGCCAGTTTGGCTCAGCGGTTAGAGCATCGGCCTGCGGTCTGGAGAGACCCGGGTTCAGTTCCCGCTAAGGGCATGTACGTCGGTTGCAGTTTGTCCCCGGCCCTGGTTGGTTGTGCGGGGGTGGCAGCCACTTTCACGTCGATGTTTCTCTCTCTCTCTCTCTCCCCCTCCCACTCTCCCCCTCCCACTCTATCTGTACAAAAAAATGGAAAAATGTCCTCCGGTGAGGATAAAAAAAAAACACACTTATTATCGCCCTGGCTGGTTTGGCTCAGCAGTTAGAGTGTCAGCCCGTGGACCAGAGAGATTGGGTTCGGTTCTCGCTAAGGGCATGTACTTCGGTTGCAGTTTGTCTCCAGCCCCGGTTGGGATCGTGTGGATGGTGGCCAGTCGATGTGTCTCTCTCATTAATGTTTCTCTCTCTCTTTCTCCCTCTCTTCCTCCCTCTCTCCCTCCTGCTCTATCTGAAAATAAACGTAAAAAAATTATCTATGAAATGGTTTGGGTGCTAGGCATGCATGGGCGAAAGAACTCGGGAAATGCTTAACTCACGTTAACTGGAGAAATGCTTACTCTCTAGTTGGGGATGATGAGACTATAAAGCCGTAGGTAACAAGATAAAGTCAACCCAGGAACTCTGCCCGGATAGGGTAGGGTGTTTGTGCTAAAGGGAGTGGCTAGGGGCTCAAAGAGGGATCAGAGAGGTGGGCCCTTGAAGCGAGCATCTCTCCAAGGGGTCAATTTTCATGCTGGCCACTGGAAGCAAGACATTTGATATCCAGATCAACACAGTTATTGGTCCTCGAGGGAGCACTAAAGAACAATCTGAAGGTCCCGGAGGTGTGCACACTGCTCTCGCTGTGCGGGCCTCTCCTACACACACTCACACATGCTCACACATGCACGGGGGAGCAGAGGTCACCATCTAGGCAACTGAGCAAACACTGCTCAGATAAAAGAGGCAAGGGGGTTTGGGGAGCAATAGCAGTTGGCCTTAATTACTGAGGTATTTGCTCTAATTATTTCCTGTAACTGGGTCTGTGAGTGGAAATCATGATGAAATTTGGACTAGAGACTATCTAAAATGGTATTTCTGGGATTCAGACTGCTCCCATCGCCCTTGTTATTTATTTTCTTTGCTTTGTTCTAATGGCCAGTCTCCTTCTTCTTTTTTTTTTAATATACTTTTTCTTTATTGGTTTTAGAGAGAGAAGAAGGGAGAGGGAGAGAGAGATGGAAACATCTATGAGAAAGGAACTGATTGGCAGCCTCCTGCATGCCCCCTGGGGATCAGGCCCATAACCTGGGCATTTGTCCTGACAGGGAATCGAACCGGCAACCTCTTGGTGCATGGGTCGATGCTCAACCGGTGAGCCACACCAGCAGGGCACCAGTCTCATTCTTAAGGAGAGAAAGATGATTCCAGCTTTATCATTATTTTTACTATCATTACTATTGTAAACTAAAGCAAACAGAATAGGATCAAGGAAAGACTTTCGGATTTTCCCCTTGTGGCCCCACACTTTAGCTCTCATCCCTAAACTCCTCTAAACAAAGAGGTTAAGCCTGAGGTGCAGAGAGATGCTTAGAGGCAGACAGCAGACAAATATTTGCCCCTGGACGTTCGATAACCGTGACCACAAGGACACCCTTGATCCTCAGAAGAGACAATCAGGTGAGACTGTACCTGGTCCCCTGAAAACTGCTACTCCCTTCTGAGCAGTCACCCTCCCTTTCTTCCCCCAGGCTGTCACCCGTGACAGTGACACCGTGCTGGCCCCATCTCACAGGGCTACTACAGGAAAGGTGTGCTCCAATCCCAAAAGCCATAGGAAACTGGCATTTAGGCTCAGTACAGGAGAAATGATCGAATCTGCAAAAGCACATTCATGGTGAAACAAACAAAACAAAAAGACTGTGCAGTCGTTATTCAACTTAGAAAAAGAATTCTCTTGTTCTTGGTTGTTCTTAAGTACATTTATTTGGGAATGTTTCCTCCCCAAGTGAATAATTTGCAAACATCTTTTGAATTGGATACAAAATCAGACCATAAAAGCCAGTCTAATTTAGCAGTGGGGGGGTTAGTGACACTAACTTTAGTAAGTTCTGATAACCCACTACTATCGGACCAGCCAAAAAAAGTGCTTTCACTTTCATTATATAAATCTCTGAAGTAGCTACTCTAAATAAGTTAGGATGAGGTGTTTTTATAGTTTTCAAAAAATAGTTAATGCTATATGCACCACACGATATAATGCTACAAAAAAGCGACACATTGCCTGGTCATTTTCCTTGGATTTCAAACAGGTTAACACAAACTGATATTCAAAATAAATGTAGTTGCATGATGGGAAATAGAAACAAATGACCAGATGGAAGCCTCCTGTCATCCACAAAAACCATGAGACATTCAGGGATCACAGAAAAAAAAAAAAAATGTGCTTGGGCCAAATGTTTAGCAATAAAAATATAAGACTTTTAATGTCAACAAAATGAGCTTTGATTTTTTTTTAAATCGTCTTCCTATGATTTGCAAAATACCTTCCTGACTCAAAGCAGCAGATGGCAGTGATACACAGAAGATTGGCTGTCCGTCCTCTGTATACAGAGCTCTGGCCAGAGAGCTTCTCAGCCAAGAATGCATCTAATACTCTTCATACTTATTTTCTAGACCTTTCCCTCTTTCCCTAGTAATCCTGAACAGTTACAATCAATCAAATAATTATGCCAAATTTAATATGACCATATCCTTTACCTTTAAGAAAGACTGCTGCTGCTTTGTAGAAATTGCCCTAAGATGCTGAAAATAGACTTTTACCAAAAATTTTGTTAGGGGAGGTCAAAGCCCACTCAGTGATTACCCATAAGCACCCTCACCACCAAGTTGCGGGTAAGAAATCCTGCATTACCTTGACCAGTGTGGCTCAGCGGTTGGAGCATCAGCCTGCGGACCAGAGAGTCTCAGGTTCGGTTCCCCCTAGGTCACATACTAAAAAAAAAAAAGCAATTCCACATTAAGCAGAAGAAAAGGAATGAGAAGGATTAGAAAACAACCAATAAATAGTTATAATCTTTGCCTGTCAAGTCTTAATTTTTCTGTGTTAAAACATTTCTATTTCAAAATACTACATGTTAAAGGGAATTGAAGTTTTTTCAAGGACAGAAGGAAACATGTTCAATTCATTTATTTAAAGACGATGTGAAAAATAAAATAAAGACAGTGTTGTGTAGTGGGGGCGGCATCGGGAGAAGGGTGTGGGGGGAGGAGGAGAAACATCTGTAACAACAACAAAAAGACAATGTTGTGTAAATAACCATGCAGGTGAGACTTGGATTTCACAAAACCCAGGAAGTGAGTTTCAGATGGCCGGGACTGAGACTGCACACATACCACGTCAAACAGGAGCCTCACAGGTGCTGAGATAAGGTCCTAAAACTGCATCCAGGAGACACTCTGGAGATGAGCACTGCTGAGACCCGGGGTCTGCGGAGGCGGTGGGAGGGTGGACCTCAAAACCAGCCTGCCAACCCGTGGGTGTGGCTCCATGGTTGAGCGGCGACCCATGCACCAAGAGGTCGCAGGTTCAATACCCGGTGAGGGCACATGCCCAGGTTGTGGGCCTGATCCCCAGCTGGGGTCATGCAGGAGGCGGCCAGTTAATGTTCTCTCTCATCGATGTTTCTCTCTCTCCTTCTCCTTTCCTTTCTCTCTAAAATCAATAAAGAGGAAAACAAACAAACAAACAAACAAACTAGACTGCCTTACAGTTGGGTTTGGCCCACCTGGGTAAACAGCACCTCTTTAGTAAGATGGGCCATTGGGTCCCAGGGGTGAAAACTTTTCATGTGCTAACTTGTGCTGTTCTTCAGACTATGCTGGGAACCCATCCACGGCCTCTGGTGAAGTTTAAATTCCCTACTTTCTCTGGGTTCTGTCTTCCATAGGCTCTTTTCTGCAGGCTGTCCCTAACCTTGGCCTTGACCTGTGCTGTTCTGGCATCCACCCTGTCGGCAGAGCAGGGAAGGGGACAATTACTTCAGAGGAGTCTGGACAAAAGCATTTCAACCAACTCTGTCTGACCATTTATCTGGTATAATTTTTCCCTTTAAAATCTCTGAACCTGCCTGTCTGGTGTAGTCGGTGGATGGAGCGCCCTCCCATGGACTGGAGGTCCCGTTTGGGTTCCCAGTCAGGGCACCTGCCCAGGTTGGGTTGTGGGCTGGATCCCCAGTGGGGGGCGTGCAGGAGGCGGCCAATGGATGTTTCTCTCTCTCATCCATATTTCTATCTCTCTCCCTTCCTCTCTCTCTAAAAAATCAATAAAAACATTTAAAAAATAAAATAAAAATCTTAGCCTAGGAAAGAAACAAATGCCTCTTCTAAAATGCACAGGAGAATATAACTATACACAACCAGCGTTACCTTTGGGTAAAGGTCACAAAGGAGTATGGGGAAAATGGCCATGGTTGTGCCGTGGGGACAGAATGCCGGGTAGACCTCTCTCTCTCCCTTTTAATGCACGCGGCCTTTGGGGGAAGGTGATAAAAATGTCCTCAAACTAGATTATGGTGATGGTTGCACAACTCTGTCAAGTTACTAAAAACCATTGAATTCCGTGGCACACAAATGACACCTCAAAAGAGTTCTTTTCTAAACTTTTACTGTGTTCTTACATGATTTTTAGCATTGAGTGAAACATTAGAAATGAAAGGAAAGCAGCAATGGGAATGAGGTGCTTTGTTATTTTCGTCACCCGAACACCTGTCGCAGGCCCGCTGGGTCCCGGTAAGTGCCTGGAAGAGGCCAGGAAGATCAAGAACACCCAGTCTTCTGGGAATTGAACTGAATGCCGAACTCACGGACTCTGGGTGGCCAACTGGTTCAGGGCCAGGCTGGTCAAGTTTCATCACCTGGATCCTGAAACTTGGCTCATTCTGGCGAGGAATCGCTCAGATCTGTGTCAGCAAGAAAGGAAGCACCCCAGTGTGGGGACCAGCCTTGGGGTGGGGAGGAGGCGCTACTCACAGGGCTGCTGCAAGTGCAAAGCTGCATGGGGGTTGTTGGGGACATGGGCGGGTCATCTGAGCCATCAGGGCATTGGCTGAACCAGGGAAATGGGAAGAGTCGTCTTGTCTTGTACTTGGCCACATGAGTCACCCGGAGGTGATGAAGCACAGTGGGGCTTTGTTCTGAAGTGGTACCTCTCGAACACCCCAGCCTGACACCCCTCTCCCCCTTTATTCCACATTCCACTGTCACGTGGCCAACCCTCTCACCGGCCACACAAACCACACCTCACAGGCTTCCCTAAAAGTATCTTCGAGAATCATCTCTCCCCGCAAGCCTGCCTCCCTTGTTTCTCTTCTCCCCTCAGCCAGAAGGAATCTTTTCTCCTCTGAACTCCAATCAAGTTTTATTGTTTTGGTTTTTTTTTAAAGTAACTTTTTATTTTATTTTATTTTGTACGTGCCCCTAGCAGGAACCGAACCCAGTACTCCCTGGTCCGCAGGCTGACGCTCCAACCACTGGGCCAAAGCGGCCAGGGCTCCAATCCAGTTGTATCCGCATACTCCTCCCACAGCGCTTCAGTTTCTTAGCTGTGTCATAATTATGGAGTCCCGTCCAGAAAGCACCCTCCAGGATGTCATCCCAAATGCCCTCTTTCCCCGGCATCTTTTGGCGCAAAAGTTTAGAGACAACAGGGGCTTGGCCCTTTGCAGTTTTCCTCTCTAAAGCAGTAGTTCTTCAAATCTTTTAAGGGTTGGCCTAGCTGGTGTGGCTCAGTGGCTGGGCATCGACCCAGGCACCAGGAGGTCACCAGTTCGGTTCTGGTCAGGGCACATGCCCAGGTTGTGGGCCTGATCCCCAAGGGGGGGCATGCAGGAGGCGGCCAATTGAGGTTCTCTCTCATCAATGTTTCTCTCTCTCTCTCCTCCCTTCCTCTCTCTAGAATCAATAAAGAAAAACATTTTTTAAAATCTTCTAAGGATTGTCACATCACTGTTGAGAGTTAGGCATCTATGTCCACAAAATCGCGTACATTCTCAGATGCAGAAACATTCGGTGCACATTGTCGGGGTGTTCATACACCCTACGCCTGACTTTGAACCGAGGTTAAGAAAATCAGATCTAAACCTGAGGCATGCAGATGGCTCGGGGCAAAAATAGGACAAGGATGTTGCTTCCTCCAGCCTTTTCTCCACCCCTCTCTGTCCCCCTGTCCCACCTGGAGCTGCCCACTGTAGGAAGTAGCGCCCCAGGCTCCAAAATGACCCCTCTTCCCAGCTACGGAAACCCTTTTGCCCCCAGACTGCATCCAACAATTGGAAACGTTTTGAGTACATTTTATACATCTACTTGAGAGATGATGTGTGCAGATTTACAATAGAGAATTATTAAGACTGGGTGGTACAAAGAAACATTCTTACGTGTAAATGTCCGAGGGAAAACAAAACAAAATGCTCACACTTGTGGACGAATTATATGGGAATAACAATAAAGGACACTGAAGATCACAGGTGTGACATATTGGACTAGTGCCTGGTTTTCCTCTGTTATGTGTACACTAGATAGTGTTACAGAGCCGTCTGTGCGATAATAATAAACCTCATTCCTTTGCTGCAGCCGCTCAGGTAGTTAAAATAAAAGAGCAGAGGAAACAAGTTCCCATGCAGTGTGAATAACCCCACCTACACACCGATATCTGATTTCCGTGGGATTCCCCAAAGCCAAAATGAACCTGGAAAGGGACTCGAAGTAACTAGCGTGCCACAGGCCTCCTGCAAAGCTGAACTGTGGGTTTCTTAGCATCGCTTTCCAACTTGAAAAAGGAAAAAGTCAGATTGAACCATTTCCGCCGTGTTCCTTCCAAGTCAGTCTCCTCTTGGGCTTTGAAGACGCATGTGTTATTCACAGGCAAGGATCCTGACGGGTGTGGGCACGGGGACAGCTCCGAGGGTCGGCCTGTGGCTGAGGGGGGCTGCAGGACTGGCAACGTAAGGGCTCTGGGACCAGAGTGTGGAGCTGACTGCCCCCTGCCTCACAGCCTGGGAAGGTCCAGGTCTCAGCATTTGGAAGTTTCCATCGGGATAGGTTCCACCTGGGACCTGCCTCGCAGCTGTCATGCTGAGGCCCAGGCAGGGCAGGAAAGTGAGGAGCCAGAGCCACAGACCGCAGGGAACAGCCAGCCTCTGTGCTTGGCTCGTCCTGGTCCTGGTCCTGGGGAGGTGATCACTTCTGCAGAATCTTCTGGTGTCTGGTGAGTCAGCTGCCCAGCGCCGGCCTGAAACAGATGCACTTTCTGTGTTCTGGTTTGGGCAGGTTGACTCTGGCAGAGCTTTGCAGGGTTTTTAAATCATATTTCTTTCTCCTCCGGACTGGGTGCTTTGTTTCTGCCAAACCTGTGGCCCGGATCCGTGGACACACCCCTCTGTGGCAGTCTCCTTGTCCAGGCGGCGGGTGGGGTGGGGGCTGGGCCGCTTTGGGTCTGTGTTTGTCCCCACTCTGCCACTCCTTGCTGTGGGCAAGCACTTTGTCTCTTTGGGTCTCGCTCTCCTCCGCTGTACAATGGGGATGAGAGCAAGTTCAGGCCCCGAAGACCGGAGGTGTGGCTGTGAGGGACCTGCTGGGGACCTGTTAGCACCACTGCTGTGCCTGTGGCCGCCATGCTTACTCATCTTTCTCCTCTCGGCTTCGAAGTCAGCTCAGAAATGGCCCTGTTCAGGGCTGTTGGTGAGAACTGTATTATTGTGTCACCGTGGAGTTTCCTTTGCTTTCAGTGCATCTCGGTAGCATCTGCGTTCCCACCACAGCCCTTTCTTGCACCCCTCTGGGCCCTCAGAGCAGAGCCTCAGGTGTGCGTGGTGGAACCATGGCCCAGGTCCAGAGTGGGTGGAGGGAAACAGAGTTGGTGGATGAGACACCAAGACTGGCCAGGGGCACAGGTACTGGCAGGAGAAGCAGCTTGGGAACGGAAGAGCAGGTCACAGAGAGGAGCAGGTCACAGGGAGGAGCAGGTCACAGGGAGGAGCAGGTCACAGGGAGGAGCAGGTCACAGGGAGGCGGGCCCAGGGGAGGCGGCCGCCGGGTGCCTGGCTCTCAGAGAAGGTACAGGTTTCTCTTCTGCTCCTAGAATCCTTGCAGAGTCCGATACTGTCGCTTCTGCCAAAACGATGTTCAACTGTGCAATGGAGCAGCTATCATGGCTCGGAAATAGAGAGCAGGTGATAATCATTATCGTTATAGTAGCTAAATAGCATTAATTGAGCTCTTGCCGATCGGGACTGTGCCGAGTATAATTGTTTTTTCTCCTAATCATTCTCTGAGGTAGTACTATTGTTATGCCCATTTTTTTTTTCTTTTTAAAAAATTGAGATACAATTCATATATAACGTTATATTAGTTTCAGGTGTACAACATAATGGTTTGCTATTTGTAGCAAAATGATCACTACTATATTAACATCTGTCACCTCACTTAGTCACAATTTTTTTCCCTATAATGAGAACTTTTATGATCTACTCTTAGAATTTTTCAGATACACAGCACGGTATTATTAACTGTAGGCACCATGCTGTAACAGTACACCCCCATGACCACCTTATTTTATAACTGGAAGTTTGTACCTTTTGCCCACCCCCAGCCCCCACCACTACGCCGTTCTCTGCATTTATGAGCTCCAGTTTTGTTTTGTTTTGTTTTAGGTTCTACATATATGTGAGATCATACAGTATTTATCATTCTCTGCCTGACTTATTTCACTTAGCATTAGCATAATGCAGTCAAAAGTCCATCCATTTTGTGGCAAATGGCAAGATTTCCTTGTTGTTGTTTTATGGCTAAATAATATTCATATATATGGATATAGATCTCACACTTTTTTATCCATTCATCCATCAGTGGATGCTTAGGTTATTTCCATGTCTTGACTATTGTAAATAAGCTGCAGATATCCTTGTATATCTGCATGGGGGTGCAGATATCTTTCTGAGTTAATGTTTGTTTTCTTCAAATAAATACCCAGAAATGGAATTGCTGGATTATATAGTAGTTCTTTTTTTTTCTTTATTGATTTTAGAAGGAGAGGGAGAGAGATGGAAACACCAATGACAGAGAACATCGACTGGCCGCCTCCAGCATGCCCTGCACTGGGGATCAGGCCCACAATCTGGGCATGTGCCCTGACCGGGAATTGAACCAGCGACCTCTTGGTGCATGGGTCGACGCTCAACCACTGAGCCACACCTGCCAGGCTAGTAGTTCTATTTTTAAGTGTTTTTCTTTTCTTTTCTTTTTTTTTTTTATCCTCATCCGAGGATATTTTTCCATTTTTTGTACAGACGGAGTGGGAGGGAGAGAGAAGAAGAGAGAGAGAGGGAAACATCGATGTGAAAGGGACACATCGAGTGGCTGCCACCCGCATGACCAACCAGGGCCGGGGACACACTGCAACCGAGGTACATGCCCTTAGCGGGAACCGAACCTGGGTCTCTCCGGACCGCAAGTGGATGCTCTAACCGCTGAGCCAAACCGGCCAGGGCTTTTTAAGTGTTTTTCGATGTGACTGTACCAATTGACATTGTCACCAACAGTGCACCAGGGTTCTCTTTTCCCCACATCCTCACCAACACTTATATATTTTTTTATAATTCCTTTTATTTAAATTTTTTTTTCCTTTATTGATTTTAGAGAGAGGAAGGGAGGGAGAAAGAGATAGAAACATCAACGAGAGAGAACATCAATTGTCTGCCTCCTGCATGCCCCCCTCTGGGGATGGGACCCACAACCTGGGCATGTGCCCTACTGAGAATCCAACCAGCGATCTCCTGGTGCATGGTGACGCCCAGCCACTGAGGCATGCGGGACAGGCTTATTTCCTGTGTTTTTGATCATAGCCATTCTAACAGCTGTGAAGTGCTACCTCACTGTGGTTTTGATTTGTATTCCCTGATGAGTCCTGATGTTGAGCATCTTCTCATGTACCTGTTGACCATCTGTATGTCTTCTTTGGAAAAATGTCTGTTCAGATCCTCTGCCCATTTTTTAATCAAATTGTTTATTTGGTCCAGCTGGTGTGGCTCAGTGGTTGAGCAAGGACCTATGTACCAAGAGGTCGCCGGTTTGATTCCTGGTCAGGGCAGAAGGCGGCCAACTGATGTTCTCTCTCATCGATGTTTCTATCTCTCTCTAAAAAAACAATAAAGAAAATAAATTTTTTTTAATTTAAAAAAATTAATTTCAAATTATTTGTTTGTTTGCTGTTGAGTTATGAATTCTTTATGTACTTTGAATATATGATTTGAAGGTGTTTTCTCCTATTCAGTAGGTGGTGTTTTCATTTTGTGGATGGTTTCTTTCGCTGTGCAGAAGCCTTTTGGTTTGATGTAGTCCCGTGTTTATTTTGCCCTTGCTTTGGTGTCAAATTTTAAAAACCATTGCCAAGACCAATTTCAAGGAGCTTACCGCCTATGTTTTATTATACCCATTCTAATAATGAGAAAACTGAGCCTCAAAATACTAACTTCTTTCTGTATGATCACACTGCCGGCAAGTGGCAGAAATGGAATCTGCTGAGGTGTGTCTTAGCTCAGGTGACAGTAACAAACTCCGCAGACCGAGTGGCTTAGACAACAACTCACATGGTGGGGTGGGGAGTGGAGAGGAAGAGAGGAGAGGGGAGAGGGGAGAGGGGAGAGGGGGAAGAGGGAAGGAGGGAGGGGGAGGGGAGGGGGGAGGGGAGAGGAGGAGAAGAGATCACCCTCTTATGTCTCTTCTTAGAAAGGCACCCATCCCATCCATGAGGGTTCCACTCTCATGACCTAATCACCTCCCAAAGGCCCCACCTCCAAAAATATCATATTTGGGATTTGGGCTTCAATAGATGAATTTTGGGGAACATAAACATTCAGCCCATAGCAGGGTGGCAACAGCCTTTTGGTTTTAACACATCAGCCTTCTTAGGCATTCATGACTTTTCTCCGTGTGTGGCATTTAGACCAAGACACCTGCAGTTAAGTCATTGGGTCCTGACAGCACCTAGGGGGTAGAGTGCAGTGGTCATTTAGTCAGGAGCATCCATTGAGAATCTGCACACAGAAAGCTACAGACATGTGACCTAACCCTGCTGGGTCATCCCTTTTATTACCTCCCAGAGGAGGCAAATGGAAAAGACAAGTTATTTCAAGGAAAGCAACGCAGAGATTATGCCAGATCTGCAGCTCTCTCTTCCCCATGGTGCAGTGATTCTGTGTGGCCCATAGACCTCTGTCCCCTGCTGTAGGGTTCTTTCTACCAACCTCTTAGCCGTGAGCACATCCTGCTGAGCCTGAGGCCAGCAGGACAGTGGCCTGGATTTCCCATCAGCGGTCGTCAGTCAAAAATTGCAGATTTTGTTTTCTTGGAAATATATTCTTTCACCATTAACATATAATATGTATCACTATCATTTTATGTAAGTTTTTTTCTGTAGTCATTTTCACAAACTGAATGACCTACCGTGGACATTGAATTGTGCTTATAATTTTCTTTAAAAAGCAATAGAAGCTCTTTATGTAAGCTGCGAATAGTGTCTTTCCTTGGAAATTCCACAGGCTGGATGTATATTTCCACACATCCACCACACTTGAGGGGGATGGGCACTGGGCTTGGCGTCAGGAAACCGGAGCTGAGTCCCAGTTGAGTCACTTGTCCCCACTGTGCATCTCAACTGTGCGACAGGGACCTTACATCATACTTTGGTGTTACTTTGTACTTGAGAGAGACTCAGTGGCAGGTCAACCCCATAATTGACTCAGTGACAGAGGTCAATTTTCTTGGGTGTTTCTTGCCACCATGCTTGTCAATAGCAGGGACCAGTAGATTTGCTGGCAGCCTCCTATTCTAATGGTGGTATTTACGCTTCCACGTGAAGGTAGAAAAAAGAGCCCAGGGGTTAGCTCCCAGATTGTGGAAGCCTTTCTGACTCCACGTTCTTAGGGATTGGAAGACATGTGTTTGATCCCTGGCTAGTTTGGTTCAGTGGTCAGAGCGTTGGCCCAGCGACCCAAAGGGTCTCAGGCTCACTTGCAGTCAAGGACAAGTACTCGGCTGTGCTTTGTTACCTGCGGGAAGCAACCAATCCATGTGCTCGAAGTTTTTCCCTCCGTGCCCCCTGACCTCAACTCTATCTGAAGATACTTGAGAAACAGTATCCTTGAGTGAGGATTTACATACATACATACATACATACATACATACATACAAGATGTGCACTTGAATAAAAAAGTTCCTGCGTGCAGTTATGTATGTTGCTAAATAATGTATAAATGGATATCAAGCAAGTCACCATTTTTATTTATTTATTTTAAAATATGTTTTTAGCCCTGGCCGGTTTGGCTCAGCGGTTAGAGCATCCACCTGTGGTCCAGAGAGACCCAGGTTCGGTTCCCGCTAAGGGCACATACCTCGGTTGCAGTTTGTCCCCGGCCCAATCATGTGGGTGGCAGCCACTCGATGTGTCCCTTTCACGTCGATGTTTCTCTCTCCTTCCCACTCTATCTGAACAAAAAATGGAAAAATGTCCTCGGTGAAGATTAAAATAAATAAATAGCCCTGGCCTGTTTGGCTCAGCGGTTGGGGCCTTGACCTGTGAACCAGAGTCCTTGGTTCGGTTCCCACTAGGGGCAAGTCCAGAAAAAAAAAAAAAGAAAAAAATAAGTAAATAAAAAAAAATGTTTTTATTGATTTCAGAGAGAGCACAGGAGAAGGAGAGAGAGAGAAACATGGGTGGGCTGCCTCCTGCATGCCCCCCACTGAGGATCATGTCGACAAGCACATGGAGTGGTTGCCACGCGCACAACCCAACCAGGGGGTTGGGGACAAACTGCAACGGAGGTACATGCACTTAGTGGGAACCGAACCCGGGTCTCTCTGAGCCGCAGGCCAGCGCTCTAACCGCTGAGCCAAAGCAGCCAGCAAAAGAAAACAGGGCAAGTCACCCTTTTTAAACTATATGGTCCCATAACTAGTTGTCTTGGAACTCATCCAAGTGGTCAAGCTCAAGACCAATCCTCAGTCCTGCTGCGCTTCGCGGATATTCCGAGCAGTTCGGAGTTGTTGAAAGGTTGGCTGCGTCAGCCTGCAGATCGGAAACTGAGCACCTTCTGGCGCCTGTATGACTTCCGAAGCCAACGTAGAGCCTGTCTACAGCTGATACCATGGATCCTTGGACATGGAAACTTCATTCATGAAAATGTTTTTTGTTGTTTAAATAAGCAACACCTTATGGACAAGGCATTGTGAGGTTCATGAAACGGAGACAGTTGTGTTCTCACCACCAAGAAGGTTCTAATCTACTTGGGGACATACACCACACTTATGAATTATTATGAAATAACAAACAATATGTTAAGTGGCAACATACAGTAAAGGTATAAACAAGGTCTTTGGTGGTCGAGAGGAGGAAGGACCTTTCTCTTGGTTATAGCCAGAGGGGATACACTCTCAGAGAGGGCAGAAGAAAATGAAAGGGAAAGGAAGTTTATTGTTGTGGGAACCCTCTGCAGCAACTCCTAAGTTTTGAGGTCCGTGACTGGGTGGCTGCCATAAAGCTCTCTTCCCAGAAGCCAGGCTCCAAATCTGTCATGAGCTTTGCTAACACTGGTGTTAGACCGATCGGATGGGGTTAGCCAAATGCATGAAAAGTTCTACCCAAAGTCTGATATGTTACTAATTTTTTTTAAAAAAAGAAGTCATCAGGTTTTACATAGAAACCAAAACTTTACTTGCTCTTTTGGGCTTATGCCTCCCTAAATTTGACCAAAGACAGATGCTTTGATGTCTTTTCCCTTCTCTTACAGGAAAATGTAGGCAGGAACACCATTGTGATATTTCATATGTTTTGCAAGCCCACCGAATTAAACTATTATTTGAATAGAAGTAAAATTTCATTACAATGAACAGGAAACTACCTATGCTTTGTAGTGGTCTTGAACCTGTAACACAGTTGCATAATAGACAGTAGGGGTAGGAAAAAAAGGGTAAATAGATAAAATGTGCAATGGATACCGCATTACTTTTGCTCATTCTTTTCCTTAGAAATGGTCAATAAGTTCAGGCTTCAGCAAGGACATGAATACCAGGAGGCAGTATCATTGCATAATTTCCTGCATAATTTTTGTGGAAAAATTACCTGACACAAGGAACAATCTTAATCATTGTCATCTTGGGCCTGGGTCGTGGGTTGAAATTACAGAAGCAAAAGCTTAGTTCTAGACCCTTTCCTTCCCAGTGAGACTCACTTCTGATAGATTTTTACAATCATTTGAAGTGGATTATTGAAATGCCTATCATGTTTATAATGTTGAACAAGATTCTAGTAATCTAGCATTTATAGAATGTCAGGTGGCTAGAATTTGGGGACTTTGTATGCTAATGCTTTTGTTGTTGTTGTTCAGATAGAGCGGGAGGGAGGGAGGGAGGGAGAGAGAGAGAGAGAGAGAGAGAGAGAGAGAGAGAGAGAGAGAGAGAGAAACATCATGTGAAAGGGACACATCGAGTGGCTGCCACCTGCACGACCAACCAGGGCCGGGGACAAACTGCAACCAAGGTACATGCCCTTAGCGGGAACCGAACCCAGATTTCTCTGTACCGCAGGCCGATGCTCCAACCGCTGAGCCAAAACGGCCAGGCCTGCTTTTTAATTCTGGATTTAATTTAAGTATGAAGTTCAACAAGGCTGATTGACACAAAGCACCTGTTTTCAACAAGCTCCCATCAGCTTGTGATAGGGGCTCTCCAGCTGGGAAAGTTCAGTACCAACAAATGATGCCCTTTTTACATATCAAAATTTAGTAAACAGAGCCTTCCCTCCAAGGTCCCCCCCCCCTTTTTTTAGTACATTTACAATAGAGGGCACATATTTCTCAACAAAGCAATCGAGTTTATTTGCTAATGAAGAAGCAAGTGTGTTGGAACCTGTTGACTGGATCTAACTGATTACAGCAATTGAACAAAAGAGATGTTAGCCAGCAGCAGAAAAGAGGGATGAACGTGGAGTCAGGAAGCTTTGCCACAGAGCAGATAACTGATTTACACCTCCTTTACTACCTGGTTTGAAATTGGATATTGACCCAGGTTTGTGAACCTATGTACTTTTTATATATGTGAAACAAATAAACAAGCTAATGCAAAAATATATATAGTATCTGCTCATTCACAGGCAACTAAAATATTATTAAACTTATAGCAACAAAGTTTCTATATCTTGTGAAAGTTTCTTAAAATGTCCTTGTCTGAAATCCCATTCCCTAGAGCTATGTAAACCCTGTTAATAATTTGGTGTATATCTTCTAGATTTTTTCTATCCACCTGCAAACACATACATGTATTTATATATACGCATACACAGGTATATGAGATCATAATGTATGTATCTTTGTGCTTCTTCAGTTGGTTTTTTCTCTTCTTCCTCCTGGTTTACAATGAATATGCATTGCTATTTGACTATGAATTAAACACTTCAATACAAGTTTTCTAAAAACTGAATCCATTCTTTAATAAGTTTAAAGCTAATTATTCTTTTTGTATGTTTCCTTTTCCCCCCTTCCCGTAATTTGGGCAAAAACACATAGTCAGTCAAGTGTGGTTGTGTGGAGGGAGACAATGTTAATCAGCTTAACAATAACCCACAACCTTCGGACCAACTGTGACTAAGGGTAGATCTCTGAGTATTTATAGTCCCCATCCCGACTCTTTTCTTAGTTAGGAGACTTTTCATGATCTATGTAACAACCATAAAAAATGCCATCTGTACATCTTCCCAATAGAATATAATGTAAATATGACAAAATTGCTCTTTTTAAAGGGTTTTTGTAAGAATTATGTTAACCATTAACCTTTTTTGCATTTCGCTTTTACAGATGCATTGTGGGTAATGCCTAGCTAAGTACGAAAGTAAACCGAGCGGTTGATTGGCAGCCCGGAGGGCTCCCAGTGTGGGGGGCGGGCTGGGTGAGGACAGCTGGCTGCAGCTGGGAGCCCACGCCCTGGAGGACCCGGCTAAAGGACCAAGGAAGCCGAGTCACGTGCTTGTCTCCGGCCCCTAAGCGCCCGGGCCAGTTTTAGGAGCACGTGGCCGAGCTGGTAGCAGCCTGGCCGGGAGGGAAAGGGCTCCCTCCCGCCTGTGCCTCTCCCGGTGCCGGCAGGTACCCCTTGGGCTTGCTTTCATCACTGCGAGCCCCTTGCTCAGAAACCCCCACTGCCTGCTCCCACTTCTCGGGTTCGGGGAGGTGAGTCAGCAGGCGTCAGACAGGTGGCTCCTGCAAGACTTCCTCTTTCCTGCAGCGACTGTAGGTCCCCCCGGCTAGGGAGGAATTCTTCTGCATTTCAACCGGCCACAAAGTACTCAGCAGGGGGCCGGGTATTTCTTTTCCAGAACTGGGAAAATGAAAATCACTGGTGACTTTTTGAAACTTTGAATATGTATTAGGAGAGTCTGAAGACATATTGAGAGATTAGCCACACTCCAGTATGTTCAAAAAATATTGGCTGCAAAACATGAAGTTATTTCTCTTAAGGGACAAGGTTTTTGGCTGCGGAGGTGGGGCTGAACCCGGCTTTATAATTTGGGGTTATGCCCCCCAAACTAAAATATGAAATAGATGTAATAAATAAATCTTTCGGAATATTTGAGTGACCTAAATGTTTTCTAAGGATAGTTTTGCTTTTTTTTTTTTTTAATTAAAATTTTTCTTTTGGGGAAAATTTGATAGATTTCCTGCACTTACTCAAACAAAAGCTCTTATTCAATATTTTTTAGGGTTTTCCTAAGAGCTTACTGTTCTTTCTTCCGGTGAAGACAAAACCAGGAAAAAGGCCTGAACTGACTTCCTAATTACCTATTGTGATTAGCAAGAAAAACTTTGGAAATTGGGAATATTGAGGCTGGGTTGATATTTTTCAGAAAAACAGAAAACCTCAAATTTAATAAAATATGTAATAACTGTCCTAAAGAAAATGGTGGCACAAAGAGCTTAGAGATTTCTAGTCTAAGCTAAGTTGACTTGGGGATTAAAAAAAAACAAAGTATACACACACACACACACACACACACACACATATGTATATATACTTATATTTATATACATATATATTATAAAATCAAAGAAAGGCACTATATTAAGAAAGATATTAGGAATGATGTCAAATGTTCAATTTTAAAGGTAGATAATTGCCCTAGTGACATCCTTATAAATTTTGAGATTTTTGTCTTTTGACAGGTGGGAATTTATATAATAGTAATCATTGTAGTTTGCATAATAATTTATATTTTTCTTTATATTATCTCATTTATATTACATTGCTAGCATCTTTTATCTTTAGAAGTTGGTAGAACACATCAGCTTTAACCCCCTTTGTAATACTTATTGGACTTGAAGGAAATCAAGATCTCACACCCCAAAATATGCCACTTGGGCATAAAATTATTTTGAGCTGAAGGCAATAGAGAATCAACAGATGAACAAAAACAAAACCAAAAAAAAAGTGCTTTTTGGAGTTTCCCTTATCTGACCAAAAGCAGCAACTTCTGGGAAATAAGGGTGCCATGTATTCCCTTTTTGGGTGGGTCTACTCATAAATGCCCTCTCTGGGGAAGTTTTATGGCTCTGAAGAAGACAGAAAAGACCACTCAACAAGCTTTCTTATCTGTTTGTTCTGAAAATCCACTTGTCTTTCCTAAAGAAACCCATTTGTTCTTCCCACCTCAGCCATTTCTGTTCTTCCCTTTCCCTACTAAGTTAGGTGTATCACCTCCATATTCTACCGACCCCTTTGAACACTCTGGCATGTATGAGGTCTAGATACACAAATAAACTGCTTTTTTCCCTCACCACTCTGTCTTTTGTCATCTTAATTCGCAGGCCCCCAGGCACTGAACCTAAGAGGGTAGAGGGAAGTTTTTTCCCTCCCCTACTGACCTAAAAGAAAATAACATGAAATATCAGAACAAGTACTGATCATAGAGGTTACATAGGGGGAGAGGAGTTTAGCCCTAGATCTTTATAGAAATGGTCTTAGTCCTAAATAGGCTACACCCAAGTTAAGTCTCTCTCTTAAATGTTCTGTTGAGATGTACTGCCCTGCCACGTACTATGCTAAGAGCTTTGCTAGTATCTCATTTCACCCTCAAAACAACCCTATCAGGTAGTTAGAGAAAGTAAACGACTCCCCCCAGGGCTACATCCTGTAAAAAGTGGAGCAGGTACCAAAATGCTAATATTAGAGAGTTAACTGGGCTGTTCTTTTCACCTCTTTGCGCCTCAGAATCTTCTGTGAAATGAGAGACTTGGGCTGGATCCACTATCCCCCTGAGGATTCGGAGACGCCAAGTCTGGCAGGCTAAATGAGAAAAGAATTCTGTGGACAATTTCACTTGGGAAATTCTGAGCTGTGTAAAGTGTAAAAGGGTTTTTTTTTTTCCTTTAATTTTACCTTTTCCTATTATTATTCATTCTGATGCATTTACTGAATGCTTTCTAAGCCAGAGAGGTAGAGCCCCCAAGCCAAGACACAGTCTCTGCCCAGCGGAGTTCATTCTGTGTAGGAAACAGATGTTGACCAAGGCACAGCCAGTGCCTAGGAAGTTACAGAGGGAAATCGGGGATGCACAATGGGGGCGCCCTCCAAGAGACCTGGGGGAGGGTGGGTAGGAGCTTCCCAGGTTAAAGAAGAAGTAAAAGAGCCTGGAAGTCAAAGAAACTGGTCAAAGCCCGGGCTGAAGCCAGATTTCAATGGAACGTAGATGCCTTTGGGAGATTTTAGAGTGTATCTCAAGGGAGACAAAAAGCTATTGAAGATTTTAACCAGGGGAGTGATCTTGACTTGTTTACAGGGATTGTTCTGACTACTCTCTAGAGAACAGGCAGAGCTGTTAGGAGGCCTGAAGTGTTTTCGAGAAGAGATGCTGTTGATGCTGACTGATGGCAGTGAAAATTAGACAGAAGTGGTCTGGCCGGTGTGGCTCAGTGGTTGAGCGTTGACCCATGCACCAAGAGGTCACTGGTTCAATTCCGGGGCCAGGCCAGGACACATGCTCGGATTATGGGCCCGATCCCTAGTGGAGGACATGGAGGAGGTGGCCAATTGATGTTCTGTCTCATTGATGTTTCTATCTCTCTTCCTCTCCCTTCCTCTCTCTCTAAAATTAATAAAGACAAAAAAAAATTTTTTAAATACCTTAAAACAAAGAAAATGGGACAAAAGTGGACAGATTTGAGAAAAAAATTGGAGATGTGATTGCAGGAGGTAAGGGAAAGAGGAGTCAGAAAGGTTTCCCAGGTTCCTGGTTTGCGCATTGGGTGCATGGATACTGGTACCGGTGCCTGGGCTATAGAACAAGAGATATTGGCATGGAGAATATTTTTGAGGCGTGGTGACCGGGACATGTTGAGACCGATGAGCTCTTCATAGAGCTGATATTGCGAACCCCTAAAATAAAGTATTCATCATTTGTCACGTCGACCTGACCTGTAATCTGTTTCTTCTTGGCAGAACATGTCTTGGGGCCAAGGTTCCATGGAACACTGATAACCAGAAAGTAAACCGCATTGCCTGATGTTTAAATAAACTTTTAAATCCAAGTGGGAGAAAGATGTAGAAAGTGCACAGTTGATGCACTTTTTTTTTTTTTTTTAACCCTCACCCGAGGACATTTTTGCAATTTTTGTACAGATAGAGTGGGAGGGGGAGAGAGAGAGAGAAACATTGATGTGAAAGGGACACATCGAGTAGCTGCCACCCACACGACCGACCAGGGCCGGGGACAAACTGCAACCGAGGTACGTGCCCTTAGCGGGAACCGAACCCGGGTCTCTCAGGACCGCAGGTCGACGCTCTAACCGCTGAGCCAAACCGGCCAGGGCTTGATGCACTTTTATACCAGGGCTGGGGTTCGAACCTGCAACCCAGGTACATGCCCTTGACTGGGAATTGGGCCAATGGGCTAACCATTGGGCAACACTGGTCAGGGCTGGGTCTCTTTTCTTACAGGGAGTGCTAGTGACCAATAAATGTAGGGAAGGACCTTCATCCGAGCTGGCCTCACCTGCCAGGTGCCTTCGTGTGAAGATCTCAGGAAGAAAGGGAAGAGTCATGATGCATTTGCCAAAGGACCCTCAACTGCTCTCGACTCCCTAGGTTAACAATGTCGCAGCATAGGGGTCAGTAAATAGTCTCAGGGTTAATGAGTGTGGGAATATCAACCTCTGCTTCCTGCCTGGGGAGTGGGCTGCAGGGTTGATACCTCCCAGCAAGCAGCCTTCACTGGCTGTTCGGTGTCATACCCTGGGTGGGTGGGTGGGTGGAGGGATGGAGGGATGGAGGGATGGATGGATGGATGGATGGATGGATGGATGGATGGATGGATGGATGGATGGTGGATTCATTTCTAGGGCTAAAACGTTCTTCTCTGCCTTTTTGCACGCCTGGCTCTCCCATCTGCTCGCCCTAATGTCAATGTCTTGCCCTTGGAGAAGCTCTTCCCCACCCCAGATGAGACCAGGCCCCCTCTTCCTCTTCCTAACCCGCGGTACTGCTGCACGCAGCCGGCAGGGGGCCCAGGCCTGTGCGGGACGGAGCGAGGCAGCCTGAAAACGGCCCACCGCGGGACTTCCTGGGTGTCGGGCTCTTCCGTGGACTGCTTACCAGCTCTGTGACTGTGGGCAAGGTACTAAACTCCTCTGTGCCTTCCTTCCTTTTCCAGCCGCACGACGAGCACGGCAGGACCCACACCAGAGCCACGCTGCGAAGATGGGAAGGAGAACATCGCGTGAAGTGCTTAGGGCAGTGCTGGCCTCGAAAACCGCAGGCTGACCGAGTGACCCAGGAATGCATCTGGCTGTTCGGGGTGGGGTGGGGGGTGGTAGAAGGTTCTGTGAGGTCTGAATGTCCCAGGAGGGAGGGGGAAGCAAGCATGGGGGGCAGAGTGGTAGCAATGAAGGGGACGCCGGGACTTCTAGTACATATTTCATTTCAGGAGAGGGCCTGACCTGCCTTTACCATGTAAAAAATGCTTCCTAGCCTTTGCCCAACTTAGAATGAGTCTAGCCTTGGTAATAAGGAGCCATTATTTTACTTTTGTTTTAATCCTCACCGGAGGATATTTTTCTTTCTATCTTCAGATAAAGTGGGAGGGCGGAGGGAGGAAGAGAGAGAGAGAGAGAGAGAGAGAGAGAGAGAAACATTTTTCTATTTATCTTCAGATAGTGTGGGAGGGGGAGGATGGAGGAGGGAGGGAGAGAGATAGAGAGACAGAGACAGAGAGAGACAGAGAGAGAGAAACATGATGTAAGAGGGACACATCGACTCGTTGCTTCCTGCACAAACCAACCAGGGCTGAGACTGAACCAAAACCGAGGTACATGCCCTTAGTCCCACGCTCCAGCTCCAATCGCTGAGCCAAACCGGCCAGGGCAAGGAGCCATTGTTTCCATATAAATGTCACAAATTCTGTCCTTTCTGCTAGCTTCTATCATGGGAACTTGAGTGGGGTCAACTCAGTTGACTACGTCTGGCTTCCCAGTGGCTTCTCTGTGTGGTGACCTAGGGACAAACAAGTGGAAACGGTAGGGCTGGCCTCAGCGTGTTCGCAGGTGACTCCTGCAGGTGTGCACCGTAAGGTACATTATCGTGGACTCCAGCCCTGGAAAGTTCTTCCCCGGTTCCCTTGTTTAATTTCAATGTTTATGGATCTGTTTTCATTCTACATGAAAATATTTTTACGGCTGGAGGAGGTGGAAGCAGAAAGGAATTTTGGAACAGATATGTTTGGTCATTTGTTTTCTGGCCTTGTTCAGATGTGGTTTTGAGCAAGCACAGTGGGGGTCTGTCAGTTCTCAAGATCACTTCCAGTCCTGTAAGTCTATGATCTAATAGAATTTATAACATTATGTATTCCAGTAACGACTTGCACTTTGAAGGGATTACAGACGTTCTGTAAGTATATACTTTTAGAAGAACATAATGCAATTTGCTTTCTAGCCCAAAGCCCTAAAAATAATTAGGTGGGAGTTCAGACAAGTGTTAAAAGGCAGTTGCTTCTGGTGAATCCAAATGGTTTTGAAAAATCAATTTCATTTATCATCAGAGGAGGGCTTGCATTTTATTATTTATTTATTTATTTATCCACACCCGAGGACATCTCTCCATTTTTTGTTCAGATAGAATGGGAAGGAGAGGGAGAGGGGGAGAGAGAGAGAGAGAGAGAAACATCAACATGAAAGGGACACATCGAGTGGCTGCCACCCCCACGACCCAACCAGGGCCAGGGACCAACTGCAACCGAGGTACATGCCCTTAGCGGGAACCGAACCCGGGTCTCTCTGGACCGCAGGCCAATGCTCTAACCACTGAGCAAAACCAGCCAGGGTGGGGGCTTGCATTTTAGATTTCTTATGGTTTATTGAGTAGTGAAGCACCATGATCATACCAGCTTCAAACAAGCAAGCAGTGAGAAGAATCAGTACAACATTCCAAACTCAAATTAAGAATAATAGAGTGAGAGGGAGGCATTCCAGAGTTCGGGAATGAGTAATGGAGCCGAGACCTGGAGCGTTTGCCTTTGGCGATTCTTCCTTGGTCGGATTTGTGACTGTAACATATGTGTTCCATCCGACCACATCTGGAGCCCCTCGTGCCTTCAAATTGCCCAGCCCATCTGGTTTTTTTTCCTGGGGTCCCAGGGAGACTTTCCCACTGAAGTGCAGTGGGGGTTCAGCGTGGTGTGTGCAGAGAGGGTGGAGCCTGTTCAGAGGGAAGGAGCAAGGAGCTCAGGACATCAGACAGTGGGGGCCCCACTTTGGCTGGAAGGCTGTTGTGTCAGCAAGAGGGAACCGTCTGGGAGTTTCAGCTTCAATAGCTTGTTCTAATAAGACGAGTATACCTTTAAGGTAGAAGGATTAGAAAAAACAGAAATGTGTAAAGAGGAAGATAAATGCCACTCGTCAGTTCATCTGTCAGAGTCATGGTGTTTGGTTTTTTTTCTCTCTTTTGGTTGGGGAGAGATATTATCAAAGTGCTATTTTCAGGAACATTACCATGACAGTGGCAATTTAGAATACAGTGTATACTGAGGGAAGAAGACTCAAGGCATTATTTAGACTATTTAAGAAGCTAACTCATGGGTCACTGGACATAATAGTGGTGGTAGCAGTGACCAAAAGGAGGAAGGGATAGATCTGAGGCCGTCAGAAATGAAGAATCAGTAAGTCTGGATGAAGGTAGATGTGGGGAGTGAGACTTGAGATGGAGGAGTTCAAGGTGATGTAGAGAGTCCCACTGGATGTACATCATTAAGTCATTCATTCAACAGAATTGTGTCCAGTACTGACCACCCTCATGGCACTTACAGTCTAATGGGGTGGGGGGACACAGACCAACAAAAAAGTAAAATAAATAACTACAATACAAAGCAGGTTAAAGCAGGTTAGATGTTAGTATTATGGGGGAAAATTAAGGAAGGAGGTGGCTAGGGACTGTGGCAGGTGCAGTTGAAGCAGTGTGGTCAGGGAAGATCTCACAGGGGGGATTTTCATTTAAAAATTTTTTTAATTATATATTTATTCTTTATTGATTTTAGAGAGAGATAGAAACATTGATGAGAGAGAACATTGACTGGCTGCCTTCTGTATGCCTGACCGGGAATCAAACCAGCCACCTCTTGGTGCATGGGTCGATACTCAACCACTGAGCCACACTGGCCAGGCTTTTTTTTTTTTTTTATCATCCTCACCCGAGGACATTTTTCCATTTTTTGTTCAGATAGAGCAGGAGGGAGAGAGAGGAAGAGAGAGAGAGAGAGAAACATCAATGTGAAAGGGACAGACACATCGAGTGGTTGCCACCCGCACAACCAACCAGGGCCGGGGACAAACTGCAACCGAGGTACATGCCCTTAGCGGGAACCGAACCCGGGTCCCTCCAGACCGCAGGCCGACGCTCTAACCGCTGAACCAAACCGGCCAGGGCTTGCTTTTTTTTTTTTTTTTTTTTTTTTTTTTTTTTAATCCCATTTATGTCTCTCTTCTTTTTTTTTTCAATCTTCACCTGAGGAGATTTTTTTCCATTTATCTTCAGATAGAGTGGGAGGGAGGGAGAGAGAGAGAGAAACATTGATGTGAGAGGGACGCATCGACTGGTTGCCTCCAGCATGGCCCCAACCAGGGCTGGGGACAAACCACCGTATGTGCTCCTGGCTGGAATCAAACCCGCATACTCATTGGTTTACGGGTCGATGTTCTAACCACTGGGCAAACCCAGCCAGGGCTGTATTCTTTTATTTTTTTAGAGTGAGAGGAAGGGAGAGAGAGAGAAACATGGATGTAAGAGAGAAACATCCTTCAGCTGCCTCCTGCACACCCTCTACTGGGGGTCGAGCCTGTAACCTGGGCATGTGCCCTGACCAGGAATCGAACCAGAACCTCTCAGTCCATGGGAGGCGCTCAATCCACTGAGCCACACTGGCCAGGCTCACAGAGGGGATTTTAAAATAAACAGCTGAGCCCTGGCCAGTTTGGCTCAGCCGTTAGAGCATCGACCTGTGGTCCCGAGAGACCCGGGTTCGGTTCCTGCTAAGGGCACGTACCCTGGCTGCAGTTTGTCCCTGGCCCTGGTTGGGTCATGCGAGTGGCAACCATTTGATGTGTCCCTTTCACGTGGATGTTTCTCTCTCTCTCTCCCTCCCACTCTATCTGAACAAAAAAATGGAAAAATGTCCTGGGGTGAGGATAAAAATAAACAAACAAACAAACAGCTGAAAGTGGGGAGGAAATGAGTGGTCTGTGTTGCCTGGCAGGGGAGCTGCCCCGCCAAGGAGGAGGAAGGGCAGTGCCAGGAGAAGGGAAGCGATCGGGGTCTTTCAGCAGAAGCAGGACTCTGATTCTGGCTGTGATTCGAGAGTAGACTGAAGAGGGACGGCCATGGAAGCAGGAGAATGTGGGGCATCCACAGAGAGGGGGGCTGTGTTCACCTGCTGGGCTGCCGGAACAGGTGACCACCTGGGTGGTTTATGAGAACAGAAATGTAGTCTCGAAGTCTGGAGGCTGAAAGTCAGAAATCAAGCTGTCAACAGGGTTGATTCCTTCCAGGAGGGTGAGTCCGTTTCATGTCTCTGTGGTGGCTGCCAGCCACCGTTGGCATCCCTTGGCTGATAGACATAGCTTTGAAATCTCTGCCTTGGTCCTCACCTGCCCTCTCATCTCTTGTAAGGATGCTTATAGGGCTCATCCTAATCCAGGGAAATCTCATCTCGAGATTCTTTCTTTTTCCAATTCTCGCCTGAGGAAATGCTGAGAGAGAGAGAGATCTATTAGTGGCCTTCTGTACATGCTCTGACTGGAGATCAAATCGCCAGCCTTTTAGTGCCCCAGACAAGGCTCCAACCAGCTTGAGATTCTTTTTTTTTTAATCCTCACCCAAGGATATTTCAGGGCTGGGGACGAACCGCAACCTAGGTACATGCCCCTGGCCGGAATCAAACCTGGGACGCTTTGGTTCGTAGGCCAACACTCTAACCACTGAGCCAAAGTGGACAGGGCTTAAGATTTTTTTTTTTCCTTTTCCCCAGTGCGTGCCCCTAGCAGGAACAGAACCCGGGACCCTCTGGTCCACAGGCCAACGCTCCAACCACTGAGCCAAACTGGCCAGGGCCAGGGCCTAAGATTCTTAATTACATCTCTAAACACCCTTTGTCCAAATGAGGTCACGTTTACAGGTTCTGAATGGAGATGTCTTTTTTAAATTTTATTTATTTTTTTATTTTTTATCCTCGCCCGAGGACATTTTTTGATTTTGATATTTTGTTCAGACAGAGTGGGAGGGAGAGAGAGAGAGAAACATCGACATGAAGGGACACATCAAGTGGCTGCCACCCACACAACCCAACCAGGGCCGGGGACAAACTGCAACCGAGGTACGTGCACTTAGCGGGAACTGAACCCGGGTCTCTTGGGACCGCAGGCTGATGCTCTAACCGCTGAGCCAAACCAGCCAGGGCTGGAGATGTCTTTTGAGTGGGCCACCATTCAGCCATTATAGGAGGTCAAGAGGAGGAGCTGGTGTTTGGAGAAAGGTGCCAACTGTTCTGACTGAGGAAGACTTGGTGATTCTTCAACACTTTCACGGGCAAGTGCTGTCTCATTCTCTCCAAAACCATGAGTCACCTTGGCTTCTGTCAGCAACAAAATCCTGAAAACAATCTGACCATAAAAAGTCAAGGTCATGTCCGGCCAGTGTGGCTCAGAGGTTGAGCGTTGACCCATGCACCAAGAGGTCCCCGGCCCTGGTCAGGGTCGTGCACGAGGCAACCCGTCGATGTGTCTCTCACACATAAATGTTTTTCTCTCTCTCCCTTCCTCCTACTCTATCTGAAGATAAATAGAAAAATATTCTCCGGTGAGGATTTAAAAAAAGAGAGACTTCTTCCTTAAAAAAAAAAAAAAAAAAAAAAGTCAGGGTCATAACCTTGAGCCACAGTTCAACCATGACATTTCCCCAAGAAGCCTTAGCTATACAGGTGTGTGCTTGCCTTGTGATTTGCCCTGATGAAGGACTAATCCTGGAGGATCATGTTCCTTCAGTCTGGATCACATTCAGTTTGTGACCCTGTCACCTTTATTCTAATGAGGGAATGGATGAAGAACTGATTTAAATCTGACCTCTGGCCAGTGTTGAAATTCAGAAGAGATTCTAGTATTTAAAGTCAGTGATTCTTACACTTATTTTGTGGAGCCAAGGATGCCCTTGAGAATATGTTAGGACGCTATGGATCTCTTCTCCCGTAAAACGGCAGCACTGGTTCTCATTATAAACAGTACCGGGACTCGCTGATGGGGACGCAGCCAGCCGTAAGGAGGTGGCCCGTTTTTGAAGGCATGGCCATATTTTTCATGAGAACCACATGGCACCTCAACTCTTCACCCCCGAACGCTGCCCAGCCCCCTTCATGTCACATGGCATGACCAACGAGATTTGAGCCTGGACGTATGTCTTCAAGGACACAGGTTGCCAGAGAGCGGAGAGCAGGGAAGGGCTGGTCAGGGCGCGGCAGGTGCGACTTCGAGGTGACGCCGCGAAGCTCCCTTGCCGGCTCTGGGGAAGGAAAAGAAGGTCGAAGCCAACACACGTTCAGGAAGAGCTCTGGTGCTGGGCTTCGTGCAGGGAGCTAAGGAAAGAGGATTTGAAAAGGACTCTGGGCCCTGGCCAGTGTGTCCCAGTGGTCAGAGTGTCGACCCAAAGGGCCACAGATTCAATTCCTGGTCAAGGGGCACGACGGGGTGGCAACCCATCGATGTTTCTCTCTCTCTCTTCCTCCTCCTCCTCCCTTCCTTCCTCTCTCTCTAAAAATCAATGGAAAAAATATCCTCAGGTGAGGATTAACAACAATAACAACAAAAGGACTCTGGGTGTGCAGGCCCATAGATAGGCAGGAGGGCTCTGACAACCGAAAGTGATGCCTCATTCAGTTTGTAGCTTAGAATCTTCCTAACGTCCATCCTCTGTCTGGAAACTTCTAACTCTGCTGAGCCTGCAGACATGGTGGCAGGGATGGTTGGCAGCATTTGTGAGCATCGGGGACTTTCCTCGCACAGATGTGAACTTGAACTCGCCTGGAGCTACGCTCACCTTTTTCTCTAGGATACCCGTTTTTATTGGACAATCGGTGTAATGAATGGAAAATTAATAAATGAAAAGTGGGTAAATGAAAGTGTCTTAAACTTAAATACAAGCTGCTTTAAAATGGCACTTTCAGGTAGTTCCTGTTGAACCCCCAACCTAAATCCTAAGAGCACAAAATTCGTAGAGCATGATGGGAAGATCTTGTGAAAAATTTCAGATGGTGTATGGGGAGATATGTCTAAGGGGAGGAGGAAGGCTTATGGACGTATGAAGGTCTGGGGTTAGGAAGGGAGTGACATTTATTAAAAAAAAAAAAAAAAAGGAAGAAAAGAAGTGTGCTATGTGCTTATGTACATGTACCAGCAGGGAAGTGCCATCACCAATCGTTACCTCTGAGCAGGATGGGCAAGGGGAGGGGACTTTCACCTTTTCCCCTAAGTATCTAGTATTCTTTGAATCTTCTATTGATTGATTGATTGATTGATTTTAGAGAGAGAGGAAGGGGGAGGGAAAAAGATAGAAACATTGAAGAGAGAACATCGACTGGCCGCCTCCTGCACGCCCCCCACTGGGGATCAGGCCCACAACCTGGGCATGTGCCCTGACCGGGAATCAAATTGGGGACCTCTTGGTGCAGGGTTGATGCTCAGCCACTGAGCCACACCGGCCGGACTTGTTCGAATCTTTTAAGTGGAGAATATACTTGTGGAATCGAAAAGAATTCAAGAAGGCAAAACAGCAGAGCCAACACAGCAGGTGTGCATAGACACCCAGGCCTTCGGGAAACGAGCAAGGGCGTTTCTGAGGAGCACGGGCGACAGACTGGTGCTGGGTCGGCCTCAGTGCGCCGTGTCCTGGTTTGGTCTTCCCACCGAAGAGGAAGGCGCCGCGTTCACGGCTTCTTCCTGGGCTTGTGACTCGGCCGTGGGCACGAGGCCCCTTTCTTGATGTCCTCAGGCTGCCCAGGGACCAGCCCTGAGCGAGAACACGCAGTGCCGAGGCCACGGTCCGCCACCAGCTCCCGGTCCCTCAGCTGGTTTCCTGATAGAATGAACACACGCGAACTATAACCAGAGTTTTATGGGGTTTCTTTACCCAAACCTGCTCGTCAATGCTCCTCACGGTCCTGTGAGACCTGCCTCTCAGCCCGTTTTAGTCCGTGACGAAGTCTCAGCAAGTCGAGGGGACGCGTCCATTGTCCCCCGGGGCTGCCGTAACAAAGTGCCACAGACTAGGGGCCTGAAACAACAGAACGCGATTGTCTCACGGTTCTGGGGGCTGGGAGTCCAAAGTCAAGGTGTCATCAGGGTCATGTTCTCTGAAGACTCTGGGTAGACCCTTCCTGGCCTAGTTTTTAGTGTTGCTGGAGCCCCTGGCTTGTGGCTGCATGGAACCATCTTGACTCCTCCGTCATCACGTGGAGTCCCCTGTGAGTCTGTCTTCCCTCTTCTGTAAGGACACAGTCACATTGGATCAAAGGCCCACCTTACTCCAGTATGACTTCCTCTTAGCGAGTTACCTCTGCAAAGACCCGCTTTCCAAATAATGTTGCATTCTGAGGTCCTGGGGGTCAGGACTCCGACCTAACGTTCTGGGCGACATGACAAGCCGGAAGCACATGCTGCAGCTGGACCTTGAGTGCTCATTCTTCCTCCCCACCAAACTGAACTGCAGCAATTTACTTCTATTTCTCCTCCCTCTGAGGACATCACATGCTGTCTGGCCGGTGTGGCTCAGTGGTTGAGCTCGACTCACACACCAAGAGGTTGCCAGTTCGATTCCCGGTCAGGGCACATGCCCAGGTTGTGGGCCCGATCCCCAGTGGGGGGCATGCAGGAGGCCGCCAATCGATGTTCTCTCTCATCGATGTTTCTCTCTCTCTCTCTCACTTCCTCTCTCTCTAAAATCAATAAAGGAGGGAAAAAAATCACCTGCAGACCTCAGGAAGTGATAGTATCCGGTGTCCCAGAAAAGTTTTGGAGGGAGGACCTGGACCTGGTACCTTCTGGGACCAATCTGGACAGTTACAGAGGAGAGAGGCACCCCAAGGAAGTCACCAGTGGGGGGACCCCCTTAGCAGGTGTTTTGGCGTGCCAGCCTGAGGGCTACCGAAACACTCGAGGCTCTTCATCTGTGGATTTTGCCAGCCCAGAAACATTGTGGTAGCCCGACAATATATCACCCAATGTCAATAGAAATCCTACAGGCTTAAAACCTCTTATGTTGAGTGATTGTGTGTGAGTGTGGATGTGTGTAAGGGTATAACTGTGCTTGTGTGTGTATGAGTGTGTGTGTGTGTGTTGGGTCTTTGTAGATGAAGTCAAGGTTTGGGTGTGATGACGCCATCAGTTGACTGTCTCAGAACTGTTACAGATGTGCCCTGCGGTACGGGAAGCCTTGTACCTTAAAGTCTGTACACTTGGAGATTACGGTAACTATGGGCAGTGGTTTGAGTCATTTTCCTCCCTTCACGGGTTCTTTATCCTAAGACCTCTGGTGTACCCAGTAGACTCAGGCTTTGGGCTGTAACATGGGAGTGCAGACAGACAGACAGACAAAGCTAGAGAAATGCTTCCATCTGGAGCTGGACGCAGGAAGAAAAGACTTCTTAAATAGAGGGGAGGGAGGGAGAAGAGATGGGAGAGACAGACGGACAGACAGACATGCACCAGCCCGAGTTGGAAAGCTAATAGGCCAGTGTTCCCCAGGGACCTGACATCAAAAATAGAGTGTGGGTGAATTATCAAGATTATCTTTTTGTTTTTAATCCTCATCTGAGAATACTTTTTTTCATTTATCTTGAGACAGTGGGAGGGGGAGAGAGAGAGAAACACTGATGTGAGAGACACATCGACTGGCTGCCTCCCGCATGACTCCAACCAGAGCTGGGGACTGAACCGCAACCGAGGTACGTGCCCTTGACTAGAATCGAACCCGTGATTCTTTGGTCCGAGTGCCAATGCTCTAACCATTGAGCCAAACAAGCCAGGGCCCAGATTATCTTTTTTAACCAGGTTCTGGGATAAGAGGAGAGAGAGCTGTTGTGGGCAAAGTTAAGAACTAGTAGGAAAGGTTCGGTTATGTCCTGTAGAGTTAACACTCATTTCAAAATGTGCTCCAGCAGCCCTGGCCGGTTTGGCTCAGCGGTTAGAGTGTTGGCCTGCGGTCCTGAGAGACCCAGGTTTGGTTCCTGCTAAGGGCACGTACCTCGGTTGCAGTTTGTCCCCGGCCCTGGTTGGGGTCGTGTGGGTGGCAACCACTCAGTGTGTCTCTCTCACATTGATGTTTCTCTCTCTCTTCCTCCCTCTCTCTTTCTCCCTAATAAAAAGGGGGGAAAAATGTACTCCAACAGTGTGTCATCTTCAGCTCGGCACTTGCAATAGTCCAGAACTGTACACATAGGATGTGTTTCTAGCTTTAGCTTGTGTGCCCCCATGGTGTCTCTGGTCACCTGGAGATGACAGTGACAATCCAGAGATCTTTGCCTCGTGAGTGGAAAGTGGGTGTTTGTTGGCTCAGATTCACGCGATTAGTGAGGAGACAGGTGTGTTTTTAGAAATCAGACTGCTCAGATTAAGGCTTGGATATCAGATTCCGTAGTCTTAGGAAACGAATCAACTACCTATGCACTTACCCTTTTAACTAATACATTGGTGAGATGAAAGTAAATTCTAGAAATGGAATTGATGTAAAACCTATAACAAACTGCATTGGAGCCCTGGCTGGTGTGGCTCAGGTGGTTGAGCGGCGTCCAGTGCACCAAAAGGTTGCCGATTTGATTCCTAGTCCATCTCTGTCCGTCTGTCTGTCTGTCTCTCTCTCTCAAGTCAATAAAGAAAAGAATTCAGTTTTTTAAAAAAAGCTGCTTTGGAGATATAGCTAATATGTATGGAGGTTTGAGGGTGAAGTGAAACTGAACCACACCCTAAAGTTCCAGAAACGACAGTGTCTCCGGTGGGCGGAGGATGTGAAGCAGTGGGCCTTGGTTACTGCTGGGGTTTCTGGATAAACTTCGATACGGCGCCCTTTGCAGTGATGGGCTTGCGGGCACTTTCTGAGCCAGATCTAGTAAGTGCATCAGCCTTTGTGGACAGAGGGCAATTTAAAAAATATGGCCAATATTATTATCATTCATATGTTAACACTGAAAATTTTTAAAGTACGTGCTCAATGTTGTACACTGTTGAGCACCCACTTCAGCATGTGCGATTTTTAGAGGCTTTTTAAATTATAATTTTCTTACATTCAGAGAGGGCACTTTTGTGTGTGTGTGTGTGTGTGTGTGTGCAGAAAGCCAGGCTTCTTTATTTTTATTTATTTTTATTATTATTATGTTTTAATAACAGGTATCATTTATTCAGCATTTTTTACATGCAGTCTCATCATACAACCATGGGAAGTAGAAATTATGCCCATTTTTCAGAGAAAAGAAGTTGAAGCTTAAGAATAGCTATAACATTACGTTGTTGGAGTCGGCATTCCAATACAAGGCTCTCAACTCCAAATCCTATGCTTTAAACCACAGACTCATATCATTTCTAAAAAACATCATCCTTTCTTAGTTCCATAAACAAAAGAACACTCCAACTGGTTACATATTTACAGATGAAAACCTGCTACCTGATTCATCTGAACACTTTTTATAAAATTGTTTGTCTGAAGGAGACTGGCAGCATGACTATTTAGTTATACTGCTAATTAACCTTCAACTGATTGTATAGCACATAAGAAATAACACTGCTCAAGCCAGACTTCTTTAAATGCAAGAACTTATTTAGCAGAAGTTCATTTTAAGAAAACTTAAAGAAGCCCTGGCCGGTTTGGCTCAGCGGTTAGAGCGTCGACCTGCGGTCCAGAGAGACCCGGGTTCGGTTCCCGCTAAGGGCATGTACCTCGGTTGCAGTTTGTCCCCGGCCCTGGTTGGTCGTGCGGGTGGCAGCCACTCGATGTGTCCCTTTCACGTCGGTGTTTCTCTCTTTCTCTCTCTTCCTCTCTCCCTCTCACTCTACCTGAACAAAAAATGGAAAAAATGTCCTTGAGTGAGGATTTAAAAAAAAGAAAAAGAAAAGAAAACTTAAAGAAGTCCTATTCTGTGTTAGGGGAGAGATGTTTACACTGAGCAGGAGAAATTAATATGCCCCTCAGTAGCAAAAATGCTACTTGAGACCCGGTACATGAGATTAACACACCAAAGAGTAGCATTTTTTTTTTTTTTTTATCCTCACCCGAGGATATTTTTCCATTTTTTGTACAGATAGAGTGGGAGGGAGAGAGAGTGAGAAACATCGACGTGAAGGGACACATCGAGTGGCTGCCACCCGCACGACCAACCAGGGCCGGGGACAAACTGCAACCGAAGTACGTGCCCCTAGCGGGAACCGAACCCGGGTCTCTCCAGACCGCAGGCCGACACTCTAACCGCTGAGCCAAACTGGCCAGGGCAAGAGTAGCATGTTTTAAAGTGTATTCTTTTTTTTTTTTTTTCTTTATTGATTTTAGAGAGAAAGGAAGGAAGAGGAAGAGAGACAGAAAATCGAGGAGCAAGAACATCGATGGGCCGCCTCCTGCGTGCTCCCCACTGGGGATTTGGCCCAACCTGGGCATGTGCCCTGACAGGGATGGAACCAGTGACCTCCTGGTGCATGGGTCGATGCTCAACCACTGAGCCCCACTGGCTGGGCCAAAGTATATTCTTTCTCAAAGAGAAAAACCATGCCTGGCTGATGTGGCTCAGTGGTTGAGCACTGACCCATGCACCATGAGGTCTCCAGTTCAATTCCCAGTCAGGGCACATGCCCAGATTGTGGGCCTGATCGCCAGTGGGGGGCATGTAGGAGGTGGCCCATCGATGGTCTCTCTCATCGATATTTCTATCTCTCTCTCCCTTCCTCTCTCTCTCAAATCAATTTTTAAAAAAAGAGAGAGAGAGAGAAACCATCTCCTAAGAAATCTGCACTAGGGCAGAGGCTACATTTTAACCGTCTGCATTTCCGGCAGCACCTGCCTCAGAGCGCAGAATATAAAACATGCTCAAAACACATTCTTTGAAGGAATGCTTGACTTGGGTATCCTCACCGGAGAGTGCCATTTCTTTACCTATGACTGTCAATGGTGGGTTTTTTGTTTTGTTAATGGCATTTTCCCTGCTTTCGGTGATAATTAATGCTGAGTTCAGACTGCAGGATTTGGATGGAGAAATCTGAACAATAGCTAGATAAGACAAAGCCTGCTACATCTTGTGCAGGCTTCTCTGTCTGCTGATGTGGTTTGGAATTATATGTTAGGAGTGTTGCATACCCGAAGAATATTGATTGCATTTCACATAATGCAATTTACAGTTAAGATGGTTAGGCTGGTCCAGGGAAATATTTGTTTTGTTCAATAATGTTAGACAGAAAACATACATTTTAATAAATACCGCATGAGAACAATCCTTTGGGGTGAACTTCAAGGAAATAAATACACTGCCAGATGGCTACACATCAGTGGGTTTTCACATTTCTAAAATCTGGAGAGAGATGTATGTATGAAGAAACTCTTTGCTTTCCAAATAAGTTCTTCTGAATTCTTGTTTTAATATCAGAGATCTTTGTCCGGCATTTTGTATGTAACCTTTGATATCTAAGGACAATAGTTACAGGGCAGAGTATACAGCATGGTCCCATTTGTTTAAATATATATATCCGCATACATTACAGGTACATAAAACTCTAGGAGACTATCTAACTGCGCGGTGGTTGTGATGAGGAACGGGGCAGAGTGAGATTCTAAGATAATTTTACATTTAGTTACACGTTTCAGTGATATTTGAATTTTTATAATAAGCAAATATTGCTTTTGTAATCAGAGAAAGTTAATATTCGGAGCTGAAGTTGACAGCATAGATAACAACGATAGTGTTGCAAAGAGCTGGAAAGTAATCTAGCTCCCTGTGCCCCGTGTCAAAAAAATAAATTAAAATATCAAAAAGCTGTATTTAGATTCACACACCACAACTCCTGGTCAAGATAGGCCAGGAAATGGCAGGATTTGGGGTGTCTGGCTATATTCTTCCCCCAAACAGTGCTTTTCAAACCATTGACAGCGAAAGGGTAGCTGTTTTGCTTTTTATTTCCCCGATGCCTTGCAGACCGATACTTTAATAAAATCAATAAAAACGAATTACTGGGAAAATGAAATTAACAAACAACGAAGACTTCAGGGCCCAATATTTTTATTATTAGATCGAACAGACATAAAATTCGTCTGTCAAATTGCTTTTAAACGGTGGTTCTCAACTGGGGCGGGGAGCTGTGATGTAGCCCCCCCAGGAGACACTTGGCAATGTCAGGAAGCATTCTTGGCTGTCACACTGGAGAGGGCAGTGTTGACTGGCATCTCATGGGTATAGGCCAGGGATGCTGCTCAACGTCCTAAGGTGCCTAGGATAGCTCCCCCACTCCCCACACTAAGGAATTGTTGGGCTCAAGGTATCACTGGTGCTGATGTTTAAAAACCCTGTTTTCCAGTTTTTAAATCTTTTTTCTTTATTGATTTGAGAGAGAGAGAGAGGAAGGAGAGGGAGAAAGAGATAGAAACATCCATGAGAGAGAACATCAATTGGCCGCCTCCTGCATGCCCCCCACTGGGGATTTGACCTGCAACCTGGGCATGTGCCCTGACCAGAAATGGAACCGCGACCTCTTGGTGCAGGGTCGATGCTCAACCACTGAGCCACACCGGCTGGGTGCTTTCCAGTTTTTAAATGGTTAATCTCAATTTTTTAATTTATCTTTTGGCAGAATGGTAACATTGTTGGGCCCTGGTCCTAGAGTATAGTCTGAGAAGACTGCTCTAAGGTACTTCCTTTGAACCTGGCCCAGTAAGGCTGCCAGACAAATCCCAACCAGAATTCTCTTGTCCTTGAAATGTGGGAGGCTTCTGAGCAAACAATATCCTAGAAGCAGCACAGGAAAATGGGGCTTAGAGATGGAATCAAGGGAAACACTAAGCGGGTTTTTTGTTAATCCTTACCCACCCATATGTTTCCATTGATTTTTAGATAGAATGCAAGGGAGAGAGGGAAAGAGAGAAACATTGATGTGAGAGAGACACATCGATTGGTTGTCTCCCGTACCACCCCACAACCCCACAACCCTACAACCCAGGTATGAGCCCCTGACTGGGAACCAAACCTGCGAACCTTCAGTCCGAGGGTCAGCACTCTAACCACGGAGCCGGACGGGGTCTTGACGCTTACCTTGTCACTTCCTACCTGCTGAGCCTGGGAGGGTGCATTCATATCTCTGGGCCACCATCTTCCCATCTGTGAGATGGGAAGACGGCCCTGTTCACAATCCCACGGTGGGGATTAAATGTACATCACTGGTTTCACGAGCACCGAACCCACAGCGGCGCCCCGCCCGACGCGCGCAGGTTTGTCCTCTCTGGAACTCTGGAGAAGGGTTCTGCCCAGGCCACCGAGAGCCCAGAGCTGTGTGTCTGTGGTGTGGCTTAAGGTGACACGCCTCACTTTCTCCTCCTCCTCGGGGAAGAGCAGGGCTCACCAGACACTTCCAGCTCCGGCTGAGATGAGTGGAGGGTGGGGCCTCCTCTCCCGAGAAGGTGAAATGAAACCGCTTTGCAAAACGGGAAGTGCCCTCAAAGGTGACGGTCACTCACTGTTTCAATGAGCATTTATCGGGCCCTTACTAGATGCCCTTCCTGTCAAGCATTGGGAAAGGGAACTAGAAGGACCAAGGGGAAGAGGTGCGCGGAAAACTGGCCGACTGGCAGCAACGTGCATCTTGTGAGACCCAACGCTGTTTGCAAAGCAGAATCAGGCTCCATTCGTTCTTGGGCAAAAAAAAAAAAAAAAACGGTCAAGAAGGAAGAGACCGTTTGTGGCGAAGCTTCTGGTCCAACTCCCGAGGCAGCCAGCTCAGCTTTGGCAGAAACGACTGGGAAGGATCTCACCCAACAAATTCCAGCTGCAGCTGGCCGTTGTCCCCCTGTCCTAACCTGGAGCACAGGGCCATGCACCTGGCCCCTGGCCCCGCTGACCTGGCTCTGGGAACCGAACACAGACCCTCACATGCTCCTGTTCTGGGAACCGGGAGGGGCGTAGGCTGGCTGTGGGCCCAGTGTCCTGAGGCCGATGGGTCAGAAACTGCAACTCTGGGAGGAGATGTAGCAGAAGCCGGGGCCGAGCTGCGGGCGGTGGCTCCTGTCAGGACAAAAAGGCCCCGGGCAGGTAACACCTGAGGTCTGCCTGAACAGAAGCCCATAGGACCCCTGCTTCCAGACTCTTCTTCTGGAGAACATGTCCCTCTCCTTCAGTATGCTCTGGGTTTCTCGGGAGCTGTGAGGACCTGTCTGGGCTGCTCTGGCTGTGCCTCCTGAGCAAGGACAGGTTCTGTTCAGCGACAGCTGTGTTCCAGGCTGCGGCAGGGAGGCTGCGGGGACAACCTCACTGAACAGTCCAGAGGCTGGAAGTTCCCACGCTGGAGGCAGGGGTGAATGGGGAAAGGTATGCATGAAGAACAAATTTGTTAAGTACCCACAGCTGCCTGGGAGGAAAACTCTGTTCTGCTCCCTGTCCACGTGAGTTCAGCTGCCTCTTCACGTCTGCGTCGTCCTCAGCATCTTTGCAGCTCGGTGGAGGGACAGAAGAAAGATGGCACCCTGGTCACCCTCGGCACCGAGGCGCCAGCAGACCCTGGGTACACCCAGAGAGTTAGGACAGCATTTCTCTTCCACAGACACTCACAGCCTGGATGGGGCCATGAACTGGAAACTGATAATAACCTCATAAACGTCAATGCTATAAAAACACGTTTATAAGGATTTGGGAACAGAGAGGGAGAGGTCAATGAGTGCCCAGGAACAAAGAGACGGTCCTTTATGCAAGCTCCTGGCACAGACTTGCAACATTCGAAGCCAACAGTGGTTGATACCCTGACTACTTAGAAATATTTTCCCATTTTTTGATGTTTTCATTTTTTTTTTTTTTTTTGTACAGATAGAGTGGGAGGGAGAGTGAGGAAGGGAGAGAGAGAGAGAAACATCGACGTGAAGGGACACATCGAGTGGCTGCCACCCGCACGACCAACCAGGGCCGGGGACAAACTGCAACCGAAGTACGTGCCCTTAGCGGGAACCGAACCCGGGTCTCTCCAGACCGCAGGCCGACGCTCTAACCGCTGAGCCAAACCGGCCAGGGCTGATGTTTTCATTTTAATTCATACAATCACACAACTAGGTTTTGTTTCCATGGTCCAACATACAGTCTTTTTTATTTTTTTTTTAGTATTTTTTCTTTATTGAGTTTAGAGAGAGATAGAAACATGGATGAGAGAGAACATCGATTGGCCTCCTCCTGCACACCCCCCACTGGAGATTTGGCCCACAACCTGGGCATGTGCCCTAGCCAGGAATCGAACCAGTGATCTCTTGATGCTCAACCACTGAGCCATACTGGCTGGGCCCAACATAGAGCCTTAAACTGTGCCATCTCACTTACCCAAGACTTTTTATGATACATTATAAAAATATCTTTCACCCAGCACCTGCTTTATGTTACTATCTAACTTGGATCTTATTAGATGTGTCTTTCTTTTTTTTTTAAGAAAGAAATCTTTATTTTTTGTTTGTTTGTTTGTTTTTTATCCTCACCCGAGGATATTTTTCCATTTTTTGTACAGATAGAGTGGGAGGGAGAGAGAGGAGGGGAGAGAGAGAGAGAGAAACATCGACGTGAAGGGACACATCGAGTGGCTGCCACCCGCATGACCAACCAGGGCCGGGGACAAACTGCAACCGAAGTATGTGCCCTTAGCGGGAACCGAACCCGGGTGTCTCCGGACCGTAGGCCGACGCTTTAACCGCTGAGCCAAACTGGCCAGGGCTAGATGTGTCTTTCATGTCCAAAAGCAATTCACTGATAAAAATGTTCCTGCAGATCATTAAGTCTGTATAGTCTGGTACCAGGCATACCTAGAAGATGACCCCACAGCCCATCCCTAACATATGTGCATACATTTAAGATTCCTTCCTATTTTCAAAGAAATTCTATATGAATATACTCATATACTCACCTTTCCCCCACCACATGAGTCTCACATAGTTATTTCTTTCTGTTAAATCAGGCAGCCTGGACAGTTTTGCTCAGTGGTTGAGTATCAAGAGGTTGCTGGTTCCATCCCTGGTCAGGGCACATGCCCGAGTTGTGGGCCTGATCCCCAGTAGGGGGCATGCAGGAGGTGGCCAACTGATGTTCTCTCTCACCTATGTTTCCTTCTCTTTCTCCCTTTCCCTTTCTCTCTCTCTAAAATCAGTAAAGAAAAAGAAATCAGGCCCGGCCGATGTGGCTCAGTGGTTGAGTGTTGACCCATGCACCAAGCGGTCACCTGGTTGATTCCTGGTCAGGGCACATGCCCAGGTTGTGGGCCAAACCCCCAGTGAGGGCCATAGAGGAGGTGGCCAATCAATGTTCTTTCTCATTGATATTTCTATATCTCTCTCCCTCTCCCTTCCTCTCTTTCTAAAAATCAATAAAGAAAAAACAAAAGAAAAATAAATTAGGCAAAGAGTGCACTTTCTAAGGCTGAGCTTTCTGCACATGAGCTGCATGACTCAACTTTGCCACAATGAGGTATTCTGGGGGCTTTTTACAACTTTGGAGACATTATCAAGATTAGTAAAAACAGGATCGTCAAAACCATGCAAACCGAAAGTAGAAAAAAATCATTTTAGCTTCTGATGGTTTGATGAAACTTTCTATTCACGGGCTTCACAATTCAAAGCATCAAAGTCAAGGAAATTGTGGTGACATAATTTTGCAGTCACGATTTCTGAGTCTCAGAAATGCATTCAGCTGAATCAAATGTAGTATGTTTTAAAATGTAAAATGGGGAAAATATAGATTTATGGCTTTAGAATCAGAATCAGTGTAATGACTAGAAAGAGCCTTTGAGAAAACTTGTTCCGAACCCATCATTTTACAGATGGATAGTATCAGCATACGGCTCGTTTGTGGACTGGCAGGTCCCTTATCCGCCCAGGGCTCAGCTTCCTGATCAGTGAAATGAGAGACTGGGCTGTGTGAACTCTTGATTCCCTTCCACCAACAGACTGCAGGATCCTAACAGAAGGTTGTTGAATGAATGACACTAACACCCAGAGAGGCTGGTTGATATGCCTGAGACCACACACCTCGTTAAGGACATACATGAGTCTTCTGGCTGCCAGCTATTACCCCTCTTATAGAATAGGTTTAGAACAAAGACCTTGAAATTTGTAAAAGTACATAGAGATGAATGAAGAATACACCGTAAGAAGAGAAAAAATAAAACAACTCTGTGCTAAAACCAAGTCAGACAAACTTCTATTTATGTTTCAGTGATCTGCATATCCATTTTTTAAAAATTAATTTTTAGAGAGAGAAACGTCTGTTTGTTGTTCCATTTACTTATGCCTTCACTGGTTGACTCCTGCATGCACCCCGACCCGGGACTGAACTTGCAGCCCTGGCGCATCCGGATGATGCTCCAACCAACTGAGTCAGGGTCTAGGGGCCTCCTTGCTTTTGAATCACTTATTGTAACTGTTACACTTGGTCACTGATTTTCTAGCTGATGAGAAAACATTGTCCCTGAAGGCCTCACAATTCTTTTTGTAAAAAAATTTTTCTCCTTTATTGATCTTTTAGAGAGAAAGGAAGGGAGAAGGAGAGAGGGATAGAAACATCGATGAGAGAGAACATCGATGGGCCGACTCCTGCATGCCCCCCACTGGGAATCGGGCCCACAACCTGGGCATGTGCCCTGACCGGGAATCGAACTGGCAACCTCTTGGTGCAGGGTTGATGCTCAACCACTGAGCCACACGGGCTGGGCACAATTCTTTTTTTGATAGTATTTTTTTTTAATCCTCACCCGAGGATATTTTTCTATTTATCTTCAATAGAGTGGGAAAGTGAGAGAGAGAGAGAAACATTGAGGTGAGAGGAACACATCGATTGGTTGCCTCCTGCACGACCCCGACCAGGGCCGGGATGAACCGCGAACGTGCCCTTAACCAGATCGAACCCGTGAATCATTGGTCCGAGGGCCGACACTCTACCCGCTGAGCCAAACCGGCCAGGGCAGGCCTCACAATTCTTTTTTCAACAAGCCTGCCTTTGTGAAATGCCTGCTGGGGGCTGCATTGTGTGGCTGCGGAGACAAGGAAATAAGTAGGAATTTTAGAAGTTCAAAAGCAAAACAAGTGCCTGCAGTCTAGGGAGGTGGAGTCCAGAAAACGCCCGTATTCTTTCTCTTCCTTTTTCCTCTCTGAGTGTGGAAGGTCTAGGACACCGGGTCTCGGAGCCACCCTGGCCACGTGTGTCCCCAGATACCTTCTTTCCCCCGGGGTGGCTGGCATGAGTCACTGAGTCAGAGGAGCCCCTCCCCCTAGGCTGCAGCATCCTGGGGCAAATCCATTCCAGTGATGTGTGCTCTTTGGGACCTGAGAGGTTTCAAATGGGGCTAAGCCTGGACAAGTCACCCTCCAGGAGACAGGGAGACAGATTCCTGTTCTCCACTGGGGGAGGAGAGCCAGGAACAAAATGCAGAGGGGTTAGAAGAAAGAGAGTTGCACCCCAGACCTGTCTGGATTGCAGAGGGTACTTTGGAGTTATTCACAGAAGGGTTTGTTCTCTTATAGGGGCCAGTGTTCTATTCTGCTTGAAGCCCTTGAAGGACCTTTGGTGGCATCAGGGACCTCCAAAGGGAAGGTTAAGATGTGGCTGGGGGGAAGAGACTCAAGGTCCCTCGTTCTATTTTTTTTTTTTCTTTATTGATTTTAGAAAGAGAGGAAGGGAGAGGGAGAAAGAGATAGAAACATCGATGAGATATCGATTGGCCGCCTCCTTCAGGCCCCCCACTGGGCATGTGTCCTGACCGGGAATCAAACCAGGGACCTCTTGGTGCATGGGTTGATGCTCAACCACTGAGCCACACTGGCCAGGCTCCCTTAGCCCTTTCTAATCAGAGCTTATCTGTTTTTTATATTGGGCATTTATTTAAGATTTTATGTGAAGACTAGTTATGCTGTTTGGAAAAAAAAAAAAAAAGGTTTTACATTAACAGACAGTGTCTTGACCCCATCCCTTGTTAGCTGTGTGATCCGGGGCAAGCCGCTTCACTTCTCTGAAGCTCAGTTTCTTATCCAGAAAATGGGGCTCAGGAGGGCTCCTCCCGTAAATACTATCATGTCTGTGCAGCACCCGGCACACGGTGGGGCCTCAGCCAGGGGGAACCACCTCCCTCTGCAACTCACGCTCACTCCCCACGTTCAGGCCCCAGCTCTGCTGATTTCGTCTCTAGAGTTCTAGAATCTCTCTTCTCTCCATCCCTGCTGTAGCTCCTTGCTGGTTTAGGCTGGACCTGATTCAGCGGGTCTGAAAACAGTGATTAGGCCACACACCTGTGCGAGATGCTCACCCTGATGCACTGAGACACAGAGCTGTCCCTTAGCACGTCGGACAGGAGCACAGGCCGACTCTCCCAGGAGTAGGCAGGTGGGCTCTGCAGGATGTTTCCTGGTGCTGTTCCCTGGGGTCCTTCCCCCTCTGACAAACTGCCAGGGGACCTGGTGGTCTCGGAGTCTGAGGACCTTTCGTGATGGTGGTGGTCTATCCATTTAGAAACCCATTTGCATGTTCCTTTGGTACCAAGCTCTCTGTAACTCTTGCTGGCACTAACCTCCCAAGATGCAGTGCGACAAAAGCAACCACATCCCCAGGCTCCACCTGGCAGCTTTCTGGGCCATGTCTCTTTAAATATTTAACTTTCGGCATCTTCTTCTTTTTTTAATCATTACCTGAGGATATTTTTCTATTTGTCATCAGATAGAGTGGGAGGGATGGAGGGAGAGAAACATCGATGTGAGAGACACATTGACTGGTTGCCTCCGGCACAACCCAACCAGGGCTGGGACTGAACCACAACTGAAGTACGTGCCCTTGACCAGGGTTGAACCCGCGACTCATTGGTCCAAGGGCAGATGCTCTAAGTGCTAAGCCAAACCGGCCGGGGCACTTTTGACATCTTCTGAATAAAACCCTCTAAATACCTGGCCTCATCACCTCTCTCACCTGGACAACCTCCTTGTCCCGAGTCCCCCCACCACCTCCCAGAGGAGCAGAATTTGGGGCTGATTAGAAACTTTCCTCAAGGAGGAATCCCAAGTCCAAGGATCGGTGATAGTGTCACCAAATTGGACAGCGAACACAGGAAAACAAGCAGACTTAGCTCAGTTCAGTAGGACTTGGGCCACCTCAGTTCGTGGCACCATGGGCCCCACGGGTATGAACCTCAATCAGGCAGCTGGCCATGAACATCTAAACTTCAGTGAGTCCTAAAAGGGAGGGTTGTCTTGACCCATCCCCACTGATTTTTCCACCTACCTCTTAGGGGGCATCTGTTTCCTCATATTTTCTATTTTTGGGTGGGGGTAACTCACTCTCACATGTCCTGTTGACAAGACAATTCTTGTATGACTGGCCATCTAGTGTGATATTTTACTGTGGAAATGTCCCATATTTGCCTCTGAACTGTTAGCTTAGCATTTGGCTGAGTTAATTAGTTATCAGTGTTTTGAAACTGTATGAATACATATTACTAATGTTATAGAAGATTTTACTTTATAGACAAGTGATAAGATCATAGATTTTTTTTTTTTTCTTTTTTTTCTTTTTTTTTTTTTATCCTCACCCGAGGACATTTTTCCATTTTTTGTTCAGGTAGAGTGGGAGGGAGAAAGAGGAACAGAGAGAGAGAGAAACATCGATGTGAAAGGAACACATCGAGTGGCTGCCACCCGCACAACCAACCAGGGCCGGGGACAAACTGCAACCAAGGTACGTGCCCTTAGCTGGAACCGAACCCGGGTCTCTCAGGACCACAGGCCGACGCTCTAACCGCTGAACCAAACCGGCCAGGGCAGATCATAGATTCTTTAGAGAAGGAAAATAAGAGATCCTATAATTCAATGCCCTCAAAATACCAATTGTGCATTAATTGATCATCCTGTATGAATATATGTATGTATACAGAGAGAGAAAGAATGTTGTAAATATTAACATCTGGGGAACCCCAGTGACAGATAAAATTAAAAGAAAAAAAAAGTTAGTTTAGCCCTGGCCGGTTTGGCTCAGCAGTTAGAACGTCGGCCTGTGATCCAGAGAGACCTGGGTTCAGTTCCCGATAAGGACACGTACCTCGGTTGCAGTTTGTCCCCGGCCCTGGTTAGGTCGTGCGGGTGGCAACCACTCGATGTATCCCTTTCACGTCAATGTTTCTCTCTCTCTCCCTTTCTCTCTCTCCCACTCTATCTGAACAAAAAATAAAAAAAGAAAAAAACAAATAAACTGTTATATAGTATATATTAAACTAACATTAAAAAAAAATTTTTTTTTTTTATCCTCACCCGAGGACATTTTTCTATTTTTTGTTCAGATAGAGTGGGAGGGAGAGAGAGGAAGAGAGAGAGAGAAACATCGATGTGAAAGGGACACATCGAGTGGCTGCCTCCCGCATGACCCAACCAGAACTGGACTAACTGCAACCAAGGTACGTGCCCTTAGCGGGAACCGAACCTGGGCCTCTCTGGACCGCAGGCCGACGCTCTCACTGCTGAGCCCAACTGGCCCGGCTCACTGTACAACACTTTGAAGACCCAGAACGATGTGGCGGAGGTGGTGTGTTGGTGGTGGGCAGAAAGTAATGAAAACTCAACAGTGTCACCAAGAAATTAAAAAACTCAGTAGTGCTACCTGATCCTGTACATTGCCTCAACTTCTCCCGTGTTTTGAGAAACGATCTTTTTTGCCTTTTCTAGATGCAAAAAGGTATACTTGAGTAAATCAGAACAGAAAACGAAAAGATTCTCTGCTTGCTGCTCTAGTGATGTGAACTATGTATAAACCTCAGCCAGAAGGAATTAATTTGATTGACAGAGATGTAAGATCAAAACTAATAGGCCCACAATACGTTGGGCCATCTGCACTAGTTCTGACCATTCTTATCGATGCTCCTGAGGACACAGGACACAATATTATTGTTAAGATACCTGGAGGGAGCAGGTGTAAGTATATGGAGGGAAGATATCAGAGGTCATGTGTTTGCCCTCTTTGGTGAAACCCGATAAAGAAAGCTCGAGATACCAACTGTAGGGCTTGGGCTGCTACCAGGGAACCTGACCCCAGGGCCTCTTATGGCTGAGGTGCAGATGGGGCCGGACCATGTGGTCCTGATTGTTATCAGGGAACTGGAGGCTTATGGGTAATCCCCGGCCTCAAAGGAAACAGAGAGCACCCTTCATTAGTTAAGGTCTTGTTAAAGCTCACCAGGAAGACAGTGAGGGAAGGGCTGTTTATTTGTTAAATAAATGCCTTCTACAGATGAGGCACAATGCAGAGGGGGGGCCACCAGGTGGCTGATGGGCCAAAGATCGCTGACCAAGGAGTTGCCACAGAACTCACTTTCAGGGTCTGGGAAGGCAAACCTCCCTCCCGCGTGTGTGAACCATGGAGATGAAATGTAGTGAACACTTGGAAGGCATCCGGCACTCAAAGTTGCTGCCCCCCCCCCACCCGGCCCCCCGCCTTTCTGATGCAAGAACCTGACTGTCTTGGGTTACTCCAGATCTCAGCCACCCTGGTGTGTCCCCAGGACGGTTCCACGGACCCAGCTCGAGACCCTGTGCTGTCGTCTCAGCCCAGATGTCCCGTGGACACCGGACTTGCCCTTACCCTGCGTCCCACCCCCACGCCGAGACTGCTCACTGCAGGCCAGCATTCATTTGCTTGGGAAAGCCACCTCGTTTTACAATGTGAATCTATTTGGGCTGCAACAGTGATTTCAATATGTGGCTTTTACCACAGTCACGCTATCAAGCAGAGTTCAGGTTTATTAATTTTATACACATCGGAGTCTCTGAAATTGTTAGTTCATATGTATGAAAATAAATTTCATGAAATGAACTACAAGCCCCGTTATACGGGACATCTTGAATACCAGAGTGAAATAGCTTTTAAATGACTAGAATGGCCAGTTTCTGCGATAAATTGGTGTAGAAAAGGGGGGGAAATAAAGCATAGATGGAACCCCCCAGAAAGCCTCCCCCCCAAAAAAGAAGAAAAGAAAATAGATGTGAAGTCGCTGTGTTTTTGGTTATGTCCAGGAAGAAATTTGATCCTGTTATGCCTGAAACAAAGACCCTATGATGCCCTGTAAAGGTTGGGGTCCTTTATCTCAAAGACATGAGTGCTCAGGGGTAACTTGGGACAGCAGGGTGGCATGGCTAGAAGGAATAATAAGAAGCCTTTTTTTTTTTTTTTTTCATCCTCACCTGAGGACATTTTTGCATTTATCTTCAGGTAGAGCCGGAGGGCGAAAGGGAGGAAGAGAGAGAGAGAGAAACATCGATGTGAGAGAGATGCATCGAGTGGCTGCCACCCATATGACTCCAACTGGGGTCGGGGACAAACTGCAACCGAGGTACGTGCCCTTAGCGGGAACCGAACCTGGGATTCTTTGGTCCGCCGGCAGATGCTCTAACCGCTGAGCCAAACCGGCCAGGGCTGATAAGGGGCCTTCGTAAGATTGAAGTTGCTGGCAGCTTCCACCAGGCATCTGTGAGCATCACTGGGCCGATGGGGAGGAAATAGGATCCCAGACCCTCCCTGGACGGAACCCTGTCTCCCGGATCTGTGGACCGGGGGAGGGACTGAAGTCTCAGCTCAGTGGGTCTCACAGAGCCCACTGTCTGCCGGAAATCAGGCTCAGAGTGCTCTCAGATTTTCCTTTGAGTTAATTCCTCCATCTGCCCTGCTGAGACCAAGGGAAGGAGCGGGGAGAATGTCTGTTGTTGGAGAGGAAATGTGATAAGTTGAACCAGAGCTTAGATTTTTCAAAAAGCATCGGGGTTGCACACGATTCTGCTTTGTTGGCCTGACAGAGAAGGAAAAGAAATCAAAAAGCAAATTCTTCTCATGTCGCCTGGAAAAAGAGAAAAATTTTATTTACATTTCTCTCATGGTTTTCTGTTCTATTATATTCTCTTTACGTCCTTTTTTTTCCCCCTGCCGAAGAATGAATTTGGAATCATCATTCTGTTATTACCAGAAACTTGTCTCAGTTATTACCAGATGTAAAAGGATACTGGGTCCACAAGACAAGCATGGAGGTCAGTGTCCTTATTTTATAGTCAAAGCTGGACAGGTAGGATGTACGGATCTCAAATTATTGTGTTGTACACCTAAAACTAGTACAAAGTTATATGACAAGATCTCAACTTAGAAGGCCATATTCTTTTTTTTTTAATCCTCACTCAAGGACATTTTTCCTTTTTTTTTTTTTTGTTGTTGTTCAGATAGAGTGGAAGGGAGAGAGGAAGAGAGAGAGAGAGAAACATCGACGTGAAAGGGACACATCGAGTGGCTGCCACCCGCATGACCAACCAGGGCCGAGGACAAACTGCAACCGAGGTACGTGCCCTTAGCGGGAACCGAACCCGGGTCTCTCAGGACCGCAGGCTGACGCTCTAACCGCTGAGCCAAACCAGCCAGGGCTGTCTCAGATTCTTAGCCGCAGGAACTGGACCCATGCAGGTCACTGTGAGCAATATTTTGCAATTAGGTGCTTGACCACGATAATGCCTTGAAGTAGGAACTCAGTTTTAACTTTCGGTCATTTTTTTCTAACACAATGAACTGTGAAAATTTAATTGTTCTTGTTGTACCATTTCAGACGTTGTCAAGGCTTCTCGATTGCAAGTTTAGTTACAGAGAGGAGAGGAACTACTACATTCGGAGCAGCAACCATCAGACCCACCTCACAGCTACACTTGAAACGGCAGAGTGGACCCCAGATGCTGTATACTGTGGGGACCATGTTGAAAGACTGAGTGGATTTTGAGTGGATTTCTTACCTTAGTCAGCCATGAGTGGGTTCTAGGGGCTCTGGGCACTCCTGACTTGCCCTGTTTGGAAATTTGAGAGTAGGACAATGTCTGATGCTTACTCACATACTCGAAGAAGTTCAGCTTGCCTCTCCCCACTCCCTGCCAAAAAAGTAAGCCTTGGCCAGTGTGGCTCAGTTGATTGTCATCCCATGTACCAAAAGGTTCGATTCCTGATCAGGGCACATGCCCAAGTTGTGGGTTTGATCAGGTTGGGGTTCATACAGGAGGCAACCGACAGATGTTTCTCTCATATCAATCTTTCTCCCTCTAAAAAAAAAATCAATAAATTCATATTTTGAACAAGAGGTAAAACCACAACCCCAGTCTTTTGCTTTCCTGCCTCCATCAGGTCGCAAAGCCAAGGTCTATAAGTGCAGCTCGGGCCCATGCGCAGATGCTGTTGGCCCAGACTCATTTCTTCCCTGCCAACTGAACCCTGATTTTGCTCAGGGTGACTGGGGGCCTGGCCTGATGGGGAGACTCATGATATTTCAAAACCAATCATGACAATCGCATCCTCTCTCATTAGTTTGTAAGCTTCCCAGCCTCCCTTTCATTAACTTCCCTTTTAGGGTCATGGCACGTGTTCTACTTTTTGTCAATGAGATACAAGAGGAAGTCTGGGGGAGCTCCTGGAGAGCCTTTGCTTTCTTTCTACATGAGGAGGTAGTGGCTGACACCACCCCTACCCCTTGCTTTCTGCTTTGAACTTACATGTGATGGTTGGCACTGCAGCAGTCATCTTGCAACCTTGAGGTGATGTGTGTTGGGGGTACACCAATATGCAAAATAGAGAGGCAGCCAGCCGGAGAAAGACAAGTATCACATGATCTCACATATTTGTGGAATATAATGAACAAAATAGATCCAGAGACATAAAAGGAGGGTTCAGACGGACAAACTTCAGAGGAGGGGATAGGGGCAGGGGGGAAGGAAGAGATAAACCAAAGAACTTATGCATATAAGCATAACCAATGAACACAGACAACAATGCTGAGGGGAGGGGTTGACAGGAACAGGAGGAGGGTGTCAATGGGGGAAAAAGGACAAACATCTGTAATAAAAAAAATTAATTAAATAAAAAAAATAAAAATTGCCCTGGCTGGTTTGGCTCAGCGGTTAGAGCGTCGACCTGCGGTCCAGAGAGACCTGGGTTCGGTTCCCGCTAAGGGCATGTACCTCGGTTGCAGTTTGTCCGCGGCCCTGGTTGGTCGTGCGGGTGGCAGCCACTCGATGTGTCCCTTTCACGTCGATGTTTCTCTCTCTCTCTCTTCCTCTCTCTCCCTCCCACTCTATCTGAACAAAAAATGGAAAAATGTCCTCGGGTGAGGATAAAAAATAATAATAATAAATAAATAAATAAAAATAAAAAAATAGCCCTGGCCAGTTTGGCTCAGCGGTTAGAGCGTCGGCCTGCGGTCCAGAGAGACCCGGGTTCGGTTCCCACTAAGGGCATGTACCTCGGTTGCAGTTTGTCCCCGGCCCTGGTTGGTCGTGCGGGTGGCAGCCACTCGATGTGTCCCTTCACGTCGATGTTTCTCACTCTCTCTCCCTTTCTCTCTCTCCCTCCTATTCTATCTGTACAAAAAATGGAAAAAATATCCTCAGGTGAGGATAAAAAAAATAATAAAATAAAATAAAAAATAAAAAAATAAAAATAAAATAAAAATAAAAACAAAATAGACAGAAGGAGGCTGAGTCCTTAATGACATTGATAAGCTGACAGACCAATTCTAATATGGACTGTATTTGAGTTTCTTATTAAGTAAACAATAGGCATTCTTCTGGCTTAAGCTATGGGTAGTGGAGGGTTTATGCTACTTGCAACCAAATGTACTTTATAGATACAGTAAATAATCTTTTTAGCTTAAAATAAAATTAGTTGATTCTGTCTGTTCAAAATGCGCCACTCGTAGCTACGTGAAGTTTTCCCTGGATGACACAAACCCTAGCATTACTCCAGCCATCTAAGTATGCATATGGGAAATGTATGGGAAAATTCAGGAGGGAAAGAGAGTGATCGTCCGAACTTAAAGAGTTCTCTTCCTGACATAAGGGATAGATTTTTATCTTATTTTTGGTTAACGATACCAAAATCAATGAACGGAAATAACTAAAGAGGCAAAGAAACTTCATTTCTATTTCCCACTGAAGGAGAAGTTAATTTCAAGTGTCCGTGCTTTTCTGTTTCAGATGTTTCTGTCTTGATAAATTTTTGTGATATTTCATCATCTGGCCCACATACTAACATAAAAGACAAACCCACTAACTAAGGTTTACATTTTTTGTTTGTTTTATTTGTTTATTTTTTTTTATATACTCTAATAAAGCCCCATTTTGACATATAAGTTACTTGGAAAATTTGAGGAAGAAAAAAGCCACTGATTTGTTAGCCTGTCTCCAGTAAATTTAGTGACATGTATTTCTATGCTATTGATATACATGCGTCTATTATGTTACATATAGGTTTGTATATATTTGTGGGTTATCAGTATACACTGAAGGTGAAAGTATTGGGAGTTTTATCAGTTAGGGTCTTTGTTGTTGTTGTTAATTGCCACCCGAGGATATTTTTCTATTGATTTTTAGATAGAGTGGACAGGGGGGACAGAGAGAGAGAGTGAAACATTGATGTGAGAGAGACACATTGATTGATTGCCTCCCACATGGCCGGGGATGCAACCTGCAACCCAGGTAGGTGCCCTTGACCAGGAACTGAACCTCGACCCTTCAGCCTGAGGGCCAACGCTCTAACCACTGAGCCCAACTGGCCAGGGCTATCAATTTTTGCTGTGTAACAAACCCCTCCAAAACTCCATGGTTTAAACAGCAGTGATGTCATCACTGCTGTGTCTGTGGGTTGTTGGTCTAGCCTGTGCTTGACTGGGTTTGGCTCCAAGCTGAACGTCGGATCCAGTCTACGTCACATTTTTTGGACCAGCAGGCTGGCTGGGACATGTTTTTCTCGTGGTGATGACAAGTTCGAGATGCAAGAGGGCAAGCCCGAGTGCACACGTCAAGCGTTTGCTTCTATCACGTCTATGAATGTGCCACTGGCCAAACTGAGTCATAGAGCCACACCCAATAGCCACGGTGTAGACATGGACCTCACGGCTGGCTGGGAGGGACTGCAGAGACACATGGCAAAGTTCACAGGAAAGGGAGGGGAGAAGGATCCAAAACAATGATGCTGCAAAAGGGAAGAGAGTTGGTAACAAAGCACCAGCTTCTGATGTTGTTCTGACAACATTCTGAGAACTCGACAGAACTAAAAATTAAAGGAAAGATGCCTGGTACTCCTACTGTGAAAGACAAAATTCCTCCTCCTGAACATGTCTAGGCTAGAAGAATCATCTCAACAACGCTTTTAAAAAAGTCATCACCCCTTCTATCATATTTATGTTCCTTTCTAGAGCTAGCCTCGTTTCTCTGTGGAATAGAGACAATGTTTGTCTTTGTCTGTCTGTGTGCTGGGATTGTACAGATGTACTTACAAGAAGCACGATGCACTGATGACCAGTGTCTTTAGCAACAGTCATGTATACAACAGCCATGCTCTTCGTGTGCATTCTTTCCCTTTAATCCTCACAGCAACCCCGTGAGGTGGGAATTGTTTATTATTCCTGTGCCACAGAATAGCCGTGGAGGTACGGCTACCAGGGCCAGGACTTGAACCTAGTCAGAGTCATTTAGCATTCACATGCTAGTCCATCCCCCACCTCAATGAACGCAGTTATCGCTGCCGCCAAGTTGATGCCGCGGCATGTCCTGCTGTGAAATAAGACAAATTATGCGTCCGTATGACACTTTTGTGTGTTTTGTAATACAGAAAGTCACCCATCTAGCCCAGCTGGTGTGGCTCCGTGGTTGAGCATTGACCTATGCACTCAGAGGTCACTGGTTTGATTCCCGGTCAGGGCACACGCCCAGGTTGTGGGCCTGATCCCCCCCAGGGGAGGGGCATGCAGGAGGCGGCCAGTAGATGTTCTCTCTCATCGATGTTTCTATCTCTCTCCCTCTACCCTCCTCTCTTTCTCAAATCAATAAAGAAAAAAAGAAAAGAAAAGAAAATCACCCACCTAAGTTGCTTTTGAACACTACATCCTGAGGATTTGTGTTGTTAGCAGAAGAATGCATTTTACCAAACAAAGGTGAATTTTCAAAATACTCACTGGCCTCATTGGCCTCTCAAACTAGTATGTCCAGGGCCACCCTCGCTGACAGTAGACTATTGGCCTGAAATCTTGCTCCCAGGGACCTTTGGCCATTCCGACCTGCAGGTCCCAGCCACAGGGCCCCTCGCTCCCTGTGGACAACTGAGAAGTGGGCAGGTAGCTCTTTATGACCCAATGGCACTTAAAAACCTTTCATTGTTTTCCTCCTTGATTCACTATTGTGTTCTGCGTCCTTTTCTGGAGCCTGGTGTTAACTGGGCACATGCAGCTCTATTTGAAGAAATCTCCTTGGATTCAAACCCTCAAGGAGCCTCTTTCTGGAGCTGAATTTAACCCTTCAGCTTCCATCCTCCTCCTTTGCACATCCGTCTGAACCAAAGGAATCTCTGAACCTGAAAATGCTTTCAGCAGCCCTGGCCAGTCTGGTTCAGCAGCAGAACGTGGGCCGCAGACCAATGAGTCGCGGGTTCGATTCCAGCCAAGGGCATGTAGCTTGGTTGTGGTTCATCCTCCGCCCTGGTCCCGGGTCGTGCGGGAGGCAACCGGTCGGCGTGTCTCTCTCACATCGATGTTCGATGTTCGCTCTCTCCCCCTCACTATCTGAAGATAAACAGAAAAATATCCTCAGGCGAGGATTAATAAATAAATAAATAAATGCTTTCAACAGCCCGGCTGGTGTGGCTCACTGGTTGAACGTGGACCCATGTGCCAAGAGGTCACCCGTTGGATTCCCACTCAGGGCACATGCCCAGTAGGGGGCATACAGGAGGCAGCCGACTGAAGTCCTCTCTCATCAATGTTTTCCTCTCTCTCTCTCCCTCTCCCTTCCTCTCTCTCTAAAAAAATCAATAAAGAAAAAAATTAAAATTAAATAAAAAGGGTATTCTTAAGAAAAATACTTTTTGGTATGACATGGAAACAGTACAACACACCCCTTAAACCCAAATGCTTCCATGTGAACCAGATGTCAGGAGTTACTCCTCAACTAATGTGTGTTGTTGGGGGGTTTTTTGCTTCTTCTTTTTTTTTTTAATCCTCACCCGAGGACATTTTCCCATTTTTTGTTCAGATAGAGTGGGAGGGAGAGAGAGGAATGGAGAGAGAGAGAGAAACATCGACGTGAAAGGGACACATCGAGTGGCTGCCACCCGCACGACCAACCAGGGCCGGGGACAAACTGCAACCGAGGTACATGCCCTTAGCGGGAACTGAACCCGGGTTTCTCAGGACCGCAGGCCGACGCTCTAACCGCTGAGCCAAACCGGCCAGGGCACTTCTTTTTTTTTTTCTTTTTTTATCCTCACCTGAGGACATTTTTCCATTTTTTGTTCAGATAGAGTGGGAGGGAGAGAGAGAGAGAAACATCAATGTGAAAGGGACACTTCGAGTGGCTGCCTCCTGCATGACCCAACCAGGGCCGGGGACAAACTGCAACTGAGGTACATGCCCTTAGCGGGAACCGAACCCAGGTCTCTCTCGACCACAGGCCGCCGCTCTATCTGCTGAACCAAACCAGCCGGGGCTTTTTTGCTTCTTTAAATACAATAATTAGAAGGGGTTATTTCAGGGATGACCAATGGAAATGGGCGGGTGATCAAGCCCCCAGAAGGGGTGACATTCAAATCATTTTCATTACTGAGATGGCCCACACACCAAGCAGGCAGAGTGGACACTGGTCAGGAACGGCCGTGTGCTGTATTGACGTCCCTGCAACACAGGGCCAGGCTCCATCGCTCCAGCTCCGGTTCCAGATTCCTGTGCGGTGCTTTTGTGAACAGAATCTATTGCCCCAAGGAAAAGATGTCACCATTTAGTACATTCACTTTCTGAAGGCAATTTCAAAAGGTTTTCAAACACTAATTTGAAAGAATATATGCACCCCTATCTATGTTCATTGCAGTGTTATTTACAGCAGCCAAGATTTGGAGGCAGCCCAAGTGCTCATCAGCAGATGAGTGGATGAAAAAGCTCTGGTACATTTACACAATGGAATACTTCTTGGCTGTGAAAGAGAAAAAAATCTTACCTTCTGTGACAGCATGGACGGACCTGGAGAGCTTTCTACTTAGTGACATTATCTAGTCAGAGCAAGACAAATACCATGTGATTTCACTCATTTGTGGAATCTCATGAACAAAATAAACTAATAAATAAAATAGAAACAGACTCACAGATAGAGAACATATTGACAGATGTCAGAGGGGAGGGAGGTTGGGGGCTGGGTGGAAAAGGTGAAGAGATTAAGCAAATCAAAAAACAACAATAACTCATAGACACAGAGAGCAGTATGATGATCACCAGGGAAAGGGGTGTGGGGGGAGGTAGGAGAGGGTACAGGGGGGATAAATGGTGATGGAAGGAGACTTGACTTGGGGTGGTGAACACAGATGATGTATTATAGAATTGTATACCCGAAACCTACATAATTCTATTAACCAACGTCACCCCAATAAATTCAATTTAAAAAAGGGAAAAAAATATTTTGAGCAATGACTAGAGTGTGTGATTCCTTCTTAAAGTGCACTGCTGAATGAGAACAGAAATTTTGGCTTATTTATTCAAAGACAGGTATTGTTCTTTTGTCATTTCTTCCTGGTAATTGACATACTTAGCAGTGGCTTCCACGAAATGACTATCATTTTGACGAAATGTCAGTCAGGTGACAGGCGTCTGACTTATTTGGAGAACCTTAAGCCTAGAGGGAATGGGACATTGTTATTAGATTAGAGCAGTGGGCATAGAATTATCACATTATAAAGGAGAAAGAGTTGGACAACCAGCGGCGGAGGACAACCAGTGCTCTTTGCTGTCAGTGTGCATGTCAAAGGATTGATGGGTGACAGGGTCCATGTGCAGAGAAACAAGAGCCCCAAAACAGAAGTGGCACCCTGGCCAGTTTGGCTCAGCGGTTAGAAGGTCAACCCGTGGTCCAGGGAGACCTGGGTTCGGTTCCCGCTAAGGGCACAAACTTCGGTTGCAGTTTGTCCCCGGCCCCATTTGGGGTTGTGTGGGTGGCGACCACTCAATGTATGTTTCTCTCTCTTTCTTCCTCCTGCTCTATCTCAAGATAAATGCAAAAATGTCCTTGGGTGAGGATTAAAAACAAAAGATTTTTAGATAGAGAGGGAGAGAGAGAGAAACATAGATGTAAGAGTAATATGGATCAGCCGCCTCCTACATTCCTCCTACCAGGGATAGAGCCCAAGGCCCCGACCAGGAATCAAACTGGCAACATTTTGGTGCACAGGGCGATGCCCAACCAACTGAGGTACACTGGCCAGGACTTTTTTTTTTAAATCCTCACCCCAGAATATTTTTACATTTATCTTTGGACAGAGTGGGGGGGGGGGGGAGAGAGAGAGAGAGAGAGAAACATCCATGTGAGAGAAACACATCAATTGCTTGCCTCCTGCACAACCCCCAACCGGGGCCAGGGACAAACCGCAACCGAGGTACATGCCCTTGGCCGGAATTGAACCCAGGACTCCCTGGTCCATAGGCCAATGCTCTAACCACTGAGCCAAACCAACCAGGGTGGTTAGGGCTTCTTTTGCATTTATAAGATATAAGCTACTGAGCAACTGATCATTCTACTAAGTTTATCCTAGGAAATCTTTGTATGAAAGTACTGTGTTCAAAAAGTAACTTATAAACACACACACACACACACACACACACACACACGGAAAAAAAAAAAAGGAAGAAAAGTAACTTACAAGGTCAGTTTCCAGTGCAATGTTGCAAAAGTTTCCCAGGTTGGATGTGTGAGAACACTGAAGAATCAGTCAGCCCTCTGATACATTGCCCTCAGTGTAAAATGGCTGCTTTTTAGAAAAAACATATGGTTCCCAGCTGAAGTTTTATCACGGCTGCTGGTTTCCTCCCCGGAAGATTATGCACCAGTTTGATAAATTTCATCAGTGGGAAAATATTTTCTCCTCAAGTGAGGAATGAATTTCTGCAGTTGGAAATGTTTCTTATATTAAAAATATGGAATCCGAGCATGCTCTTCTTTTCATGGTAGGAAATGTCTGTTGTCAACAGTCACTAGAACACTGAGAATTGCAAAGTGACATGTCAATAGTTGCAAAAGACAGAGGAGTTGCCTGACTTGTCTGTGCCTGGTGCCCTGTGCCAAAAAGGCCACAGTGCCGGCTCTGAGCGTGTGCTCTGCCCCCTGCCCTCTGGTGCAGGAGAACACAGGTGAATAGAGAACCATGCAGCCCAAACCCGCCGAGGACATACAAGAGTTTGAGGAGGGCACTGTCCTAGATGAGGAACAGCAGGAAAAAATCAGGCTCAGGATCTTGTTGTTGGCAAGATCTAGTCTCCAGAGAGGTCTATTTCAAAGCTCACCCACCCCATCCAGTAACTCAAGAACCCCTCTGTCACTCCTGGCTGGGTGGCTCAGCTCACTGGGTGTTCTCCTCACAAGCACCGGGAGGTTATGGGTTGGATTTATGGTCAAGGACACATGCCCGGGGGGCGTGCAGGAGGCTGCCTATAGATGTTGCACTCACATGGATGTTTCTCTCTCTCCCTCTTCCTTTCTTTCTCTCTAAAATCAATAAGCTATTAAAAAGGAGAGGGAGAAGGAGAGGGGGAGGGGAAGGGGAGAGGGAGGAGGAGGGGGAGGGCGAGGGGAGAGGGAGGAGGAGGGGGAGGGCGAGGGCGAGGGCGAGGGCATGTGTCCTGGCCGGTTTGGCTCAGCAGTTGGAGCGTTGGCCTGCAGACCAGAGAGTGAGAGTCCCAGGTTTGGTTCTGGCTAGGGGCACGTATGAAAAAAAAAAGAGAGCGACAGAGAGAGAGACAGAGAAAGAGAGAATTCCTCTGTCAGAAACCTTATTGAGCCTCCCTGGTCCTGATTCAGGGTTACACACTGATTTTGAAATCCTAGACAATGATGACTTTGAGAGGCCCAGGGAAGTGGCCGTCCCTTCTATTATTCTTCCCTTCCTCTTGCTGTCTTGAGAATTTTTATGTCCCTTTCCTCCCTCCTTCATCTATAATCCTGATCTGGTATAAGCAAGGCATGGACCACAGCAAGTATGAAATAAATGTCATTCGAGTGAATAAATGAATGGTCGTGTATGGCTCAGACTTTTAAATATTTATGCAAACATTTTAAACTCTTTTATGTTTGTCTAATGACACTGTATTTTTAGGCAATGAGTTTTTGAAGCTTGTCACTTACCAAATGAAGTAATACTTAGTTGTTTTCAATACACATCGTACAGAACGTAAGCAGTGCTTAATAGAAACATCTTGGCATTCAATGGGAAAACCTGGATTCACTTTATCCAGATCACATGTGTTTTCAGAGAACTTGAACACTTGATTCACTTCTCAACTGTTGTGTTTTCAGCCTAAAGGGACCGATTTGTCTTTCTGTAGCAGAATCTCTGTTCTTTTCCTGCCCCAGTCCTCATTTCTTCTTTCTTTTAGATGCAGTGATCAAAAAAAGCACGTAGTGTTTCCTTTTCTGGAGACCTCAAAGTTTTTTTGTTTGTTTTAAGTTTGATTCTAGGACAATTTTGTTGCTGTTTTGGGCCATAAGATTTTTTTTTTGTATGTGCCCCTAGTGCGAACCGAACCCAGGACTCTCTGGTCTGTAGGCCGACACTCCAACCGCTGAGCCAAACCAGCCAGGGTAAGATTTTGCTTTTCAAGCAACTGACTTCCTGGACTTTCCTTAGGCTTTTACTGATGGCTCAGGGGTCTTCTTTCATGCACAGAGGACTTATTTTATCCCTGAATAAGTTGTCAAGACTTCCTGGAAGTAGAATCTTGACTTTTTCTTTTTTTCTTCTTCTTTTTTTTATCCTCACCCGAGGACATTTTTCCATTTTTTGTTCAGATAGAGTGGGAGGAAGAGGAAGAGAGAGAAACATCGACGTGAAAGAGACACATCGAGTGGCTGCCACCCGCACGACCAACCAGGGCCGGGGACAAACTGCAACCGAGGTACGCGCCCTTAGCGGGAACCGAACCCGGGTCTCTCGGGACCGCAGGCTAACACTCTAACTGCTGAGCTAAACTGGGCAGGGCAGTGTGGCTAGCTTCTTTCCTTACCATGTTTTTGAGGTTCATCCATGTTGTATCATGTATCAGTACTTCATTCCTGCTTATTGTTGAATAATATTCACTTATCAAATGTTGTTAATCCTCACCCAAGGATACTTTCCCATTGATTCCCATTGATTTTTAGATAGAATAGAAGGGAGGGATAGAGAGAGAGGGAGAGAGAGAAAGAGAAGCATTGATGTGAGAGAGACACATCGATTGGTTGTCTCCTGCATGACCCTGCCCGGGGCCAGAGATTGAACCTTCAACTCAGGTACATGCCCTTAACTGGAAATTGAACCGAAGACCCTGTGGTCTGAAGGCTGACGCTCTAACTGCTGAGCCAAACTGACCAGGGCCAGATTTTGTTTATCCATTCACCAGTTGATGGACAGCTGGATTGTTTTCACTTTTTGGCTATTGTAAATATTAGTGCTTTTCGGGGGGAAGATACTTTCCTCTACCCTCAAGGTTCTTTCAGCTGCTCTAATACTCAAATAGACATGAGAAAAAAAATAACCAAATGTAATTACATACACATGTATGCGAATCCCAAATACATGAGAGTCAGAGACAGGAGGCTCCCAGCCGGTGTGGCTCAGTGGTTGCGGGTCAACCCATGCACCAAGAGGTAGCCGGTTTGATTCCCAGTCAGGGCACATGCCCAGGTTGTGGGGCATGCAGGAGGTGGCCAATTGATGTTCTCTCTTATTGATGTTTCTATCTCTCTTTCTCTCTCCCTTCCTCTCTCTCTAAAAATCAATAAAGAATAAAAAAATTTAAAAAAAGAAAAAGGTGAAAATGAGTCTCTATGACTTTCTGAGGTAGGGTGCCTGGGGGGCGTCTAATGGTCCTACACCGTAGGACCTACAGGGAGAGCATTGTGTAGTAATTAGTAGTTTGCCCTGCCCTATAAATAGGTCAAAAAAGGTTATCTCTGATAATCTCTTATTATGGGCAAGGTCCTCAATTCAAGTTCTTCTAGGTAGTTAAGGGAAGGGCAGAAATTTTTCTTGAGCCTTTAGCTCCCCAAATCCACCTACCACAGATGCACATCTCAGAATGGCTCTTTCTGAACCCCTACACTGTTATGAATGTTCATGTACAAGTTTTTGCCTGAATATATATTTTCATTTCTCTTGGGTCTATTCCTAGGAGTGCAACTGCTGATTCATATGGTGACTCTTTCTGTTTAATCCTGTGCAGAACTGCCTGCCTGTTGTCTGAGGAGGCTACACCTTTTTACCCTTCACCCGCAATGCCTGCGGGTTCTAATTTGTCTGTATCCTTGCAAACACTTGTTACTGTCTGTCTTTTTTTATTATAGCCATACTAGTGGGTGGGAAGCAGTATCTCATTGTGGTTTTGATTTGCATTTCCTTAATGACTACGAGTACAAATTCGAAGAGCTCAGACTTCTTACCCACATTTTATATCCTCATGGCTTTTCATGTGTCCTCCAAAAACGTTCATTTTTTTTCACTTTTGTTCTGTACTCCAGATGCTTAAAACCAAAACCATCAGTTTTCTATCTCCGTTAGGACTGAGAAATTCTTTTAAGGCCAAGAAGGGGGAGTTGATAGCAATATAATGCTCTAAACATTTTTTTCACCCTAACAAACCGCATACTCATTCGGACACTACTCATTCTCAATCAGGTAATTACCCGTGGGTGCCTGTTGCAATCAGATGTAAATTTCTATCAAATCTACCCCATGGTACCTGCATTTATTTTATTTTTTAAAATATGTTTTTATTGCCCGGCCGGTGTGGCTCAGTGGTTGAGCATTGACCCATGTACCAAGAGGTTGCTAGTTCGATTCCTGGCCAGGGCCACATGCCCAGGTTGTGGGCCAAATACCCAATTGGGGGCATGCAGGAGGCGACCAATCGATGTTCTCTCTCATCGATGTTTCTATCTCTCCCTCTCCCTTCCTCTCTCTCTAAAATCAATAAAGAAAAAAAATATGGCCCTGGCCAGTTTGGCTCAGCGGTTAGAGCACTGGCCCATGGACCAGAGAGTCTGGGTTCGGTTCCCGCTAAGGGCGCGTACCTCGGTTGAGGTTTGTCCCCGGCCCTGGTTGGGGTTGTGCAGGTGGCAACCAGTTGATGTGTCTCTCTCACATCAATGTTTCTCTTTCTCTCTCCCTCTTGCTCTATCAGAAAGATAAATGTAAAAATGTCCTTGGGTAAGGATTAAAATATATATATATATAATGTTTTTGTTGATTTTTTAGAGAGAGGAAGGAACAGAGAGATAGAAACATCAGTGTGGGAAACATTGATCAGCTGCCTCCTGCATGCCCCTTACTGGGGATCAAGCCTGAAACCCGGGCATATGCCCTGACTGGGAATCGAACCTGAACCTCTCAGTCCGTGGGACAACACTCAATCCACTGAGCCACACCATCCAGACTGTACCTGCATTTATATCCACACACTTTACCTTCTGTCCTATGCACCCTCCCAGCAAAGGCTACATCCTCCATCTTTCACCTGTTCAAGGTGTGGGGTCCATCCCTTCTAACACACTCAAGGATGTTGCTTCGGCAATATTCGTTTTCCCGAATCATCAACTTTCCCTTCGCCCCTGGATCTATCACCAGTGTACCAAATGGCATGTGATTTCTTTTAAAATCGTTCCCTTGACCCCACGTACTCTTCCAGTTATATTTTCTCTCCCTTCCTTTTTAGCAAAATCCTTGAGGGGGTTGTCTAAAATTGCTATCTCCAATCTTCTCTCTAACTCGCTATGGAATCCACTCCAACCGGCCCATTGAAACCGTCTCAGTGAAGTCACCAGTGACCTTTTATTGCTAAATCGAAGGGGTCGAGTCTCAGACATCTCGCTGGACCTGTTAGCACACGTTATGCAACGACTGCTCTTTCCTCTTTGAGACACTTGCTTCCTTTGGCTTCCAGCTTCCCTACTCTGGCCAGTGCGCCTCTGTCGTCAGTGGATTTTCCTCCCCTCTATACCCTTTTCCTGTTGGGGTAGCTTGAACTTTTTTCCTACCTACACTTCTTCCCTTGGTTTCAAATACCGTTCATGTGCCGATGATTCCCAAACTGATATTCCTAGTCACAGCCTCTCCCCTGACTCCAGATCTGTATAATGATTTCTTGAGACCAGAAGTGGTGTTAAGATTACTTCAAAGTGCAAACCTCCGGGCTACAACAGGTACTGAAAGGACTTATCCGAACTTCCATTATCTGAGTAAACCCTCCCATGCCTCCAGCCAAGGACGTGACTGACTTTGGGCACTGGGACATTCCTCAGTGCCTCTCCCACCCCCACCCCTCCAAAAGAGTTGTTTAAACAAGTCTCATCAGAAACCTTCCATCCTTTGAAGCCTCAAACCCCTCCCCAGCTCGTTATTAAGCTGGTATAAACCTTTACCCCAGCTGTCTGGGGAATTCCTCTGGGTACAGCACTTCTGCAGGCATAATAACTTCTCTCCTCATGAATGATTTTGCAGGCCCCGAACTAGGACCTAAATTGGTAGAGGATACGTTTTCCTCCCAGCAATAACTTACCACCTTGACGTCTCTGCTTGGTTGAAACCAGGCATCCCAAACTCGCCTCTGATCTCCAAACCTCCATCCCCATGGGCCCTCCTGGTCTTACTGGCCCTGCGGCCTCCAACTCACTTGCTTACTCACAAGCTTATTTTCATCTTTTTTGCACCTTATATCCAATCTGTTGGCAAATCCTATTGCCTAACCCTCCAAATATGTCCATACTCTGATCATTTTCCCCCAGCTCTACTGTTACCAGTTTGCTTCTTGTCATAGTCATTTCTTGACTGGATGATGACAATAGACTTGTAACTGTCATTTGATTTGGCCCCTGCTCCACTTCAGGCTACTCTCAACACAACAACGAGACTGATCTTGATTAAAATGTCATATCATCTTTCGGCATAAAATCCTCTCACTTAAGAAAAGTTCTAACATGCCCTGGCCGGTTTGGCTCAGCGGTTAGAGCGTCAGCCTGCGGTCCAGAGAGACCCGGGTTCGGTTCCCGCTAAGGGCACGTACCTCGGTTGCAGTTTGTCCCCGGCTCTGGTTGGGTTGTGCGGGTGACAGCTACTCGATGTGTCCCTTTCACGTCGATGTTTCTCCCCCTCTCTCCCTCCCACTCTATCTGAACAAAAAATGGAAAAAAAAGAAAAGTTCTAACAATGGCCCACAAGGCTCCTTCACCTCTCTGGCCTCATCTCTCCCCCTCTTCCCCTTCCTGTTCCTAGAACACACTAGGCAGACTCCCATGTTGGGCCCCAGACACTTGCCATTCTCTGTGCCTAGAACACTCTTGTCACCTCCTTCAAGTTTTTCTTCAAATGTCACCATCTCAAGGAGGTCCACCCTGATTACAGCATTTGCACTTAGTACTCTCCTCCTTCCATGCAATGTTTTCTTTCCATTTTATTTATCCGTATCTCATATGCAAAATAATTTGTTTCCTGTTTGTTTCTCTCTTCTGAAAACATCAGCTCCACCAAGGCAGGAATTTTTGTTTTGCTCACATTGTATCCCTAGCTCCTAAAACAGTATCTTCCACTTGGTAACTGCTCCATAAATACTCGTTGAATGTGAGAATAAATAAATGTATGAGAACTAAGTCCCTTTCTTTTTTTTTTTTTTTTTAATCCTCACCCGAGGACATTTTTCCATTTTTTGTACAGACAGAGTGGGAGGGAGAGAGAGGAAGAGAGAGAGAGGGAAACATCGATGTGAAAGGGACACATCGAGTGGCTGCCACCCACACGACCAACCAGGGCCGGGGACAAACTGCAACCAAGGTACAATGCCCTTAGCGGAAACCGAACCCGGGTCTCTCCGGACCGCAGGCGGACGCTCTAACCGTTGAGCCAAACCGGCCAGGGCAGAACTAAGTCCCTTTCAAGGGGTTGAAAGAGAACGGTGATGCTGATAGCCTGAACTTTGCACTCTATGTTCTGTTCCCCTAGGAAAACCCTGAGGTCACATGGTGTGTGAGCAATGCTAGACCCTGCGGGGTACAGCAATGAATCAGGTAAAGCTACATCCTGACTTATGAGTTTAACTCTCCATTTTTGGTTTTATCCCATAATTGTAATAGTGAATCTCTGTCTGTAACAGAGGACAGAATGACCTACCAGTAGTGTTATAACTATAATTTGAGCATCTTTACAAAAAAATGAAAAAGCTTGGTGACTCTCACTGTTCACATCCACATTTGTGTTCAGCTTGGCTTTCTGCTTCATCTAGGCCCCTTTAGTCAACAGCATTTGGGCACACACACACATATGCACACACACACACACACACACACACACACTCACACACACACACACACACTTACACATGTTATCTTGCCTTTCCTGCCTGGAAATCTTCAAATGACTTTTTAAAGTATAAAAAAACAAAATACAGCCCGGTTGGTATGGCTCAGTGGTTGACCACTGACCCATGCACCAAGAAGTCGCTGATTCAATTCCCACTCAGGGCAGGCACATGCCCAGGTTGTGGGTCAAATCTCCAGTGGGGGGCGGGGCATGCAATAGGCGGCCAATCGATGTTCTCTCTCATCAATGGTTCTATCTCTCTCTCCTTCTCCCTTCCTCTCTCTCTAAAATCAATAAAGAAAAAAATATATTTTTATTGGAAATGATCTTGGAGATATGCAACAATTGGAAAAAACTCACAGATGAACCTGATTCCTTTAGTAACTTTCTTTTTTCTAGATTATTTTATTGTAGGAACACAGCATATAATACACATAATATACATGTTACTCGACTAGTTATGTTATAAGTAAGGCTTTCAGTCAACAGTAGGTTACTAGTGGATAAGTTTTTGGGGAGTCAAAAGCTATATGTTATTGACATAGGAAGTGTCCAAACCTGTAGAAAACTTTTTTTAAAATCCTCACCTGAGGATATGTATTTATTTATTTATTTATTTATTTATTTATTTATTTATTTATTTATTCTATTTATCTTCACATAGAGTGGGAGGAAAGGAGAGAAAGAGAAACATTAGTGTGAGAGGGACACATCGACAAGTTGCCTCCCGCATGACCCAGACCAGGGCCAGGGATAAACCACAGCCGAAGTATGGGTGTCCCTGGCTGGAATTGAACCCACGACTCATTGGTCTGTGGGCTGGCGCTCTAACCACTGAGAAAATCAGCCAGGGCCTGGGGATATGTTTTAAATTGATTTTTAGAGAGAGAGAGAGAAACATCAATGTGAGAATTGATTGCCTCCTGTATGTGCCCTGAAACCCTAACTGGGGATCAAACCTGCAGCGTAGGTATGTGCCCTGACCAGGAATCAAACCTTTTGGTATACAGAACGACGCTCCAGCCAACTGAACCACCCAGCCAGGATTTATTTGAACCAAACCGATGACAACTGCCGGGAAGCAAAATCTCCACAGATTGAGAAAATGTTCCAGAAAATGACTGTTTTACCATTTACTTTATCATCAGACTCGAAGGGGAAGTTGTAAGGGGGTTCCATGAAATCCACTGGTGATAGATTAGGAAGGCAGGAGTAAGCAACGTAGGGAAATCTCTGAAAATGCATACAAAGTAAAATGGATAGACGCATACTTCTTTTACATTGGTGGGTATAAGATAGTTAACAATGAAACATTTACAGCACATAGAGATGTTATGTAGGAGAACAAAGACCCATTGAGGGAATCTGTGGTCTCCTGGTGGGAGATTGTGCCCTGAGGGGTCTAGAAAAAGAGAATTCCTCTGGTATCCCAAAGGTTTGTTAATGCAAAGTACCATAGATAGGCTCAGTTAAGGCAACGACTGACCTTTGGACTGACCTTTGTCAAGGCAGATACTGGCCTAGGACATGACTACCCCCCATGACTTGCTTTTGGTTAGGAAGTTTTAATTTCAGATCATCCTATGTGGTCACTTTAGGTCCCCGAGCTTGTCAGGTTTAGTATATGGCCCCTCTTTTGTCCACGTGGACTTTTTTTTTTTTTTTTTGGTACGTGCCCCTAGCAGGAACTGAACCAGGGACTCTGGTCCGCAGGCCAATGCTCCAACCGCCGAGCCAAACCAGCCAGGGCGTCCACGTGGATTTTGACTGTGTGTGTGTGTGTGTGTTGGTGCCTTAACCCCCACATTGTTCAAGAGTCAGCTATACTTCTCCCTCCCAACTTTCCTTTGTCACTATACAAATAGAGTTGCAAGATATCATATGCCCTCGAAGTATAATGAAATTGTTTTACAATAGTTTCAAATTATCCTTTTTTTCCTGCAGTCACTGTGACCTAAAATATCTTGCTTAACTGGCTCATGTCACCACAGAATTAAGACAATTCTGTGGTCCACTGGTATTCCTGCTTTCTGCTGCACCTCAGCCTTCTATTGTTAAATATGTACATTACATTCTACTTAATGTATTATATTTAATACAGCCCTACTTAGCTCTCCAGATCTACTCTTTCACCTTTTGCCAATCGCAACTCTCAGCTCTAGTGATATTTCATACAATTTCTCTGCGTAGATTTTCATTCCCATCTCAAGCGCCCTCCCTGACCCCTCACTAGAGATCTTATGCTTTCTTCTGGGTCCAGCTAAAATTCCCCTTTCCAAGAGTTTTTTTTGGGAACATCTTGACCCAACATCATTCCTTGATTCTAAATGCCTTAGCAATTCATGTTTTACACTATGCTGGATTTGTTTATATATTGCTTTGAATTGCTTTCTGATAATTTCTGCTAATTTCCTTGATTAAAATAAAAAAGATGCCTCTATTATTTTTTATCTTCACCCGAAGACATTTTTTGATATTTTGTTCAGAGAGAGTGGGAGGGAGAGAGAGAGAAAGAAACATAGATGTGAAAGGGACACATTCAGTGGTTGCCACCCCCACAACCCAACCAGGGCCGTGGACAAACTGCAACTGAGGTACACGCCCTTAGCGGGAACCGAACCCAGGTCTCTCTGGACCGAAGGCCGATGCTCCAACCGTTGAGCCAAACTGGCCAGGGCGCCTGTGTTGTTTTAATATTTAATATAAAGAATAGATAAAATCAGCAATTTGAGAAGCAACTTAGAGATAAGCAGTTAACTTTTGAGGTTTAAATTGCTGGTTAAAAATCAAGTGTCAATTACTGGTCTAGGTGGAAACCTTTTACTATGGAATATGAATGTATTAGTGACTGTTAGGTGCATGACAGGTGTAATTGTTACACTATTTTATAGGCACATCTCAGATGCATAACCTACTTTTGCATACTTCTTATCATTTATTCATAATGGTGCTTTTATTTGGGCATATGATTGTTTTTAGTCTATCTCTTGGCTTCCCTCCACATATTCTTCTGACATTGAATTTGTTCAGAATGTATGTGTGGAATGGAATGATGATTTAGGACAGGTGTTAAAATTATGGGCTAAATCAAACGAATCATACTTTATTAAAAAGTTTGTCATTTGCCATGGCCGGTTGGCTCAGTAGTTAGAGTGTGGCCCATGGACCAATGAGTCTTGGTTTCGATTCGGGTCAAGGACATGTACCTCAGTTGCGATTCGTCCTCGGCCCTGGTTGGGCCACTCGATGTGTCCCTTTCCAGTCGATGTTTCTCTCTCTCTCCCCCTTCCACTCTAGCTGAACAAAAATGGGTGAGGATAAAAATAAAAAACACAAGTCATTTGAAAATATATCTAATAATATAAAACACGGTTTCCTTGGGCTTTTATTATTATTTTTTAATCCTCACCCGAGGACATTTCTCCAATTTTGTTCAGGTAAGAGTGGGAGGGGAAGGAGAGAGAAAGAATCCACGTGAAATCTTTAGGCTTTTAACGCAACAGTTCATCGTTGACCATTTTTTCCCCAGTCTGAACTCTCAATATGGGATCCTCGTTGACATGGATGAGTGGTTCTTTTGCCTTGTAGCTGTACCTAAAAATGAATTCGAGATAACCCTAACCTTGTTGCCAGATGAAGCGAAAGGGTAGATTGTATCCTGAACAGACTACTCCCAATGCCTCCGGGTTGAGACAGGTTTACTCCAGTATCAATCACTTCTCAGCCACTGAAAACTGTTGCAATCATCCCAACACTTTTCAGGGGCGTGAGCACGGGGCCAGTGAACCGCACTCCTTCTGCACGCACGATTTTTAACGTGGACACGTGCTTGGACCGAAACACTGGAAGGGTCTGAACAAGGCGTCTGAACTGGAAGTAACCGGAACGTCGCCTCGCCCAGGTTCCAAAGGCGATGGGCAGTGCGGCGCGCCCGGCGGGCCGGGGGGCGGGGGGCCGGCCCAAGGGGCAGCAGCCCACAGAAGTGCTGGGTAGGGCGCGGGGCTCGGGCAGAGGCGCGGCGGCCCCGCCGGAGCGCGGGAGGGTCGCAGCTCCTCGCCCAGGACCAGCCGGGGACCCAGAGCGCGTCCGGCCGGCCCGCGTGTCCCCGCGCCTCCCGCGGCCGCCGGCCGGCCCGGCCTCGGGTCCGCGCGCGCGGAAAGAGCGCGGCAGTTGAAACCGTTACCACCCCCGAGTTTTGAACTGGTTCAAACTTGGCGTTCGGCCCCGCCCCGCCCCTCCGGCCCGGGAACTCCGAGGCGCCGGTTCCCGCCAAGCGCCGCGAGCGCGCCGTCCCGCCCTCCGGCAGGTTCCCGCCATCCCTCCCTGCCCGCCTCCCGCCCGCGGCCCGCACTTCGGGCTCCACCGGCCCCCCGTCCCCTTCCTGAGAGGCGCGGAGCCTTCAGTGAAAGAACAAAGAGCCCGAGCGGCGCTTCCACGGGGCGTCCGCGTCCCCCGGCTACCACCCGCGCGCACGCGCACGCGCGCCGCCGGCTCGGCCCGGCGGAGTCCCGCGGGCGCCTCTGCGTGGGGCTGGCTCGGCGCCTCGGCGCCCGGCGGGCCCTGTGATTGGACAGGAGCCCGCTCGCGTCCCGCCAATCGGGGCGGCGCTTGGTTGGACGGGGGGGCCAAATAAAAGCGATGGCGATTGGGCTGCCGGGTTTGGCGCTCGGTCCGGGAGCGTCCGACACCCACTGGGACGCAGAAGGCGGCGGAGCCCCGGCGGCAGTGGCAGTTCGCGGGAGCGGCGCGCGGGAGCGGCGCGGGCTGGGGCGCAGGTAACGCGCCGCTGTCGGGCGGTCCGCCGGCCGGCCGGGCTCTGGAGCCGGGCGCGGGGCGGCGGCGCCGCCGGGACCTTCCCGCCGCCGCTTTGCCCGTCCGGGTATCGCCCTCAGCGGGCTCTCTCGGGGCGCCGCTTTTGCAGGCGGGGTGGGGAGACACCCCTCAGAAGGGGGCCGGGAGTCGGAGCTGGCCTGCGCCACCCCGCGGGCGGGCAGTGTCGGACCCCGAAGACCCGAGGCGGGGGCCGGGGCGGGCGCCGCGGGGGTCGTGCGGAGGGTCCTCCCGCGTGCCCGCCCCTTCAGAGGCGCGGGGCCGGGCCGGGGCGCTCGGGTGTCCGGGGCGGGTTGGCCGCCCGAGCCCAAGTCTCCTTTGTGTGGAGCGCCGGGGAGGACGGGACACACACAAGTTGGTGGGACCTCGCCGCCGAGAGAGCACTCAGACAAAGGACGGACTGTGTCTCGGGGGAGCTCGGCGCGAGGAAGGGGCAGTGACACTGGGGCCTGACAGCAGGCGGGAGAGGGGCGTGCGGGCGCGGGTGGGCGGGCTCGGCCCCACGCCCCCTCCCCTCGGGCGCGCCGGTCGGCGGGGCCGCGGCGGCCGGGACGGCGTGCGGGGACCGGACCCCGAGTGGCCGCACCTGTGACATTTCCCCCAAAGCAGCCCGCAGTCCCCGTGGCCGTGCCGGACTGCCTGCGCCTCCCCCTCTGGCTTTATGTTAAGTTGGAGGGGAGGGTCGAGCTGTTCTGCCCCTTGGTTTTGTTCGTTTGGAGGGCTCTCGGTCGAGTTCCCGCGTCATTGTGTACCCCCTCCAGCCGCCGACAGTGTGTGCCACGGGGTCACTTTCTGAAAACGGGAGGAATCGAGAAGCACGATATTTTGGAAAACTTGGTGAACTCACGCCTAGTGAGTTCCCACTTTCTAAAGAGTCATAATCCCCCCCCCCCCCCAAAAAAAAATTACAAGCTGTTTTGGCCAACTCGATACATCTGAGAATGGCGACAGGTGCTAACGAAATCAACTGTCATTTAGTCAGCGAGTATTCCCCAAATCTCTAGGGGTTGAATGAGGGTGAGATGGGAGAAGTAGTTGATCCAAATAAAATGCTTTTGACAAATGTGTGTTTAGATCGTATGGTTAGCAGTTTTTTTTATTAATTGGTCTTGTTTTCCGTGAACAATAGCCTTGGCGAGTCAGAAAAGACTGGATGCAAAAATGTTTGTTGCCTAAGAAATGGAATTTGTGCTGTTCACTGTTAAGCTAAACTTCTTTTGTTTATCACACAGGATCTGTAAAATTTAAATTCGTTTGGACATAAAAAAATCTGTCCTTGGTATTTAAAAATATTTTACTACAAGGTTTACTTTGTAGGTTTCAAAGGTCAAGAGTTTAATTTCATAGCGTCTTAATGTTACATAAAACAGAATTTAAAAAATCTTTAGTAAACACTAATGTTGATACAGTTTAATGTAATCTAAATTTCCAAGAGTTTTGGAGTTTACTTACCAATTACTCTTCATTCATGAGCTTTAGCAACTGTTTTATGTGTAGGAATAAAATGTGGCACAAATGGTAATCCTGACTAGTTTGTTGATAATTTTATTTGCAAGAAAAATGAAAGTATTTAAGATATTTATTTCCTTTTCATAGTCTCTAAAATTAGGAATAGATAGGATCTAAGGAATCCTGTTCTCTTTTTGGAGGTGTATTAGGGAAGGTAATGTTTAAAGTCCTGGGAACACTTAGGAAAATTGCATCTTAAATTCTAATCTTTGTTGAAAGTAAATATAGAATTCCAAAGAAAAGGAATTTAGAACCACATAGGCACTATTCTGATTTGCATTGTTCTGTGTTCTGTCTGATGAAGATTTAATGTACACCTCCTATCTTATGGTTTCATAAAAATGGAGACAAAGAAATGCAGTGTGAAAGTCTTTATTACATATATTTACAGAGTTGGACACAATTGAACAAACATTTCAGGCGCTGTCCTCAATGTTGAGGTTGTTAAATAATATTTACATTTAGATTACTTGCTGATAATTATATGTTAAAAAGTCCTGCTGATAATCTTGCCCATTGTTATGAGATGAGCTGTTTATACAGATTTTGGCAGAAATTTGGATCTTTTAGGCTAGGAAATTTTAATTTTTCCCTTGTGTATTCTGTATTTGATAATTACTATCTTTGTACTTCAAGATATTTTTTAAAAGTCTTTTTGGGGAATTAGTTTAAAATTTTGTTTAAATTTTTTTTTTCTGATTGAATTGGGAATGTATTTAGCCTGTTTAACTAGCAGTGATTAAAAAACAAAAAACAAAAACAAAAAAAAACACAAAACCCCAAGAAAACCACTTGTTGATTTCATGTAGTTAGGCAAAAAAAAAGTTCTAATGCTGTTATACCAGCTTGGCCTTGCATGCATACATAAGTGATTATCTTTGTGGTGACCACTTAAATTTTTTAGGCAGATTTTCCCAGGAATATGAATTGATTTCTGTATTGGTCTCAATAAACAGTGATTAGGAAAGTTGATCTACTTCTTAAAAACCAACAACAAAGAAAAATCCTCTAAGGAGCTAATGCAATCTGGGGTCAATTAGAAATGATTTATGGATTTGCCTTGAAGTCTATGTCAGTACAAATGATGAAGACACTTCCTGTGAATTATGTAGGATTCTACATAGGCAGGTGAAATCTTTCGTTTGGATGATAGCATGATTGGAGAGGGACAGCTCATTAAATTCAGAGAAAGGTTCAGGGTCAGATGATATCTTTACCTTCTAGAGGCCTTCCCTGAATTCTCAGGCTCTCTTGTATTCCACAGAGCTTTGTTCATACTTTTTTATAGCATGTGTCAAATTGGATTGTAACCACTTGTTTATGCAGCAGGAGGCAGAGGCTCTGTCCTATTTTATTTTTTTTGTATACCTGGTAGTTGCTAGAGAATAGGGGTTTAATAGTTGAATGAATGAAGAAAATATGAAGAAATGCAGGGAAATATTTTGCCAAAGGAACTTGCAAGGCAAACAGGATATATTAATATTTGTGTTGTGAGGAACTTTGGAAGGTGTTTTCTCCCTCTTGGAGAGACAGCGATTACAAAGAAAAATAAGTATCAAGGTGAACAAGTTCCAAGGTTTCTCATAGTTCTAATGCTCTATGATTGAAAGTTGGATATCTTTTAGGAGCAACTGTTGGTATTCATGTTTGGTATTTTAGGCATCTAGAGAAAAGCTTGAGTCATCTGGATACCTAGGGTATGGTTTCTGCTTGATTTGGTATTGATATTGATGATCCTTGTACAAAAATATAAGGAGAGGAAAGTGGTCGAGAATAGTAAATCTTTTAATTGCAAGGTGTCTAGTTACAATGAATGAGTTCTTTATAGGAGTAATTCAATGCAGGTTTTGAAGCTAAAACTGAAGGAAATAGTGCCAGCCAGTGTAAATATGGATCATTTACTGTGATGCCCATCATTCTTTGAAAATGATATGATAAATGCAGTTTAGCAAATCCAATAATCTCTCAAAAGGCATAGCTAATAAGTTTCTGAGGTAGTTGCACTGTTCCATATTTTGCCACTGCTCCACTACTTGGTGCAAAAATATGACAAAAAAGAAAAGACATTAACGTGCCTACTATTTGCTAGATGCTTTATTCATTTATTTGTTTTTTTTTTATTGTGGTAACATTCACATCAGATGACTTCATTTTTAATTCTTGTAAAAACCACCCTGCATCCATCAACAAATGAATGGATAAATAAAACATGGTATATACATACAATGATATATAATTTAGCCATAAAGAATGAAATTCTGTCACATGCTACAATATAGGTGAACCTTGAAAACATTACAAGTGAAATAAGCCAGACACAAAAGGAGAAAATTATGGAATAGATAAATTCATAGAGGCAAAGTGGAATAGAGGTTAGGGGATGAGGGAAGGAGGGAATGGGAAGTTAATATGCATTTGTGGTACATTTCTGTTTGGGATGCTGAAAAGTTTTGGACAAGGATAGTGATGGTTGAATGACATTTTGAATGTGCTTAATGCTACTGAATTGTAGACTTAAAAATGGTTAATATGGCAAATGTTATATCATATATATTTTACTATAAAAACAGTTTAACAGCAACACACTCTGAAAACTTTTACAGGTAAGAAAATTGCTGTCTAGAGGGGTTAAGAATGCCTAGGATTATCCAGCTATGAATTTGCTGGATTCCTAAATTTAGGAATTTAAACTTAAATTGTTTGAGTCCATATTATCTACTGGTCTCCTGGATGATTAAAGTCATATGGGTTCCAGGGAGAGTTTATATGAATCAATCACAAAGTTATATGCGAAAGTACATAATTGTAGTTTTATGGGAGGTGCAGTCTGATGCTCTGCCCAGACTGGAAGATGTCTGTGGATATCTTTTTTAGCCAGAGCTATAATGGTGTGTGCACTCTGGGGGGAAGGACAGTATGTTAAGAGCGTGGTCTTTGGAGTTGCTTTACTTGAGTTCCAGTTCCTAAGCTGCCAAGTTGTGCCCTGGGCAAGTTGTCCTTGATGTCTAAGTTTCCCTGTCTGTAAATTAATCATAATGACAGTATTCCATACGGTTGTTGAGAGGATTAAATGAATTACTACATGTGAAACCTTTTCACACTACACCTGGGACAAAGTGTTTGAGGAATGCTTTTTAGTTGTTACGTCATTATTGTTTTTAAGAGTTGATGTGCTTTTTCATTAACAGAACTAAACACTTTTCAAGTTTAAATATGTGCCTAGGGCCTGTAAGTAAAGAAAGTGGTGTTACATGTGCTTTATCTATTTGTTTATTTAGAAATGTCTCTTGATTAAATACAAGTATTATGTGTTCAGTTTAAATACTAACAATTAAACATTTATAAAGTGAAAGCTTTCTTGATTCCTGTAATCCCATTTCTTCCCCTTGACAATTTGGTGTGTATATTTTCCCTAAACTCTCCAGTCTATTCATAATGAATATGTATTTATACATATATTTCACAAAAATTGGGTCAAGTTATTTAGTTCTAAAACAACTTATTTTTTTGGTCAATGCAGAGAGATCTGTTTCATTAGAAAATAGCTATTTTGTTAGGGCTTGCTATGTGCTTGATACTGTTCTAGGTGCTTTTGTCCGTTTTATATAGATACTGTATTAATGAGGTGGAGAGATTGGTTAACATCTAGTTAGTGGTAGAGTATGGATTTGAATTTGGCACTTTGGTTTCAAAGCCCTGATCTCTCAGCCTGTTTTTTTTTTGTTTTTTTTTTTTTTTGGTGAGGCTCTTGAACTGCCAGTGATTTTAGCATTTCTTAAAGAGTTATAAAAGAAAAACAAAACTCCCCCAAATGAATATGGAAGGAGACTGGATGTGGCCTGCCAAGCCTAAAATATTAATCATGTGGCCCTTTACAGAAAAAGTTTGCCGTTCCCTGCTTTAAGCTATCAGGCTATGTTGTAAGCAGAATACATAGTATTTCAGTTTTTATGAGTGTGTCACAGAGTGAACCAATCCTCTGTGAAGGACATTGTGTTCTCTCCTTAAAAGAAGTGAACACCCTTATATATTTGAACATTTGTGGGACAACTTTCTATAAGGAGAATTGCTGTTTCTAGAGTATGCACATTTCAAGTTTTAATAAATGTCAAATTGCTTTCTAAAAAGGTATCCATTTTTTAGTTAAAAAAAGAACTTTATTGCTGGGCCATTGTGGCTCAGTGGTTTTGCATTGACCCATGCACCAAGTGGTTGCTGGTTCAATTCCTGGTCCAGGCACATGCCCAGGTTGTGGGCCTGATCCCCAATGGAGGGCATGAAGGAGGCGGCCAGTAGATGTTCTCTTATCGATGTTTCTATCTCTTCCGCTCTTCCTCTCTCTAAAGTCAATAAAGAAAGAAAAGAAGCTTTATTGAAGTATATATATATATATATATTTAATCTGCACCCGAGGACATTTTTCCATTTTTTTGTTCAGATAGAGTGGGAGGGAGAGAGAGGAAGAGAGAGAGAGAAACATCGATGTGAAAGGGACACATCGAGTGGCTGCCACCCACACAACCCAGCCAGGGCCGGGGACAAACTGCAACCGAGGTACATGCCCTTAGTGGTAACCCAACCCAGGTCTCTCGGGACCACAGGCCGACGCTCTTAACTGCTGAGCCAAACCGGCCAGGGTGAAGTGTAATTTATATACAGTAAAATACACACATCTGAAGGGTACAGTTTGAAGAGTTTTGGCAAATGTATACACCTGTGTAACCATTGCTTCGATTGCTCAGTTGGTTGGGCATTGTCTGGTGCATGGGAAAGGTTGCTGGTTTGATTCCGCGTCAGGGCACGTGCCCAGGTTGCGGCTTAATCCCTGGTAGGGTGTATGCAGGAGGCAGCTGATCAATGTTTTTGCTCTCACATACGATGTTTCTCTTTCTCCCTCTCCTTTCCACTCTCTAAAAATCAATGAAAAAAAAATTTTTTTTTTCATTTATTAATTTTAGAGGGAGAGAGAGATAGAAACATTGATGAGAGAGAACATTGATTGGCTGCCTCCTGCACGACCCCCACCAGAGATCGGGCTTCACAACCTGGGCATGTGCCCTGACCAGGAATCAAACTGGTGACCTCTTGGTGCATGAGTCCATGCTGAACCACTGAGCCACACTGGGAGGCAATAAAAAATTCTTTTTTTAAAAAAATTTATTTATTTATTTATTTATTTATTTAATCCTCACTCGAGGACATTTTTCCATTTTTTTGTTCAGATAGAGTGGGAGGGAGAGAGAGGAAGAGAGATAGAAACATCGACATGAAAGGGACACATCGAGTGGCTGCCACCCGCACAACCCAACCAGGGCCGGGGACAAACTGCAACCGAGGTACGCGCCCCTATCGGGAACCAAACCTGGGTCTCTGAGGACCGCAGGCCGACGCTCTAACTGCTGAGCCAAACCAGCCAGGGCAATAAAAAATTCTTTAAAAAAAAAAAAAAAAAGAATATTGCTATCATCTTAAAGTTTTTTTTTTTCCATCCTCACCCGAGGACATTTTTCCTTTTTTTTTTTTTCAGATAGAGTGGGAGGGAGAGAGAGGAAGTGAGAGAAACATTGATGTGAAAGGGACACATCGGGTGGCTGCCACCCACACGACCCAACCAGGGCTGGGGACAAACTGCAGCCAAGGTACATGCCCTTAGCGGGAACTGAACCCGGGTCTCTCTGGACCGCAGGCTGACGCTCTAACCGCTGAGCAAAACCGGTCAGGGCTTAAAGTTCTTTTATGCTCCTTCACAATCATTCTCTCTCAAATACCTATCAGATTTTTTCTGTTTAAGAATTTCATATAGATGAAATTATACAGTATATTCTCTTTTGTGATTAGTTTCTTTCAACCAGCATGTTTTTATTTTATATTTATTCATTCATTTATTCATTTATTTTTATCCTCACCCGAGGACATTTTTGCATTTATTTTCAGCTAGAGCGGGAGGGGGAGAGGGAGGAAGAGAGAGAGAGAAACGTTGACATGAGAGAGAGACAGAGAGACACATCGACTGGCTGCCACCTACATGACCCCAACCAGGGCCAGGGACAAACTGCAACTGAGGTACGTGCCCTTAGTGGGAACCAAACCTGGGTCTCTCTGATCTGTGGGCTGACGCTCTAACCGCTGAGCCAAACCGGCTAGTATTTTTTTAAAATTTTTTTCTTAGTTGTCTTCCATTGTATGAGTAGACTGATTTTATTCATTTACCTGTTGATGGACACTTGGACTGTTTCCAGTTTGGGGCTGCTATTATACTAAATTTGCTATGATCATTTGTGTAAGTTTTTTGTGTGCCATCTTTTAATTTCTTTTGGGTAAACATCTTGCAGTTAAACTGCTGGGTTGTGTGGTAGATATTAAATTAACTTTATAAGGAACTGCCAAGCTTTTCCTACGTGATTGTGCTATTTTGTGTGAAGTTATAATTTTAGTTGTGGCTGTAACTGACAGGACTCAATGTCTCTATGCCTTCATTGGCACTTTCCATTGCCAGTCTTTAAATTTTTTGCCATCGGTGAGTGTTAAGTATCTCATAGTGGTTTTAATTTGTATGTCCCAGATGAACAGTGATGTTGAACATCTTTTCTATTTTAATTTTTATTTATAGATTTTAGAGAGAGAAGAATGGAGAGAGAGAGAGAGAGAGAGAGAGAGAGAGAGGTAAACATAGATTTGTTGTTCCACTTATTTATATATTCATTGGTTGCTTCTTGTATGCGCCCTGACTGGGGATCAAACCCGAAACCTTGGTGTATTGGGATGATGCTCTAACCAACTGAGCCACCTAGCCAGGGGATGTTGAACATCTTTGAAGGTGCTTATTGGCCATTTGCATACATTTTTTTGGTTAAGCCTTTTGCCCATTTAAAAAAATGATGTTTCTCTCTCCCTCTCTTTCTAAAAGTCAATTTTTAAAAAATTGGGTTTATCTCATTGAGTTGTAAGAGATCTGTAATATTCTGGATATACATTTTCTGTCAGATTTATTTTAAATGTTTTCTCTTTAATTTTCTACATTGATTTTTTTTGTATTCAGATCAAGTTAAATAATGCTAATATTGGGAGTATAATTGTTTAAATTCATTTTAAATTATGTGAAAGCAAATTTATTTTTTATCTTCACTTGAGGGTATTTTCGTTGATTTTTAGAGAGGAAGAGGGAGGGAGGGGGGAGGAAAGGAGGGAGGAGGGGAGACAGAGTGAGGAAAAGAAACATCGGTGGGTGTGAGAAAGAAACATTGATGTGAGAGTGAAACATTGATTAGTTGCCTCCCATACATGCCCTGACTGGGGATTGAACCCACAATTTAGGCATATGCCCTGACAGAGAATTGAACCCGCAATCTTCCGATGTTTGGGACAATGCTCCAACCAACTGAGCACCTGACCAGGGCATATGTTTATTCTTTCTTTTTTTTATCCTCACCCGAGGACATTTCCTCATTTTTCGTTTAGATAGAGCGGGAGGGGAAGAGAGGAAGAGAGAGAAACATTGATGTGAAAGGTATACATTGAGTGGCTGCCACCCGCACGACTCAACCAGGGCTGGGGACCAACTGCAACCGAGGTACGTGCCCTTAGCGGGAACTGAACCACAGTCCGACACACTAACCGCTGAGCCAAACCGGCCAGGGCCATACGTTTATTCTTAATCCATAAGCCATTTAGTTCTTGGTATAACAAAATGTTATGTGTTTGCAGAACCATGGAAATGAAAATGATCCATTTTTTGTTCAGATAGAGTGGGGGGTGGGGGGGAGAGGGAGAGAGAGAGAGAAACATCGACGTGAAAGGGACACATCGAGTGGCTACCACCTGTATGACCAACCAGGGCCGGGGACAAACTGCAACTGAGGTACATGCCCTTAGTGGGAACCGAACCTGGGTCTCTCTGGACCGCAGGCTGACACTCTAACCGCTGAGCCAATGATATTTTTTGTACAGATAGTATTAGGTGTTTTGAAAGTGATACTATTTGGTAATTTTTTTACGTTTTCAATTTGGGATAATTCAAACCTTTTCATTTATCATTGAGTTAAAGTTTTTCTTAATTTTTTTCCTCATAGGATAAATGAGGATATTTAAAGTAAAATAAAGTTAAGGTAACCTTGATTGTAGAATCTGATATGACGATGAAATTGCCAAGCTTGGTCTACCAATTTTGATAGTTAAATAAATTTTTTAACTATCACATTTTATAATAAATTATTTTGTATAAAACAGATGGCTTTTCAGAGTATATTAACTTAATTTCTGCACACTACTTTATTTCTATAAAATATCAGTTCTTTTGCTAATTATCTGATTTACCTCTATAATAATTTGTAATACATGACCCTTTCTTTTCTCTGTTTAATAAAGGGGGAGAAAAAAAAGAATGCAAGCCTTCAGGCACTTATTGGGTGCCACGCACTACTCCAGGTGATGGATCATGTCATTGCCCAGATCAGTCTTTCCATGGCTATGGATTCAAGTGAGAAACTCTTGAAGCTATCCTTCCAGGCAGTGTAGTGAATAGTCCCAATGCACTTAGTGTTTTATCTCTGGTAGTTTTCTTATACCTTTCCCTATTGAACTCGACTGACCTTTTTACTGGTTTCCGGGAACTTCCACATGGCTTGTCTGTGCTATGTCTTTCTGAAATATCTTCCCCACCATTTTAGCATTTTAAGATGATGATTAGCCTGTTTGGGTCAAAACACCCTTCCCCCTCTCTTAACCAAACCAGACTGCTTATCTCTTGCTTAGAAAGCACATCTCTTGGGTTTTTTTCTCTCTCCTTCATTTTAAGCTCTATTTTACTCGTCTATGTGGTAGAGGTTAGAAAAAGGGTTTTGCACATAGTAGATAGAAAAATTTTTTTCTGAAATTAATTTAGGACCAGACCCCTGAAAATTTGAGAAGAGCTCTTCTTGAGCAGCAACTCAATAAATTATTTTTGAAACAGCACCTCCAACCCCTAAAGAAGAGCTTTCGAGATTCTATCAAGTGAATTTTGCATGACTCTACTGTGTATCACCCAGTGAACTTTGCCAACCTCTGTCAGGTACTATTATAAAATTTTAATTTATATCTTTAATGTAATGTTGATTAAAGTCAAAGAGCTTGAACTCTGATGATGGAAAAAATGAGCAGAAAATAATGGTTCTTCAAACGTATCTAAGAATGATAGTTATTCCTCAGCTGCAGTCATATGAGCTAAATTCATACATAATATATCAAGATGTCTCCAGTTAGTGTTTTTTTGTTTTTTATCCTCACCCAAGGACATTTTTCTATTTTTTGTAGAGTGGGAGGGAGGGATGGAGGGGGAGAGAGAGAGAAACATCGACGGTAAAGGGACACATCGAGTGGTTGCCACCCACACGACCCGGCTGGGGACAAACTGCAACCGAGGTACATGCCCTTAGCGGGAACCGAACCCAGGTCTCTCTGGACCACAGGCCGACGCTCTAACCACTCAGCCAAACTGGCCAGGGCTCCAGTGAGTTTTAAGGTGTCAAAAAGACCAATATTGCCCTGGCCGGTTTGGCTCAGCGGTTGGAGCATCGGCCTGCGGTACAGAGAGACCCGGGTTCGGTTCCCGCTGGGGGCACGTACCTCGGTTGCAGTTTGTCCCCGGCCCTGGTTGGTCGTGCAGGTGGCAGCCACTCGATGTGTCCCTTCACATCGATGTTTCTCTCTCTCTCCCTCTCTCTCCCTCCCGCTCTATCTGAACAAAAAATGGAAAAATGTCCTCAGGTGAGGATAAAAAAAAAAAAAAAGAAAAAAAAAAGACCAATATTTGTGACTCTCCATTTTAGTGCTTTGGTTTTTTTTCTAAAGGCCATTGAGGCCCAGCCAGTGTGGCTCAGTGATTGAGCATCGACCCATGCACCAGGATAGGTCTCCAGTTTAATTCCTGGTCAGAGCACATGCCCAGGTGATGGGTCCAATCCCCAGTGGGGGGCATGCAGGAGGTGGTCAGTTGATATTCTCTCTCATCAATGTTTCTCTTTCTCCCCCCCTTTCTTTCTCTCTAAAAATCAAGGGGGGGGGGGAGACTATTGAGAAGTGCTTTGTAAGCAAATCAAACATTTAAAAAAAATTGTTGATTTTCTTTAAACAGTGGAAAATTTCAATCATCATTAAACAGCTTTTATATGTTTTTGATGCCATAGCCTATAGTGAAATGTCACTGTATTTGTAGGTACATGAGTCCCTACCATGTGCTTACAAATAATAGAATTAACTATTTATTGAGAACCTATTCTGTATGTAATGAACATGGAAACATTTTACTTATGCAAGTTGTTGAAAAATCTTGCATTCTAATTATGTAAAAACAAATACCATATATTATTTGCTAAATGGGAAAAGTATTATTTGTCCTTCGAATATTGTAAAAGGGTCTATTAAGATGAACTTTATAATGTTTTAACAGTATGTATACTGGTCTATCATTAGGTGGCAAAAAGCTGCAGTGTGAGTAGCCTTATTTATAAAATTTTGATCTAAAAATTTTTTTTTTTTTGGTATGTGCCCCTAAGTGGGAACTGAACCCGGGACTCTCTGGTCCACAGGCCAATGCTCCAACCGCTGAGCCAAACCGGCCAGGGCTAAAATGTTTTTATATTTAAATTATTTACTAGCACAAGCAGAATTTGCAAAACTATTTAAACCGTAATTGTTACTATGAGATATGTTGTCAAGCAAGGTATTTATGTGTCAGAAAAGGTTGGGAAATACCCTTGTAGAGTAATCAGTAAGGATTTTTAAGTGGCAGAAATGTTGCTTCAAAAGGCCTAGAGAAAGGTAATGTTGAGTTACCTCACTTTGTCCCATAAATAGTAGTGCCTCTGGAGAATATTTGTCTGCCTGAATTACAGAGCTCAAGTTATGTCATAAAGAAGAAATTAAAAGAAAAAAAAATTATTTTTTATCACCATTTATCCCCTCCGGACCTTCTTCTACCTCCACCCACCCCATTCCCCCTGCAATCACCACACTGGTCCATGTCCATGGGTTAGTTTTTTGTCTTTTTTGCTCAAATCCTCCATCCCTCAACACCCTTCCTCGCTGCCCAGCCAGAACTGTCTTTCTTTCTCTGACTGGCTTACTTCACTTAGCATAATATTCTCCAGGTCAATCTAAGCTGTCTCAAAGGGTAAAATTTTCTTCCTTTTTACGGCAGAATAGTACTCTATTGTGTAAATGTACCACAACTTTTTTATCCACTCATCTATTGATGGAAAGGAAGACATTTTTAAAGGGTGACTTTCCACTGGCAGCTGGATACTTGCAAAGAACATAGTCTCTAGGCTAGGCTCTGCCATTAAGCTAGTTTTATTTCCCTGGCAAGTAGCTTTGTGGATGTCATGTTCATCACGTTCAAAGATGAAGATAAAGAAATAGAAGCTTGGTGAAGGTAAGTAACTTGTCCAGATTTTCACACAGTCTGTAGGGCCAAGGTCTCTTTAGGCTTTTGCTACCATGGCTGCTTGTTAGCGCAAATGCTGGATTGCGAGATGCTTGGTGTGTTACCCACTTAGAACTAATTCTCTGGAGAGTTTGAGAAATATTGGACTTGAGTTCGCATTACCATCACAGGAAATTGTGAGTCTCCCTAGCTGATATTTAATTGACCAATAAAACATCTAATGCTGATTATAAGCCTATTTTTTCTCTGCATTATAGGCATAATAGCACCTTAAAGCTTTTTAGGGCTATGATGGATCAGCCTAAACTAGCTTTGTAAACAGTCAAATTGGGATATTGTGTTATAGAGTAAATATATATTTGGACTTCATCTTGTTTCTGGCACAGAGCTCCTAAAACCCTTGGAATTTTCAAAGTGATAGTGATAAAAATCTTTTGATATTCATAACAAACCCTTTTCAACCATATCTAGGTTTATATTAATGAGATGGCTTTTGGAACTTAAGGATGGGGGCTGGTAGTCTGGAACCAAACTGATTGGGGTGGGAAAAACTACCACACGGTGACCAGAAGTGTCAGAAGTGAAATACTATTCGGATAGTATTGTGTAGACTTTGTCTTCATCTTGACACAAATCTAGATTGGGAAGTACATACTTTCTTTCTATAGAATTTACTCTCATAGATAAATTTTTACCATTTGTCTGGTGTCACTTGTCCACTAACAGCATGTAACTAAACAGCTGGCTATCCCATACATATTTTGTAGAAAAGAAAATTTCTTCAAACTATTTGTTGGGTGTCGCAGTCTTCACCTGTTAGAGCTATTCATATAAAGGGTGAGATACTCTCTTCTTGACCTAGAAAGAGACATTCTGTACTAGTGAAAATAACAGCTTGTAAATCTAGACTGCCAAACAAAATGTCATGTCTTTTCTAGGCCCCTAGTCAAGAAATCCTAAGAGGTAGGTGCTCATGCTAGCCCTCTCTTTTTCCTCCTTTCCCACATGAAAGAACTGGGACAGAAGTCTTTTTACCCTGCCTAAAGACCTTAGTCTGGAAATTGCAGGGAGGTAACTGCGGGGCTTATATAGCTGATTGTCTTTCTTATTTATTTATTTATTTTTTTATCCTCACCCGAGGACATTTTTTCATTTTTTTTTTTGTTCAGGTAGAGTGGGAGGGAGAGAGAGGAACAGAGAAAGAGAGAGAGAAACATCGATGTGAAAGGAACACATCGAGTGGCTGCCACCCGCACAACCGACCAGGGCCGGGGACAAACTGCAACCGAGGTACATGCCCTTAGTGGGAACCGAACCCGGGTCTCTCAGGACCGCAGGCCGACGCTCTAACCGCTGAGCCAAACTGGCCAGGGCTAGCTGATTTTCTTGTAGTTGGTAAATTCTTTACAGCATTTCCTTAGGTATTTGGAGACTTAAAAATGTATTTTCTCAGGGCTTATTTGTGACAAGTCGTTTTATTCTTTTTTTTTTTTTTTTATCCTCACCCGAGGACATTTTTCCATTTTTTGTACAGACAGAGTGGGAGGGAGAGAGAGGAAGAGAGAGAGAGGGAAACATCGATGTGAAAGGGACACATCGAGTGGCTGCCACCCGCACGACCAACCAGGGCCGGGGACAAACTGCAACCGAGGTACATGCCCTCAGCGGGAACCGAACCCGGGTCTCTCTGGACCGCAGGCTGACGCTCTAACCGCTGAGCCAAACCGGCCAGGGCTGACAAGTCGTTTTATAGGAATAAATTCAGTACACAATATATTTAGTAAACAAATACTGAAAAAATATCATTGATTATAAATAATACTTGAAGGGTTTGAAGTTTTCTAGTACCTCAGCAGTATAATATATATTTTTAATCCTTACCCAAGGACATTTTTCCACATTTTTATTCAGATAGAGTAGGAGAGAAAGAGAGGGAGAGAAGCATCGACGTGAAAGAGACACATCGAGTGGTTGCCACCCACACGACCCAACCAGGGCTGGGGACAAACTGCAACCGAGGTACGTGCCCTTAGCGGGAACCGAACCCGAGTCTCTCTGCACCGCAGGCCAACGCTCTAACCGCTGAGCCAAACTGGCCAGGGCTCAGCAGTATATTTTTGATAAACGCTAAGTAAAGGAAAATCTTGGAAGGCCTATAGCTCATAACTACCACTGTCCCCTTTACTTCTATGTTGTCCTGAAACGACCACTATTCTTAGCAAGAAAATGAACTTCAGGGCTGAGGTAAGCCAGAGAAATTTCTGAGGGGTCTCATTGAGGTTTCCATATGGAAACATGCTTACCTCCCTGTAACATCCACTAAACTCAAGTACTGAAACTACCAGATAACAAGTTGTAGGGGGCTTGGATTAGTAGTTTGAATCCATTTTTGATGATGTTATCAGAAAGAGGATTTTGTCTAATTCGGGGTTTGAATATAAGGTCAGTGTACAAGGCAAAAATAGTATTTTGGTAGAATTACCCGTGAAAAGTTCCTAGGAAGATGCCATATCATAAATAATTTCTCTTGAGGTCCAAAACCAGCCCATCTTTCCTCTAGTAATTTTAGAGGCGATGTTGAACCTCAGTTCTTGAGTTCAGCTAAGAAAGAATTCAGTGTCAAGAAAACTCGAGTGCAAGAGGAAGTTTATTCAGCAAGCAAAGAGAAAGTATACTCAAGGGGGCAGCTCAAAGACCTGTCCTTTCAGCTGGGAGGGGCTCACTACTTCCTTCTTTAAGCTGACCTATCCAAACCTGTCCTGTGACTCTTGTTCTTGTCCTTATATGGGAGTCCTTTGAGGCTATTCTCTGCCCCTTGTTCCTCCTCCAAGGGGGTCTAAAACCCTTGACTAATGACATGCTAGGGGAGAAAAAGTCGCCCTGGGGGCAAGGTCCTAGCTTATAATAGTTGTTTTCTCTAGTTTTGTCAATTGCTAGGCACCTGGAACTTTCTGCCCTGGTGACATTCTGTATCTGGGCTTTCATTCTTGCTCTACTCATGTCTGCCTACTTACTTACCTCCTGTATCATTTTCCCCTCAAGGGTTTTTGGCTCTGAATTCTCTAAGTAAAAGGGGTGAAAGGTCTCTTCTATAGCTACTTCCTGCTGAAGAGGGGCAGAATTTTCCTTTAGAGCCAAATGGTCTTTGCTCTCTGTCAGGGACAATGAGGCCTGGGCAGGGAAGGAGGTAGTTATGGTGTCTAAAGTCAGTGAGGTGAGCAGTATTCTCAGAGTACGAGTAGGACTTGCAACCTGCTGATTTGTCATTCTGTTTAAAGAGTTTGAGGTCTTGACTTGTAGGAGTAGTCTGGATGCTGAGTGGGTGTTGGGTTTTCTGGTTTGTAGAGTTTGACTCTGGTGTGGTGTATCCAGCTGACAATCCCAGGTACCTTGATGGCTGTAGGGGTGGAAAACAGTACAGGGAAAGACCCCTTCCAACATGGAATTAACCAGTCTTGAGGGGACCCATTCTTTCATGTTTTTATAAGTACTTAGTTCCCAGTAGGAAGGTTGTCCTTCTGGGTCATCTGCTGTAGGGAGTTTTTTTATTGCCATATTCCTGGCTGGCCCTTTGAACCTGTCTGAGGGAGATTATATATTCCTTTTAACACAAGGGATTCAGAATCGAATAGAAGATCTGAATATTGGAAAGGTTGTCCATATGGTATTTCATAAGGGCTTAATTTTAGAGAGGACCATGGAGAGCAATCTGTTCCCATACAAGAGCTATGGGGAGGGTTTCAGCCATGGAAGAGTTGTTTTCCTGGCTCAGTTTTCTAATGATGGACTTTAAAGTGAGATTAGTCTGCCTGGCTGGTGTGGCTCAATGATTGAGCGTTGACCCATGCACCAAGAGGTTGCCAGTTTGATTCCCGGTCAGGGCACATGCCCAGGTTGTGGACCAAATCCCCATGCTGGAAGTGGCCAGTCGATAATTCTCTCTCATTGATGTTTCTATCTCTCTTTCCCTCTCCTTCTCTCTCTAACAATCAATAAAGGGGGAAAAAAAATGAGATTAGCCTTTTCTACTTTTCTCAATGCTTGGAGCCTCCATAAGGAGCGGAGGTGGTACTGAATTCCTAGGGAGGCAGGTAGTTGTTGGGTGTCTTGGGACACAAAGGAGGGCCCATTGTCACTCTGTAGGGACTGTGATGGGCTGAGTCTGGGGATTAGTTCCTCAAGTAAGGCCTTTGCTACCTCTGAGGCCTTTTCAGTCCTAGTAGGATATGCTTCAATCCATCCAGTAAAAGTGTCAGTGAAACCAAAAGATATTTTAGACTCTTGTATTTTGTCCTCTGGGTGAAGTCTGGTTGCCAGTCTTCACATGTGTAGGTTCTTGACGTTGGACTTGAGGGGCTAGTGGAGGAGGTGTCCTCCCTTTGGGTTGTTAAATTGACAGGTAGAACAATGCATACAAATAGCTCAGACTGTCTTATGTAGGCCCTTCCTTGAAAAAAAGAATTGCACAACATGGAGAAGGAGTCACCCCTGAAGTGATGGCTTTCATGTAAAGATTTAAGTATTTTCCATTGGAATGCCTGGGGGAGGTTTAATTTGTTGTCGAGGGTATGCCATCTTTCCGTGTTAAGGGTATAATCTTGGGGTGCTGCCCATTCTTTCTCAGATTGGGTGTATTGGGGTCTGGGAAGGGAAGATGTGACCCCAGAGAAATAAAACCCCCTGTAAATAGGAGTTTTTTTTTTTCTTTTAGACAGGAAGGGAGAAGGAGAGAGAGATAGAAACGATGAGAGAGAACATCGATTAGCCGTCTCTTGCACGCCCCCCACTGGGGGTTGGGCATGTGCCCTGAAGGAGAATCGAACTGGCGAACCTCTGGTGCATAGGTCGTCGCTCCAGTGGGGCTAAAATAGGAGTTTTGAGTTGTAGCCTTTGCGGTCTTATCTGCTAAATAATTTCTCAGTGCTGTCTTGGAGTTGTTTTGTTGTGCCCTTTACATTGAACTACAACCACTTATGGTTTCATGATAGCTTCTAAAAGGGTTAGACTCTGAGGCCATATTTAATGAGGGTATCCCACACAGGAGTCTCATTTTCCTTCAAGTGGCAGCATGGCATGAGGATTAGAAAGGCTATCTGGAATTGGTATAGAGTGTTACCTGTTTCCTTGTCAAGAGCTAAAAAAATTTAGGGTGTCTTGGACATGCTCTTGGGCCTTCTCTGTGGGGTAGCAGATGAGTAGGTTATCTACATACTGGTTTAGGGATAGATCCTGGAGGTCACAGCTGAGAGCCTGACCAAATAAGAGGGGACTATCCTGGAATCCCTGGGGAAGAATTGTGTCCCCTTTCCCTCTGGGGTCCATTCAGAGGCAAGTAGTTATTGGGAATCTGGGTGTACTGGAATACAAAAGAATGCATCTTTTGGATCTGGAACTGAAACCCAGGTACTTTTGGGTGGAATTTGCCCTGGGATGGTATATGGGTTACGGATAATTGGGTGGAGTGGGATTATAGCTTTGTTTATTATTTGGAGATCTTGGACTAGCCTATAGTCACCGTTTGATATTCTTATGGCCAAAATAGGAATATTACAAGGGGGAATCGGCAAGACGTGAGGAGACTAGGTTGGAGGAGCCTATTAATAAGGGGTTCACGTCCTTTTCTTGCTTCTGGTCTCAGAGGGTATTTCATTTTTCTTTTTTATTTATTTATTTTTTTATCCTCACCCGAGGACATTTTTCCATTTTTTGTTCAGGTAGAGTGGGAGGGAGAGAGAGGAACAGAGAGAGAGAGAAACATCGATGTGAAAGGAACACATCGAGTGGCTGCCACCCGCACAACCGACCAGGGCCGGGGACAAACTGCAACCGAGGTACGTGCCCTTAGCCGGAACCGAACCCGGGTCTCACAGGACCGCAGGCCGACGCTCTAACCGTTGAGCCAAACCGGCCAGGGCGGTATTTCATTTTTCTTGAGTACTTGCTGGGGTTCTCTAGCAGTCTTAGCTTGTCCAGGTATTTTGTCTGCCCAGACTTCAGGGTTTACCTGTGAAATTAATTCTTTAGTTTGTTCTCTTCCTTAGAATTTTGAGGGTCCTGAGGTGAACAGAAAACTACAAAATTTGGTAAGGATTCTTTTCCCCCCGGAAAGTTAATTGAGCTCCTAGTTTTTCTAAAAGATTTTGACTTAGTAGAAGACTGAGACATTCAGGGATAAGTATAAATTGGTGAGAAAATAGGAGGCCCTCCCAGTGGCAGCAGATGGAGGTGTGAGCTGTTGGTGGGCTGGCTTACCATCCACACCTACTGTCAGGCAAGAGGCTGAAGAGCGATCCAGAGGAAGTTGTCAAGACTGAGAATGCAGCTCCCATATCAAGTAGAAAATCAAGTGTTAACTGTGACTTCCAAGGTTGCCCTGGTGGACTCCATCCCCATGATGCTGATGTTCATTCAGTCCAGGAGCTGGATGGTGCCTAAGACCCAATCAGTCTAGGGCTGTAATGGGGGGACAGGTCTGACCCAGGATCGCTGTGGTTCCTGGGCAGTCACTTCTCCAGTGCCGTTGCTCGTGGCAGAGCGGACAGGAGCTGGGAGGCTTACTGGAGGCTTACTCCTCTGGGGACACTTGTTCTTCCAGTGTCCAGATTTTTCACAGATTCGGCAGTTTCTGGGAGGAGGTCTCCTTCCGGGGCAACCTAGACCTGCTTGAACTGAGCAGCTGGATTGGAGTGTGTCTAATAACTGAGGCTGTCTCTAATAATACCTCGTCTTCCAGAGGAGTCTTCCCTCCTCTGGATCCTGGTTGTAGAATATGGATGAGGTTGCCTTGAGGAAGTCTGGGGTAGGGGTACAGGGTCCTAAGGAAAACTTTTGAAGTTTTCTCTGGATATTGGGTGTGGCTTGTGTTACAAATAGGTCTTGTAAGACTTGTTGGCCTGCCTCTGTGTCAAGATCTAAGTATGTTTAATGATGGCTTCCATTAATCTCTCTAGGAAGGTGGTGGGATTCTCCCGAGGGCCTTGGCTTATAGGTAATAGCTTTGTGTAATTAATTAGTTTAGATCAGCTCTGTTTCATTCCCCCTAGAAGGCATACTGAACAATGTTCTTTGTTTCAGGCTCCTTGCGGGGTGCAATAGTCCCATAAGGGATCATTGGCCAGTACAGCAATTGTCCCTATAGGGTATTAAGGGGGCAGCTGTCATATGTAAGCCATCCCCAAATTTAATTGCGGCCTCTACAATCTTGTCTCTTTCTTCTGTAGTTAAAGACTGATTAAGGATTATAGAGATAACCCTCCAGGTTAGATCAAAGCTTTGGATTAACACCCAGAACTTTTCATTGCCCCTGTCTGGATCTTTTGAGAATCTTCCTAGGTCCTGCTGAATCTGTTGTAAATCTTTCATAGAGAAAGGGGCACCTGCATTCTAATAGGGATCCTGGTTGGTCCTGCTACTTCTTGTAAAGGGCAGATGAAAGCAAATGAGAGAGGTCCTGGGTATGGAGGAAGGAGAGCTGGAATCTGACTGGTAGTTTCCTCCTCTTCTTTTGGGGACAAGGGGAGGCCAGGGGAGGGAGAGGTGTCACCGTGGACAAGAGGAGGCAAGGAGAATGAGAGGGAGTTAGGGGCTGTGAATGTAGTATAGCAGTTACAGAGGGGGATCTTGTTTACAGTAGTACATAGCTTAGGGTTGTCCCCGAGGGCCACAAAGTCTTGGATATAAGGAACCTCTGTCCATTTCCCTTGGGAATGGCAAAATAGGTCTAGTTGTAAGATAGTATGAAAATTAAAATTAACTGGCCAAACCTCTCTGTTGCCCACTTTACACTGTGGCCAGGCCATGTTGCAAAAGAAGATTAGCCTCTTTTTCTTGAGCGACTCAGGATCAAATTTTTCCCAGTTGGTGAGTATGCACCCCAAAGGGGTCTTGAGGTACAGTGGACTGGTTTCCCATCTAAGGAGTACGGAGAGGTAAATATGTAATAAGCCAAGAGTTAGAGGTGTCCCTGCGAGTCTTTGGGTTTTGGGCTGTGCTGAAGTATAGTAGGGTGGGTACCCTGTACCCACTCACCCAGGAGTTACCCCGGGGTGTGGAGTACTTATACTGTGTTCTGAGGGCAGCTTTACCAACTGTTACAATTGGTAGCCAGGCACTCTGACGTTGGACTTAAAAAGCTCAGAAAAGTAGCCTTAACTCCATGCTGATGATGAGTATGGCCCATACCTACCGGAGGCACCCCCACCCCCCATGTTTTTCCATACAAAGAGTGCCTAGTACAGTACCTCTGTTTCTTGGGTAAAAAAAAACTTGTCCTGTACTTGGTCTTCAGTAGTTGGGCTAGTGACCTATTGCCCTGCCTTCCATGTTCCCAGCAGTCCTGGTCCTTTAAGAGGCCTAGTACGGAGAGGGCATTTGTCCCTAGCAGGAAAAAAGGGTTCTTGTCAAGCTGTCCCTGAGGCTCTCATGAAAGTTAATGAAGAAAAGATGATTAGAGGAGTGTAGAAGGAGCTGAGGGAGGAGGTCTGTTTCCTGGTCTCAGGGGTCTTAGGGAGTGTGCAGAAAAGGTGTTCTAAAAGACTGGAGTACTCGGGAGGGATCAGAGAAGATCCCTGGTGACCTACATATATTAGCTGGACCAGCCAGCCAGGGACAGCACCCTGGGCCCTGGGGGAAAATTCTGTTGACCTTCTCTAGGAAGATCATAAATTGCCAGGTATCCCTGGGTATGAGAGGGTGTAGGATCTCAGGAAAAATTTATCCCTCTGCCAAATTTGGGACTGGTTATAGAGGGAAATCGGTGAAAGACCAGTTAGTTGGTCAAAGGAAAGAAACGTGTAGGAGACGGGTGAAGTGCTGAAGAAGCCAACAAGAGAGGGGGGGTCTTCTGAAGGTTGCGAGGTGTAGACAAAGCGGTAGACCAGAAGTAGGGTCTATAAGCGAGAGTCATGCCAGTGCTTGCCGTGGCAATGAGGGATCAAGGAAGCCATTGGCCATAGTTTGTCTTGTGTGACCAGGTAGTAAAAGGTGTAGACCTCGGGTGATGCCTTGAGGGGCCTACAGTGCCAAAAGTTAAGGCAGATACAGTAGGACCCCTGGCAACAGATAAGAGGGAGGATCCAAGAGCTCATATTGTTGGAGGAAATGTGGTGCACAAAGAGAAAGTAGCGAGTATGTATCTTGAGCCCAAAGGTCAATAGTCTGGGACATGCAGAAAGAAGGATAGGCCAAGAGGTAGTAGAGATGAAGCTAGGGAGTTAGCTCCCAGGGAGTTAGCTAGAGTTTTTGGCCTTGGAGACACAATTTCTTATTTTGAAATCTGTAGAATCTGAACGAATTTCTAGAGATATAGTGTAGTGGGTTGATGTGTGCTGCTTGTGGATTGAATTCCATGGGACTGTCACCTCCTGAGTGGCTTCAGCCCTCTTATATGTTTTCAGTTTCTCACCCTGGCTATCTAATACAACCAGGAGGACTCGCACTAGGTAACTAGCCTTTATGTGCATGTCCCCAGATGAGTCAATTACCTAAGAAAGTTGGGTTGGAATTCCCTGTGGGGCTCTTGCTCCTTGTGAGGGATATCCTCTGACACCTCCACATAGATTCTTTTTTTTTTTTTTTAAATCCTCACCCAAGGATATGCTTAGAGGAAGGCAGAGTGGGGAAAGAGGAACATCAATAAGTTGTCTTCAGTATGTGTCCCCACTGGGAATCGAACCCTCAACCCAGATATAAGCCCTGACCGGGAATCAACTGGCAACCTTTGGTGCACAGGACAACGTTCAGCCAACTGTGCCACTCTGGCAAGGCTCCACACAGATTCTTAGTCACCTAAGAATACCTGAAATTTGAGCTGGAGGGAGGACGTGCCCCTTATCTTCAGAGTCTAACTAATGAGTTCAGGCTCTCATTGATCCAGCAAAAGGTTTTGTTCAGACTCTCAGAAAGCAATGAATGAACACCCCTTGTCCACTACTTCCCTGGTTGTAGGTCCTGAGAAAGGAGAGTGAGGGTGCGAAGATGTAGGAGTAAGCCATGCTCTACCCTGTGGAATCAGAAAATAAGTTACAGCAACAAAGGAAGAATCCCCAGAGATAGGTACAGGGGCTAGCCTGGGTGAGTTGCTGCAGCCCACGCTTCCCTGGTTGCTAGTCTCGAGGGGACCCTTAGAGTTTAGGAAAAAGGAAGGAAGGATATGCCTGAAGAAGGAAGATGTAGATGTGCTTAGATGCCAACTTAACCAAGAAAGAAGACAAAGACAATCTGAGTTACCATACCAGATGTTAGAGCTGCCCTGGGTGTTGGCAAGGACTCCTTTTATCTGGGAGGGACTAACAACTACTTCTTTAAGCTGAACTATCTGAGTCCTATGAGGCTCTTTTCCGGGCCCTTGTTTCTGCTCTAAGGGGATCTTAAACCACATAACTAATGGCATGCTAGGGGAGAAAACATCACCCTAGGGGCGAGATTCTAGCCTGTAATAGTTGTTTTCTCTAGTTTTGCCCATTGCTAGGCACCTGGATCTTTCCTGTCTGGGAACATTCCATACCTGGCCTGGCGTTCCTGCTCTGCTCATATCTGCTTACCTGTCTACTCGATCAGTATGAGAACAGATCGTGGTTCTATTGATCACATAGTTGTTGGTTGTGCTAGGGGCCAGTGCTGTATGGAAGATGCTTATCTTTTAGCACAAGACTTGCTCTGAGTTACTATGTTACAGTGAAAGACATGCAGAGATCCCTGTCTCCTGGCTCTTGCTCACTTAGGCTCACATACACTAATTGGCTGGGGTGGTGTGCAGGTTCCGTGTATTTACCTAAATTGAGTTTCTCTCAAAATTTTGTTCAAAGTATGTTGTTAAATTTGTATTAGATGTTGGCTTATTTGAGGTTTAAGATGAAAAATAGACTTTCTAGAAGGAAGAATATTTGGCATCAGACTTAACCACCTTTTCATTCTGTTTGCTTGTATCAAGTGGAGTACTGAGGAAATAATATGTTTCTCATGGCTCATCCTTGAATTATGAGTTGTATATCATAGTTTCAGTTTCTTCTGGTTCATAATTTTTTGTTTCATTTCTCCAACAGTGTCTCAGTAAACTGAGTACATATCCAACAAAATGCCAGGATTTAGTTTATAAAATAGATTAGCATAGTTTTCAAAGAAAACTTGAACCTCTAGATGCCAGTTTAATCTGTTTTATATATTATTCAAGCATATTCTTTAAGACATTTGTGATCAATCAGTTCTCCTGTCGATGTAAATTTACATGGCCATTTCTTTTTTCAGACTTGTCTTTGTAAAACTGATAGAATTTTCAAATAAACATGGGAGTACTGATTGGTAGACTCTATGGTAAACTTGTGGGTTTAGTTTTCTGCTGGGAGAAACACAGGGATCTTATTTTTGTGGAAAATACATTACTGTGGTCTACTCACTGTTGCTGTAACAATCAAGTTAATGTTTTCTGTCATTCAGCTAAGATTGCCACATTTCTGTAATTTTCCTGTGCCCTTTTAGCACTACTTAAACCAGGGCTACAAATACGATCTCCACCCCCCCCCCCCCCCATTTTCCCTTGTTACTAGTCACTGGTGCATCTGTTTTCTAAGACTTCCTGAAAATAAAGCTGTTCATAATAACTTTCTTGTCTATAGTTGTATATACAAGTGACCCACTAAAGTTGAGGCACTTAAGTTGCCTGTTTTATCTTACACAATTGTGTCTCAGAGCATTTTCTGAATGCTCTATAAATTCATATCAACTGGTTGGTAATCTCTCTCTCTATTCCTGGCTTTCCAAGTCCTTCATACTGAAGTTTCAGAAGTTTCTTCTGCTAGCATTTTGCAGGTCATTTGGGTGGAATGTTGGGGTCCAACAGTAGTGAGCTTGTGTATTTTTGTCATTTTTCTCCTTTTAAAATAAAAACAGGTATTCTAGGAAGTGAAAGGTCTCTGGAACAAGATCTCAGTTTATCTTTCTTTCATGGGGGTAAGGACAAGTGTAAGTCTGCTTGGTAGGATGGGGTGGTTTTAGGCAGCAGGAGAGTCAGAAGAGTGGCTGTGACTGTTGAGATCTTTTTACTGTTACTATGAACTTGATTAGTTTCCCAATAAATACTTAAAGAGTTCTGATGAGATCAGTGGGTTTAACAAATACAATTTTTTGAAATATGTCACTTCTGGAAAATCTATAATTCAGTGGACCAATATTTTTCAAATGAGGAATGATGATGTTATAAAATCATGCATGGGCTAAAGAGCCCATTAAAGTGACTAGGCCACCCTGGCTGGTGTTGCTCAGTGGTTAGAGCATCGGCCCATGCACCAAAAGGGTCATGGGTTTGATTCCTGGTCAAGGGCATGTACCTGGGTTGCAGGTTTGATCCCTGGCACAGTCAGGAGGCAACTAATCGGTGTATCTCTCTCACATTGATACTTCGCTCTCTCTCCTTGCCACCCTCCCTTCCTCCCTTCCACTCTAAAAATTAATGGAAAAATATCCTTGGGTGAGGATTTACAACAAACAAAAAAGTGAATAGGCCAATGAACTTGAATGTAGCAGCGTAGGAAGAGTTTATTTTTTATTTTATTTATTTAATTTATTTTTGTTACAGATGTTTCTCCTTTTTCCCCCATGGAAGAGTTTATTGATACAGTTTCAGATTCCACCTTGCAGCTAATTTTTTTAGAAACTACCATTACTTAGAGAAAAGTAGTGGTTATCTTGGGGAAAAAAGCATCTATGAGGTTCAATTGTAAGGTCAACTAGCCACTTTTTCATAGACCAGTTTTCTTGTAATATCAAAGATATCAAAGCATGAGATAGATCCACAATTACCTCAAAAGGCTGTTCACATCCTCTTCCCTGGGATGAATATTCTAGGTAAATATCTGTCTGAGAATAGATTTTCTTCATATTCTTTTTTTTATTCCTCACCTGAGAATATTTTTCTATTTATCATTAGATAGAGTTGTGGGGGAGGGGGGGAGAGAATCATTGATGTGATAGAGCCACATCGACTGGTTCCTCCTGCTTGACCCGACCAGGGCTGAGGATGAACTGCAACTGAGGTATGTGCCCTTGACCAGAATTGAAGCTGCAACTCATTGGTCTATCGGTCAACGCTCTAACAGCTGAGTTAAACCAGCGAGGGCTCTTCGAATTTTTTTTTTTATTAATCCTCACCTGAGGACATTTTTCCATTTTTTGTTCAGATAAAGTGGGGGTGGGGGAGAGAAAGAGAGAGAGAGAGAGAATGAACGAACATCGACTTGAAAGGGACACATCTAGGGGCTGCCACTCACACGACCCAACCAGGGCCGAGGACAAACTGCAACCAAGGTACATGCCCTTAACGGGAACGGAACCCGGGTCTCTCTGGATCGCAGGCTGACGCTCTAACCGCTGAGCCAAACTGGCCAGGGTGCTCTTCTTATTTAAGCAAAACAAAATATTGAAGCAGATTGAATGCTGAAGCAGATAGAAGAATCCAGCTGTCTTTTATTAAGACAGATATTGAAGAAATTATAAAAAAATGTAGAACAATTCCATGCACTGATTTTTTTCTTAAGGAAATAGTTTTTGAAAATTTGTTATTTATATTAACATGTAATTGGCTTGTGTGTTGTATTTATTTTTTTCTTTCTTGATGTTAGAGAGAGAAGGAGAGGGAGAGAGAGTAACATCGATGAGAGAGAACATTGACTGGCTGCCTCCTACCTGCCCCCCACTGGGGATTTGGCCCACAATTTGGGCATGTGCCCTGACCGGGAATGGAACCAGCGACCTCTTGGTGCATGGGTCGATGCTCAACCACTGAACCACACTGGCTGGGTGTGGCTTGTGTTATTTTTAAATGAGATCATGTTTTAAAAATTTCTGTTTTTATTTAATTACTTTTTTTTTTTTTTTTTTTTTTAGAGAGAGAGAGAGAGAGGAAGGGAGAGGAACATCGATATGAGAGAGAAGTGTCAATCAGCTGCCTCCTTCATGCCTCCTACTAGGAATTGAGCCCACAACCCGTGCATGTGCCCTGACTGGGAATACAGTCAGGACCTCTCAGTTCATGGGATGGCGCTCAATCCACTGAGCCACACCAGCTGGGCAAAAATTTCTAATATGCGAAATATATTGACAGATAATAGCCTATGTAAACTAAAAGAGTCCTGAGACCAAAATGCTTAAGAATGGTGTATGATGTTTGAAATTTCTACCCATTTCTATTTGTCTAGGATGGTACCTGCATGTGAATAATTAATGTCTCTGTTTGTATCATAAGTTTCAATTTTTGTCATTACAGTGGCTCATTTAGGTTGTGTATTGATCTGTTTTTTTTCCCCCCTTGTCATATGAGTACATCTGGCCTTTTCATTTTAGGTTGTCCTTGCCTTCTTTTTTCTCTATTCACACTGCCATCAACCCAGTCAGAGCCCTATCACTTTATTCCTGAATTATTTCAGTACTCCAGTTTTTTTCTAAGATGTGTTTTTCAAACTTGAGTGTTGAATAGAACTCCATACCATACATATCCAAGGTTGACTTGATTTTATTTTTTTAAATATGTTCTCTAAAAATGTACAGATATAACCTTTTTATGGTAAAACCAATGCAGCATTACAAATTAAACACAAAGCAGCAACACATATTTAATGATGCTATTTTGTTAAAACTGACTAGTCAACATTAAAGCTTATAATAGAATGGTAGTCTTAGGACCAGTTTTATAAGAAATATTTCTTTAATTTGGCTTAATACTAACACAGAGAATAGCTATTAGCATAAATATGTTTAATTAAATAGTGTTAACTTTTAGTCTTTATTCGTTCAGGATAATCAGACCCAGTAGTTAACCTCAACAGTGACACCTCGTAATCCCTGAGTGAGTTTAATGGCAGTTGAATACTCTATAAAGCTGTGTCGATTGCTTGAACCTTGTGGAGTTACTGAAATCTGTTTCGAATAGATAATTAATGGAATTATTTTTGGAATATTTACTAGAAAATATTTTATTCATATTTTACTTCTGGGTTTGCTGTTAATTGTTGCTGGTTGGTGGGAACAAAGTGCATGTTGGCAGGATCTCTGCATCCTCCACACTGACTTTGCAACACACATAGGGTGCTAAGTGTTTCGGCACCGGTTCCTGTTTGCCAGCCTTACCATACATATGCTGCCTTACCTTTCTTTTTATATTTTTAGAAGAAATTATTTTTTAATATTTTTATTGACTTTTTTAGGGAGAGAGAGAGAAACATCTATGTGAGAGAAAAATATCGATCGGCTGCCTTCTGCACGCCCCCTGCTGGGGATTGAGCTGCAACCTGGGCATGTTCCCTGACCAAGAATCAAACCTGGACCTCTTGGTCCATGGGATGACACACCATCCACTGAGCCACACTGGCTGGGCTGCCTTACCTTTCTTACCTGTTTGTTTTTCCAGAGCACTCAACACCATCTTACGTACTAAATGTTTTTTATTTTGATTGTTTTCCTTTTGAGTAGATCTTAAATTCTATGAGATTACAGATTTTTGGTTATTGTATTTATTGCTGTCTTCAGTTTCTATAATAGTTCCTAGCATGCACTAGATGTTCAGTAAATATTTATTGAAAGACCGAATGTATATATTAACATTTTATTCAGACTCCAAACTCAAATGCTCTTTCCTGTGTCACCTGTCTCCTAGCTGGGGCAAAGGCTTGTTTCTCTGTTCATTTTTAACCTTCTGTTTTTAAATCATTTTAATTATCTGCAATTTTTTTTTTTCTATTTAACATCCTATAAAGCATTTTCACTTTTAAAAATATATTTCTGTTCTGTTTATCATTTAAAAAAGTGGGTATCATAGCTGTTCTGTAACCTGATTCTCTTTTTAAAAAAACTATATTTGAATACTTTTAAATTTCTGTCATCATGGTACATTTGTCAAAATTAAGAAACCAACATTAGTATGTTACTGTTAACTAAACTAGAGACTTTATTTGGGTTTTACCACTTTTTCCCTTTTCTGTTTCAGGATCCAGTCCAGGACATCATATTGCATTTCATTGTTTCCTTAGTCTCTTCCGATTCATGGCCTTGATCATTTTGAGCAGTATTGTCAGATATTTTGTATAAATGCCCTTCAGCTTGGGTTGAGCTGGTGTTTTTGTGCGATTAGACTGAGGTTATGGGTTATGAGGTTAATGGGACACATGACAGTAACAGCTCTTATCACTTATGCTTTTGACCATGATCACTTGGCCACAGTGGTGTCCCCCGGGTTTCTCCTGACATTTTTTACTGTTCCCTTTCCGGACTCTGCTTTGGAAGGGCCTTGCTGAGTCTAGATTAGTCACGGGGAAGAGAATTGAGCCCTACCTCTTAGATTAGGGAGTGTCCACATACAGTATGTTACTGGAGTTCCCTGTAAGGAAGATTTGTTTCTTCTCTTCCATTTACTTAGTTATTTAATCATGTATTACATCACAGACTCATGGATATTTGATTAATTTGGTTTTAATACTATACTATTGTGATTTACTTTGCCATTCAAATTATTCCCTCAGTATGGTTTCTGTCTGTGACACGTCCTTTTCCTTTCATCTTTTGAGCAGTTCCTTACTTTCTACTACAGGGTTTTCTTGTTTTTTCCCTATACCCACCCTAGAATCAGCCATTTCTTTAGCGCTCTACTTCCTTGTACCGGACAATGGTATTTAGAAAAAAAGATACGGGTGCTGGGTGTACTACTCAGTGCCTCTGCTTCTAGGTCCTTTGTGGATGGAGTTTAGGAATAAATGTATATCTGCTAAAACAGGTGTGCATGCATATCTATATTTCTGTATCTATGAGCATGTATATTAAAACACATATGAGGCCCTGGCCAGTTTGGCTCAGCGGTTAGAGCGTCGGCCTGTGGTCCGGAGAGACCCGGGTTCGGTTCCCGCTAAGGGCGCATACCTCGGTTGCAGTTTGTCCCTGGCCCTGGTTAGGTTGTGTGGGTAGCAGCCACTCAATGAGTCCCTTTCACGTCGATGTTTCTCTCTCTCTCTCTCTCTCTCTCTCTCTCTCTCTCTCTCTCTCTCCCCCTCCCCCCCTTCCCTTCCCCCCCTCCCCCCACTCTATCTGAACAAAAAAAAAGGAAAAATGTCCTCAGGTGAGGATAAAAAAATAAAACAAATATGAGTTCACACTGATATCTCTGACTGTAGTCCATCTCCACCCATTGCTTATTTGTAATTGGAACCCCTGTGAGAAATTTACCAACTAGAGTAGTGCTTATACACCATTCTTTTTATCTTTAGCTTTCCTCTATCCAGTCAAAACACAAGTTTCCAAAGTTGCATAGGGTTGGCTTCTTTCTCCAACCCTTTCCATGGGGTTATCTCATAGAGTCCTAATAGGTTACATTTATTGGATAGTCTACATGTCTTTCTGAGATCCCTTAATATCCAGCTTTGTTTTTCTTTGCATCCACCTTATCATTTAAAAAAATGGCTCTTTTGACACTGGATTGTTGTCTAACTTAACTCTTTTATTTATTTTTTATTTATTGTTATTTTTTATCCTCACCCAAGGACATTTTTCCATGTTTTGTTCAGATAGAGGGGGAGGGAGAGAGAGGAAGAGATAGAGAGAAACACCAAAGCTAAAGGGACACATCAAGTTGTCACCACCCGCACGACCCAACCAGGGACGGGGACAAACTGCAGCTGAGGTACATGCCCTTAATGGGAATTGAACCCGGTTCTCTCCGGACCGCAGGTTGACACTCTAACTGCTGAGCCAAACCAGCCAGGGCTAACTTAACCTTTTTATGTGAGTGTTGTAATTTGATCTTCCTCCTCTGCTATCGGTGTAGGTCATAGCCAATACTATGGCACTGTCCTATGCATCTTACATGCTGTTGTTTCTCATGATACCTCTATGAGGTAGGTACTCTTGTGTTAATTTCTCTTCATGAGGGAGAGAGGCACAGAGGTGTTTAGTCACTTGGCTAAGTTCACCAAGAGCTGGTATGTGGGTCTGAAACCCGTAGGCTGGGTTTGGAGTCCTGCTCTTGTCTATTGTTTAAGACCATGGATAGGACTTAGAATATAATATAGGACTTACAATTTAATGCTGACTTGTTAGTTTATTGTTGAACTGAGTTTGGAATGGAGAGGGCCACTTCCCATATTCTCTGTCCCATATCACAAATAGACATTACTGATCACGATGGTACTCTTCCCTGCTGAACTAGAATGCTGCCCAGCCTGGGAATCCTTGTAGCATTCAGAGGTCATGTGAGATGAGGTCGGCTGTCTTGCATCTGCCTCGGAGTCCTCGTTTGCCCACCGTCTTCCTTTTCATGGGGCGTGGTTGTTCTGTATTTTCCCTTGGGCATAAGATCTACTTCTCCTAGGTAATTAATTTTTTTTTTAAATCCTCACCTGAGGACATTTTTCTGTTTTTTTGTTCAGATAGAATGGAAGGGGGGGGGGAGAGAGATATCAACATGAAAAAGACACATTGAGTGGCTGCCACCCGCACAATCCAACCAGGGCCGGGACAAGCTGCAACCGAGGTACGTGCCTTTAGCGGGAACTGAACCCGGGTCTCTGGACTGCAGGCCAACGCTCTAACCGCTGAGCCAAACTGGCCAAGGCAGCAATTAATTTTTATCTCACCAAAAGTTATTTCTCTATGTCCGTCTAGGTTCTCTTTATATTATTCTCCTTATCTTTATCCACAAAATCTATTAATTTACGTTTGCATTTATTGAAGCAGTGAATTTTAACTTAAAAAACGAAGTTGCTAAATGAGACTAATAGATGCCCTCAAAGAATTGTAAACATAAAAGCACTATTGAAGACTGGTGATTTTTTTCAAAATAGGCAATTTTATGGTAGTTTTGCTGTGAAGTAAAAAGACATTTTAGTCAAATAAGGACATTGAGAATATTGCAGTTGTATACTTAAAATTTGTTAGGTTTGGATTTGACCTTATTTAGTAACGTATTTAGTTAAGAGTTGAAGTGAATGCTATTAATTTAGTTGGGAAGGATAAGTCGTAGTTGTAATTTATTACTTAGTTTTCTTCCAATAAGTAGAAACCGGTCCCAGCAAGGCCAGATAGATGGCTAATACCTAGATTTGGCAAATCCTTTAGAATGAAGAACCTCAGTCATTGGCAACATAGTAAGGAGGGACAGGAATGTTGTCATAGGTAAAAGACCTCACAAGTGGACTAAGGCTGGGCCTGACAGAGAAGAATGCTGATTCTTGGGGCTCTGGCCTGGTCACCTGAGAGGTAGTGAGGTGTGTCTTGGCCACATCACTGGGGCTGTAGAAGCTCTTTACTTGGTGGGGAGCAGAGCCACCCACACATTTAACTGCTGCTTCTCATGATGCTGTTGCTGATGAGAGCCATCTTCTGTCAATTCAGGCATTATTGTACATATGTTCTCAATACTAAGAATAGATCTCAGACCCCTTCTGTATTTCAGGTAGCAGAAAACCTCATCCAAACTGGTTTCAGCAAAAAAGGAATTTGTTGGCTGACATGACGGGAACAGTTGTGGCGCTGATTTGGCAGAGCATGCCTGCTTCAGAGCTCAAGATGGGACTAGTGTCCATTTCTTGGCTTTGGGTTTTCTTTGTTTTTTGTTTTGTTTTTGTTTATCCTCACCCGAGGACATTTTTCCATTTTTTGTTCAGATAGAGTGGGAGGGAGGGAGAGAGAGAAAAAAACATCCACGTGAAAGAGACACATTGAGTGGTTGCTACCTGCATGACCCAACCAGGGCCGGGGACAAACTGCAACCAAGGTACGTGCTCTTAGCGGGAACTGAACCCAGGTCTCTCTGGACCACAGGCTGACGCTCTAACCGCTGAGCCAAACCGGCCAGGGCGGCTTTGAGTTTTCTCTCTTTCTCTTTCTCTTTCTCTTGATTTTAGAGAGGAAGGGAGAGAGAGAGAAACATCGCAGAACATTGACTGGCCGCCTCCTGCACGCCCCTCACTGGAGATTGGGCCCACAACCTGGGCATGTGCCCTGACTGGGAATCAAACCGATGACCTCTTGGAGCAGAGGTCAACACCCAGCCCCTGAGCCATACCAGCTAGGCTGTTTTTTCTTTTTCTGTCATTGACTGCCTTTGCTGGCTCTTCTCTTGTGTTGCAAGTTGGCTTCCAGCCATTCTCAGGGCAACATGTTTGTTTCCAGGTTCACAGTAAGTGGAAAAGTGAGCATTCTTGCGGACCGTCTTGAGATTCTCACTCTGGCTGGATCACTTCTGGTCATGTATCCAAACCTGTACTGGTGACTGCAGGGAGCGGTGGCCTCAGCCAGGCCAGGCCCCCAGGCTTTCTCCCTTGGAGGTGGTGGTCCTCAGAGAAAGATTGTGAGAAGTTCTCAGAGAGTACCAAGACCAAACCCAAGTCTGCTGTTGTGGGACAAAACCTAGGTTATAAGGGCATGGTGTTTAGGATATTTGAGTTTGATTTGATAAATAAAATAGACTCTAGACTATATAATTTTCCTTGATTTTATTTATATTTGTAATTCTGTAAAGCTTTACTACATTATATTAAGGTTTCGATGGTCTCTAGCCATAATCTGGTTTGTCCTTTGAATTAAAGCATGACTGTTGTTTTGGTTTCACTATATATAGGTAGAATCTTGTTTCAGTGACTTGAGCTACACTGTAATCTGTTTTGAATAAGAGGTGTTTTATGACCTGGATAAAAATCATACTAGTACCATTTAACCTATGAAAAAAACAAATCTTGTTATTGAGCAATTTAAAAATTGGGGATATTCACGAATTTCCATCCATTTATGGTAAGTCATTTTAAAAAGGTTTCTTTCTGCTCCTACATGAATATTCAGAGCTGTATCTTAGTACTTGGCTATGGTGTAGTGGGAACAGAATCAGAACCTGATTTGCCTCTGAGAGGAGACTACATTTGAAGCCTTCCTTACTAAAAGGCATAGAGCTGGGCGAGTATTCAGGTAACCAGTTTTGAGGTAGGCGGTATTATCCTTGTTGTTTGAATAGAATTGTCTTTAAGGCAATATGAACTTTCTTAGCAGAAATTCAAGAAGCTCCAACTTTTTACTCAGAACTCTTGATTTGTAGGGCAGCTGGATTGTAGGGTCCTGTTGCCTCTGAGACTCATCTCTTGGGGGTTTCTTGGTAATGGGGCACAGCTTGTCATTTTCCATGCTCAGGCATGATAGCTGCCCTTCCTTTTCATACCTGTGACACAGCTGGACTTTATGAGCTTCTCATGATTGGTGCATGTTAACAAACCTGTTTTGTTGTTGCTGTTCTTGTATTCAAATCTACTCTGCCAAGCACATAGCCAGGCCCTGGGATTTTTTTTTTTTTAAAGAAAGAGTTCTTTAAAAAAATTTTTTTCTTTATTGATCTTTAGACGGGGGGCATGGAGAGAGAAATAGAAACATCAACGAGAGAGAACATCTATTGGTTGCCTCCAGCATGCGCCCCGACTGGGGATTTGGCTCACAACCTGAGCATGTGCCCTGATCAGGAATTGAACTGGTGACCTTTTGGTGCATGGGTTGACGCTCAGCCAGTGAGCCACACTGGCTGGGTGGCCCTGGGATTTTATAAATGAATAAAAATGGTTCTTGCTCTTGAAGAACTTAAGTGTAAGTGAGGGGTGAAGTGGAGTAAAAAACATGAAAATGTGATTTTAATATTATACATGCTATGATGGAGGGAGTTTGTGTTGTGTAACAGTCTTCTAAATGGTGTCTTAGGTTTTATTCTTCACAGATCTGCCTGTTTATCCTTATACTTTCAAAGAACAGCCGGGAAACATTTATTTCTTAGATCATAATTCAGAGGTCATCGTCCTTACATTTCGTTAGTTTCCCTAAATGAATTACTCTGATTTTCTTCATTTCATCTCAGTTTACAAATTCATCCTATAGACTGAAACCTCCATTCATGTACTTTGTTTGGAAGAGCTTTGTATAAAGGTGGAAATTTATCCATATATGCCCTCTTTCAGAGAGGTTGGTTCCAGATTCAGTTTTTGAAATGTTCTGTTGTTGATCTCACAACTTGTTTAGTTTAGTTAAATTTGTCCGAGAACCTGTTTTGTTGTGACATACTTGATTGTAACGAATGGTAGAAACAACATGAAAGTGTTCCAGAATGTTAGACAAGGAGGGTTCTAGTACAGAAATGTAATACTAATTAATGATGCTGCTTCACCAAGACATAGCATATGTGTACCTTAGAAAGAATTGTAATGACCCCCATAGCACATCACTGAAAAGTAAATGCCATGTTCCTGCTATAGGTTTTATCAGGTACAGGGTTGCTGCTTCCAAGGATCAAGAATTTGTGAAGGTGGCAGATGGGACTAGTTGTGAAATAGTTTATGAGCTAATGAAACAACAGATAATCTCTTTTTATCAGATTCCTTTTCTTTCTATTTCCCAGGCCCTTGAAGTGCTAAATGTCTAAAATAATTTGCATACAAGTATTTGAGCTCCTGTTAACTAGCAGATTTGAAAGCTAACAGTTGCCACATGTTATTTTTTAATTGAAGCTCTAATTTATTCCTAACTTTAGTGTCTTTTTGCCTTACTTCACCATCTTCCTAGTTTTCCTCTTTCTTCCTGACTTCCTGCTTTCCCTCAAAGACAGTCACCTACTTGAGTTCAGTCTTCTCAGTCCTAAGGACTGTTAACCTTTGTTCCACGTCATCAACCCACAGGCAAGGGATGCAATTAAACCTTTTCACAAGAATAATCCTGTCTCAGTGACCTCATGCAACTTTTTATCTCAAATTCTGAAATCTCTTCATTCTTCTCATATTTTCATATTGTAATTTGGGGTCTTCACCAAATTTTGTGTCCACTTTTGTTAACAGGGTTTGCCAGCCAGCCCTCTGTCTGTACAGCCCCATCTCCAGGTATGTCTGCTCATATCTTGGAGTCCTTTATTCTTTCTTGTACTGTGGAGTCCATCTCAACTTTATTATTATTATTATTATTATTTTTATCCTCACCCGAGGACATTTTTCCATTTTTTGTTCAGATAGAGAGAGAGGAAGAGAGAGAGAGAGAGAGAAACATCGATGTGAAGGGACACAACGAGTGGCTGCCACCCACACGACCAGCCAGGGCTGGGGACAAACTGCAACCGAGGTACTTGCCCTTAGCGGAAACCGAACCTGGGTCTCTCTGTACCGCAGGCCAATGCTCCAACCGCTGAGCCAAACCGGCCAGGACTATTATTTTTTTAAATATGGTTTTATTGGTTTTTAGAGAGAGAGGGAGAGAAACATCGATATTGATTGGCTGCCTCCTGCATGCCCCCCACTGGGGATCCAGCCCGCACCCCATGTCCTGACCAGGAATCAAACTGGCAACCTCTTGGTGCATGGGTGAATGTTCAACCTGAGCCACACTGGCCAGGCTGTCTCAACTTTTAAGGCTCTATTGTCACCTTTCCTGTCACCCTCTGCAGTCTATCCCCCCCCAATATATCTCATATTGTGATGCATTTTCTTTTTTTTTTCTTCCTAGTCTCAACATAAGAAACATTCAAACCTATAGAGAATTTTTGTGAGTTTATTTGAGCCAAACTGACGACAATGGATTGAAATAATGCTCCAGAGAATGACAGTTTTGTGCCTTATTTTATACATTATAATCAAAAGAGAACATGCAAGTGGGTTACATGAAATCCACTGGTGGTTAGATCAGGGAGGTGGGAGAAAGCAAAAGGGGGGGGACACCTGAGATTGGATGAAAAGTAAAATGATAGACACATACATCTTTTACCTAGGTGGGTACAGAATAGTTAACAGTCAACAATTAACATAACAAGTGTATTAGTTGTGTCCTGCTGTATTGGTTGCGCCCTGAGGGGTCTGGAAATAAGGGGGAGTTACCCTGACATTCCAAAGGAATGGTCTGGTCGATGCACGAGACAATAGACAGACTCAGTTAAGGTAAAGATGGAATGTTAGGGAAGATTCTAGCCTTGGGCATGACTACCTGCCATAAACTGCTTTTAGTTAAAAAGTTTTAATTTCAGATCATCCTTTGTGTTTACTTTAGGTCTCTGAGTTTGCACGGCCGCCATACAGGCCTCCCCTGGGCTTGTCAGGGTGGCCCCTTTTTGTCCACACTAGGTAGGATATCAGCTCCAAAAGGGCAAGTTCTGTGTTCATTCATCGTTGTACATTCGCATTCATCTCCTGGGTCATAATTGTCATTTATTACATGCTTTCTTTGCCTTCTTTCAGCTCTGAATAATCCACCATTTGCATTCTTTGGTAGTTGAGTATTCTTACCAAGAGGTGTCCCGTGTCCCCCCCCCCCCCCCCCCTGTCTTCTTAGGCAATTTCTTTGTGCCTGAGGGTTTTATGTAAATAGGTAGGTAAATGAAACCCTGCTCAGTTATTCAAGCCAGAAAGTCGTCTCCCACATTTAAATCACCACCAGGTTTTTCCCTCAGTAACTTAAATTCCTTTTTTCTCCTATCCCCAGTGTGGGGTTAGAGCTGTGTTCTGCTCTTATCTGGACCCTGGCCTCACCTGTGCTTCTGTCCTTCCCTCCTGCTCCTGTCCTCCCCTCCTGCTCCTGCATTGCAGTCAGCAGGACACTTCCTTTCCCCTTTGACCTAAAACTCTCAGTGGCTTTCCAGTGCTCTTAGAGAAATTAAAGCATAATTCCTTAACGTGGCACCTTTGCACCATTGACAGAGCAGTGTTCTAATCTTTTGAAGGTACAGGTATGGTTTTAATAGTTTGAGAAGAAAATGTTCTAGAAGAGGACACTTATTTAGACTCTGTAGTATGAATGAGACATCTGGTGAACTATAGGTTGTCCCCACAATTGAACATGATTGGTTCCCAGAGCCTGCAACTGAAGATAAGGCAGAAGGATTTACTTTGCATTTGCCGCATTCCTTTTTTTCTCTTGCTGTCAGAGAAACCCCTCCCATGAACAAAGGTGGTACCAGTAGCCACAATCCAGACTTTTAGCTAGCCCAGTATTTAAGGTGAGAATCATGTTGTAAAAGTGAATAGGGGGAATACTTTGTACATTTATTGTTTATTGTACTGTTTGTACTTTTAATGTTGTATGTATATTTTACTTTTTCAAATTTGTCATTTTCAGTTGTTCATTTTTGCCTGTAATGTAGTGATGAAAACTTAGGGTACATTCTTCATTTTTTTGCTCCACAGCGTGGATCTCATAGATTAAAAATTAGCTTGTTATATAGTATACTTAATTCTTGTAATGGGATCACATTTCTATAAGACAGCCGTTCTCTAAGAGTGGGGAATCTTTGTAAATAAAATTATCTTTTAAAAGTTGTATCAAGTAAAACTCTATAGTACTTTGAGTGAATGTTTTAAGGATTTAACCATACAGATCAAATGAGTACCCTTCTGCAAATGTCTACAGCGTAATAATACAAAATTGCTGATTGTTAGTTTGCTGGGGATTAAAACACAAGTGATCATATTCAGGCTGTTTAGATTAGTGATTTTAATATGAAACCATTGCTTTTAGAATAATCATGGGCCAGACTGGGAAGAAGTCTGAGAAGGGACCGGTGTGTTGGAGGAAGCGCGTGAAATCCGAGTATATGCGGCTGCGGCAGCTCAAGAGGTTCAGGCGAGCCGACGAAGTGAAGGTATCGCTTGTCTCTGTGAAAGACGCACGTACAGTTGAGGATAGCTTTTTCTTCCTGAAGATGAGTTTTAATTTGAAAGGGTACAGTTTCAGTCTATCATATTTACATTATGATAGATGAAGACTTGGAAATTTAGGTCCTTGCTATGCCTTAACATAAAATTATAATATGCACATTAGTGATAACGGAAAGATTTTTCAGCCTATTTGGAATTCACTGTCTTTTTTGTATACCTTTGCATTGCTTGTGTAGACTCGGGACCCAGATATACAGGGTTTCATGTTTCTAAAGTCATTGTGATATTTTTTTTTAAATACAAAGTTAAAGGATGGAAACAGTTTTCTGTTCCCCTCCGGTTGCCAGAAAAAGAAATAAATAAAAATAACAGGTGTGGTGTTTTTGTATTATTTAAATGTGGGAAACCACTGTTTATTGTAAAATCTGTATGTGTAAGAGGGAATGTTCCTGATATTTTTGAGAAATCACTCGATTTTAACCCGCAGTAGAGATACTACAAATGTTCTAACAATGAATAATTTATTTTGTATTCTCCTTCGTTTTTTTTTTTTAAAGAGTATGTTTAGTTCCAACCGTCAGAAAATTTTGGAAAGAACGGAAATCTTAAACCAAGAATGGAAACAGCGAAGGATACAGCCTGTGCACATCCTGACTTCTGTGAGCTCATTGCGCGGGACCAGGGAGGTTGGTTAACTCACGCGCTGCAGTAATTTTCAGTGCATTCTGGTTTTGCTTTTGGGATGCTGGTTGGTTATTGAGAGGAAGTCACTGACTTTAGGATGTTCATCTCTTTATTGCCATTTCTTTTTCATATATAACAGTTGATGGATGGCTGCCTTAGTTAACACTAATACCTGTAACAGAGCTCTAGTGTATGACAGACTTTCACTGTTACTAGGCAGATTCCTAGATTTTTATAAGACTGTTGATTAATTAATTTTTTATAGTTTATTGGTTTTTAGGGCGAAGGAGGGAGAAACATCCTGGTGAGAGTACATCGATTGGCTGCCTCCTGCACTCCCCCTACTGGGAAGCCCAGGCATGTGCCCTTGACCAGGAATCTAACTGGCAACCTCCCTGTGCACTGGACGATGGATGATGCCCAAATAACTGAGCTACACTGGCCAGGGCTAAAAAATATTTTAAATTAAATACTCTTTAATGTCCTCATCAGATCATTATTTAGAGCAAGGCTTTCTGACTCAGTTGTCTTTTTTTTCCCCTTTCATATGAATTAGCTGTGCTGTAAGAAATGTCTCCTTTTTGTTCATATTCATAGACTTAAGAGTTTTTTACATTTGTTTACATTCTGAGATTTTGTATAAAAAGTTTAAATTCACTGTTGAGAACTTGGAATTTCCTTTTCTTTTGCATTTCTGAATGAACGAGTTCTTAATTACTCCAAGAAATCCTATTTTCAAAGGAAGGCAATAAACCCATGGTAGATTTGATTCAGTAACACAGGAAAACAAGTGGCAACAAGATGAAAGAAAATGGTTCTATACCATTTATCAGTATGGTTTTTGTTAAAACATTTTTAGAGAGAACATCAATTGGTTGCCTTGTGCATGTGTTTCCCACTGGGGCTGGGGATTGAACCTGCAATCCCCTTGACTGAGAATCAAACCTGTGACCCTTTAGTGTGTAGGCTGACCCTCTAACCATGGAGCCACACTGGCCAGGGCAGTAATGATTTTTATTAATGTATGCAGGGTGAAAGGGTTCTTTTCTATGCCAGTCAGACCATTCTTAAGAGGGTTAAGCATGGGGCTTCTAAGTAATTCTTTTGAAAGTTTAGTCTGGTGACCTTTTGGAAATTTTGAGGTGAAGGAAAAAGAAACCTCTTCCACACCCCCAACCCCCGGTTCCCTGGAGGAATAAATCTTAGAAATTTGGAGAAATAAAGTAGAGACACATGCAACACTTATTTTTGCCACTCATTACAAATATTAAAATGCTATCAATTTACATTAATAATAAAAATAGCAGTAATTATTCTGGTACTGTACAAGGTACTCTGCACACATTATTTCATTTAATCTTTATCATGGTTGTATTACGCCTTTCTTCTCCAGATGAGAAAACGGAGCCTTAGAAGAGAGCTAAGTTAGTTTGCTTGCTCTAATGATCTGATGTGGGCCCAGAAGAGTACACTTTGCTGAGACACATTAAAAAATTAGTAAAGTTTGCCCTGGCTGGTTTGGCTCAGTGGTTGGAGCACTGGCCTACAGACCAAAGAGTCATGGGTTCGATTCTGGCATGTACCTCGGTTGTGGTTTGGTCCCTGGCCCTGGTTGGGGTCATATGTGAGGCAACCAGTTGATGTGCCTCTCTCACGTCTGTTTCTCTCTCTCTCTTTCCCCCCCTCCTCCATCTGAAGATAAATGGAAAAATATCCTCAGATGAGGATTTTAAGACAAATAAAAACTTAAGATAATATTTTTAAAAATTAGTAAAGTTTATTATTTATATACAACTTTAGTTGCTCATATAACTTTTGGTGTTAAACTTAAGAGTACAATATATTCATACAAATATTTACTAATTGAAAATTTCTTTTAATTTTGTCCATTGGAGATAAACATCCTTGCATATAAAGATATCAGTAAGTTTATGTGAGGGACTGTGAGAAGAAATTAGCATTTTAATAAAGTTGTTTTCTCAACTTAGTACCCCATGAACGTCGAGAAACACCATCCACAAAGTAGGAGGAGAAAAGGAGGGAAGTAATCCCAGCCTCAGGAATTCAGTTTCTATTGCATGGAACTCTGGCCTGGTCAGGCACTGGTGGTTGAGCTGGTCTTGATAACTAACCTGCTTCAAATGATGCATCTCTTACTTCCCTTTCCCCACCCTCTTTCAAATCATCATCCCTGACTTCTGGAAACTAAAGAAATCTCGACATACAGTTTGTGATAAGCTTTTTGGTGGTATCACAATAAATAATAAAAGTCTTAGGGCTGGAAAGAATTTAATGATCTCTGTCTAATCTTTTCAGATGAGAATATATTCGTTTATCTTTTTCTTCAGTTTGAACCTTTCCAGTTCTTTTTCTTGAGTTTGAGCCTTTCCAGCTATATATTGATTTCTTTTATGTGCTCTGCAAGTTGGAGTCTGATGTAGGTTAGAAGCAGGATAAGTAAAAACCTATTTTGCAGACTTTCCTAGTAGTAGACTTGGCAGGGCAGTGTTGATCCAGACACCTTGCCTGTGGCTTTTAACATTTGGAAGTGCTGTTGTAACATTGTTTTAAACTGATCCTTTCTAAGTCCTGTCTTCAGTATAAATCCTTTGCAGTATGACAATGATTCAGTGACAAATTTCCGTTTTCTACGTGTCTTCTACTTTTCTGTATTTGTAGATACACTCAATTTTAAAGTTATCTGGGTTATTGTAGTAAAGAATGTCTGACAAGTTTACTTTCTAATGAAGTGTCTGCTCTAGATGCTGACTTAAGATCAAGGAGCTCTGCATTGGAACCTAGAGACCCATCTGTAGTATATTGTTTTCTTCATGTGTTTTTAAGACACTTTTTGGTATCTGTTCTTTTGGTGTTGAGATTACAGAACCTTAAGCAGTGTTACCCATGGAATTTTAATACAGAGCATGTGTCTATTTTTGTATTTTTCTGACTCCTTAAGGACAGTGACTAGACTATATGTTTTACATTTTATTTCTTTTGTTCTTCAGTTGATCTTTTTAAGGGGCTTAACAATGTCATTACCTATAAGCCAAGGGATATATACCTTATTTCTGTAATGTGTGGCTGTTCATCAAACAAGTGACTTTCCTCCTTTGTCTCCTGTCAGTCTGCATGTTGGCGGTCATATTCTTTAGGGTGTCTGTTTTTCCAGTTTTAATGAAGAAGCTGGTTTAAGAATTACTCTTGTAGTTCTTACTAGGGGGTATTTCTTTTTGTACATTTGTCCATTTCTTCCTCAAAACCCACAAGGCACTTTCCCCTTCATTGATTTTTCATATCAAGCTTTCATTGCCTGTACGTATGACGACTGAGAGGTTTGCTCAAATGATGTCTGTCCTCTGGGCAAGGGGTATGATTGGTTTTGTAATTTAAAAAATCCTGCCAATATGCATTTTTAGATTCCTGGGAGAATATAATGTTCTTGTAAGAATTCTGTGTCTTGTTTACTAATGAAAGAGTGAGAATTTTTTATGTATTTTGAAACATGGAGCTTCTTGAGAATGTTCGACATACAAGCAGCATCAGAAAGGCCTCCTAGTCCTTATATTCGTGAAGAATTAAATGTCTTTTGGACTTTTCAGTGCGTGCAGGTTTGCTCTTTTTAGTGATATCTGAAATTATTTTAAGTTTACCTGTCATTTGATATTTGTAAATTTATTTTTGGAGAGACTTCTATCAAAATAACAGAATGTGTAAGTTCTTTCATATGTTTGCAATTTGGACTTATTTTTATTGAAGGAGAGGAAAAACACTGTCTTATTTACATGTAAACACTTGATTGCATTATTTATTGACTTGGTAATGCACTTTTCTAGGTCACTTGTAAATAAATTTAGTTGCTATTTACAAAGAAAAAAATAATATGTTAGTGTACTCATTATATAATATAGTGACCTTTACTTAAATACAGTCTTAACTTTCAACGCACTAACATGCTTTCTTTCCTTTGTAAATTATGGGATTACAGAACCAGTAGGTCTGTCTCCTGAGTCTTTTGAGCAGATTTGGGAGGGAGCGAGGGCTCTTTTCTCTTGTCTTAGAAAATAAACGGATGGCTCTCCCAAGTGTCTGCTTTGATTCTCATTCTGAATGTATCCATCCTTTCTTACTTCCTGAAGGAACTGGTTTCTAAGTCATTTTCTGTTGCTGTTTGCCTCTCTTAACCACTTGTTGGTATGTACTTAGAGAATTTAGTCTTATGTTAACTCTGCTGGTCCTTCTGCCCCTGTAGCTTTTCGAATCATGCAGCCTTTGTTTCCTTTCTGGCTGAAATAGATGGAGCATTTCTTAAATGACTGTAAAGTCTTTTGAAAGGAAACTAATACAGTAAAAGTATTTCATGCTTTTCCAAAGGGTCATTTAACAAAAAAGAAAGGTCACTTATACTGTTTGAGATTATATTTTAAACCTCTAAGATATCTTATGTTTAAAGAGTGAATTCTTTAAAATGTCCTTTATTTTGTGCAACTAATATACAGGCAGAAGTTGCATTTAACTTGTTGTTTTTCTCTTGAGTCTTTGTATATAGTTTGTGTTTAAAAATTATTGTTAAATTGACTATTACAAAGATTGTCTTTTCCCAAAATGCAAAACCAAATTTTGACAAGTATTTTAAAAGTAAGCAGAACGAGCAAAAACTAAAAGAAATGCTTGTCTAGTCTGCAGTGTTAAAAAATGCTTATTGCTCTGAAGAAGAAAATTTTATTAAACCTAGAACTCTGTCACAGTTTAGCTTGATAACATAGATTGACTTAAATTCACTGCTTAAGATTATTTTCTCTTACTATATTTTATAAAATAATATCACTTGTACCATTTTGGGAGGTTGAAGCAGATTCTTGGAACAGATGTAGCAGTTTTATATCAGCTAATGTGAATATCTGCGGGGTCAGTGAAATTCCTATTATTCATTTTTCCAATTAGAAGTCATTGCAAAATTATAATTGTAAAAATTCAGGTAACACACAAATATATAAAACAAGGCAAAAGTCTCTGTGATCCAGTCCCTGTGACTTTTATTCTTTGAGAGTTCTTCTATATCTATATCTGAGAACATGTTAATAATAATGATAATGCATATTTGATTTTGGAAAAAGTTACTCCTGGACAAAATGTGCCTGTTGTTTGGGGCCATCACTTTAAAGCCCATGTCCAGCCCTGGCCGGTTTGGCTCAGCGGTTAGAGCGTCCGCCTGCGGTCCGGAGAGACCCGGGTTCGGTTCCCGCTAAGGGCATGTACCTCGGTTGCAGTTTGTCCTCGGCCCTGGTTGGTCGTGCGGGTGGCAGCCACTCGATGTGTCCCTTTCACATCGATGTTTCCCTCTCTCTCTCTCTTCCTCTCTCTCCCTCCTACTCTATCTGTACAAAAAATAGAAAAATGTCCTCGGATGAGGATTAAAAAAAATAATAAATAAATAAAGCCCATGTCCAGTCTTTACTCTTTAAGATGCATAGTGTTGGACACTATGAGTAAAACATAATTAATTGCCCTATTCTTTTTTGGGGGGGGCGTTAATCCTTACCTGAGGGAATTTTTTTTTTTTTATGTTAAATAGAGAGAGTGGAAGGGTGGGTGGTGGAGGGAGAGAGACATTGATTTGGATGCCTCTCGCACACGCCCCAACTGGGGCTGGGGTTCGAACCTGCAACCCAGGTCCCTGCCCTTGACTGGGAATCAAACCTAAGACCCTAACCACACGGACCGGGGCTGCCCTATTCTTAATTGATGGACATTTAGGTTTTTATTTTTTACTTTTCTAGTTAGTGTTTCAGTGAGTAGCCTTCATATGCATCTTTGCATCTTTTGATTAATTTTGTAGGAAGAGTTCCTAGAAATAGAATAATAACTAGGTCAAGAGGATATGCATATTTAAAATTTTAATAGAGATTACAAAATTGTCCCTCAAAAGTTTTACCTTTATACTCTTACTAGCCATTTATGGAAGCTTCTGTTTACATTCCCAATATCAAATATTATCGTCTTTTTAATCTTCAGTGTGATAGGTAAAAATTATTAGTTTCTTTGCCTCTATTTGATTCTTCAGTGAGGTTATCTGTTGTTTATGTTTCTTTTATGAATTGGCCTGTTATGGTCTTGAATCTTTTAAAATGAGGTTGGGTTTTTTTGTTAAGATTTTAAAGGACTTCTTATATATTATAAATATCAATGTATAATCATCTGTTTTGCAGATTTCCCCCTCCCCATTTTGATGTTATTTTGGTTATGCAGAAATTTTAAATGTTTATATAGTTAAATTAGAATTCTTTTGATTTCTTTCTTAAGGGCTTAGAAAGTCTTTCTCCACTTCAAGATATAAATTATCTGTCCATCTTTACTTTTAGTTCTGTTTTCATTTTTTAATTTTATTATCATTTAATGCATCAGGAATTTCCTTTGGCATAGTGAGTGGGGATTTGATTTAAATTTTTTTCCTATTGAGCTTTATACTTGTTTCAACGTTGTTTACTAAATAACCCGTGAATGATTTTAGAGCAGTTATATATCCGTGTTGCAAAGATTAACCCGATTGGTGGTCACCTGAGCAGATTTACCACCTGAGGAAGGACTTGGTGCGTCTCCTCAGAGACTCCGGCCGGCTGACAGTCTGGCATCTCTTTAACTGGGGCCTCGCTGCTCTACGTCGTCCAGCCCCGCATCCACTCACGGGAGCGAGACTTCACAGCGATTGTGTTGCCACAGCTTATGGAAACCAAGGGCTTGTATAATACTCTTTGTTCTGTTTCTTAGTTTTTGTGGGTTTCTTTTTTGTTTGTTTATTTTTCCATGAGGGAAATGGTCTTATTTTTCACTCACAGGACTCTTCTTGAATTAGGTACTTGAGTTTGCCTGTAATGGATGAACATGTCTTTGTTACCTGCGTCATGTCCTTTGTTAAGTGTTTTTAGTTTTACCAACTTATGTCCCGTAGTATTGTTCTGTTTCTGATCTCCAGTATTTTAGCAAAACTATAGATTAAGAAGAGGCATTTACCCCAATAGCCCCTTCAGACCCTGACTGCATTGGGCTTTAACAGTTAATATATTCACTAGGTTTATATATTTATGATCTCTTTCATTCAGGATTAGGTGTTTGAAGCTAGGATGCAGGAAAGACTTTTAAGCATCTAAACTTTCTGAGGTTGTATTCCAAATGTTAATATGTTCTATGTTAAATGTTACATATGGCTCTCCCTCCCCCAGAAGTGTTAAGAACTGATGCTTTTAGGGCGACATCTTTCTACTTTGCTTATATGAACTCGGGGGCAAGAGCCCTGGGCTACAGGTAGAGGTTGACTCCCCAGCCAGATGGCTATGCAACATAAATACTTAACAACAAAATAGAAATAATTTACAGGCTGGAGTGAACCACTCCTTCATTCCTTAGCTCCAACACCCTTGATTAGCTGCTTGTATTAAATACATCTGTGTCGATCAGGGTTTTTCTTTGCGCTGTATTTCTGACCCTCCTGCTGGAGCACTCCTCTCCTTGGCTCACCTCTGAACCCTCCTCCTACCTTGGTATGAGTCCTTGCTATCGAACCTCTTAACCTGACCCAAACTTGATATTTGTCTCATTACAGTTTTTCCTTCAGTACTTCCTTCATGTAAAGCAGTCTGAAATTAAGTTCCTTACATTAGCATCTCACCAGGAGGATTAGCAAATTTACAACGTGGGTGTGTTATCTTTACTCTGATCTTGAGGAATATGGGTAGTTGCAGACATCACGCTCAGCTTTTCTCTCGAGGTGGGTGGCAGCTGGTGCTCCTCCTGCCCCACTCTTTCCTGCACCTTACATGAGACAGCTCCTTATTGTTTTACTCGGAACAGCCGAAGGATATCAGACATTATCAACAGTTCATTGTGTCTGTTGCGTGAATCAATGGACCAACCAGTATCCAAGAATATTTTTGACTTGGCTAACTGACCTTTTTCCCCCTACTACAAGGAAGTCGGACTTAACCCTTCTGATGTTAAAGATTGTTCAGAAACTGGGTGGCTATGGCCATTGTCCTTTGGGATGCCTCACTGTAAGATGGGGAGTCATCTACCTCATAGGGTAGTGGTGAGTTTTAAAGAAGTTAACTTTGGTAAAGTCTCTAGGCACAGTGCTTGGCACATAGTAGGGTGTGTTAATTTCTTTCCCTTCCCTGCAGGCCATTCACCTGCTCTTCCCTCTACGATTTTCCATAACACAGTTTTTACTTGGAACCAGCCTTCTGCCAAGAGTCTCAGTTGGGTTGTGTACTCCTCCAACTCCTATTTTTGGCTTGACTTCCCTCTCCAGCTCCCAGTGGTCCAGCCACACAGTCGCCTATTGTACCAGCTGGTTGATGTAAGTCTATCCATCCTCAGAGGAACCTGGTTACTTACCAGTAAGCTGTGTTTCTCTGAAAATGTAGCATCCTTGATAATTAATGTAGTTTTTTCTTTCTTTATCATTGATGATGAATCAATCATCTATGATAACTTCCTTGTGTGATCCTCGAGTTGGAACTTAAATTAGAGAATTTAATTTGTTGTCATTGGTGGTCTCCTTGTGAACTTCTGAGTCCAGGACATGTGACTCTGATCAGGAAAAATGCTGTGGAGATCCACGAGGTCAAATTCTTTTCAGAACTCTGAGTGATAGGAGACTTAATAATGTAACTGTCAAGGATGATACATTTTCAAAGAAAAATAGTTACTGGTAAGTAACTGGGATTTTTGAGTAATTATCCTATAACTCAGTAAATAAGAATTCCCAAACTTGTTTTTACCAACAAATGCTTTTGCATTTGAATATTATTTCATAAATGAAAGGAGTATGGTTATTAGTTAAGGTTGATAGTTGAAGAATGGGATAGGTTTCTGGAGATGCTCTGTAGATAATGAGGTGGTGTAGACCTTTACTTTTCTAAATAGATGCTTTCTTAGCTTTAAAGAGAAATTCGAAGTTGAAGTCTCCAGTAGGGAGAATCAGCAAATGCAGTCCAGAAACATTTTTTGAGTGCTTACTCTTTTTTGAGACACTGTGCTGAGTATCGTTGTGAGACAGTGAGGTACAGCCACACTCTGCCTCCGCCGCTCTGCCCTCAAGAGAGCTTGTTGACTCTCGTATGATGGCGCATGGGAGAAGGACAGGTGTGGGTGGAGGTAGTACTGAGTACTTAGTTTTTGCTGTTTTATTTCTATGCTTCTGTCAGTTCTTTCTGTTCATGGGAATACTCAGCTGACCTCATTCAGTAGACCCAGAGCCTTTTCTACATGGCCAGAGCAAACAGATGAAGCAGAGCCAACATTCCTCCTGCCTAGTAGTTGAATATTAGGCTGTCTACCCTTAAGTGTGATCTTGGATTTAGATTAAAGCAGGCAAATAAGTCAGAGTTGGAGAGGCAGCTCACTCCCCTGCAACCCCCCCCCACCTCCAGGCCAGGCTTTACAGGGGGCTAATCTTCAGAATTAAAGTAATAGAATTAATTACCCCTGCCAAGTATAAAATAAAAATAAGAAACTGTAATTGTTTTGTAAGAAATGAAAGTGATTCTGTAGTTAAAATCACTGGACAGTGTATAATACTTGCCCCAAAGTTACTGGGTTAAATATTCCTACTTAGGAAGGAAGGAAGAAGACTTGGTAGTGAGAGTATAGGAGGAGGGGGCTGAGGGAGGAGATGCGATGCAGCACTCACTGCACGGCTGTAACTGATGAAGCTCTTGGGTGCTGGGGTCAGATGTAGGCTTCCATCCTGGCTTGGGAACTTACTGCCTTTCTGACTAGGCCAGTTATTTAACTTCTCTGAACCTCAATGTCCTCCTCATTTGTGATGTTGTGAAGCTAAAGGCCGAGATGAGAGTGGTTTAGATAATGTCTATAAAGCACTTAGCACAGTGCCTGCAACATAGTACGTGCTCAATAAATGTTAACTACTGTTATTGGATTATAGGACGGATGGATGAAGAATTGTGTCAGACTACAGAGTGGAATGGGAAAGATTGTGGGTTCTGGAGTACTAGTAAACTGTTCACACCTTATTTATTTGAGCTATGAGCTTTCTAGTATTATCTTTATCTTTGCCCTTTTGGAAAGCAGATTGATGGATTAATCACTGTCACAGTTCTTCCTAACTGATTTGTTCTTAAACCTTCACTTCCACTGAGGAAGGAACTACTTTGTGCTGCAGTGACTGTGACTGTGGCCAGCTTATCCCCTGGCCTGAGGAAATGCTGAGGGCCAGGTGTGGCCGCTATGCAGTGACATGCACTCTGATGTCACCAGGTCCAGTCCTGCTATTTTTAAGACCTCTTAAATAAAAATCAAAAATGTTTTACAGTTGTGTATATATTATTATTATTATTTGCTTTATTTTACAATTTCAGTTCTACTTTTTTTGGTTCTATTTTCATTGATTATAGATTATGAATGTATATCCAGGGTAATTTTGAGAAGGCTCTGGAGACCTGATAATTGGGTAAAGGTACTCTTTAAGAAAAGCTGGATTCCTAGACAGGATGGAAGGTGACAGGGCACAGATTATTACCGTATTTCATAGAATCAAAGATGCAAACTTTAATATTATCTGAAACCATCATGCACTTTAGAATCATTGTGGTAAGAAAGCATCATATAGTTTAACTGAAGCATTATTTTCTTAGTGATACAGAAGATACTGAAATGGATGTCATCGTGGATTGGATGAAATACGGAATTTGAAGGGAATATAGGCCGTTAGAGACTATAGAACTTTGGTATCTTGGCAATATGTTTAGGGTCTTCAGAGCCAGACTTCCTGGGTTTAAATTCTAGCCCTGTGTGACTTTGAGCCAGTTACTTATCCTTTCTTTACCTTACTTTTCTCACCTGTAAAATGGGGGCTGAAGACACTCCCCATCTTACAGTGTTGTAATGAAGATTAAATATGATCAGACATGTAATGTGTGTAATATAGTGCTTAGCACATACAAAGGTAATAACATTAGCTGTTATTATTAATAGTTTAGAGATTATACTTTGCAGAGTTGATTTGAATCCATTTTGTTGTGATTGAAACTCTGATCTATTACCCTTTAATGTTTGTGTTATCACCTGATAATTCAGCAAATGACACCTAGGCTTTTTAAAAGGGAAGATAAAGATAAGAAAGGTTAACCTAACAAGTTTCCATATTCTAATTAAGTAAGATTTAAGTGGCATATTTGATATCTATATTATTCCATGTGGTTGAGGTGTGGAAGAAATTTTGAGCAGTTAACCTAAAGCTAATACAAATATAATTTTGATTGGTAAGTATGGGAAGGACTGGAGGGCTTTAAAAATTTGCAAAATTGGAAGCATTTTTTCCCTATTCTAAGTGAAAGTGAAGGAGAGAATCCTTTTTGGTTTTTATGAACTTTACCGTCTTAGGTAAAGATAGTCATTTTAAAATTTCCTTTAAAAAATTATGTAAGTAGGCAGCATCTCTGTGTAATATGTTTGCTCCAGCTTCAGATTCTCTTATTCTTACGAGTCATTTTTTCTGTTCTAGTGTTCGGTGACCAGTGACTTGGATTTTCCAACACAAGTCATCCCATTAAAGACTCTGAATGCAGTTGCCTCAGTGCCCATAATGTACTCTTGGTCTCCCCTGCAGCAGAATTTCATGGTATGTAAATAATGTATATTCTGCTTCTTTTATAAGCACTATTTTAAATAAATATCATAGATGATTTTCTCATCAAGATCAGACAAGGTATGAGTAAAAAAGCTATGAATTATGGTAGCACACAGTGACATGTTTTACTGATTTTTTATATATCTTTAAGTCTTTGCAATGTTGCTCTTTTCCTAGTCCTTTCTAGTTAAAATATTCTTCAGAGAAACTGTTAAGCAAAAACTATACTTGGGGTTAAAAACAGTTAAAAGATGAACTTTATAGTTCTTAGCCTTGAAGACGTCTGACTGAAGTTTTGTTAATTGAGAACTTATTTAAAACAATTTTAGGCAGCGTGTTACTAAATGATAATGTACACCATGGAATATTCTCAGGGCTTATAAAACACAAGCGTGTTTCCAGAGATAACACTGGCCCAGTAGCTTTTTTTTTTTTTTTTTTAATAATCCTCCCCTGGGGATATTTTTTTCCCATTGATTTTTAGAGAGAGCGAAAGGGAGAGAGATACACTGATGTGAGAGAGACGACACATCGATTGGTTACTTCCTGCACGAGCCCTAACTGGAGCTAGGGATTGAACCTATCACGCAGGTACATGCCCTTGACCAGAAGTTGAACCCTCATTGTTATAACCACTGAGCCACACTGGTCAGGGCCCAATAGCTTTTGTAATAAAATACTAGTACAGTCAAACTTTGGTTCTCTATTGTCTCCCATCTCAAACAGTTTGGTTCTCAACCAATTTGTTCACAGAAAACTACCTCGATTGTTGAATAGAACTTTGATTCTTAGCCTGACAGCTCTTTCATGCTGATATATCAGCATGACAAAAAGCATTTTTATTCTTACATCTGGAGAACTGGGTAAAGATATCTGCTTATGAAAAAAACTGCTGTATTTTAGTTATTATTTTAAAAAATTGACACTTAGCATAAGGCTGCTTTTTAAATTTATTATGTTTTAGGTGGAAGATGAAACTGTTTTACATAACATTCCTTATATGGGGGATGAAGTTTTAGACCAGGATGGGACTTTCATTGAAGAACTAATAAAAAATTATGATGGGAAAGTACACGGGGATAGAGGTGAGCCATGTGTTTATTCTCTTGGAAAAGGGGGCCAAAGAATTGTTTATTTTTATTTTTATTTTTTTATTCTCACCTGAGGATATTTTTGCATTTATCTTTAGATAGAGGGGGAGGGAGAGATGGAGGAACAGAGAGAGAGAGAGAGAGAGAGACATTGATTGACTGGTTGCTACCCACACGACCCCAACCGGGGTCAGGGACAAACTGCAACTGAGGTATGTGCCCTTAGTGGGAACTGAACTTGGGTCTCTTCTGGTCTGCGGGCTGATGCTCTAACCGCTGTGCCAAACTGGCCAGGGCTTGAGAGAGATTTTGATTTGATTTTTTTTTTTTTTTTTTTAAGCATAGATATGAAAAAGATTTTTTAATATTAAATTTTGTGCTGGCTTGGCCTGACTCACAAGCTTAACATTTTCAGTATTTTCCCTATTTTTAAATTGAAGGACCATGTTTGCCACATGAAAATTATACCTAGTTGGCTATAGTAGATTACATCAGTAACATAAATTAAATAGAATTGTTTGAGTATATGTAGATTTTAAGATTCTTTAGTAGTAAAATTTGTTAGAATTAGGGCTCTGCTTATGTGACATGGGCTCCAAAGGGCTCTACTCAGTAGAATACCTTCCCCACCAGGCCAGTGCAGTACCTGAGATTCTGTCACTAGAATCATGGCTTTGGTGTTTTGTGTCCAGGAGAGCCTGCTGAATTGCCTGGCAGGAGGGTGATAGGTGTAACATCGTCAGTTCTCATCATTAGTGGAAAGCAAGGCCTGCCAGGTACATTGTTTCAGAAGAGGCCAAGCCACAGTTAGTTTCAGAGAATTAGGTTACAGCAGAGGCCCTGGTAACTTTGTGGGAGGGATGATTAAAGAGAAAATGACAAGGATTGAAGGTAAATTCTGTTCCTAACTTTGCCTTGGGCCAGTCCTGAAAAGGATCTTCTGCCCCTCATTTTAACAGTGTTATACTCCTGATGGATGGGCACTCGCTATTCCAAATTAGAAAAGGTATATGTAAACTTTTGTCATTACTGCTTTTCTCTGTATATTTCTGATATTTGATTTGGTGAATTTCAGAATGTGGGTTTATAAATGATGAAATTTTTGTGGAGTTGGTGAATGCTCTTGGTCAGTACAATGATGATGATGATGATGATGATGGAGATGATCCTGATGAAAGAGAAGAGAAACAGAAAGATCTGGAGGAGAACCGAGACGGTATGTCTGCGAGGTTTGTGTGTAGCCCTTACAGCATCTTTAAAAAAAAACAAGTGCACCCAGCTGGTGTGGCTCAGTGGTTGAGCATGACCCATGCACCTGAAAAAACAAGTGGATCTTCATTCCTTTTTTGTTGTTGAAAATCACATCGATAGCAGAATAATTGAAATTAGAATATTATTTGAAACATTTCATTCTGCACTTACAGTGTCTTTATTTCCTTTGGCTAGCAAATGAGTTTAGTGTGGTTGTGGGTTTCACTGGGCAGTCACCATCATCCTCAGATAACATACTGACCATTTCTGTGTGCGAGCAGTATGCTGATCACTTTGTGCACCAGCTTGCTCGATCCTCATAGTGCTCTGCCGGTGGGTGGTTTCATGGCTGAGGAGGTACAGTGGAGTAGCTTAAGTTCACACTGTTGGGAAGAAGCGACCAGAGCACAATAGTGGTAACCAGCTCTGATACTTCAGAGCTCATTATTAAGACAACATATAAGAGTGTGGGGGAAAACTGCAGTTTCAAAGAATAAAATTTTTATAATAGGCACCTTAGTGCTCATGTTATTCAGTGCCTTCATTTATAGATGAGGAAACAGACACAGGTGGGACAGTGAGCAGCCATGGTCACAAAATCAGTTAGTAGTAGAGCTGGGATTAGAATGCACATTTTTCTGCCTCCCAGTCTGCTTAAAAATTTCCATATTGGATTTTTAATTTTTTGTTTGACCTATTATGCCACAGATATATGTAAAATATATTGGAAGTAAGTGAAACACAAAGTTGATACTTTCTTAGATGATGAGCTTTGTTACACATAGTTGTGTGGAGAAAATGAAAGTTGCAAACTTGTTTTCTTTCATTCTTTTTGTCCTTTCATACTTACCTGTTTAGATAAAGAAAGCCGCCCACCTCGGAAATTTCCTTCTGACAAAATTTTTGAAGCCATTTCCTCAATGTTTCCAGATAAGGGCACAGCAGAAGAACTAAAGGAAAAGTAAGATTTGTTCCTCTGAAGGAGTCTTACCTCGTGTGGGATGGGATGGATGTCAGCTGCCATTGGGTTTATTGGAAATGAAACTAATGTGGCTAATGAGCTCTCAGTTCATTTCTCACAATTGCCAAGACAGTTGAAGTAAAACATATCCTTGCCAAGCTCTGTCCTACAAGCCTTTATTGATGTAGAATACACACACACATAATTTGCAATAGTACATGCAGGGGAAAATATCTCTGGACACTTGTGGAAGTTTTACTATAGTTGATGTTTAACTTGAATATAAGAACATTTCATGAATTTGATTCTATATCATGCATAATACTTAATTGGCTTATCACAAGATGGTTGTAGCTAGACTTTTCTTTGGTGTTTTAGGCAAGATAAACAAAATAATACATGGAATCCATTTAGAAACTTTATTTTTAGAACAGTAACTTTTGTTTCCCATTGATTTAATTTCTCTTGGTTCATGTCAGGTATAAAGAGCTCACTGAGCAGCAGCTCCCAGGGGCACTTCCACCTGAATGTACCCCCAACATAGATGGACCAAATGCTAAATCTGTTCAGAGGGAGCAGAGCCTGCATTCATTCCACACGCTCTTCTGTAGGCGGTGTTTCAAGTACGACTGCTTCCTACACCGTAAGTGCAGTTATTGTACGTTTTCATTTTCTGTCTTTGTGGTGGGATTATGTCTTAGAGCAACTTGGAAATTGTCATTTGTTTCAACTAGAGTTTATCATTTAATCTTGCATTTAAGATAGAAAAGTGTTAGGATCAGTGTCTTGTTATTTTTTAATTTGTTGCTTGAGGGTTGCTCCAAAGTCTTTTGTACGCACATGTTTGATTTGGACTGCTGTCCCCCACTCACCTGGGATACAGGTCAGTGACTTTTCCATAAATGTTTCATAATAAAACGATTACTGCCCTGGCCGGTTTGGCTCAGCGGTTAGAGCGTCGGCCTGCGGTCCAGAGAGACCTGGGTTCTGTTCCTGCTAAGGGCACGTACCTCGGTTGCAGTTTGTCCCCGGCCCTGGTTGGGTTGTACGGTGGCAACCACCCGATGTGCCCCTTTCACGTCCATGTCTCTCTCTCTCTCTCTCTCTCTCTTCCTCTCTCTCCCTCCCACTCTATCTGAACAAAAAATGGAAAAATGTCCTCGAGGGAGGATAAAAAAACAAAAAACAAAACGATTACTGTGAACTAGCTGGTAGCCTAGGGCAACACTATAATATTGATGTTAGCCAATTTCTTCAACAAAGCTTGTTCAAGATGCTTATATATATTCTTTTTTTTTTTATCCTCACCCAAGGACATATTCCCATTTTTTGTTCAGATAGAGTGTGGCGGGGTGGGGGGGAGAAACATCGATGTGAGAGATTCACATTGAGTGGTTGCCATCCACATGACCCCAACTGGGGCAGAGACACACTGCAACCGAGGTACATGCTTTTTGTGGAAACTGAACCCGGGTCTCTCTGGACCACAAGCCTACGCTCTAACCACTGAGCCAAACCGGCCAGGGCTATATATTCTTACCTATATTGTGTTAAATCTTTTTTTGGGGTGGTGGGGAGTTGCCCTTTTAAAAATACCCACATTTGGCCTTGGCTGGTTTGGCTCAGCAGTTAGAGCATCAGCCTGTGGACCAAAGGTTTGCAAGTTTGATTCTGTTCAAGGGCATGTACCTGGGTTGCAGGTTCAATTCCCAGCCCAGTTGGGGTTGTGCAGGAGGCAAACAATCGATGTGTTTCTCTCACATAGATGTTTCTTTCTATCTTTCTCCATCCCTCTCTTTCACTGTATCTAAAAATCAGTGGAAAAATATCCTCAGGTGAGGATTGACAAAATAAATAAATAAGTAAATAAAAACCAAAATACCCACATTTGAATACAGGTAAAGCATAAAATGTTCTTAATGGAACTGAATTATGGCACACAGAATAGTACTTAATTTTTCTCACACTGCTGGGGAATGAAGTTAGGTAAATCGTCCAGATAACAAACTTACTTCTTTTTTTTTTTATCCTCACGCGAGGACATTTTTCCATTTTTTGTTCAGGTAGAGTGGGAGGGAGAGAGAGGAACAGAGAGAGAGAGAAACATCGATGTGAAAGGAACACATCGAGTGGCTGCCACCCGCACAACCGACCAGGGCCGGGGACAAACTGCAACCGAGATACATGCCCTTAGCAGGGTCTCTTCAGACCGCAGGCCGACGCTCTAACTGCTGAGCCAAACCGACCCGGCCTAAGGAAGATGTTTTGATGGAAGGAGGTTGTCAGTTTATCTGGGTCAGAAGTTCAGTGTCTCGGACTGCATCTTTTCTATTAGAGGGACTTGAAGGGTTTAATGAACTTTGAAGGATAAAATGGTTTTGGTCAGGGGACTAATTTCACTTCATATTCCAAGTAATGTATAGGCCACAGTCCATTTTGTAAATTGGAATCTGATTGTCTGCAAACTTGGAATCTTGGTGATTCCTTTATAAAAGCTCTGCCTAAAACTGGCTGTGTGGACTGCTGTGGCCGTCATTTCTGACCGGGTGTGAGGGCAGAGCACCGACCCGCTGCCTCCTGCAGTCCCTTGTGCACAGGATGATGCCCACCCACTGAGCCACACTGGCCAGGGCTGAGCTTTCAACATTGTAAATGGTCAGAATGTCAAAGACGGTATTCCAAGTTTATAGTTGATGGCCAACTTTTCTTTTTTTATTTTTAGCATTTCAGCTGTGTAATGGTTTTAAAAGTTTAGGCATACTTGAGTTCATATTTGCTGTGTAATTATCAGAGCGACTGAATCTCCCTAAACCTCAGTTTCCTTCACCTGTAAAATGGGGTGAGGGTCCTAATACTTGGGGATTTTGTGAGGGTTAATGAGAGAACCCCTAAAGCTTCCTCCTGTGAACTTAAACAGAATCATTGTCTGCTGCTGGCACTGTTTTCCCACGCTTGGATGTTGGCAGTTATTTTGTGAGGTAATTTTTTTTTTTCTTTAATCCTCACCCAAGGATACTTTTTTCCATTCATTTTCAGAGAGAGAGAGAGAGAGAGAGAGAGAAGTACTGATGCAAGAGAGACACATCAACTGGTTGTACCCGCACGACCCCAACCAGAGCCAGGGACTGAACTGCAGCTGAGTATGTGCCCTCGACCAGAATTGAACCTGTGCTCGTGCACTTACTCTGGCTGAGGACGGTCTTATTTTGGGGTTGATGTAACTGCGTCCTGCTGATGTGACCTTAGCCTCCTGTCTGTACAATCTTTGTATGTTAGGTCCTTGCCTGTCTAAAATGTCACCCAGTGCTAAGTTAGTCATATGGTGTTAGACTCTTGTTCTGGGAGAAAATTCACGCACTTGGAAAGAATTTGAGCCTTGAATTTCTACTTTAAAAACTCTTTTTCCCTTCTTCCCTCATCAGTCTGTCATTACTTCCCTTTGAAGTTCTATGGCTAGAAGTATGGCCTTTTACAAATACTTAAAATTTTTTTTTAAATCGTCACCTGAGGACATTTTTCCATTTTTGTTCAGATGGAGTGGGGGGGGGGGGGGGAAGAGACATCGACGTGAAAGGGACACATAGAGTGGCTGCCACCCATGCGACCCAACCGGGGCTGGGGACAAACTGCAACCGAGGCACATGCCCTTAGCGGGAACCGAACCCGCGTCTCTCTGGACTGCGGGCCGACGCTCTAATTGCTGAGCCAAACTGGCCAGGACTACAAATATTTTTTTAATGATTTGTTTTATGAGTATGTTGCTGGGTTTTATCCAGATCAAAGTAATTTTCCTCTTGTGTAGTTCTGAACAGGACACTGCACTGGAGGCTGGCTCATAGGCTTGCTGAGTCCTCACCACTGTGCACTAAGGCCTGGTCAGCGGCCCGTGTGCGCGGCGGGAATCTCTCTTACCACGTTCTGTGGGGATTTCCGTTTCAGACACTTGGGGAAAGGTGCTGGCTGCAGGCTCTCACTAGACTAGGTCTTGCCTGAATTGTGTGAGTCAAAGAAAACTCATTTAGTATTTTGAGGTTGTCCTCTTTATACTTAAAAATTAGTTTTTCAGCCCTGGACGATTTGGCTTAGCGGTTAGAGCATTGGCCCGCGGACCAAGAAGTTGCGGGTTCCATTCTGGTCAAGGGCACATATATCTTGGTTGTGGTTTGGTCCCTGCCCTGGTCGGTGTTGTGCAGGAGGCAACCAGTTTGTGTCTGTGTCACATCAATATCCCCCCACCCCCACCCCCCCTCTACCTGAAGATAAATGGGGGGAAAAATCCTCAGGTGAGGATTAAAAAAATCAGTTTTTCACAAGTGGTGTTCCATTCTTTACCCCATTGGACAGACTGCTGACTTTTCTTTAGAAAAAAAAAATTGTAGATGTCATAATTCTTTGGGTAAAGCAGGGAATCTGATTTCGTTGTAGAGGATGTATCAGTTGTTTCTATGGAGTGATTAGAGACTCAAATATAATGCTTGTGATCAGAGTTCAGAGTTTTTGTGCATCAATTATACTTGCGAGGAGAAAAATAAGAAACCACTAATCATTCCAAGGCAGTGTTGGTACCTTATGGGAGTTGAGGGAAACATGGTGAGAATTCAGTAAGAGTTGGAAGGAAAGTTCTGGGATGTGAACCACATATTTTCAAGAGTGGAATGTATTCATTGACTTTTTCCATTGAAACTGAGGAAATGAAGAAGTAACTATTTTATAGTTATATTTGGACATTTTATCTTTATTTTGCAGCTTTTCATGCCACACCCAACACTTACAAGCGGAAGAACACGGAAACGGCTCTGGACAACAAGCCTTGTGGGCCACAGTGTTACCAGCATTTGGTAAGCTTGAGTGCTGCGTGGTCCCCAGAGGCACTGCAGAAGCGCCGATTCTGAGCTGGGTGAGGTGTGAGCAGTCAGCATTGACACTGTGGCTCCCCTATGCTTCTCCTGGCCACACGGTCGGCGGAGGTTCGCACCCATGACTTTCGTAGCTCTCGTGTACTGCACACTCTAGTCCTTCACTGATCTTGTATTAGTCTTTGTGCATCTCTGTTAATCTCTTCAGCAACAGTTCAAGGTCTTTAGGATCGAGGCCTTCCTCAGAGTTCATGAGTGTGTGCAGCACAGGTAGCGCACCTAACCCCAGAAACTTGGCTATCAACGCAAGACCCCTGTTGTTTAAGCCTTTCTCAGAGTTGTAGACCCCTGTTGTTTAAGCTGTGTTACAGGCCCACAGATTTTTATTTTTTAAAAAATAATGATGGAGAAAAGGTAAAGGTTTAGGAAAATATGAGGTAGAAAAGTTGTTTTTTACGGGTACTATCTTATTTTTACCATTTCCCCTCTTTGAACCAAGCCACTCCTACCTAGGAACTAAGTGGGTATATATTGCCTGTTGGATTTTGGACAGAAGATTCATTGAATGGCACCTGCAGAAGGTATCCTATTTTTAAGCAATTTGGTTTTTGTAGAATGAAGTATAAAGCTGTTGCTGTTCTCAAACTTCTCCCTTGTATTGCCACTAAAAATGGGATTCTCAAGCACTATTTCATGTATTCTTTACAAGGAAGAACTTTATTTGGCTCATCTGAAATGCTTCTCTGGTCTCTCTGTAATCCATGTTCTCACCGTTGTTTTACACTTTCTGGATGTTGCTCTTCGTGATAAAGAACGTAACCCTCACAGCCTTGTTCCTCAAGGTCCTGTCGTGTCTTCTGGGGCTGTGCACCCCTCACAGGAAAAAAATTGGCTGTTTTAATAGTAAGGCAGGAAGTGACAAAGTCAAGCATGCTTATGTGTTTTGTATTCTTGTGTACTTAAGCAAGACGGTACTTAAGCATGTGCCATCTTAGAAACCCAGGGAGGAGAGTTTAGCTCCAGATGTGCATTGTATAGGGTTCTCCCAAGAAAATTCACTTTTAAAGAGGTAGTATATATATAAAGTGTAGTTTATATTTTAACTTACTAATCAGTTAATGTATTTCACAGACACAGAACTATACAGAACTAACTGTCTGGCCTGATTTCATACAGAACCCATGTCTGTCCTTTTGAAATTTCCAAGCTATCAAAAACAGATAGAATACAAATGTATTTAGAAATGCAAATGATTGTGGGAAATGGACACTATGTTAAATTTCTTGACTAACTTGCAGTCTTCTTTCCCTCCAACAAAATGAGTGGTAGAGCTTGACCTTGATAGCTTCATGCTTCACTTTGTAGGAGGGAGCGAAGGAGTTTGCTGCCGCCCTCACTGCCGAGCGGATCAAGACACCTCCCAAACGCCCCGGAGGCCGGAGACGAGGGAGACTCCCCAACAACAGCAGCAGGCCCAGCACCCCCACCATCAATGTGCTGGAGTCAAAGGACACAGACAGTGACAGGGAAGCTGGGACTGAAACAGGTGGCGAGAACAACGATAAAGAAGAGGAAGAGAAAAAAGACGAAACTTCCAGCTCCTCTGGTAAGGGGATCTGACAACTCTGCTTTGGAAGTTCCGCATTGTGGGGAATAAGGGTGTGTGGTGTAGTGAGCAGTTTTCCTAGTTGGCTAAGTTTCAATAAAATGAGAACTAAGACCAGGGAGGGCACTCTCTCAAGGAAGGTGCATAGCCGAGTTCTTGTTGCTGTGTGCGGCCCCAGCCCACCTGCAGGGTTTGCTGTCGCGTGATTGAGGTTCGTGGTTCCGTCTGCTTCCAGTGGGCCATTTCCTCCGTCTTTCTCAGCCGGGCAGGGCGGAGTTCACATCACAGCTTGGTATTCTTGATGTTCTGTGGATCCTTTTGGTTCCTTTCCTGTGTGGGTTTTAGGTGTTCTGCCCTGTGACTTAACCGTGAACAACAGAATAGCCCCATTTGCCTTCTTTTGAAAGGAGCCCAGGATCCTGCTTCCATGGGGAAACGTTTACTGACACTTTGTAGCCCCAGCTTGTTTTTAAACATGATTTCCTTCCTGCTTTGTTCTTAAGCACACCCCAAGCTTTACTTGTTGATACACTGTTCTGCAGTTGTCATTTCCTGACCCATACTTAACTTTGGTTTGTAGAAGCGAATTCGCGGTGTCAAACGCCAATAAAGATGAAGCCGAACAGTGAACCCCCCGAGAATGTGGAGTGGAGCGGAGCCGAGGCCTCCATGTTCCGGGTCCTCATTGGCACCTACTACGACAACTTCTGTGCCATTGCCAGGTTAATTGGGACCAAAACCTGTAGACAGGTAAGCACACGGGGGGGTGGAATATGTAATCCTTGACCAAAAGTAAGGACAGTCTCAGTTATTCTTAACCTTCTGTTCTTCTCCTGAAAAGTACTCCCTTCGCCCCCCTGAAGAGGGAACTGAGAGAAAATAATTTTCTGACTTCAGATATTTCACGTTAGGTGACAGTGGATTTAAAAAGCCAGTGAGAATTTAGATGGAGCCTTGGGACTCTTGATCAGGATGTAACCACAGCTGATGTCCCTGCGTGAGGGTCAGGGCAGTGTCTTCTTTGCGCTCTCTTGTCCCAGCACTTTTAACTGTCAGAGAAGAGAGATGTTTCTGATATGAGCAGTATAAGACTGTAAGTTTGCTTCCTTCGGCGGTACTCATTTCCGTGAATACCTCTCATCAGGTGTACGAGTTTCGAGTCAAAGAGTCCAGTATCATAGCTCCAGCTCCTGCCGAGGATGTCGACACTCCACCAAGGAAAAAGAAGAGGAAACACCGGTAAGTCTGCCTGCAGCCATTCTGAGATGCCACCAGGATGCTGCAGGCCAGGCGCGTCCAAGGGTGGCGGCTGGCCTCCACTTGGTCCATTAACAAAGAATCTTAAGATGCCTCAAAAGCATACTCGTGGAGTCTTGTCTCTGTAAGATTCGGTGCTGAGTCATAGTCATGCTCACTCTGCTGCATTTGGGTGGGACAAGCCTGTAGCTTCTGCACTAAAGGCTATGCAAACAATTACTTGAAGTTGTTCTGGGATGTTTTGCTGAGGGTAAATTTTGGAGGGAGATGTGAGTTCTGAGCTCCGAGCTGGTTTTTATTGAGGAGCCAGAATCTTCCAGATGTGTGGTGTTGCATTCATAGTCTTAGAATATCTAAGGTGTATAAATGTTACCTTTCCCCAAGGCCTGTGCAGTGAGTGGGGAAGGACTGGATTTGCAAGTGCAGAGCTAGAAGACCATGGCTGGACTGTTAGCTTTAATCCCATCTCTCCAGTGCTTCAGGGAGAAGCAGAGTTGGGTGTTGGGTAGGGGAACATTTAGATTATGCTTCAAAATATGTATACACGCTGTTCCATTTCTTTAATTTAGAACTGAAAGCACTTAGAAGTTTTTCCCACAGAATTTAGGCTTTAGTAGATATTTCTGACCATGTAGCTCAGTGGAATGATTAAAGACGTGCCAGTATTATCCACATCAAAATGAACCAGTAGGGAGACAACCTGCACACGCAGGTGTGACCATCCTAAATCCTGACTAGGTCTTGCATAGGGCTTCTTGGCACCCAGCAGGGCCCCCACAGTTTCCCAGTAGCTGCAGACACAAGTTGGGTCATATGTGACTCCCCCCCAGGCCCCTGCCTTTAAGGCGTCACTCTGTTCACGGCACAGGCGGACTTGTTCGGGGAGCTTCTGTGTGCTGACCTGAGGAAGACTGTTTTCTGCCCTGGCTGGTTTGGCTCAGCGGTAGAGCGTTGGCCTGCGGTCCAGAGAGACCCAGGTTCGGTTCCCACTAAGGGCACGTACCTCAGTTGCGGGTTGTCCCTGGCCCTGGTTGGGTTGTGTGGGTGGCAGCCACTCGATGTGTCCCTTTCGCATCGATGTTTTTCTCTCTCCCTCCCCACTCTATCTGAACAAAAAAAAAAGAAGACTGTTTTCTTTGTTTTGCAGGTTGTGGGCTGCACACTGCAGAAAGATACAGCTGAAAAAAGGTCAGCATCCTTCAATTTCATTAACTTAAAAATGTCTGCTTGTCATTTGTTAGTAACTGCGTTAGAATTTAGGATATTTTGATAGAGTTGACTTTTGTACATTAAGCCAATTTCAATGGAGGATGGCCGTTGATTATATTGCCAGTCGGTTCTCTTGTGCAGTGAAGGTGAGTCACTGATGGGTAAAGGAACAGCACCCTGGGGACCTGCGGCGGGGGTTGCTTTCGGCCATCATTTTGTAGACAGGAATGTTTATCAGGGAAAACCTAAGCTCCAAGGTAATGGGAAGAATGTGTTCTTGTTCCTGTGTACAATCATCTCCCACCTCTGATTGACCTGCATGCTGTTGTCCTGATGCAGACGGCTCTTCTAACCACGTTTACAACTACCAGCCCTGCGACCATCCTCGGCAGCCTTGTGACAGTTCGTGCCCTTGTGTGATAGCACAGAATTTTTGTGAAAAGTTTTGTCAGTGTAGTTCAGAGTGTAAGTATTTGCTGCTTTGATGCAATCGCATGAGAACTGAATGGGCCTTGGTCAGCCATTTAAAACAGGAACTGAAGTCGACACAACATGGTGGCTCTTCCAGAGCCTGTGTCCTGGCTCATGTGGGCAGGTCAGGCAGGGTGGGATGAAGGAGCTGCTTTTCTCTGGTGGTTTATATCAGATCATAGTAACGTTGGCACAGAATGCAAGGGGAATCTAGAAATAGCTACCCCAATATTTTCTGGGCACCAGAAATTGTCCGGGTTGGGTGGGTTCAGTCCTCAGAGGAAATGAACTTGTCATAAACGTGGTGATTCTAATCATCGAATGAAACGGCGCACGAAACTCGGATGCCAGGAAGTTCCCTCCTCTGTGCGGTGGGACGGGCAGGCCGCTGTGAGGGGTCCCCGAGTCCACGACGGTGACTGTCTCTGCAGGTCAGAACCGCTTTCCTGGCTGCCGCTGCAAAGCGCAGTGCAACACCAAGCAGTGCCCCTGCTACCTGGCCGTCCGGGAGTGTGACCCCGACCTGTGTCTGACGTGCGGGGCCGCGGACCATTGGGACAGCAAGAACGTGTCCTGCAAGAACTGCAGCATCCAGCGGGGCTCCAAGAAGGTGCGGTCTGGGGTGAAAGACGGGGGGGGGGGGGGGGGGGGGGGGGACGGGGACGACACGACAGGGCCAACAGTCTCACTCCATTAACCAGGGCCAAGGAAACGGGAGAGCCTGGGTTTCTCCTTGGGCAGCTGCTCCCACCCTCTCTAGCGTAGGAGGAGCCGGGAAATTCTAACCAGCAGGTGTTGTTTTAGGTTTGGAATAAGATGTTTTTCTAGTTGTTTAGTAGATGATTTTAATTTTCTTTTTTATGCAAATAAATGGTGTTCCTATCAGAATAGAGAGCCATTCTTTCAAATAGTAGCCATGAAACTGCCCACAGTAGTTTTTGCAGACTATGTTCCTTTAATAATCATGAAAACATCACAGCTAGGAATTACCTGCATGCAACTCCCGGTAATGTGAGTTTTTAACCAGCAACCAGGACCTTCATCACAGAGCAAAGGATGCTAACAGTGTATACTGGGGAAGGTCAGCGTCCTATTTTTCTGAGTAGGTGGTGCATTTCTTTAGTTAATCATTTTTATAATAAACTGGCATTACTTACTGTGTAGCAGGAACTGGTCTAAGTGCCCTGTGTATTAATTCATTTAGTCCTCATAATTCCACAAGGGAGGCTCCTCATGAACCCCATTTTCTAGATTAGGAACCCCTCGCTGTGACCTCTCCCTTGGGTTGCCTGATTGAGATCTCACTACAGCGCTGCTAGCAGCCCCGCCTGGGAATTCTATTGCTGGCAGTGGTTTAATTTTTGACTCTGGTGTTTTCAAGTGTTGAGGCAGCATTCTGTCAGTGATGCTCTTCAGTTTCCCACAGCACACCCACAACAAGCCCCGAGAATCTCATTATTTCTACCCCTTCCCCCACACTCACCACTGTAGGATGAACTACTTCCGTTGGCTGAGAAAGTGGGCAATGCTGTTCACGTTGATGTGCTGATGTGCCTTTGTTAAACTCGGAAAAAAGAAAACTGTAGATACTTTCTTACCAACTGGATTTCATTTGCTTAACAATGTTATTTAGTTTCTGATCAAGGAGGTATTTGGGAAACTTCCTTGACAGGTGAGTCTAGGCTGGATTAGAATAGAAATAAACTGGCCAGTGTGGCTCGGTAGTTGAGTGTCGATCCATGCACCAAGTTGTCACCAGTTCCGTTTCTGGTCAGAACACGTGCTTGATCCCCTGTAGGGGGCATGCTGGAGGAGGCAGCTGATTGGTGTTTCTGTCTCCCTAACTCTTAGAAATATATTAAAAAATAAATAAAAAGGAAAAAGAAATAGATTGGGAGTTTGAGTGATCATGGAACTTTTTAAAGGACACCGGAAATTTGGGGTGAAAGCATAATAATGAACCATGGTGGAAAGAGGGATTTGTTCCCAGCCATCGTCTAATTAGATAGCAGATGTCAAACAGCCAGTTCTAAGAACAGAATGGCAGGCTGATGAGATGGTGAGCCCACCCCTCGGCACCCTCCTTGCTGTTGTGAGGAGCGCTGTGGGGGAACAACCAAGCTTTGGTAGGAATAAAGGAGCCAGGGATCCCAAACCTGAAATGGAGAAGCTGATGGTAGAGGTCACTGTGGGGAGAGGTGGGATTTGGTGTCCATGTGTGAAGTGCACGGCAGCTGTGTGAGCACCTTGTTGAAGGACGGCCAGGACAGCTAGTTGATGCTTTTCTGGCAGCTGGATCTTACATTCTGTACTTCGTTGACAAAAACCCCAAAGCACTGTCCTTGCGGTTTGTCAGCCCCTTTGGCAAAAGTGGAGAAGATTACCTGTCAAGATAGGTTCTTCTTAATTCAGGGTACTTGGTGGCTTCCTGCTGACTTGACCCTAGAAGGGCCTGAGGAGTTGAAGAAATTCACCTGTGGTCCAACTTGTCAGCATCTAATTGTTGTCCTTCGATTAAACGATTGTGCTTTATTCTCCAGCATTTATTGCTAGCACCATCTGATGTGGCTGGCTGGGGGATTTTCATCAAAGATCCTGTACAGAAGAATGAATTCATCTCAGAGTACTGTGGAGAGGTAAGGCCAGCTCCAGGCTGTTCTCTGTGTGTAGCAACTTTGTTTCAGATTGTGACTGGGCATGACCAGTGGGTCTGGTTTAGAAATGAATGAATACAAAATGCCTTTTTGTGGCTTGGATTTATGCTGGTGGGTTTGGTTTGCTTGGTAACTAGACTGCTCCAGTACTAGTCACATTTAGCTTTTACCAGGAGACAAGATGGGGGAATGAGGTTTGCAGTGTAAGAGTCTGTCCTACTTATCCACAACCTCATTAATAAGGACCTAGAAATGAGTGTGATTAATCTTATGCCTTTCTAGTTGTAGAGTTAGGGAAAAGCCATAGGGCTAGCTTCATTCAGTTTGGAGTCAGCCCATCCTGTTTGAGTTTTTCGGTTTGTTAAAGACTGGTCAAAGTAATTTACACTTGAAGAAAGTGATTAACGTCGAAGTCCTTAAAATCCATTGTTCTTGGACATACCAGCACGCAGACTGAAGAAACTGGCTGTAGTCACCCTTTGTGTTGTTTTCCCCAGGGAGGTCAGATTCTCTTGTGTGTGGTCACCTAACCCAATGCTGTCTTATCCTCTGTCTTAGATAATTTCTCAAGATGAAGCTGACAGAAGAGGCAAAGTGTATGATAAATACATGTGCAGCTTTCTCTTCAACTTGAACAACGGTATGTTTAGGAGTCAGGGCACTCGGGAGCCCCTTCATTCATCCTCTGAGCTGGTATTTCTCATTCCCTGGCTTGAGCTGTTGGCTGTTGGTGTCACTTGTGGGGAGGAGCCCTCACTGGCAGAGCGGGCAATGTTCTAGGGAGGTGGTCTCGGGAGCTCTGAGCCATGCCAGATGCTGGCTGTGGGACAGCCTGGGGTCTTGAGTCACCTGGGCGGGCACTGAATTTCGAAGCCTCTCCAACACTTCCTGGGTGTCATCAGGCAGAGAACATGGTCTGGAGTCCTGTCAAGAAAAGCAGGTGCTTAGTACCTGAGATGTTCTGATGACCCTCAGCCGAAACAAGGAGGATAGACAGGTTTTTCTATGAACAGGTCTCCCAAGCAGAATGGAAGTTAATTTAGATACAAAAAATGCTTATTCTTCATGTTGGGCAGAAATTAGATCCCGTTACATATTTACATGAGGTAATAGTATTTGAGACAATTATCTTGAATTAGCAATTTTATCTAGAGTAGCATTTTCTTGCAAATGTCATTTCATACTGCATGAAGCTGGCTGAATGATTTACTTGCTTTTGAAGGCAAGCCCTGAAGAACTATATAGCCTGTGTATTCCGGAATCATAGTAACTTCATGTTTATTGATCTAAAACTGAAACTGTTCACTACATTGTTCTTTTTTTCCTCTTTAGATTTTGTGGTGGATGCAACCCGCAAGGGTAACAAAATTCGTTTTGCAAATCATTCAGTCAATCCAAACTGCTATGCAAAAGGTAGGTGTCAGGACCCTCAGCTGTAGTGCCGTGCACCCTGGGACAGATTCGCGCGTGGCCAAGTCCTTTCTCTTGCTGACACCAATGTCTCTTTCCAGTCATGATGGTGAATGGCGATCACAGGATAGGGATCTTTGCGAAGAGAGCCATCCAGACTGGTGAAGAACTGTTTTTTGACTACAGGTTGGTAACAGTACCTTTCTGGTGTGACCTGAGGGCTGTTCTCCTGGACTCAAAACTGGGGACAGCTTTCTGGCCTTTTGTTGGGTCATTCTTTGCCTTGGGCATTGGCAGACAGTTCAGGTGTAGTCTCCATTAAAAGAGTATGGGTTATTTTTCAAAGAATGCAGAAAGCCCCATTATTCATGCCGCTGGTAAGAGCCAGGTGTGCGCTATGGTTGTCTAACTGTTCAGTGCTGGAGGACTGGCCAGTACCCTACCTGGTCAGCCTCTGGAAGCTGCGGACACAGGGGCCCCATTAGTGTTAATAGGTCTTAGGCACGGGGGATAAACTGACATGGTATTTTTAACACTTACCTAAATTTATGCAGTCAGATGACTGTCTAGTTAAATCTGTGGCTGAATTCCTACTCAGAAGCTACATTTTTGAGTACTGAGTTGTCATAAACTAGGGTCTGGTGTCCCCCACTGATGTGAGTGGGTAGCTGTGTTCATGCCCATCTCCTGCTGTTTCAGATACAGCCAGGCCGACGCCCTGAAGTACGTGGGCATCGAGCGAGAGATGGAGATCCCTTGACGTCCGCTACCTCCTCCCCTCCGGCACAGCTGCCTTAGCTTCAGGACCCTCGAGCACTGTGGGCAATCTAGAGAGTGCGGTTTGAATCCTGAGATTTGCAAGTACTGTAAGAATAATTTATAGTGATGAGTTTAAAAGTAAACTTTTTATGCCTTTTCACCAGCTGCAAAGTGTTTTGTACCAGTGAGTATTTTGCAATAATGCAGTATGGTACATTTTTCAACTTTGAATAAAGAATACTTGAACTTCTCCCTGTGGTTGACCGGCCTCTGTCACGGAGCGTCTGCTGATTTCAGAAAAGGACTGCATCCAAGAGAGAAGCAAGTGCTCGCATCAAACACCTTTGCTTTTGCCTATCAGTGTGGTATTAAGTTGCTTGATTATGACATTATATACTAAATACAGGGGGGCAAAAGTAGGTTTACAGTGGTGCGTACAGAAGTTCACTCTCGTATCACAGCTCTATAAACCTGCTTTTGCCCACCCCTGTATACATGTAAATATGTAACATAAATGACTTCATTATACACACATAATACTGTATATACTTGGCCTAATTACACTTAATGTTGCTTATTAATAACAATCCTTGCAGCCTGAGACCCGGGGTGGAGGCCTGAAGAGTTGCCTCGTTCTCCACATATAAGATGATGGTGTTGGCCTAGGTGTCTTGCTCTCAGTTCCTTCAGAAATACAAGCTTCCTTACCTGCCCACAGACCAGTACTGTGGGTCAGCTGAGTGGAGTTGGTTTCCCAGAGTTAGAGGAAGTGGACTTATATGTGATAGTATTTAACAGAAAACTTATTTGAAACTCACCTTTTGTTCCAATTACGCAAACACTGGTAAGACTCTGGTTTCTGTTGCATCAACGCACAAGCCATAGCAATGCGAATCCCAAAAGAGTTAATTTGCCACTTAGCTTTGGCAGCAAAAAGATCTGGCCTCCCTTATGTTCTGCCTCAGTTCCTTTCAAACAGCTTGGACTGCCCCTCCGCCTAGGTGAGAGTGCCCCACGCCCAGCAGTCACCTGGGAGAACTCCCGAGCTTGCTCTGGACGTCCATGCTCCTCCCCCCGGGCACTCAGCATGAGCACAGCTCGCCTGTTCACCAGCACACGCGGGCCTGCTCAGGACACCCCAAGGTGGCTCAGCCCAGCAGTGTCTACTGACACGGACAAACAGCTGGGGTGTGGAGCCTTGGGTCCTGAGAAGTTCTCATTGAATGTTCCACACACCCAAATGCAGCATAAGGACAGATTAAAGGTGTACTGTTGGAAAACAGTAATTCTGTTTTAATCCTCACTTGAGGATGTATTTCCGTTTATCTTCAGATAGAGTGAGGAGGAGAGGAAATACCAATGTGAGAGACACATCAATTGGTTGCCTCCCACATGACCCTCACCAGGGCTGGGGACTGAACTGCAACCGAGGTACGTGCCCTTGACTAGAATTGAACCCGCAACTCTTTGGTCCGTGGGCTGACACTTTAACCACTGAGCCAAATGAGCCGGGACAAAAGCAGTAACATTCTTACTGCACAGCTTTTGCACCGACTGGAAATGGACCCCTCCACGAACACCGAGAGCCTCTACCGGGAACACTCGGCACGCACCTCGTCACCGAGCCGGGTGACAGCGGGCGTCTCCATCAGGGCGGGTCGGCTGCAGTTTCCTCCGGGGGCACAGTGACCCTAGGTGTTCAAATACCCAGGATGTGGACAAAGCTTAGTATGCTCCCCGTCCCCCAACATTACCATAGATCAGTGATTTTCAACCCTTTTCACCTCAAACTAATTACTAAAATTCTATGGCACAAAAATTTATTTTTTGCCAATCTGACACAAAAATAGTGTAATTTTGATTCAGTCACATCAGACAGCTGTTGTTGGCTTTTGCCATGTTTTCATTTGGCAATCTAAGGGAAAGGGTCAGCGCCCTAACTAGAGCCAGGCTCTGCGTGTTTTCTGGGGCGCACGGTGGAAAGGCGCTGCTGCGGTCCCTGCTGGAGGGGTGCCGGAGGGCAGCAGACGCACCGGAATGCAGATGGGTCAGTTCCAGGTTTGGGGTATCACATTCTGCAAGGAGGACGGCAACTGACAACAAGTGGCCCAGTGGGTCCCTAAGCTCCTAATGGTCACAAAGCAGCTCCTGAAGCCCTGGCCGGATGGCTGTTGGTTGGTGCCGTCCCAGTGCATCAGGATGTGGGTTTGAGCCCCGGTCGGGGCACATACAAGCAGCAACCTTGAGCGCGTGAATAAACGAAACAAACTGATGTTTTTCTCTCCTTTCCCCCTCTCCCTAAAATTGGTGAATTACTAAAAAAACCCAAAAACTTCATGACGATGACCCGTGGCTCTAACAGGCAGCACCTCATCCACAGACCGACTTCTGCACCATGAAATAACAGTTCGGCTTAATCAATATCTTGTAAGTTATTTAAAAATGCCGATTATAATCATCTACCCAGAACTGCTGCTAAAGTACTTTCAATACTGTCTGGCTATCCATTCGGTGACTGATTTCACCTGTGCCCAGGTGTTCAACAGCTGCCCCCGCCCTGCAAAAGTCAAGTCATGCAAGACTTGTAGACTGGTCATCAAGAAACGGTCCCAATTAGAGAACTTGCTGAAAGAACCTCAGGATTCTGTTGAAAGTTGTCTGAGCTTTGGGCTCCTACTGGAATTGGCTGAAAGACAGACTTGCTGTTCCCTCAGCCCCTTGCCACCGATGACCCCAGCGAGGGTCCAGGACACCAAATACGAACAGCTCCTTGCAGGGGAACCCATCTCCACACAGTGGGTTAAGAAAATCCCCTCCCCTTGGCCACTGGAGAACCGGAAGGGAGGTCCGAGGGTGTGAGGCGGAAGCACCCAGTCAGCCAGGTCACTGGTTCCTGAAAGAGGAGGAGCTGCCATCAGAGGTGGGATTCAGCTCAAGCAGGGCAGCGCATCTTCACTTGCATGTGGTAAAATGTCAGTTTCCCAAGAAATTAGAAACCAGTGTTCAGCAAGGAGGTTGCTCATCTTCAAGTGCCTAGTCAATGAGTATTTTAAATCTCAGGTGCTTGTTCCTGTATCGGCTGCTCCCTTACTGGTTACTGAGTTCGGTGCCCGGGCTGCGGCCTCAGGCGCCACCACAGGGCTGGCTGCAGTCCAAGGCCACCCGGTGTTGGACAACAGCCCCCCCTGGGACCTCTGACCCCCGAAGACCACTGGGGAAGGACCTGCCTTCCCTGGCCTGTGCCCTTGGGCCGCAGCAGCCAGCCTGGCACACGGCTGCCCTCACCAGAGGGTTTTCAGAACACCCGGGACTCTGCCTGCAGCAGCGTCAGACTCCCACGTCAGCCGCCATGACAGCACACTCCCAGTGTTTCCCATTTAGCAGGTTGGCACGTAAGGGAACTCAGTTCTCTGGCTGTCTGGAGGCTCCTGACCGTCCTTGGGATGTGGCTGGGGAAATCACGTGAACGAGTCTAAGCCGCCCTTTCGCTCCGCACCCATCATACCGCACCTTTACCTACTGCGAGGGCAGGGGCGGGATCTGAGGGTGCGGGTAACCACCTCTTTACCCATCCCTGTTCCTTTGCTTCCTGTGCTGAGCATCCTGACTCAGCCAAGTAACGGACCCCAGGGTACCCGGATCCTGAGGGAGCTCAAGACACACTTTCTAAAAGCAGCTCCTGGGAGGAAAGGCGGGCTGTGGGCCCCACCCCAGGTGCTCCTTCTGCTTTCCCAGTGTATAAACCAGGAGAATCATTGGAAAAGGTACTAAATAAGTGTGGAAACCATTATCTAAGCGTTTAGTCTTACTACTACTTTTATAGCCTGTAACTTTTTTCACCCAAGGATACTTTTTTCCATTTTTTGTTCAGATAGAGTGGGAGAGAGAGAGAGAGAGAGAGAGAGAGAGAGAGAGAGAGAGAGACACATTGATTGGTTGCCTCCTGCACAACCCCGACCAGGGCTGGGGACTGATCCGCAGCCAAAGTCACGTGCCCTTGACTAGAATTGAACCCATGACTCTGGTCTGTGGGCCGACGCTCTATTGCAGAGCCAAACCGGCCAGGGCACCTGTAACTTTATTTTAAACTTTAACTTTTAAAACTAACCTTGTTATGTGCCAGATTTTTCCAGGAAATTCCTAAGAACTTAACTTTTGCGTATTTCTTTGGCTACGTCGTCTTCTATGCCCATAACTGACTCCATATAGGTCTACTCTGGTGATTATGTTCAGGTCCTCACATCCGTAAGAAACAGGTTCAGGAGGAAAACGAACTTACAAGAGCCGAGCAGCAGGGCTGAGCCTGCCCAGGGAGGTCTTGCTCCCTCCTCGTTTTTTCTGTCCTCTGGTCAGGAAGCGAGGGAGGTGGAGAGAGAGCGTGGGACCTCCTGCGGGCGAAGAACAGAGGAGTTGTTATGGGGACGCACAGCTGGAACCCAGGCCCCGGTCTGGGAGCGGGTCTCCTGGGGACACAGCCGAGAACATGCAACTTACCAGCAGGGACGTGAAAAGCAAAGGCTTGCTGGCCGGTCTCTGGTCCGGCCGTCCGGCTCCCCAGTCGGATGGAGGGGCTCATGCCCCCGTCGCTGGGATCCTGGGAGTTTTCCAGGCGCACCCTGAACTGTGGCTTCTTGTAGTTACAACAGGAATAAAGGCGCTTCCGGCCCCACTGCCTCCAGGTCTGATGCTTGGGGCCTCGCAGGCTCGGCAGGGGCTGGGCCGCCGTCGCTCCCAGCTTGTCTGCTCGCGGTGACAGTCCCTCTTCTCCTCCGTTTCCCCACCTGTCAGAACACCAACTACCCATTCGTTCTCACAAGTGGCGGACGGAATCCACACATCACGGACCCCCAGGCCACTGGACGAAGTCCTGGAAATGAGGATCCACGTCTTGAAACAAATGACAAGGGGGCTAAAACCCTAAGGTCTGAAGCATGCAGCCTGTTAGGCTGCAGGAAGGCACTGGGAATATAAATTTGCACAACCATTCTTTTATTTACATATAGAAATTAGTAAAACTGAAAACAAAACCAAATGCAACTTGTACAGAAATCCTTTAATTTTCTTTATTTTCACACATTAGAAAATGAAACACACTATACAAATGGGTTTTCAGAGCAGATTACACGCGGATCCACTCACTCCTCTCCAAGTGCTGCCGCACCCCGTGCTGCGGAGAGGCAGCCTGGGCGCGGCCCGGTGGATGAGATGCAGTAGCATGCAGCCTCAGCATGAGTCTCCCCTGTTCTTAAATTAGGGTAAATGGCGTCGGTGTCCATATTTACAGACTTGAAATGTATCGATCCTGAGCAGTTCTGATGTACATCTGAGTCGGCTGATGGGAGTCTTGGTCTCCAGTGAGAAGGGGCCGGTGGCGGCGGCGGCTGCTGGGACTGGCTGTCCTGCCCCAGGACACCGCTGCGGCAGCAGGCAGACCCCTACGAGGGTTAAGCCAAGTAACTGTAGGTGTCCTTTTCACCATCGACTCGCTCCAAATACTCTTTCTCGATCAGAATGTCAATGCATTTCTGGGTGTTATTTAGAAAAGGAAGAGGCAGGGAAGAAAAACACATTTATGATCAGAACAGACAGGCACCCTCGCCATGGATCCCCTGCCTCTGAGCGCGCAGTGGGGAGGAAAGTCACCTCGTACATCCCTCCGGCGTGTAGCCAGGACCTCGCCTTCCCGAATGGAGTCCCCTGGGGGCCAGGCCTCCCCACCCCGAGCTGGGCCAGGTGCTCCAGGGCCAGCAGCCTGTGGGCCCCTGGCTGTGGGAGCCGCCTGTCCACCGCGCCCTCTGCATTGGCTGTGGTCTCTCTCAGCCCAGCCAGAAAGGAGCGGAGCTGTGGTCACAGGAGCTGCGGTCTGCTCCCAGGAGCCCCCACAGCAAGGACGAACACGAGCCTGACGCTACGCTCGGGACGCATCTCCCTAGCGTGATGCAGACGCACGCAGTGGGCACTCCGCTCCAGACGTCAGCGCTGGGGCCACGTGTCCGCAGTGTGGCGGGGCCGCGGGCCCCGGCGGCACAGCCCCCGGCTGAGCATTGGGGATGTCTGCACTTCTCTCTGCATCTCAATGGAAGCTTAAAAATTAAGCCCATTTTCTTTTGCAGAAACCTAGTGTGTATGAATAGCTAAGTCTTCTTCAGGAAACAGCCACGACCTCCTCTTAGCTGCGTCTCTTCTAAAAGAGTGAACCGACCACCTCGGCTTGCGACCCCTGTACCTTGATGACTGGCACCCGGGGCTTGAACCTCGAGGACAGCTGCGTGAGCACCTCCCCCAGCAGCTGCTGGTGCTTCAGGACCTTCCGCATCTTCATGATCCTCACGATCGCCGCCTGCGGAGCAGAGCAGGGACACGGCCCCTCAGTGCCCAGGGCGGCGAGGAGCGGCCGCAGCTCTGCTCTCGGCGTGGGCCCGGCCAGGGCTCAGCCTGCTGCCTCTGCGCTTATGAGCATTCTAATAACTCAATCCAACCATAAAACATTTAAAGAACAGGAGAAATTATGAACCAAGCCGCAGAAGCTGGTAACCCTCCACTCAACAGCCTCCTTCCCTGCGACTCACACTCACTGCATTCATCTGCTATCCGTCGGCCCCGCCCAGAACCATGCGCCCCTCACAGCCGCCCCAGGCCGCAGACAGACAGACAGACGGCCAGGCGTGTGCCCAGTCACCTGGATCAGCAGTTTGCGGTCTTCCTCGATGTTCTTGTGTGTGGTTTCTTGTTCCTGCTTCTGTTCGGTTTTCATTGGCACATTAATGTTAACCCTTAACTTCTTACTGTCAAGACAACCAAGGAGACACCGCTGTTACTCGGAAAGGCCAGCAGCACAGGTCCTGTTTCCAGCTGCTCCCCAGACGGCCGAGGTGACGGGCCTGCCCACCCTGGCAGCGCCCACCCTGCGCTCGGAACGGCCGTCCGACCACCAGGCGCTCTACCCCGGCCATGGGGCAGCTAGCGGCCGGGGGGCAGCCCCTTCCCTGCCCTCCCAAACCGCCAGGAGAGATGGGAGTCAGATGCTGGGACACCGAGCTCAACTCCCAAGTGAGCTACTTAAGGAGACTTAATTGCCAAATGAAAAAAAATCCAAGACCAAAGCAGAGTTAAATGGAGAAACATCCAGAATCATCAAAGAAACCAAAGGTGGACATCAAACTCCCGCCCACCCGGCTGGCAGTGCCGCAGTTCATGAGCTCGGCAGGGGCCAGGGGCCAGGGGCCGGGCTGTGGTCTAGGACCATGTAGTCAGCAGATTTCCTTACTTTTTATAACCAAGATATAACTTTATTAAGGTATCTGGCTTCAGCTCCACCTCATCAACATTTGCATTTTCGTCTTCCAAGACCTATAAGGAAACAGCTGTCACCACATAATCTCAGAAGAAGGCTTTTTCTAGCTAAACATAAAAAGTGCACAAACATACCAGTAACTTCGACTTCAATAAAATCTGTAGGACTTGCGCCAAAATGTCCTGCAATTAGGGAGAAAAGGGTAAGTTAAAGTACATTTTTCTTTGCAATAAAAACCATAGCAACTGCATGATCCATTTTTTCCACAGAAAAACAAGTCGCCCAAACCGACAGACGCTCACAGGAGAGAGGTGGTGCTTTGGGAGGCTCCCGACATCCACTACGTTCCCCAGCACCTACGTCTGAAAGTGACACCAACCCCCCCTTTTTAATTAAAAAAAATGTTTTTATTAATTTTTTAGAGGAATAGAAACATGGATGTGAGAGAGAAACATCGATCAGCTGCCTCCTGTACGCCGCCTACCGGGGGTTGAGCCCACAACCCGGGCACCGGGACCTCCGTCCACGGGATGACGCTCCATCCACTGAGCAACATCGGCCGGGCTACACCAACCCCTTTTAAGGCTTGATTACTACCCTTGATTTCATTAGCGGTGAAAACTGATGATTCTGTCACACTTCGATTTCAGAGACCGGCAGGAACCAGCGCCTCACACTGACAGGAACGGACTCACTCAGGTGCCCGCAGCTCCCCGTGGGCACTGACCTGAGGCAAACCCCAGGGCACTCATTCCAGTGGGGCCGCACAGCACTGTCCACGGACACGCAGGGCTGTCCCCTCAGGACCAGTGGGTGGGCTGGTCACTCCCGCTCCCTTCAGCTCCCAGCTGTGCGCCCCCGTGAACCGAGCGCACCGTGCCCGCACACCCAGCGTCCCTCCCTCAGCACCGTCTGGGCGGAGGGCATGGGGTTCGAGCTGTCAAGGTGACAGGCCTGTCGTCTAGGCGCCGGCCCAGAAGCGCAGAGCAGCACCTCCCACAGGCAGCCCCGCCTCCAGCTTGCGAGCCCAGGCAGCTCTGAGCAGGAGCCACGCGGAGCCACCGAGGACGTGTCAGCTCTGAGCAGGAGCCACGCGGAGCCACCGAGGACGTGTCAGCTCTGAGCAGGAGCCACGCGGAGCCACCGAGGACGTGTCAGCTCTGAAGCAGGGACCCGGCGCAGACCCGCTTCTGTCTTCTTTTCGATGTGAGTGAGGAGCAATGAGAAAAGACTCTTGTGCACAAAGGAGCAAACTCACTTGTCATCGGGGTTTCAGGATGTCCTCTGGACTACCCTGGAGCCGAATTCACACTGTGTGAGGCCAGTACTACCCTGACACCAAAACTAGACAAAACTCAAGAAAACGACAGACCAATATACCTTATAGACGCTAAAAATCTTCAAGAAAATTCCAGCAAACCAAAGCCAGCAGGTGGGCTGTCCCGAGAACGCGGCCGCGGTTCCACACAAGCCCCCGATCCACACGACACATGGTCACCAGCAGAGCAGGAAAAGCACGTGAACAAGGAGCCAAACATGGGAAGAGACTCACGATGGGAGCACCGAGCACCAGGACAGAGGGGCTGCTGCAGCCCGAGGCCCGGCCTGTAGGACGCCCACAGCACCCTGCTCACAGCGGACGCTCCGGTCCGGCTCCCCGGGGCGGGCGGGCGGGGACGCCTTCTCCTCCGCGTGTGCTGGGGGTGCCGGGGGTTTGGCCCAGGGCAGGCAGGAAGAGAAAAAAAGAAAAAGACACCCAAACAGGAAAAGGAAGGAGTATGACTATCTGAATTTGTAAATGACATGATTGTATGTTATTTTTTAAAAGCCCTAAAGAATCCACAAAAATAGTATAACTAATAAATGAGTGGAGCATGGCTGCAGGACACACAATCATTAAGCAATAATCACTTGTATTTCTATACACTAACAATGAACAAAATTCAATTAACAATAGCATCAAATCTAATAAAATACTGTGGAATAAATTCAACCAAGGAAGTGTTAAGACTAGTATACTGAAAACTATGAAACACAGTTAAGAGAAACTGAAGACAATAAATAAATGGAAAGATATCCATGTTCACAGATTAGAAAATTCACAACGCTCCCCAAAGCAGTCTACAGAATGAATGCAACCCCTGTTATAATTCCAGATGCCTCTGTGCAGAGACGGACTAGCTAACTCTGAAGCTTACTCGGAAATGTAAGAGACCAGAACAGCCAACAGTCCTGGAAAAGAGCCCAGCTGCACATCTCAATCCCAAAACTGCCTACAAAACAACACTCACTACTGGTATAAGGACAGACATACAGACACTTCCACTGACTTTTCTCTTCTCCACCCCACCCGACAAGGGCAGAACTTCCAGGTGAGCTAAGCCTGCCAGCAAGAACCAGGTAAGACACCCACCAACCAGAGCTGAGAGGCCACCTGCAACCCTCCCCAGATGACCGTGGACACGCCTTCCTTCATTAGCAGGCTGCCGATCACACCTGGGTAGAGACGTGCTCCCCTGAAACCCCAAGAACACCCCCCACACACACCCTGACAGCATGCGCTTGCTGTCTCCATTCTTTGAGTGAAGAAGGTTTGTTTGCTTTACCAAAGACTGGAGTAGGAACTCATTCTGCAGTCCTTGACCCGTGAGGGTCGGTGACCCAACCAAGAGGGAAGGGACAGTCTCTGATCTTAGAATAGGCATGGTTCCTTAGATAGGACACCAAGCACACAAGCAACAAAAGAAAATATCAAGCGGACTTCATCAAAATTAGAATCTTTGTAAATTAAGCACCTGACGAGGGGCTACACAGGCGCGCGCACACAGTACAACTCAACAATAAAGAGTCAATTATGCCCTGGCTGGTTTGGTTCAGCGGTTAGAGCGTCGGCCTGCGGTCCAGACAGACCTGGGTTCGGTTCCCGCTAAGGGCATGTACCTCGGTTGCAATTTGTCCCCCGGCCCTGGATGGGTCGTGCGGGTGGCAGCCACTCAATGTGTCCCTTTCACGTCAATGTTTCTCTCTCCCTCTTCCTCTCTCTCCCTCCTGCTCTATCTGAACAAAAAATGAAACAATGTCCTTGGGTGAGAATGAAAATAAATAAATAAATGATAAAGGGGTTCTATGGAAAGTGACCTCATCAGGTGACCTGACCACACGTTCCTGTCCGGGCAGGTCATAGCGGGCACTCCCAGCCCAGGCCTATGACTGCAGAAGGTGTGATGCCAGCGCTGTCTGCTGTTCTTGTGCATCTGGGTCACCACTTTTGGAAGCCAGAGTGACCCTTGGAAAGGGGTTCTGACTCTCAAGAGGGCCAACCCTCTGGTAGCTCTCCAGCAGCCAACCTGCACCTTGCTCTCTGATCTCGTCCCTTCCTTAATTTCCAACGCATGACAGAGGCCGCAGAACTGTTCTTCTCCCAAGCATTTTGACGTCTTGCTTCCCAACATATTTTTTGAGTCAGTTTGGCTCAAAACAAACTCATAAAATTTTAAACTAAACTTTTAAAAAATGTGCATTAAAACCCTGGAATAAGAGCCTATTTGTAGGCAAATATCCATTGCAAAGCCCCGCGGCCTCCCCGCGCCTTCCCGAGGAGGAGGGGGAGGAGGAGGGGGAGGGGGAGGGGGAGGAGGGGGGAGGAGGGGGAGGAGGAGGAGTAGTACCATTTTGATCTGGGTGCTGTCCGTCAGCTGCTGCACCGCGTACGCATCCTCCGTGTTGTACTGAAGCAGGATCGCCATCTGGAACGTAGACGCCTGCAGGTGCCCCGTGAGAGAGGCAGTCAGCACGGGAACCCCACAGCACCTCACCTCGTGCGAAGCTCCGAGACAGCACCCACCAGGAGGAAGCTCCTGGAAGGGCGTCTCCCTCCTTTCCAGACATTCAAGTGATACTGAATTTTCTCCTGAAATGCTTTGTCCATGTAAATACACACATGTCCACACTCATTTATACAGACAAATACAGATACACCCATCTGGTATATAAACATTAAGCATCACCCTTCAAATTTGTTTTTGAGCAAACACTAAGGAAAATTACCTTTTGGTACATTACTGACATAAAACATACTGAATTATATTTGATTTTTTAATCCTCAGCACTTCGCCGTGTGAAGTCTGATGTGGCTCAAGGCGAACCACAGGGCTCTAAGGTTCTCCCTGGAAACCGGTGCCAGGTCGCGGCCTGAAGCCCTGCGGTGAGTGGCCGCCCCAAGGCTCCTCCCCGACGTTTCCCACGGGAATCCCTCCCTCCCTCCCCCAGGAACCCGGCAGGCTGCTCAGAGCTGAGAGAAGGTGCTTCAGGCCGAGGTTGGAGGCTGACAACCGGAGGCCCCCGCAGAGCACACTCCAAGGCTCCCTTCTGAGGGCTGCGCAGGCCTCTCCCCCCGACCAGCACCCACATCAGAACAGATCTCAAAGACGCGTCCCCTAGTTTGGTGGTGGTCCCACCGGTGCGTACAACCTGTCACAACGCAAACCACATACCCACAATGGTGCCTTTTAAAAGAGCTGATTTCAGAGAGCAGAACATGGCTCGGCCGCCTCCTGCGCGCCCTCTACTGGGAATTGAGCCTGAAACCTGGGCATGTGCCCTGACCAGGAATCCAACAGGTGACTTTTTGGTGTACTGGACGACATCCAACCAGCTGAGCCACACGGGTCAGCGCACAAGGGGTGCCTTTCATTGCATGTAAATTCTCTCAACAAAGTTGATATAAAAATTACTTAAAGAAAACAGTATCTTAAATAAAAATACAAGGGCGGGGAAGAGCAGGTCACTGCCACGACCTCAAGCTGCCCTGGGCCACTGTGACACGGCCGACATATCCCCTGCTGAGTGTGCACCAGGTCAAAGAAAGGGCACTGACATTTTAGGAACTAAAGTATGAACTCGCGAATTCTTCTATGTGCACATGGGGATAAAGAAAAACAAGTTCAGTTGTACAGTGTCTACATCCAAGTTCCCCAAGCCCGCGGGATGCTACACCCTTGAGCTACTGTATCAGGGGGTCACTGCGAGCTGACTGCGCAGAGTGTGAGTCTGTGGGGTGCACTCTCAGGTTTCTCAACACTTAACAACTGCCCAGCGGTGGTTTCATAAGCTCACCAGGGAGACGCTCGCAGAGGGAACAAAGCTACTAGCCGTGAGGCCCACCCTGCACGCAGGTCCCAGCAGAAAGAACCTGGACTCGGAGGGAAAAGGCCTTCACTGCAGGTTATTACAGTCAGCACTCAGTCTGCTGTGAGCATCCACAGTTCCTACTGATGGGAAACCGCTCTGTCAAAGGAAAGAACTACTCTCGTAATTAAATACAGACAACTTATTAAGCTCCCACCGGAACGGACGTGTGGCAGGCAGGGGCGGTGCAGACACTTGCTCTCAGGTCGTCTCGCCCAGCCCCCACGGCCCTCCCGCAGAAGAGCACCGACATCCTTCCTCGACCCAGGACCCACGCTGCGCCCAGCTCAGCTCGAGATTCTGCTGCGTGAATCACTGGATTCTGATTTCCACAGTTTGTCTTATCTTCATTTGGACTTAAAAATACTCCAATACCTGAAGGTGACCTACCTGCAAAGTGTACCTGTTCTTGAAGCAGTTAGTGACCAGCTCTCCTTTGGACAGCTGGTACAGCCACGTGAGCTTCCTGCCGCTGTGCCGGCTGGCGTAGAAGGCGGTGAAGCGCTGGTAGCTGCGTTCCAGCTGCGGGAGGACACTGTGTGAACACACCTCCCCCGTCCACAGGCAAGCAGCCCCGTTACAGCGCAGGGCCAGCGCTTATCCCCAAGGAAAGGGCACAGGCCGCGTGCTGCGCTCTTGCAAAGCACAGGAAACTAAGTATGTGAAGGTACAATCAAAAAGAGGTTTCTATTTTAGACAGGTGGGGACAGTCAGATCTGTCCAGCGCCAACTAGGTCCCACGGGTAGGAGGGAAGGCAGGCGCTCTGCCGGGTGGGAAGAGGCAGCCACAGGACTGTGCGCCGCCCAGCAGGAAGGTGTTCACAGACCCACTTGCCTCTGTGGGAAGGCTGCCCTCCCCTCTCCTCGGCACAGTGAGCAGAAGACAGGGGTGCCTCACCTCGGACGGCAGGGCGAAGGTGCAAGACTGCTGGAACGGCCACGAGCCGGAGCTCAGCACCTGGATACTGAAGTCCACTGGGGCAGGCGGGAGTCAGGGAGACACTTCGTTAGTCTTAGGAACTGGAAAACGCTCTTTATTATTTAGACAATGCAATAAAAGTCCTGCTTCAACATAAAACTCAGAATTAAACTTCAATTAAATTATTCAATTAAAGTCAGTAAAAGGGGGGAGAGCCACAAATTCTTTTCCTCCAAAGAGTGAGCTTCTCGTTCCCCTCTAACTCAGGGTGCACAGCACGCGGCTGCCCCCCCTGCTTCGGTCCTGTGCCACGAGCAACCTCAGCGCCGCCGGCACAGGTGGCCCTGGAGCCCAGCCGAGAACACAAGCCCAAAGCGCACGCCAGCCAGCCCTCCAACGCTGGCCACGGGCCGCCGCACTGCCAAATCGACAGCAGAACAGCTCCTCCAACCGGGAGAAGCCCCGAAAGACAGTGGCTCTGACGCCAGCACCGCCCGCCCGAAGCCGGAGCTCCTGCCAGTCTGTCACCTGCGCGGCCAGGGCAGTTTCTTACACTTTACGGAAAAAAAGAGAAATTCGAATGGATCCAAACTGAGGATTAAAAAATTATTAGCCCTGGCCGGTGTGGCTGGGCGTTATCCTTTGCACCAAAAGTTCACGGGTTCGATTCTTGGTCAAGGTGTGTACAGGAGGCAGCTGATCCATGTTTCTCGCATTGATGTTTATGTTTTTCTCTCTCCCTCCCTCTCTCTAAAATGAATAAAAACCTCTCCTTGGATGAAGATTTAAAATAATAATTAAAAATTAAGCTCTGCGTGGAGCCCTGGCCGGCCGGTGCCACGGCAGGGCCGCCACGTCAGCACATCGAAGTGACTGCAGCTCAGGGCCTGGTGTAGCCGCTGCCCGCGCCCCCCGCGCCTCCCCCCGCCCGCGTCCCCCGCACGGGCCCTGGGAGGGTCAGTGTTTCCCTGGCTGCCTCCGCCCACGTCACCAGGGTCAGGAGGAGCACACAGCGTCTGGGAGGAACTCCTTGTCTGTCTGTCCTTGAACTCGTGACATCTGCATGTCTCATTTGCAACACAGGGCACGGACTTCTCCCAGAACGCTGCCGGAAAAGGGGCCCGAGAACACATGCGCACTCACAGTCCAGCGGCTCTGAATTCGTCAGGTGCTTTTTGAACTGCTCGTTCAAATCTTTGCTCACGCCAATGTCTTGAAACATCCGCTGAAGTTTAGAGGTGTACTCAAACCCACACGCTTGCTGAAACAGACCCAGAGAACGGACCTGTTAATTCCTACGGAAGTACAGGCGCCCGCGAGGGGAGCCGAGAGCCCTGCGCGGGAGGTGCACCGCTGTCAAACCCCCGCCCGGGCTGGCGCGAGACCGCCCTCAGGGTCAGTCTGGTCAGAATGGGTGCAGCAGAGCACAGCTCCAACGGGACGCTGCGTCGTCACGCACACGCGACTGCCACCTGAATGTCTGAGTGAGAGCCCGACTCTGGCCGACGCAGGTGACACAATGTGTCCGTGTTTCTTAACCGCTGCTGGGGAATGAGCTGTGTTCCCCAAACTCCTATGTTGAAGCCCTAACCCCAACGAGATTCTGAGTTTGGATGCTGCCATACGGGTGACCTCCACGGGAACAGCCATTCTAAGAAGACACAGCGGGTTACCCCCTCTGCCACGTGAGAGCGCGGTGAGGAGGTGGCCATCAGCAAGCCACGAAGAGAGCCCTCGCCAGAAAGCACCTCAGTGGGCTCCCTCATTTCAAACGTCCCAGCCTCCTGCATGGGTGAAGGGAACATCTGTGGTTTAAGCTGCCCAGCCTGGCATTTTGTTATGGGCCCAAGCTAAGTGAGATGCCTGCAGACTACAGCTTCAGGGCAAAGTGAAGCAGCTGCGAGAGGTGCCAGCACCGGACAGGCCGCGCGCGCAGGCGGCCCAGGCAGAGCGTGTCTCAGCAAGCACCGCCTCCTCAGGACAGGCAGGACAGGCGCTTCCGTCCTGCAGGTGAGGGGTCCAGGCGGCCACCCAGACGCAGAGCAAGCTGAACACCGCACCCCCGGAACCAGCAGCGTGTGAGCATGGGCCACACCCCCATGCTGGCCGAGGGGGAGGCCGAGCAGTCGGGCGGCTGGAACAGCAGGCCTGGGTGGGGAGGCCCGAGGGAGGAGGCCTGGGCTGGACGGATCCTGGCAGAGTTCATCCTGCACAAACTCCTTGTCAGACACTGATGAGCAGCTGTGCCCAATTCATGGTAATAGTTCTGGGGAAACTAAGAACTTTAATAACAACTTATAAACTGGATTATTTCGAGAGAAGACACAACTCACCTTCAGTTTGGAGATCATGCTTGCTTCGGCGTCGTCGCTCGCACTGTTCTGGTGCACGAGTCTCTTGGCCAGCATCTTCGCGTAAAACTTCTGAAACACGTCCTTGTCCTCTATGTACTTGAAGACGACCATCTGGCAAAGCCACAGAGGAGCACACTGAGGCCCCTGCCCACAGGCACCAGGGCTGACACGTCTGCTCTGTCTGAGCTGGCCTGGTATCAGGGCAAACAATGCCACCCCAGGCTTTGAATGCATTCATATACTAAAAATACGTAACATTGGTTTGGTCTGGATTTAGTACTATGAAGAAAGTACAAACACTAAAATTAATGACACCACAGATTCAAAATAAAGTAAATGATTCCACTACTGTTCACATTTCAGATATCCTTATATAAACAACCTTAAAACAGCTGTCGGATGGAGAGCCCCGGAGAACGGGTGTGACCAGTGAGCACCTTACCACTTGGTTGAGTGTGTCTTCCAGTTCTGCTTCCTCTGGGTTCTTGGAGCTGAAATGAAAGAAAAGGCAGTTTTCATAACAAATGAGAAACTGCTCCATCAGCAAGCACCACTGAATCAAACTGCTGTACCAGAATGTGGTCTGAACACTGCAATGACCAGTGTCCTTCCGACGGGTCCATTAAGAGGATGTTAATGGTTCCTACTGGGGCAGTTTCGTCATCTTACACTGTAACTCGACCATGGAAAAACGGATTGTGAAACAACCACTTAGAATATCCAAGATGAAAATCAACGGAAGAAAATTATTAAAAAGTTCATAAAAAGATTCCGAATCAAGTTTTCCTGCAATATAATCCATTTAAATATAAGTAAACAGTATTTACTTTCCTAATAGCCTCTACAATACATGTGTTAAGTTACAAAAATAAAATAAAAAGGCATGTCGTTTCCTTCCAGTGGCCTAACCACGAAAGATAATGAAGGCTTTAAACAACGACTCGGGTCTGCCTTCCGCCTGTAGTTGTCTGCAAGACAGATGGCTGTCCTTCAGCACCTGATTCATTTGTTGTTTTGTATAAGGAACATTAATCACAAGGTGATTTCAGGATAAATAAAATATTTAAGGTTTCACTACAAGAGACCTTTATAAAGAAGACCCCACAAACAGTACAGAATGGCCCTGGCCACCACACCAGAGGTGCTCACGCACTCCGCCCGCCGACAGCAGGTGGCTCAGAAACCCCACCCTGCTCGCCACACCAAGGGGCAGGGCCGCTTCTGTCCTGCAGCTGCTTAACGAGCACCTACTCGACCCCACGCACCAACATGGCACCTACTCGACCCCACGCACCAGCATGGCACCTACTCGACCCCACGCACCAGCATGGCACCTACTCGACCCCACGCACCAGCATGGCACCTACTCGACCCCACGCACCAGCATGGCACCTACTCGACCCCACGCACCAGCATGGCACCTACTCGACCCCACGCACCAGCATGGCACCTACTCGACCCCACGCACCAGCATGGCACCTACTCGACCCCACGCACCAGCATGGCACCTACTCGACCCCACGCACCAACATGGCACCTACTCGACTCGACCCCACGCACCAACATGGCACCTACTCGACTCGACCCCACGCACCAACATGGCACCTACTCGACCCCACGCACCAGCATGGCGCCTACTCGACCCCACGCACCAACATGGCACCTACTCGACCCCACGCACCAACATGGCACCTACTCGACCCCACGCACCAACATGGCTCGTTCATGGAACCCTCTGCTCTTCTGTCTGCTTTACGTCCTCAATGTGAAAAGCAAGAGACTTGATGGGAGCCATTCATGAAAAGACAACAGAGTAAAAAGATACTGTATTCTGTCAAGGAAACTGAGGTCCTACTAGGGCACCTCCATATTTAAAATATTGAAAATGTTTATATTATGTAGCCTAAAATAGGACATCAAGCCAGAAGAGGCATTCCAACGTCAAGTTTATTTTCATTCCTGAAATGAACCCATCAGAGAATGTGACCAGAGTTTGCTAATTATACCTGAGACCAGCACTGTAATGATTAGGAAAACCCCAAATACTCAATCTCACCGGCTGTGGGTAAGTGGCTTTCTGGTCAAGTTGGAGGATGTCATGGTGACTGCCCTGTCAAATGCTTCCCGTGCCCGTCAAAGACACAGCTGATCTGGTGAGTTACATCAGATCCGCTGCTGAGCCCTCCCACACCCCAGGAAGCTAGACCCTGTCCCAGAGAGCTGTTCTTCGGGTCACGGATATATTCAGCTTGCTAACATTTTACTCAAGATTCCACAACTCGAAGAGAGACCTGTTTTGCTGCCTTTTTCTTGGTATGTGGAGGTATTCTTGGTCCTTTTCATAACGGGATTATACAAACCTTAGAGAGCTGTTTATGATACAATTTCTTAATATCTAAACCAGCAAAATTGGGGGGGTGAAAACTGATCGCAACAACACCTGCTGCTGTAATGGCTGGAGCAGTAAACCAGGAAGCCGACCAGGTGAGAGAAGCGGAGGAAAGCACAGCAGACGCAGTCAGCGGGAACGCCACACAGCCCAGGAGAGACTGCAGTAGGCTCTGTGGCTCTGGTTCTCAACACACGTACCCACCTCCACAGCCAAAGGACTGGCTGAGAACTAAGATGGGTAAAGTATAGCCCTGGCCGGTCTGGCTCAGCGGTTAGAGTGCTGGTCTGCGGACCAGAGTTGTGGGTCCAATCCCAGTCAAGGGCACGCACCTCAGTTGCGGTTTGTCCCTGGCTCTGGTCAGGGTCGAGCGGGAGGCAACCAGTCGATGCGTCCCTCTCACACTGAGGTTTCTCTCTCTCCCTCCCTCCCTCCCACTCTATCTGAAGATGAATGGAAAAATATCTTCGGGTGAGGATTAAAAAAAAAGGATGGTTAAAATATAAAGAACGTGGAACCCCTCTGGAGCAAACGCACTACATGGAGGTGACGCGCCCAAGCGCTGTGGGACACAAGGCCTTCGCGTGGAGGTGCCGGAGGCAGAGGTCTCAGCTGGAAGTCAGCCCCCCAGACTAGGACGGGGGGGTGGAAGGGAATGGCCACTTTCTGCTGTCATCGCCACCTCACCAGAGAGTGTGACCAACGAACGGGTCCTACTGCCTGCAAGTCTTCAAGACGTTAGTCATGTAAGAAAAAAAATGACCTAGGCGTGTAACACGCAGCATGAAGGATCTTTTAAGAAGATTATATAGTTTTATCTCAAGAGGTCCAAAAATTACAATTCTGTGTATGTCACATGTAACACAAATTTTAACTCCTCAATGAAAGCTGAGACTTCAAGTAGGCTGGCTAAGAAAAGCATGAGTCACTGTACCTCTTCTTCAGCAGGGAGTCGCAGTACCGGGCCAGCAGCTCGGGGGACTTACTGGACGACTGAGCCATCTTGGTGACGGCGTTGTTGTTTATGAAGCGTCCACAAGCCTGCGATCACAGAGACCAGTCAGAGGGCTGGCGCCACGGTCACCCGCAGAGCCACACGCCCACACACCCACCTTGTCCAGGGCGGCCACGAAGCCCGCGTCGTTGTTGAACGCTGACATGACCAGGGCGTTGTACTTCTTATGCACGTCCAGCACTGTCTGCACGTACATCTTGGGGTCCTGGCAGAGGAAACACACAAAAGGGGATTAAATTGGTACTAATGTGCTACTACGGGTATTTCTTCATACGTTCATGAGTGAGTCAGAAATAGTTTTGGTTCCATCATCAAGACATACAGGACATTTTGTTTACAGATACAGTTAAATATATTCTCCACACCTGAAATTAAATACTAATTTCAAGTTTGTAGGAAAAACAGTGATTTTAAAAATTATTCGAAAAGTCAGAGATCACAGGAAAACAGTTTTCAAAGAGATGGCTTTGCTTAGCCAGTTTTTGTTGTTAACAGTTCAAATTCTGGATTCTGTTTGGGCCGGGAGAACGGTCACCCAGTGAGCGAGCACCAGCCGCAGGCAGTGCAGAGGGTGCAGGGTGGGGCCGACGAGCAGACTCCGCAGCAAGGGCTGACCACTCCACTGACTGAGCCAAAGACTCCCCTGGACAAAGGGAACTAAGGGGGGAAGGCCAGAGCCTAGGGGACAGGCAGGCAACTGTGGGTCTCTGGACACAGGAAATGACGGGAACAGAATGTCAATGCCAGACACGGGGGCGTCCGGATGGATACAGAAGGAAGACAGGACGGATGGGGGCAAAGGACGCAGACTGGAGTGACGATGAGAACAGAGTGGCTGACACTGAGGGTGCGCTGCACAGGGACCGTCACCATCACCCTGTGACGCTGGTCCTATCTGCACCCCCATTTCACAGGGGAAGCATCCGGCCACGGGCTTCAGTGGCAGCAGCGTCAGGCCGGCACCCGGAGCCCGACGCCCGAGCCCAGCGCCTCCTCCAGAGCGCAGGCGGGGAAGCCGAAGGGCCGGCGAGAGAGGCTGAGGCTGAGCCCAAGCAGGATCAGGCCTGAGGCGCGGGGAGCCTAAATGGTTTGCAAATGTTTCCAACTTCTTTTTTTTTTTTTATCCTCACCCGAGGACATTTTTCCATTTTTTGTTCAGGTAGAGTGGGAGGGAGAGAGAGGAACAGAGAGAGACATCGACGTGAAGGGATACATCGAGTGGCTGCCACACGCAAAACCGACCAGGGGGCCGGGAACAAACTGCAACCGAGGTACGCGCCCTCAGCGGGAACCGAACCCGGGTCTCTCAGGACCGCAGGCCGACGCTCTGACCGCTGAGCCAAACCGGCCAGGGCTGATTCCAACTTCTTGACAGATATTAATCCTCAGCACTCAAGAATGAGAAACCAGAATTCCCCAAATTTTAACTATTCTGCATTTCTGTAACACTTTGTTTTTCAATAATAATGAGTAACCATCAAGAGTATCGTCATTGTTATAGGGTTGTATAGGGTTATAATCAGAGTATCAGAGGTGTTCTGTTACAATAAAGACGCGCTTACTGTTACTATGAACAAATGTACCTGATACAGATGTTTGAGAAGAGTACACAATAAAAGGAAACCTAACACAAAATAATTTCAAAATAAAAATCATTTAAGGCATTAAAAGCTACTAGCACATGCACTCACTAAACATGCTCCATCTCACCCTGAAACAGCAGCGTGGGCGGCCCAGTGGCTGCCCTGCTCCCGTCTGATGGCGAGCGGCCCCGACGCGGAGGGTCTGCGGGTGGCAGGCCGTCCGGTTCACAGCGCACCTTGCAGAGCCCAGGTGGGCACACCCTACCTACTCCACGCACACGGATTTCTTTTACATGAAAACAGTGTCTGTTGGACTTACTTTAGGTTTTACATTGATATCGAAAATGCTTTTGCCAATTAGGATTTTAGATCGCTTTCCAATTTCATGTCAACTTATTTCACAACATTCACTTATTTTTCTTTTTACATTTTCCTGTTAAAGTATTTACAAAAAAAGCTTACCCTACAGCAAGTATCCAAACACTAGAAAATGCCAGCAAACATTATTGGGTAGTATTTGAGTAAGATAACTTTCAAGGTCAAGGTCAACACATTGCAAAAAACTGCAGGTCAATATCACCAACTTAAGGACTTGTTTTGCTTCCAAAACTTGCTATTTCGTGGACCACCACTCCCACGATCTCAGAGGATTACATCACGTATACTGTGTACATCAACGTATTAATGTGTGTCCATCGCAAGAATGACTCACCCTTGGCATCGACGAGGGCCACGCTCACACATCTCTAACTGGCACCCACGGGGCAGAGGGCTGGCGAGGCCCTGGGCTTCTCCCCACGCGCTCCACCCCAGGCCAGACAACCTTCGACCTCCACTGCACACTGGCACCCACCCTTGCTCTGGACTGTCTCCAACAGACTCCTCTGAACCAGGAATATCTCTGAGTTGACTATTATGCTGGCAGGAAAATTATCTACTTTCCCTTGTTTTCTTGATCAAATTTTCTCAGACTCAAGACTTGGAAAAATATAAATATCTAAAAAAAATGCCAAGAAAGATTTTTCCATGGAAAGACAAATCTTCCCCAAGAACATAGATGTCTTCAGACTCCAATATCAAAATTCTTTTTTTTTTTTTTTTTAATCCTCACCTGAGGACATTTTTTCATTTTTTCTTCAGATAGAGCGGGAGGGGGGGAGAGAGAGAGAGAGAGAAACATCGACGTGAAAGGGAGTAGCTGCCACCCGCACGACCCAACTAGGCTGGGGACAAACTGCAACTGAGGTATATGCCCTTAGTGGGAACTGAACCCGGGACGCTCTAACCGCTGAGCAAAGCCGGCCAGGGCTCAAGATTCTTTCTCCTACAGAAGACGACGCAGCCAGGAGCCTGGCTGGTGAGGAGCGGGTTGAATGGGACCCGCTAAGGGAAGACTGTGCTGCAGCACTGAGCCTTCGGGATCTGCATTCAGCATCAAGACCCAGAGCAGAGGCGCTGAGGAACCTGACAAGGGCAGATGGAGACAGGCACATGCCGGGATGACACAGAGGAGAGGATCTGAAGGAAAGAGCAGCCGGCAGTGCACACGGAGCAGAGACGTTCAGAGGATGAACGATGAACAGCCATGAAGCAGATGAAGACCTTCAGGCATTTTGGAGGGAGCCACTGCACCTCTGAGTGGCAAGAAGCAGGAAGGACAAGATCGGTTGGGTCAAATGCATTTTCAAGAAAATGAAGACTTGGGGATTTTCAATGTTTGAAAATGAAGGGAGCCCTGGCCGGTTAGGCTCAGAGGTCAGAGTGTCGGCTTGCAGACCAAGGAGTCTTGGGTTCAATTACAGTCAAAGGCACATACCTCGGTTGTGGTTTGGTCCCTGGCCCTGGCTGGGGTCATGCAGGAGGCAACCAATCAATGTATCTCTCTCACTTTGGTGTTTCTCTCTCTCTCCCCCTCCCACTCTATATGAAAATAAATGGAGAAATATCCTTGGGTATAGATTTAAAAATAAATAAAAAATGAAGGGAGTAGTGACTGGTTTGCTCCTCGCCATTCTTTGTTCAGTACGTAAGAGCTGTCCCTGAGGGACCCCATCCAACTCCCTGGGATTTCAGGTGTCCTTACTGTGCAGTCATGGTCACAGATCTCCGGGCGAGACCCCATTCGCCACTGAGCTCACACACCTGCCCTCGGGTGGGAGCGTCTCCAGGGTCCCAGAGCTGCTCAGTGCCCGTGCCCCTGCCCCTGCCCCTCTTCTGGATTGCTCTCTCTCCACTTCTCTTCTTCCCATTTTTCATTTCTTTTTTTGGGGAAATTTTATAAGAGTTTGAGCCAAACTGAAGGCATGTGACGCGAAGAGACATCTCAAATGCTCTGCTTCCATTTCTTGACTTTCAACATTTTATTGTGAAGAAGAATTCCAATATGTTCAAAATGACAAACAAAAGTAAGATGCACCACGTGCTTATCATCCACCTTCAACAAGGAGCAAACACAACCTGTCCATTACGATTTCTCTCTCCAACTCCCTCATCCCTCCACACACCACCACCTACCCGCGTCATTCTCCATTCGAACCGCCGTACCAACCTAACTGGCCTACCCATAGCCGCCTTCATCCTGTCAACCCACCTTCTACACAGTGCCTACTTTCAGAAACAGAAATTAGTCCTGGCCAGGTAGCTTAGCTGGCTGGAGTGTAGTCCTGATATGCCAAGGCTGTGGGTTCGATCCCCAGTCAGGGCACATACAAGAATCACACAATGAATGCATGCATGAGGGGCAATGCTCTATGCATCTCTCATAGATGTTTCTCCTCTCAAACCAATGAGCACATCATCGGGTGAGGAGTGAATAAACAAGAGCGTAACGGGGGACAAAGCTGGAGGGGAGCTGGCGGCCACGCAGCAGGGTCTCCTCCTCTTCACCAGTGTCCACACACCCTGTGGGCGCCCGCACTGAGCTGCAGAGGATGAGCACAGTGAGGGGCAGCCTGCCAGACTTAACACACGTACACAGTGGCACACGGCAGATTCTCTAAATGCCTCGTGAGGTGAGGACGGGGGTGCAGTCACTCAGGGCAGAACTGGAGTGGAGAACCCTCTTCAGACGGGTCTGAGCTGCCCAGGCTGCAGGACTCACGCACCAGGAGGCAGGTGGGCGAAGCGAGGCGGGGCGCTGCTGGGGCGCGGGAGCTAGCAGCTCCCTAAAAGACAAGGCTCATCAAAATGGGGCAACTTAGAAGAGGATTTTGTTTAATATTGTAGATTTAATATATTATTGTAGAGAAGAGAGTGTACTAAAAGAAATGAATGCGAAATAAAATGGTTATGCATTAAGTAGCATTTCTGAAAGAGTAAACCGCTCAGCGTTCTGAGGGACAGACGGGAACGGGAGAGACAACAGGTCATTAGCAAGATGAAGGGCCCAGGTTGAGATGGCAGCTCTGGGACTGGAGAGAAAATGCTCAGAGAGCCGAGGAAATGCCATGTCTCCACTCCGCCTCCTGGTCTGAGGGCGCTGAGCTGTGCCCAGGCTCGGCGGGAAAGCCCCACATGCGATTACTGATGCCACCAGGGCCAAGGAGAAGGCAGGGACACACACTGTGCAGCTGCCACCTCTGCGCTGAGATCAGGGGAAGGCAGACAGACACGTGTTTAAAATGGGCAAGTCAACTCAATACAGCCAACTGAAGATGAGGTCGTGGGGATGTGATGAGGAAACGAAGGCAAAGCATTTCAATTCAGAATTCCAGACGTTAAGTCCATTGCAGGAATGCCACAAATGCTTGTTGAATGATAAAAAACAATGACTAATTAAAAAAAAATTTTTTTTTCTTTATTGATTTTAGAGGGAGAGAGAGATAGAATAGAAACATCGATGAGAGAGAACATCGGCTGGTGACCTCCTCCATGCCCCCCTACTGGGGATTTGACCCATAACCTGGGCATGTGTCCTGACCAGGAATCAAACCAGCAACCTCTTGGTGCATGGGTCAACACTCAACCACCGAGCCACACAGGCTGGACCAATGACTGCAGTCATTGGTCCTTTGAGTTGCAACACTAGCCAACATCATGCAACTAATTGCTCTGGGAGATTAAAAATATATATATATATACACACCAGGGGCGTAGGTAAATGTGGTATTGCCTCCACCCACTACCACATAAAAATTACTACTAAACTACAGAACAACCATCATTCAGAACCGCCGGGCATCAAGTTGAATGGAGGTCCTACAACTACAAAATTAAAGAAACCACATTGAGACTGGCAGGAGGGTGGAGGCGGATAGGCTGGTCCCACACCCACGTGTGGCAGATAAAAATCAGGAGGACACCTCTACTGGGAAGGTCCGGGGGTCCCCGTCCCACACCAGGTGCCCAGCTCAGGGTTCCAGTGCTAGGAAGTGAGTCCCCATCACTTCTGGCTGTAAAACCAGTGGGAACTGAGGCTGAGGGAGGCTGAGGCTGCCAGAGCCCCAGACGGTTTCTCTTAAAGGCCCCGCGCTTGGACTTACTCAGATTCACTCCTTCTGGGATCCAGCAAGGGGGAGGCAGCTGGAAAGGCACCAGACACCTGGGGAAGAACTGAGCTGTTTGGCCTCGGGACGAGGGCTGGAGGGGCATCTTTCTCCTGGACAGCCGTGCTGGCAGAGGCTGTTCTGTTGTTCCTTTGGTGAGCCCTTCCCCAGGGCAGCACCCATTAAAAAGTTACTTATCTGCTCCTTTGTTCAGCTCTCAGCCAGTCTTCCACCCCATCCGTGATTATCTCTCTGTGAACAAGGCTCCCAATACGATGTGCCAATTTGTCCTGGAGCCACAGAAGGGCACGAATAGCCGCAACCACAAGCGCCTCTAAAGTTGGACAGAACTCTTCCAAACACCCTGGAATCCTGCACGATGGGGGTGGGAGGGGCCACACTGATCCGTGTCAGTGTCGTTCAGCCTGGAAGCCTCCTAACTCTAAGAAGAACCCTGATCCCAACCCACATTCCTGGAGCGCTGACTGGCCTGGGTGGCAGCACAGGTCTAAGAAACAGCACATGCTCCGGCTCGTTCAGGGCCCTCACTGAGCAGGGTGTCTGCCAGAAGGGGGAGACGCCGCCAGGGTATTCCCTGCGTCAGGTGTTCAGGGACAGCCTTTAAGTTTTAAGTAATTTTAACTATGAAAAAAATGCCTTAAGAAAAAAAAATTTTTTCTAAATCCTTACTTGAGGATATTTTTTCCACTGATTTTTAAAGCAAGTAGAAGGGAGGGAAGGTGGGAAGGAGGGAGAGAGAGAAACATCGATGTGAGAGAGACACATGGAGTGGTTGCCTCCTGCACGCACCCCAACTGGGGCAGGGGATCAAATATGCAGCCCAGGTACATACATGCCCTTGATCAGAAATTGAACCCAAGACCCTTCCATGTGAGGGGGCTGATGCCCTAACCACTAAAACACACCAGCCAGGGCAAGAAAATTCTTAAGCAGATACTGAAGTTTCTAACACATAAAATGTCATTTGACTTGTATTACCGATTTGAAACCTGTAATATTTTAGTCTTGGCCAGACTAGCAGTAAAACTGCTTTCTAACCAAACTGATGTTATAAATGGAATCATAGGGCTAGATAACAAACTTTTTAGCCCTTAAAAAATCATTTAAGCAATATATTCTATGGCATTTAATATGCTAATTACAAAGGATTCTCATACACTATGACAACTCAATTAGGCAAATTTTTTCAAACTTCAAAAACTGAGTTCTCAAAGCACGTAAACCCCTCCTAATATCACGTGTAATAATTATAATTATTATAATTTTTTTTTACTGATTCAAACAATCTCCGCTGCTTGTCTCAGCACCAGTGGGTTTTGGAAAACGATCATGACTCAGGTCACAGCATATCTTCTACATTTTAACACAGGGGCGACTAAAATTCATATCTATTTATTAAAATCACGGTTCAGCAGCTTGATTCTTTCTGACAAGCATTCAAGCACCTGCTGTGTGCCAGGCTGAGACTGGGTACACACGCTCTGTCTGAGATCCGCTGAGTTCCGAGGGCTTTCCCGTCGCTGGTGAACGGAGGCCCCAGCTATCCCCAGCCCTGGAGACCCTGCCAACAGCTCATGCACCAGTCAGGTGGCCCTGCAAACTCAGGAGTCACCTGACACTTTCAAAATAAGAGACTAGAACAGAAATCCAAGAAAAAACTTCCTTTGTAGAAAATAGAAGCACTTGTTTTCGCAAAGAAAAATTCTTTTTTTTTTTTTAATCCTCACCTGAGGACACCTTTCCATTTTTTGTACAGATAGAGTGGGAGGGAGAGAGAGGAAGAGAGAGAGAGAGAAACATCGATGTGAAAGGGACACATCGAGTGGCCGCCACCGCACGACCAACCAGGGTCGGGGACAAACTGCAACCGAGGTAAGCGCCCTTAGCGGGAACCGAACCCGGGCCTCTCAGGACCGCAGGTCGACGCTCTAACCACTGAGCCAAACCGGCCAGGGCAGAAAAATGTTTCTTTACCAGAAAAACAAACAAACAAAAACAGTTTCATGAGTCCAAAAGAAAAAAGTTCTCATGGAAATAACATATTAAAAAAGAACTGTCTGACTTTTGAAAGTTAAGGCACATCATGTTTACTAAGCTTAATACAATTCTTATTCTCGGGGAAAACCTTCTTTTGGGATTTATTTTTTGATGATAGTTTTTTTTTTTTTAATCCTAACCCAAGGATACTTTTGCATTTATTTTCAGACAGAGTGAGAGGGAGGGGGGGTGGGAGAGGGGGAGAGAGAGAGAGAGAGAGAGCGCGCGCGCGCAAATGAAACATCAATATGAGAGAGATACATCAATTGGTTGCCTCCCACACTACGCCGAACAGGGCCAGGGATTGAACTGCAACCGAGGTACATGCCCTTGACTGGAACTGAACCCACGACTCTTTGGTCCACAGGCCAATGCTCTAACCACTGAGAAAACTGGCCAGGGCCTTCTTTTGGTTTTTAAATTCATGTTAACTAGTGTCTGACATTTACATAATAAAAGTATTATTTAAAAGCTTAATATCTAGTAAAAAAGAACTGCTGGTAAGTAGTTTCTTTGTGCCATTTCCTGCTGACAGATGAAGTATCCACAAATAGAAAAATAATTTTACCCAAAAGCTAGACTTTTGATTTAACTGGACATGAAAAAGTAAACATCCGATTCAAGACTCACTGACCAAGTCAGCTAACTGCATCAAAAGAAAAAATAAAACAATGGCACTTGAGAATCACAGAGTGATTATTTCTCCAATTTAGGCCCCTTAATTTGGTTTGGAAAAGACAGACAACAGAAGTAACACTCCAGCCCAGCTGGTGTGGCTCAGTGGTTGAGCACTGACTCATGCAAAAAGAGGTCACTGGTTGGATTCCCGGTCAGGGCACATGCCCAGATTGTGGGCCTGATTCCCAGTGGGGGGCATGCAGGAGGCAGCCAATCAATGTTTCTATCTCTCTCTCTCCCGCTCCTTCCCTCTCTCTCAAAAATCAAAGGGGAAAAAAAAAAAAGTAACACTATTGCCCAGCCAGTGTAGCTCAGTGGTTGAGCGTCAACCCATGCACCAAGAGGTTGCAGGTTCAATTCCTGGTCAGGGCACATGACTGGATATCAGGCTCAGTCCCCAGTGCTGGGTGTGCAGGAGGCAGCCAATCGATGCTTCCAACCTACATTATTATTTCTATCTTTCTCCTTCTCCCTTCCTCTCTCTCTAAAACTCATTAAAAATACTCCATTATTCTATGAAAACAAAAAGGCAATTTATTATATTTCCTTTACCCTAACCATACTCACTTAGAACAACGGCCCCGAGGCCAGCCTCACGTCCAGTGTACAACAGTTCATATGGAAGCACACCTGCCTCATCCATTCATCCAAACTGTTCTGATCCACGTCCTTCCCTCATCCCTCTGTCTGATGAAACAACAGACTCAGCTCTGAACTTGTTTTAAGGAATTAAGTCTTTTACTTGGCTCTGCTGTTCACAGAGCTAAGCTGAGTTACATTATTGAACCAACATCTTCATCGAGTTGACCCCTTCTGAACCACATGTGTACTTGTGCATGTGTGCGTATCAAGCCCTTTAAAAAAGAACACTTGCCCTGGCAGATTTTGCTCAGTGGTTAGAGCATCAGCCTGCGGTCCAGAGAGAAGCGGGTTCGGTTTCCACTCAAGGCACGTACCTCGGTTGCAGTTTGTCCCTGGTCCTGGTTGGGTTGTGCAGGTGGCAGTCACTCGATGTGTCCCTTTCATGTCGATGTTTCTCTCTCTGTCTCTTCCCCTCTCTCCCTCCCACTCTATCTGAACAAAAAATGAAAAAATGTCCTCGGTGAGGATAAAAAAAAAAAGGAACACTTAAGTTTGAAAATAAGAATTGTCAAGATGTAAGGAGTTTTTAAAATTAAACAAAACTGTATACAGCCATAAAAACTACAGTCATCACTGCTGAGCACTGATGTACGTGGAATTAATAAGCACTTTACAAGCATCTTATTCACAAACACCCTAGTCACTATCCTTACTCCATTCCCTTAAACTGACAGACAGGAAAGCTGCTTGAGGAAGGCCCCAGTCAGAGCTGGGCGCTGGGCGCTGGGCGCTGGGCGCTGGGCCTGGCACCTGGACAGGCTGTCCTGTCTGTACTCGAGGGCTCCACAGTGACACTGCCTGTCCCCCGCCTGGGACTCCCTTCTTAAGCTTATACGAAAACGTGGAAGACCTTTTTTACTAAGCCAGTTCCCTTCTATCCTGTAAGTGTAAAGTTAATTATTTCCTAAACCTAGAGGAATGGGTTCACATTCATCCCCTAGTGATTCACAGGTGGGGCAGCAGCCCCCTTAATTAAAAGTGGAAAAGGAACCTTCCAAAGACAGCAGGGACACACAGATTAAAAAAAAAAAAAATTAAAGAAGATAGTATAGTCAAAAATAATTAACCATGATAAAATCAGAGTGATAAAAACTTCTCTGATGCATACATAAGCACTATGTTCTAGAAGCTTTTTTCCCCATTAGTTCTGCCAAACACTGTTAGAATTAAAGTTCACAACAGAAACAAACGAAAGAGAACTTAACTGTCCCAGGAACACGTGACACGTCCTATGTAACATTTCTACTTGAATTACAGGTAACCTCGCAGGAACAGCCTATGCATCTCCTGCAGGGGTGAGTGGATGAGAAACGCTATACATGTCTGGGCCCTTCCAGGGCAAACAGCCCCGTGACCCTCAAATAAAGAGCAGCCCTCAGGTCAAAGCTTCCAAAAGGCGCAGCCTAGGGCCTGTGAATGTGAGAGCCTGTTCTTTCTATGGAAGACTCTTCTGTGTACAAAATGTAATAGTGAGAAGATACAAAGGGAAAAAAATCCATAAAGAAATGACATTCTTAATGCCTAAAGACCGCCAGAGTAGAGTTTCTGGAGGGGTTTACCATACAGGTGTGAACCGCCTTTAAAAAGCCACATAAGGTTCTCTCTGGGAGTCTAGTGAAACTCTCACCACCTGGATTTGTGAATGAAGACACACTGCACATGCCTGCAGTTCATGTGTGGAGACAGGTCCAACTGCATTTCAATTACATGGTACTTACATTTAAAGCAGCTTCTCCACACTTTTCAATTGCTGCAAGACCCTGATTGTGAATGTGTGTTTCTAGAAGTTTTTTCAATTCTCCTAGGCCATCCTGGATCCGAGATACAAGATTATACATGCGACCCAAATCTGAAAGAAGGAGGCACCGCTTTTATGAATTGAGACAAACTCTGCATATTCATCCCACTAAGTATGTGTTTATACTGAGATGAATGAGACCCTGAAGTAAAAATACCATGTTTTTTTACTTAATCACAATAAAATATTTTGTATTTAACATATATATTTAGCTAACAATAACAATGAAGTCGTGCATTTATAAAAGTTTTATTTTTCCCTTACTCTGAGAATCCACTAACGTAATAGAGAAAAAAAAGCTTTTTATCAGGAAACACCTGATGCTTCCTAAACACGGAGATGAAATTTATGCCTGGTACATAATAGGCATTCATAAATTTGTTGTAAAAAAATGAAAAATTTAAAGAGATACAAATATCCATCTCAACTATACAAACAGATGAGTCACAAAAGGGCCCCCAAATCGCTCATTTATTATATGTATGCATATGGTTAGTTTATGAGGGCCAAAGAAGAACAATCCCAAATCCCAAAATTAATCTTTTATTGAGCTCTTATCACATCTCAGTAAAACATGGGCGAGATAAGAAAAAGACAAAATAATCGCCTTTTCATCATGAATTTCCAGAAGAAAAATATTCAAGAGAAAAAAAAGGGATGATATCATTTAATGCTAAAGTGGTATCATTTGGAATAAGTTATATTTCAAATTCAACTGAAAAGATACTCTTCCCCAAAGTCATACCCAAAACACTATGCAGAGATCAGAAATCAATACACAAGGTAGACACTCACACATAACTCTTTTAAGAACTGACTGATGGTTCACAATGCTGTTAACTCTGAGTCAAGAATTCCACTTCAAAACCACAGGGTAACACACACCTCCAGGTTTGGAGTTGCAGTGGCTCACCTTCGTTCTTGTCAGCGTCCAGCAAGTTCTGAAACTCAGTGTGGAAAATCTCCAGGTGCTTCTCGATGAGCACCTGCTCGCACTTCCTCGCCAGCTCGTCCTGGGTGCTCTCGTGAAGGTAGACCTGCACTCTCCGCTGCTCCTCGAGCAGACGGGCCTCCGCCTGCGGGACAGAGTTGGAGTGAGCAGTCTAGATTCATGTTATAAGAATTATTACATGGCCCTGGCCGGTTTGGCTCAGCGGTTGGAACATCGGCCTGCGGTACAGAGAGACCCGGGTTCGGTTCCCGCTAAGGGCACGTACCTCAGTTGCAGTTTGTCCCCGGCCCTGGTTGGTCGTGCGGGTGGCAGCCACTCGATGTGTCTCTCTCACATCAATGTTTCTCTCTCTCTCTCTCTCTTCCTCTCTCTCCTTCCCGCTCTATCTGAACAAAAAATGGAAAAATGTCCTCGGGCGAGGATAAAAAAAAAAAAAAAGAATTGTTATATGAAAAATGGCAAATTAAACTCACACCTGCTCTAATAAAATATGATCTAAGAAAAAAGGGTGAGAGGTTCTTTGGTTTTACGGTGAATGCCAATCATATTTAAGGGGTCACCGATGTGTTCCATTTTCTATGCAATATACATTTCCCCTACAAACTCCTTTTTTTTTGGTGTGGTTAATCCTCACCCAAGGATATTTTTCCATTGATTTTAGATAGAGTGATAGAGTGAAAGGGAGGGAGGAAGGGGGGGAGAGAGAGAGAGCGTGCGAGTGCAAGTGTGCACACAAAACATTAATGTGAGAAAGACACATCGACTGGTTGCCTCCCGCACGACCCCTACCAGGACCAGGGATCGATCCTGCAACTGATCCTGTAACCCAGGTATGTGCCCTGAACTGGGATCGACCCCAGAATTGAACCCGAAACCCTTCAGGCCAATGCTCTGAACCGCTAAGCCAAACCAGCTAGGGCCAAACTTCTCTTTAAGACTTAATGAGGTTATAATGATCACTTTTCTTCCTTGGGAATGTGGCATTTCTCCTTTGTGGGGGAATACTTCTACCTGACACTCTTGAGAATCCTACGGGTCCTTTCCTATGTGTAGAACAGCAAGAACTGTTACTTTTGACTGAAAGCTACTTGGAGTAGAAATATAATCCCTGAAATGACCACATGGAAATATTAGTAATTAGATTTTTAAAAAAATTTAAGAACGTTATGGCCCAATCTCTTGCCAGTGATTAAATATGCACCTCTGAAATCTACTGGATTACTTATGTGTCTTAATTTCTTACATTTCCCTTCAAGAAAGAAAAGAAATAAAAGATAAAATTTAACAAACCAGCAAGATTAGTAATAGTCATTTATATTTTATAATGCATCATACCAGAAAGATATGTGATGTAAAGTATCACTGAGGAATCACTAAATTATTAAAGCAAAAAAGATATTTCAATGATAATCTATCTAAAATCATTCAGGTGATCTAAAAAAGAGAGACAAAAATTATATTTTGTATTATAAAAAAGCCAATACTCTTCAAATGATTTTTAAATTTGGCATAACTTTGGAGAAATCTGGAAAAATTCAACTGGAAGAATAAACATCCACGAGCCAAGGAAACATAAAATAAAAAAAACAAACTGGCAACTTTCAAGAATTAATAACAATGGGCCAATTGTTTAAACTACAGAAGTTATATATATGTGTATATATACATTCTAAATAATTACTTGTGAACAATAAAATAAACTTGAAAAATATCTGTAGTATGTATCAAAAGGTCAATATCCTTAATATAAAATGATCTCTGAAAAATCAATGAGTAGAGCCAAATAAAAATATGAGAAAGGAAAAGGAAGAAATGATTTACAAATAAAGAAATAGAAAAGACTTGAAGTTTCCAATAAGAGCTAATTAGTTAAATTATAGCATATGTGGTTAATGAAATACCAGTTTCCAGTAAAATAAACAACATAAAATAACGTTAAGATAACAAATCATTAGTGGGGGGGGAGGGGAACAGGTTACAAAGAACCTATAGCATTGGTCCAATTTGGTTTAGTATTCATACTTAGTAATAGTGTCCCAAGCTTATAGGTTTATCTTATATTTTCCAAAAAGTCGATAGTTAAAGTATATTTTTTTTCTGATTACAGTTATTTTAAAAAACAATGAGAGAGCTCTGACCGGTGTGGCTCAGTGGTTAGGAACATTGGGTCATGGGTTTAATTCCTGGTCACGGGCACGTACCTGGGTTGCAGGTTTGATCCTCCCTCTCTCTTTCCTCCTACCTCCCTTCCACTCTCTCGAAAAATCAATGAGAAAATATATATATATATTTTTTATCCTCATCCGAGGACATTTTTCCATTTTTTGTTCAATAGAGTGGGAGGAAGAGAGAGAGAGAAACATTGATGTGAAAGGGACACATCGAGTGGCTGCTACCCACACAACTCAATAAAGGGCTAGGGACAAACTGCAACCGAGGTACGTGCCCTTAGCAGGAACCGAACCTGGGTCTCTCTGGACCACAGGCTGACGCTCTAACCGCTGAGCCAAACCGGCCAGGGCAAGAAAATATTCTTTGGTGAGGATAAAACAACAACAACAAACACCCCAAACACAAAAAAATAAACAAAAAAATTCTTGGAGCACACCAATTGATTTTTATGTGCTTGAACTCAGAAGGTCTAAGTTAAGAACCTGCTGCTTCCTATCTAATGTCTGATACCTCAAGAGCTAACGCAGATGAAACACAGGACATGCCAAACCCAAAGTACCAATTTTTCTGTTTTAAATTAAATAATTTCCCGGAAGAACATAATCACCTTGGGCAGCAAAAACTCATCTCTCAAAACTTTGCTTTCTCCTGAAACAGACTTTCACTCCTCCCCAGAGGAGGCTCATTCACTCTGGGGCACAGGCTCGCCACCTCTCGGTCTATCAGGTGGCGGCGCTCCACAGTCCCTTCCTGCAGCCGCTAAGAGGGAAGGAAACTGTGACGGTCAGAAGGCTCTCAGCAGTCACTTCTTTTATATACAAGTAAAGAAACCAAGTCCTAGGTGTAATATTATTGTGGTATCTATCTGGTTTCAGGGAGGGCAGCCATTTCCATGCTTTGTTGATTTCAAGCCAAGCTCTTGAATGTCACTGTACTTGGCAGGGAAGTAATTAGACTACCAAGATCAAATTAAAGATGAATAAATAAAATTAAGCAATTAAAGACTATCCCTAATAAAGCAATTAAAGACTATCCCTATTAATTGTATTAGGATCAGTGTGCAGTAAAAACAAAGCAAAAAACAAAAAACAGACAAAAAGTTAAGTAAATTAAGGAAGGCAGCGATTTTCAATTGGTGTGCTCCAAGAATTTTTAAAACATGCAATACCTGACTATTTAGTCAGGGGCACTGACCTCTTTTCCCTTAGACTGTCAAATAAACAAATGACAACCACCAACACAAACATAGCTCTCTGGTGTGAATGAGTCAAAATTATACTTATTTTTTCTGTCAGATGAGCAAAATACATATTTTTTGGAATGCTGCAGTATTTTAGTAATTAGTCTGTATGCCATGAGATAAAAAAAAGATTTGAAAACCGCTTAAATAAGGCATATTTCATTTTTAAAGTTTTTTTTTTTAATGACATTAGAAACCTAGAATAGTCATACAGATGTTTTTGTAGCTCAGATCAGTCCCCGCGACATGAGACAGCAAGGTATGTAAACACTGATGTGGCCTAGGGTTGCTCATTCAGTGAAGCCTCCTTAGAAAGAGAACCAGAGACCCTCCAGCGTTTCCACGCAGGATTCCTGACAACACAGAAAAGGGGACAGAGACGCCCTTGTCCAAGCTGGACATGTAGTCCAAGTTGGCTGCTGAAAGCAGAATGTGTGTTTCTTGATGTTCATGCTTTATCTCAATATTGTTCATGAGTTTTGTATTCTATTTCCTGATAGCATGCTGTAATATAAACATAATTTCCCCTTACGTTACTGAATAAAGTGTGTTACTTTTATCCTATGGTGCTGCACATGGCTCAGATATATAGAGGTTCTGATCAATGTACAGGTATAATAACAAACATAGGATGCTTCCTCTTCGCCAAATATGTATGTATAATAGCTTATTATTCCCATTTTACAGATGAAGAATCTGAGACACAGAAGGTTTAGGTCAACACCCTGGTAAGTGGTGGAGTGGGCTCTAAAACTACACTCACAGCCCAGTTCTGAGATGCAAGGTGACGTGTAGTAAGAGCAGAACTGTTCCCATGATTACCTCCAACTTTATGCTCAGATTCTGTGCATAAGGACTTCCTGAATGTGATGAAGTCACGCCTGGTAAGATCCAGTTGAGTCTGGACCAAACCTCTAAGCCCCCTAGAAAGACATCTACTCTAAGAAACCAGGAGACAGCAAGTGTGCTGCTCGCTGGAAGGTGGGCCCACGCCAGGTTGAAAACATCCAACAAATCTCTGTTCTCAAGTTGTCGTTGGTTCCTGTCTGATTTTAAAAACCGACTGCCCTGCTTATGTAAATTCTGGCCTAAAGAGCTGATTTCAGCGCACCAGGATAGTACTCTGCTCCTCGGGGGAAGCTGGGGGCCACGGTCCACGAGAAGTCTGTGAAAAAGGCAGGCTCACCCACCGCTGGGGCTGTGCACCGTGACTGATAGACAAACAGCCCCACTTGTAAAACATGCACCATTTTAAAGACTCACCATAACTAGTTCAATAAAAGATATGTTATGAAAACTATACAGCCAAACTAAAATGAAATAACAGGCAATGCTAAGACTCAAAACAGATTATGTTTCAAAAGTCCATTTGCAGGCAGCTGTCTGAAATTCTGAACGAGCCAGTTAGGTTCCAGGGCAGCATACAAAAGCTAACTTAACCCACAAATACACACAAAGAACTAGTATGACTCAAGTATAATACTTTTGAAGAGTTCAATTTTTGTTGGAGTTTGAGATACCAGAAACTTGTTTGTCAAGGACTTTCAACTTCAAACTCCTAAGGCCCACTCATAACCGCCATCTCCTACGGGAAGTACACCCCGAACACCGCAACCGGCGCGCAGGACTTTCCGTGGTCAGAGGGAGCCGCAGCTCCTTCTCAGTGTGCAGACCTGGCTTGCAGACCAGGGCCTCCCAGGGACGGAGCCCAGGGCAGGGCACGCAGCAGCACCACGGGCCCAGACTCCCTGGACACCTCCTCGCACATCTCGTCAGCCGAATCCTGCCCCAGGTCCAGGGTGACGGGAACACGGCCGCGCCCATCCGTGTGGATGTTGCCGTGGCCGCTTTCCCAGCACAGCGGCGGAGCCGAACAGCTGCGCGGAGACCACAGGTCGCAAATAGTCCAGAACAGTTACTGTGTGGCCCTCGGCAGAAAGTCTGCGGACTCCGAATCTGGCCGTTTCTCAGAGTGTGAATCCAGAATATCTGGATCCGCAAAGAAAGAGGGCCCAGACCCGCCACGGCCTCATCGCCTCCTCCGAGGGGTCTCCCGACCCAGGCCCAGGCGGACCTGCTGGGCCTCTCCTCTCACACAGACTAGCAGCCCGCGCCACAGATTACTAGGGGACATTTTATAAGCAAAACAAACAAACAAAGAAACAAAGCTTCAAGTCTGCAAATTCGAGACTACTTGTTCAAAACTTATTTTCTCTTGACGTGGTAAGACAGTGGCTCTCACTAGATGTCGAGATACATTCTAGGAGACAGTGCAAAACACGCCAGTCCGAACCATTGTGGTTCTGTCCCAGAGCAGCGAGGATGCACCGAACTGTGGTGATCTAATCACAGGGCGGCTGCTACAGACACAAGGAGCGCGGCCCGGGCAGGGACCCCTGAGGAGCGCCGCACGCAACGCGCCGCACGCAACGCGCCGCACGCAACGCCGCACGCAACGCCGCACGCAACGCCGCACGCAACGCCGCACGCAACGCCGCACGCAACGCCGCACGCAACGCGCCGCACGCAACGCGCCGCACGCAACGCGCCGCACGCAACGCGCCGCACGCAACGCGCCGCACGCAACGCGCCGCAGGGACGGCCCCCCTGAGGGCACCGCCTTCTCATGGAGCCCCCTGGAGGCCGCAGCCAGCTTACCTTCTTCATGTACTCGGTGACGGGGTTCTGCTGCAGGAACTCGGTGCTCTCTCTGGTATAAAATCTCTCTGTGTCGGCCAAAAACTGGGACTCAAAGGATTCTTTATACACTGTTAACGTAGGGCCCTTTGCAAACGCATCATCTTCATTCAGCCCCAATTCCACTAGAAAGAAATAGGAACTATATTTCAATTACCCTATTTTTTGTTATATTTTACAGAATATATTTAGGTGTAGCGTCATTTAAGTTATGCTTAAAAGGTGAATTTGAAACGGTAGGACATAAAGTCTGTTATTTACCAGTATTAAAGTAAACCATTTCATAAAATAAATTTAAAAAACCTAAGACATACAAAAAGAAGTAATTATGACTCATTGCCAGGAATACTTCAAAGCTAAAATGAAGTTTATTTAGAAGAACTTTCATATTTTCTGAAAGTGTAGAAATAATAAAAATGACTAATTTTAAACTTAAAAAAATACAATGCTATCCAACTTTTTAAAACATTGTATTACTTTACTGGTTTCTCAATCTCAATTTTTCAAGCTGATAAAAATTTCTGGTTATAACTCAGCTCCATTAACAACAATGTCATATTATATATCCAGTAATTCAGCATGAGACCATAAATGAAAAAAATTCAAATGTCTATTACATCAAAATTTCCTTAAGGTACAAGGACCAAACTATTTTATGATGGGTAGTATCAAACAGAATCACAATGACTTCAAGAGAATTATGCTAATAGTATTCTTGATATTAAAATATTTTAAAAAATGAAATAATTGTTATAGTTGACATTTGATATGAAAACTTTGAATAATTTACAGGAAAACTGTTTACCGTAAGACTGTACAACTCCGCTAATCAGTCTTGTATTGATGGTTTCACCATTTCTTTCCTTTTCAATCAGTTTTAAAACAGCATTGGTCACCTTCAGAAAGGACAGAGGAAAAATATATGCAGATTACAGGCTACAGTATGTATTCTATTACTACATATCTCTTAAACAATGCAAGATGAGAGCGACTCTGGTAATGTTCCAAAGGAGAAAGGAAGACAGTGGCTAAGAAATGTAATCTGTGGGGGTTTCAGAAAGAACGCAGTACACACTCAGACAAATAGTACCTGTTTGTTCAAGGGCCTGAACAGACAATCTCTCCAAGTCACCAATGCGAGCTGGATGAAAAGAAAAAAGGAAAGTATAAAATGTCTATACTTTTACTATGTTTTTCTGAGACTGTAGTCATAGGAAACAGCTAGAATCCCAGATTATGCTGATCAATGTTGCTAGATTATAATTTGGTGAAATCTGCCATCGCAATGGAATCAGAGCACTGTTCCGAGTTAGCACCTTTAAGAGTCATCAAAATACAGACGTTTATCAGCTCCCACTTTATAATGAAGGTGAAAAAAAATTGGGATTTAAGGGGAACGTACATATCAGCTTAAAGGGCACACCAGTGGACACAATTTACAAAATTATTCCGTGGGCCAAATTTAATTTTTGACCTGGCACACTTAATGAAGATAATTTTTTAATTTTTTATCCTCACCCGAGGACATTTTTCCAGTTTTTGTTCAGATAGAGTGGGAGGGAGAGAGAGAGAGAAACATCAACGTGAAAGGGACACATCGAGTGGCTGCCACCCATACGACCCAACCAGGGCCAGCGACAAACTGCAACCGAGGTACATGCCCTTAGCGGAAACCGAACCCGGGTCTCTCAGGACCGCAGACCAATGCTCCTACTGCTGAGTCAAACCGGCCAAGGCAAGATAATTTTTTGAAAGTTTTTAAAGCTTTCATAGAGATTATATCAGAAATTTACTATAAAAAAGGCTCTCCCACCCAAAACAAGTTCTAATGCATGCATGACTTTTAAAGTGTTTGTTGAGAGGTATTATCCGGTTAAAATAATATTCACGTTTATAACAATTTAAAGTTCAAACAGAAACTGCTGAGAAACTCACTCCTGTCTGTAAGTGCTATCGGTCTTCTTTTCCGCAAGTGCGACCAAGGTAAAACTGGGCTTATGTAAGACATAGTTTTCTGAATTACGTAAAATTTAATTTATATACTGAACTTTCCCTGAGTGGTACTTCCACCAAAGAAAAAAAAAAGAGTCTGGAAGTGATGTTTATTTATTTTAATAATGCACAACCAACCCCACTCCAGTGTTCCTCTTGGGAGCAGTGGGACAGGGAGAAAAGGCAACATGACGGGTGTGACTGTCCAGGAAAGACAGACTATGCCTTTAAAATTAACTTTTCCAAACATTTTCTCTAGATTACGACCACCTTAGACTGCCCTAGCATGACTCTGGTACCTGCTGCTTTGAAGGGGCAGAGGACGAAGAGCCAGGCAAGCTAAGAAAGCAGGACCAGGGGGACCAGCAGCAGCTCAGAGGGCGACGGGAGAATGCTCGTGGGGTCGCTTTAGTATGTCAACAAACTGACTGCTGTCCATGGTTCACTTGAAAGAAAACCAACTTTTCTTCATATACAGTTTACTAAACCAACAACTTTCTATATTAAAAAGGAAAAAAGCATTATCAAGAAAAAAGCGAAACTTCGAATTTCGTAACAAAGCAGCCCCATGCTCTGGAGACTCTGGAGACAAGATGGGAGGTTACTGTTCAAGGACCTTCACTGTGCCACTGACACCTGAGCACGCCCAGGGATGCTGCTTCTAGTCTGCTAAAAACTTATGGCTGCATACTGTATTTCCAAACAGTAACTACAGGATTTAAGAATGTATTAAGTATGCATTTTGAAAGTAATTTTTTAAAAAGTAGTTGACTCTTAAGACACTTACTATAATGTATATTTGCACTTTATATTTTCTCTATCTGCTACTGACTATAATAGGAAAATGGCTTTTAGGACTGAGGCAGACGTGGTGCTGTAGGTCAGGCAGGCTTCCAAGGGGAAGCCGCCCAAACCCTGCACTGGGGAGCGTGTGGAAATGCGAAGAAGGGGGAGGCACACACAGCGCACATCCGAGCCCTGACCCAGCAGGCTCTGTGACGGCCAGACTTCCGGCCCACCTCCAGAGTTTGATCTAAGTCTTGGCTGAGGCCCCATAACGAGCTCTTCTAGCAAGTGCCCAGGTGAGCGGCTGCGGCAGGTCTGGGGTCCACACTTTGAAAACCAGTGGGCCTAGCAAAACCCTTCCTGACTGAAGAAACATATTATTTCACCTTTTCAAAATCTATTTCCATGCAGTCTTTGAAAAAAACCCCAAACCCTCAACTTTAAACTACAACTACTGTTCTGGACGTCATGTTACTGTGTGAAGTGGGGAGAGGGGTCAGAGTGTCTTAGAGAAGCAGTTTCCCAGAAACCCCACCCTGGCGTCCCGAACGTCAGGCAAGGGCCCCAGTGGGCCTGACGCCGGGACTCGGGCTCTGAGTGCCAAACGGGGCGGGTTCAGGCGAAACCTGTTGGGGGGTCAAATAAAGAAGAAACTTTTTTTTTTACCTTCACCTGAGGACATTTTTGCATTTATCTTCAGATAGAGCAGGAGGGAGAGAAGGAGGAAGAGAGAAAGAGAAACATCGATGTGAGAGAGACACATCGACTGGTTGCCACCCACACGACCCCAACTGGGGCCGGGGACAAACTGCAACCAAGGTACGTGCCCTTAGCGGAAACCGAGGCCAGGACTCTCCGGTCCGCACTTAAGAAGAAACTTTTAACAAGCAAATGCAGCAGTGTGCAGGGTGACTTTTAGAATTCCAACTTACCCTCTCCCTTCTTGCCACAAATCAAGGGCAATTAATTGCTAAATTAAAACAAGGGAAATTAGCCTACTAGTCTGAAAATAGCATAGCATTTGCCTAGATCCTCTAACTGAAAAGATGATGCATCACTAAGCAAACACACATCTGAAAGGTGTTCTAAGGAGTCTTACAGAATAGATTTCGTATATTCCTTTTCGCCCTTCGTCGCATTCACGACGAACCCAATGTCTGTTGAGGTAGGCACAAATTCCATTCAGGACTTTGCTGGAGAACCGGTAATCTTCCCACTGCTGCGTGTAGAACTTCAGCACACTCTCGTCCATCAAGTCTTCTCCATCCTGAAAACAAGGGAACACAGCGTTAAAGGTGGCTACTGTGTCACACGATAAAAGCGAACTACAACAAACCTATTGCATTAAAACGCACTGATCGATATGGTTCTACATGGGTTATTTAAATTAGTTTGTATACAAAAAACATGCTCATTAATTTGAATTCTCACAAGGATATAGCTCATGAGAACTAAAGAGAGAATTTTATTAAAAAGTCTTTCATCCCAAACTGGCACTTTTTTCATGGTGTAAAATATGCACATACACTCATAAAAAGAACCTTGAATTTTAGAGTATGAGGGTAATTTCTTTTTGTTAACAAATAGGAATTCACCTCAAAATCATCCTTACGATATTTTCTGTAAAAAAAAATTAACATGTCCTGTTTGCAATTTAGACCATGGGCCAATACCATTTATTTTTAAAATTCATCTTCCTCCTTCATTTGATTTACTCAAAAATTATAAAAATTTAAAGCTTTTTGTGTCAATCTGTTACATTTTTATAAAAGTAAGTCTAACAGTAGACTATTTCTTCTTTAACAAAACTTCATGAAGAAACTGCATTAAACACAATTATTTTGACTAAGATGTCTGCAATTTAAGCCACAAAATTTTATTTGAAGAAAACTAAGGAATTTTTTCCTAGGCATCAGTGACACCTAGAGTGTCAGCCTTTAACCACGAGCACGACAAGGCCGAATCGCGGAGATGTGCGGCCCCCCGAACACGAGGGGAAGCCAAAGGGGCCCTGGAAGGTGAACACGGGCGGGGCCTGGGCGGGGCCGGGAACTGCTCTCTGGCTCAGGGTCCTCGCAGGAAGCAGCCCCACGGTGGGTGGTCCAGAGCCACCCAACAGCCCTATGAACACCTGATCACACCATGATACAAACATGCTTTTGTTCATTTTAATTAAATAAGAAATGAAATGTAAAGCTAAGCTATTCTGGATCGCAGTATATGACCTTTTTTAAAGGGTGAAAACCTCACTGACAGCATGGCTATGAATATTTCTACACAACACAAAATACGGCTCTTTAGTGTAAAGAATAATTCCAGTGTTCACTTTACAAAGTGGTGTGAATAAAAATCAGGACACGGGCTTCGGGCTTTAGTAACAGTTCCGGGAACTTGAAAAGGATACTATCTTAAGTCATAACCTGTGGTCAACTGACTAGTCTGTTATAATGTTTGAAAGTTTCCAATGTTTGCTTGTAAAATATATTTTGTAAAAAAAGAAAACAATTTTGGAGTATGCTAAAACTTTTGCCTATCATCTGTGTAAATAGAAAATCTTTAAAAATATATACACAGAATGCCAATTCCCAAGGAGAGAGTAGAGGTGTCTTCACTCACGCTATGTAATACGTGTAGCACCAGATGCAGGAATCACCATCCTGGGGCTGGATGGAAGGCATCACACTGCCTTTGCTATAGAGGATGGAGACTGGGGAAGAAAGAGGCAGAAGATGAAGGGGAAAAACTCCATCGATGCCCAAGCAAGAGGCTCGGAGCAGGAGGAACCCACACTTGAAGGCAATGGGTGTCTACTGAAACCTACCCTAGCCGAGCACACAATTCCATCATAGTTCTGAGATATACTACATGATCGTGTGAAAGGCAAGATTCACATTGGAAAAATGTGATTACCAAAGGCTGGAAAACCTTACGATCATGTGTACATTTTGATTCAGAATAGAACACTGGGTTCCAAGTACAATATAGGTCATTTGAATTTATAATGATATGCTTTAAATTAAAAAGTTCATCAATTCCTAACAACCAAATCACAAAATGGTTAGCAATTTAAGGAAAACGTACTACTATGGTGTAAGGGCATCAAAAACTTCTAATTTAACAAATTAGCAAAAGGAACAAACGACAGTGAAAGATTTAGCCATGAAGTTAGATTTAATATTCTCACTACCTTTTTTACGTTCTATTACAAATGTTCAGTATATATGTTAACCATCTTACCTTAAGTAGATTTGTCAAGTAATTCTTCAAAAATTCTTTAAGTCGTTTGTATAATTCCAAGCCAACAAACTGAGCTCCCCCGGGCGTCTGCCCCTTTTTCGATTTAGAAGGGGGGACACCAGCCCCTCGAGCTTGGTTTGACTGGTGGACACTCGTGCAGTAGTTATAAACGTGACTTGGAGAAAAGTTAAGGAAATCAACATGCATCGTCGATGTGAACAGTGATCAATACAAATTTATTTTCTTATAAAATATTTCGATATCAGTATATTTCCAATGTAGCAACAGAACCTGTTGAAAACTAGAGTAGAGAAGAGATCCCATTATTCACATCCCGACAAAGCTGAAAGTGAACCAGCCCCATCACAGGCTTGTCCGCAGGCCTTTTCAGGAGGAGGAGGGATGCGTCAGGAGGAAGGTCACCGAGAAAACATTGGTCCTTCTGGATTGCCTAATGAGACTTGCTCAGAGAAAACGGTCTTGAGCGTACAAAGGAAAAGTCGCAATTATCTACCTCCGTAAAAACACACAGTTAATAATCAGTCTATTATGATGCTTAATTATATTTCCAGAAGCATATATTATAAATATCAAAATAACCAAAACTTTACTTTAAAATTATTTATAAGTGAATTTAAACAAAGCTACACTTTGTCCTTGCTGGTTTGGCTCAGCAATTGAGCGACAGCCCGCGGACCAATGAGTCTCAGGTTCGATTCCAGCCAAGGGCACGTACCTTGGTTGCGGTTCGTCCCTGGTCCTGGTCAGGGTCTTGCAGGAGGCAACCAGTCGATGTGTCTCTCTCACGTCCATGTTTCTCTCTTTCTTCCTTTCTTTCCCTCCCACTCTATTTGAAGATAAATAGAAAAAATATCCTTGGATGAGGATTAAAAAAAATACAAAAAAACCAAAGCTACACTTTGAGGCTGAAGGACAAAAAGCAGAAGAGATGGTACACAAATCCTCTTATTCCAACACTGAAGTCACAGGTGTGCACAATGATTAACCACAAGAGCAGTACACACGCACTATTGAGAATTATGGAGATGTGCTGAAAACAAACACAGAAGCAGAAGAAACAGCCAACGTCTAAAACAGCTGCCTCTGGGGAGGGGCAGCCAAGAGAATGGGGGTGAGAGAGTCAGAGAATCCTCTGTTTGGTTTTAACCTTTAGTACTGTTTTAGTGCATTGGCATGTATTCTACTTGGATACAATTAATAGACGCTGATACTGATTCAGACAAAGAAATATCAGTAAAACAGAATATTCTGGTATATTTTAAGAACTTACTGTATAGAGATATTTCCAGCCAGTGGGTAAAGATAGATTATTCAATAAATGACATTATGGTAAGAGGAGATTTAAAAAAAAAAAAAAATCCATATTCCAAAATATAGATGAAGAAAATATACAAACTGAAACCATAAAACAAAGAAAATACATGCGAATATGCGAATATTTTCCTGAGCTGTTTGGAGACTGTTTTTCTAAGCAAAGTTGTAAATAACCTGAAATTGTGAAAAATTTTTAGTAAAAAATAGCTTAAACAAAAGAATTACTACCTTTAATAAATTAAGGTAATTTTATTTATTTATTCATTCATTTATTTACTTACTTATTGATAGAGTGGAAGGAAGGGATGGGGGAGAGGAGAGGGAAAGAGAGAGAGAGAGAGAGAGAAAAAGAGAAAGAGACATTGATGTGAAAGACACATGGATTGTCTGCCTCCTGCACAGCCCTGACCAGAGCCAGGGATCAAACATGCAACACAGGTACATGACTGACTGGGAATTGAACCCTTGACCCTTCGGTCCCTGGGCTGATGCTCTAACTACTGAGCCAAAACGGCCAAGGCAAATTGCGGTAATTTAAAACAATATAAAAAGTTAATCTTTACAGAAACATAGGCAAAGTATTCCAACAGGAAATCTAAAAGCTAAAAGAAATATGTATCAGTGGCCAAAACCCCACCGAATTCCTCAACCTTAGTAGTAATCAAAGAACTATGCCTTAAAACAATGAATACTTTTATTCAATCTTTCAAATGCTGAGAGATTCAGATTGTAATACACAACGAAACTCATGACCCAACCTGGAAAAAATCTATTTCCCACTCTTATCTTATTCCATCCGAATCCCTCCTCACATTGTCGGAAATGACGCGGTACAGATTACAACTGAAATTATCACTACGCTCTGCTCCCTAATCCACTCCTCCTTCCACTGTCACTGGGGGCAAAGGTCCCCATAATTTGGTGTCTATCACTCCTATGGACATTCTTCTATTTTACTCTGTAACGACATATGAAATTATCTTGTTTTCAAACTTCAGATTACACAGGTTGTAACATGCACACTTGTGCCTGCCATTTGTTTCTGTTGAGATATGACAGCTGCTGCTGTATGAAATATACTATACAGTACAGGTATACAGTAATTTATCCATTCTCTTGTTGCCAGACTGCTTAATGATCATTTGGCGGGTTCCAATTTTTCGTATGATTCCACTTCCTGTTTTTTTTAATCCTCACCCGAGGATATTTTTCTATTTATCATCAGATAGAGTGTGTGTGTGGCGGGGAGACAGGGAGAAAGGGGAGAGAGAGAAACATCAATGTGAGGGGGACACATTGACTGGTTGCCTCCAGTACGACCCAACCAGGGCTGGTAACAAACCGCAACCAAGGTACATGCCCTTGACTGGAACTGAACCTGCAACTCATTGGTCTGAGGGCTGATTCCACTTTCTTTTAAATCAGATTTGCACACTGAGGTTCCTAATCCACCTTGAGTACAACTGTATGTGAGGATGAGTGATGGACCACACACTGTGTATTATATGGTTTATCATTTCCCACTATATGTAGTGCTAGGTCTTGAAAACTGTGCATTTCAATGAAGTTTTCAAGTATACTGTCCAACTGTTAAATCTTCTCTTAAAAAAAAAAAAGCCTTATTTTTTTAATGTTATTTTTGTTACAGATGCTTCTCCTTTTTTACCCCATTGACAACCTCCTCCCCATCCCCCCACCCCATCCCTGGCTTTGTTGTCCATGTCCATTGGTTATGCATACATGCATAGAAGTTCTGTGGTTTATCTCTTCCCACCCCCCATCACCCCCTTTTCTGACGGTTGTCAGTCTGTACCCTACCTCCGTGTTTCTGGGTCTACCCTACTTCTCAGACTGTTATATTTATTATATTCCATATATAAGTGAGATCATGCGGTATTTGTCTTTTTCTGCTTGAAAGCCTTCTTCATTTGAAATACTTTAATTAATTTTGCCAGAGGCTTGTCTATTAATTAGTCCTTTTAAAGAACCAGTTTGGAATTTATTAATTTCCATCACGGTATCTTTTTTTTATTTGTTCTTTTTCATTTCTTTCTTTACATCCTTGTTTTGGTTGCTTAGCTAGCTGTATAATATCTTTGCTTTGTTCTTTCTAAACTGTTAATTTCACGTTAAGCTTAACCAGAGAATGTTATCCTTTTAATAGTTTCTTTAAAATGTGATGAGACTTAGAGCTGAACGTGACTTTTTTTGCACGTGCTTGAGAGCAGCGTGCTCTGTCTGCTGGGACCCGTTGGAGCAAGCTGGCCAGTTCTGCTTTTCAAATCTTCCATATTGATGATGACTTGTCTGTTTATTAATTACTGAAAAATTTTTACTGAAATCTCCCTAATTATGAACTTGTCAATTTCTCTAATATTCTCTACCATATCTGTCATATATTTGGAGGCTCTATTAACAAGTACACAAATTTGAAATCATATCCCTGGTGACCTGTCTTTTTTTTTAAATCCTCACTTGAGGACATTTTTCCATTTATTTTCAGACAGGGTGGAAGGGAGAGAGAAAGAGACAGACAGATAGACATTGATGTGAAAGAGACGCATCAACTGGTTGCCTCCTGCACGACTCTGACCAGGGCCAGGAACCGAACCACAACCGAGGTACGTGCCCTTGACTGGAATTGAACCCACGACTCTGGTCCATGGGCCAACACTTGAACCGCTAAACCAAACCAGCCAGGGCTATTCTTTTTATTACAAATAACTGTTTACGCCTAACAATAGTGCCTTAGAAATCTATAATGTTAATTTAGTTATTTGTATATTTTGGTTAGAATTTTCCTCAAATATTTATATTCTATCTCCTTACTTTTAACTTCTGTCTCAATGTTTAAGGAAAATTCGCTTAAAAAAATTGAGTCTGATCACCTTTGATGGGTAAATTTCGTTTTCAGGTTATACTGTTTTATATTGCTATTTGGATTAACTTCTACCATATTTTGCATTTTCTACTTTAATTACTTCCTCTATGCTTGTTTTCACCTTCTAATGGGCTATTATTCCGTTACACTGCAGTTCTTTCATTACAGTGGAGTTACACATTTTATTCATATTCTTATAACAGTGACCTTAAAATTCTCTTGCCGCCTTGGCCAGTTTGGCTCAGTGGTTAGAGAGTCAGTCGGCCCTCGGACCAATGAGTCATGGGTTCGAGTCCAGTCAAGGGCACGTTCCTCGGTTGCGGTTCATCCCCAGCCCTGGTCGGGTTGTGCGGGAGGCAACCAGTGGATGTGGCTCTCTGTGTGTCTCTTTCCCTCCCTCCTTCCCTCTCACTCTGATGATAAATGGAAAAATATCCTCAGGTGAGGAATGAATAAACAAATAAACAAATAAATAAAATAAAATTCTTCTGCCTTTCACCAACTCTGACACTCTTGGGTTATCTCCTCTTCCGGTATTTCCTCCTACCTTTTTCTACTACATGTATGCTGGGCATTTTCAAATCACCTCCCATATTCACTCTCTGCCTTCAGTTATTTGCCATCACTTTCTGTGTTCAAACCTCCTAATTTTTCTTGATCTACTTTGGGTTAAGTGATTCTCTCAGCTGTGTCAAATTTGCTGTTCACTGTTAATAATTGTATTTTACACGTTTGTAGAATTTCCCTGTTCCTTTAAAAAAAATCCGTCTTATTTTCCATAGTGTTTTGTTCCTGTACATTTTGATTCTTTATATCTCTGACTGTCTTAAACATACTTGGAGGTACTCTCTAAAGATCCTGTTGTTTAAGTTCCCAAAGCTCCAATTCTGCTGTTTGTTCTACATGATGACTTGTTCAGTGAACTCTCTCCTCCACTTCATAACTTTTATAGATTTTTAAAACTCACTTTCAGTCAGTTTTCACTTTAATTTCGAGCTTGAGTAAATCCTGCAACAAGTTGGTGGTACAATCTCAAACCCCAAACACACACGAGGTGACAAATTCCCAAGACAGACCTTCCCTGCTCCCCTCACACCCAGAACTCGGCTCAAACTGGTTTCCTAACTGCCTCCCTGGGACAGTGGGTCGGTATTCGCTTTCCAGTTCACCTCTTCAGTGAGCATGTCCGTGGACACGTGGGCACCCCCCGCCCCACCACTTGCCTGGGCTTCACCTCCTTGTCTGTGTGGCCAGCGTCTTCCAGCCCACCTCATCCACAGCCGCAAAGCTGCTGCAGAGGCTCATACTTCTACCTAGCACCCAGCCCTAGTTTGCATTCAGGGAATTGTTTTGGTTCAGCCTGACCTCTGTTTCTTGGAAATACATTAATATGCAGCTATTAAATTAATAAAGCTCTTTATAAAAACAAACCCAACAATAGCCAAATTGCAGAAAAATGGGAATGTCTATCCATTGGGGGTCAGAGTATATATACACTGTTACAATTTCTCTAGAATAAAATCAGAAAATATTCAAAAACCTTGTTTTACATCCTTTTTGATAGAGTAACTATACCTACAAGCATTCACCATGGAGAAATGGTCACAGAGTGTGCACCTGCCCGCACACTACCACAGCGCTGCACAGTCCCGCAGGCTGCAAGGCCACGGCCAAGGCCACGGCGCGGCAGGGCTGGTTTCTGGCGAGGACTCCCTTCCTGGCTTGCAGACAGGCCTTCCCCATGTCCGAGGAGAGAGAGCTCTGGTGTCCCCTCCTCTTCTTATAAAGACAGCAACCCCAGAGGACTCGGGCCCTATCTTATAACCTCATTAACCTTACTTATTCCTCCCTACATAAACTCCCACAACTCAATGATGAAGAGTATATTTATCCATCCCAAAAAGGAAAGAAAGCAGCAGGACTAGAGTACTGAACAAAAGACATACCAATAATCAACTTGCATGTGAAAAAGGACAGTGTCGTTAAGCACTAGGGAGATGCAAGTTAAAGCCCTGAGATAGCACCCTGCACCTGCAAGAACGCAGAAACCACAGACCGGCACACCCAGGCTGGTGAAGCCGGCACACAACCCCCAAGGTTTCTTAAGCACTGCTCGCATGAACGCGAAGTGGGACAGCCACTTTCTTATTACTGCAATCCAGCAATCCTACCGCTATGTATCTGCCCAAGAGATAAGAAAACATTATGCCACAAAAAGATTTGCACTTGAGAGTCATAGCTTTATTCATTATACCCCAAACTAGAAACAGCTCATGTAGCGATCACTAAAGAAAGAACTGAAAAACTGCTGTACTCATACAATAGAACATTACTCAGCAATAAAAAGGGAAGCCTCATGATACTTGCAGTAACGTGGGTAAATCTCTGAAGCATCCTGAATAACAGTAGCCTTGCATGAAGGGGGGGACATGCTATGCTTTCCTTTCTGTGAAGCCACCGTGGGGTGGACAGACTGACTGGGAAGCATGAAGAAACTTCCTATGGGGAGCTGGCCATTGACTGCCATATCCTCCCATGTCAATAAATGGGTTTGTTTTTCAGGGCCTTCAGTTATTCCCGCACTTTCTCCAGCACTACCACCAGTATTTTGATATGGAATTGGAGACCCATCACTCTAACTGCTAACTTTCTACAGTAAATATGTTGATAGTTCCTATTCGTGCCAACCTCTGCCAGGTTTCCTGTCCCCAAGTTGCTAAGACGGCCCCATTCAATGTGTCCTAAATACAAGCCCCAATTCTGCCCGGGACGTAGGCTCTTGGCTGCCATGTGTTCTGTGCCTGGGAGCAGAAGGAGATGATTCTGAATCGACCCCTCACTCCCAGGCGCTGCCCAGCCTCGCAGCTCCACCTCCTGCCAAACCAGAGTGTGCAGATCCGGCTCTCAGGTCTTGCCAGCACCCTCCTCTGGGCACCTTCTAGGCCAAGGCTTCCTATGCCCCAGTCTTCAGTACCCTGCACCCACCAGATTTTCATCTTAAAAAAAAAAAAGCTGCATTCTTATCTATAGTGTCTGTTCTCTCCTTCTTTGTCACTGATTTAAAAATTATTTTACTATCATTTTAGTAATGTCACAGATGAGAGTCAAAACATAAATTTCAGCAGAAACCCAGCCATTTGTGCCTTTTGTGTTCCATTTTACGGCCACTACCCTAGTTCAGCTCACACATCACACTTGGATTACTCACTTCTAAGAGCAAGTTATTCTCTCCCTGACTGTAATATTTTCCCCATCTGAATGCCATCTGGTTTCCGGATTAATTCTCCTAAAATCTGTTTAAATCAAGGCTTAATTCTCAAGTCATATATCCATCACTATAGACCTGTGACTTTTTTTATCCTTACCTGAGGACATTTGTGCATTTATCTTCAGATAGAGCAGGAGGTAGAGAGGGAGGAAGAGAGAAAGAAACATCGATGTGAGAGAGACACTGAGTGGCTGCCACCCACACAACCGCAACCGGGGCCGGGGACAAACTGCAACCCAGGTACGTGCCCTTAGTGGGAACAGAACCCGGGACTCTCTGGTCCGCGAGCCGACGCGCTAACTGCTGAGTCAAACTGGCCAGGGCTGGTCCTATGATTTTTTTTTTTTTTTTATCCTCACCTGAGGACATTTTTTTCCATTTTTTGTTCAGATAGAGTGGGAGGGAGGGAGGGAGGGAGGGAGGGAGGGAGGGAGAGAGAAACATCGATGTGGAAGGGACACATCGAGTGGCTGCCACCCGCACGACCAAACATGGCCACCAGGGCCGGGGACAAACTGCAACCGAGGTACATGCCCTTAGCGGGAACCGAACCTGGGTCTCTCTGGACCGAAGGCTGACGCTCTAACCGCTGAGCCAAACCAGCCAGGACTGGTCTTATGATTTTTTTAAAAAGTACAAACAAACTCACCTGATTTTCAAGATTCACCACAACCTGGCACCATCCCTCGTCCACATCAGTGAGACTGCCCAGGCCGTCTGGCCTTCTCAGGGAGCTGCCTGAGCTAAAGCATTTCCTCTGGAAACGCTGCTTCTCACCTTCACTTCTCCCTCCAGCAAAACTGCAAGACTCTCCTTCTCTTCTCCTCGTCTCCAGCCATCCTCTGCGGCCCACACACTTACTAGCTGACAAAATCTTCCAGCCGTGGCTGCGCCAAGACCTTTCCCTCCTCTTAGCATCTCCTCTGTTATGTCAGCTGCCACACTACCCATCAGATTCTCCCCAGTAATGAAACGAGACCATCACCATTCCCCACCAGATACTCCACCCCACACGCCCACAGCCTCCACGTCAGTCAGCAGGCGTTGGCGATAGCTCGCGAGAATGCCTGAAACATAATCGGAAAATAAAAAATAGAAGCCAGAATAAGTATCTACAGAACAAGGAAGTAAAATAGCTTAGAAAACTCCAATATCCAAGTCAGAATCATAAAATTTACTGAAAAAAAAAAAAACTGACTTAAGTATGAATTATTAGAAATAAATACATGATGCATTTGGAGCGCTATCTGCCAAAAGTAATTTTAGTTTCAGCATTTCTAACAGCATGTAGATAGTAACAGGACCAGCTGTTAGGGCAATTCCTATTTCTGACTTAAGTACAAATAGTATCAAAGCAACCAAGGAAACATGAACGTTCCTACCGTCTCTCACCAAGGCGCTTGTTTCTGGACCCCTCAAGACCAGTCCACGTGGTCCGGTCTAAGCGAAAAGTGACAAAGGGTCAGGAGCACGCTTCTGTTCACTCACAGGATGTTTCAGACCTAGTTCTCTACCAGGATCAATGACCAGGGAACCATCTGTACACAAATAAGAACCCTACAGATACATGATTACTCAAAACTGGGAGACTGTGTTCAAGATGATTGCAGCCTGCACGCAGCGTGCACTCTGCCCATGCGAGCAGCCACAGGACAGCCCGGCACTGAGACGCGAGTAGAACGTGATGGAAGGACGTGCACCTTGCACCGTGTGCCTTTTTAGGACTTCTAATGTTTTACAACAGGATCACTTAACCTAAAAGCCAAAAACTACATGTTACAAAGCACCCAAACGGATCTACTCTTGAGTTGATGCCGTTTTCTCCTGGCGAACAGCTTAACCCACAGAACGGCGGCCGTGCCAGCGGCGGAAGGTCAGCCTCAGCCTGCTCCTCGGGGACAGCGCTGGCCTGGAGACCCGACTGCTGTCTGCACGAGGAGGGGCAGGCACGGGCTCATGGACGAGCAGGTGAATGCTTCTGAGGCAGCAGTGAACCACCTTTTACGGAAGAATGGCACCGAAGGAAGCAGCACAGCCCACCCTGGACAGAGGGATGGGCTGTGTCGACACACCAACTGCCCCTTGTGGTTTTAAATCCACCACACTACGTGGGGGAACGTCATCAGAAAAGAAAAAGATTCTCAGATAGCTGCCCGAGAAAGCACCACCGGCGGGTGCACCGCCCCGCCGGGACCCCTGGGGAAAGGAGTCTGGGATGGGTTTGCTCCCGAACTGGTCAGGCTTCTCGGAGGTGGGACACTGCTGGCCTCGGGCCCCAGCTGCTCTGGAGAAGGGGGAGCTCCTACTGCCCCCACAGACCACGCTACCACCCACCCACCATTCTAACACATGCCCAATTACGTGTTAATGAATCATTTACTTCCTGTGATGAGTATGAAAAAAAGTAAGTATGACCAATAATTAGGAGAAAAATGATCAAATCTAAAACTTTTTTAATTTATTTATTTTATCCTCACCCAAGGACATTTTTTTTTTTTGATATTTTGTTCAGATAGAGTGGGTGGGAGGGAAGGAGGGAGGGAGAGAAACACCAACGTGAAAGTGACACGTCGAGTGGCTGCCACCCACACGACCCAACCAGGGCCGGGGACAAACTACAACCGAGGTACGTGCCCTTAGCGGGAACCAAACCTGGGTCTCTCTGGACCACAGGCCGATGCTCTAACCCGCTGAGCCAAACCGGCCAGGGCTAAAACTACTTTTAAAGCAAAAACAAAATGCATTAAGAGGAAAAGTTAAATATAAAAGTTAGGAGAAAGTAAGGAAATGAAAAACCACCAAGAGGCAAAAATAAAGTAAAAATCTAAAAGGCAATAAAACAGAAACTTCCTTTAGCAGTCAATGTGTTAGTTGTTTTATACTAGGGCAGCCAAGGTCTGGCAAACCCACATATTTGACTTTTAAAACTTGAGGTTCTTTTCAGAAAGTTCCCTGGAAGATGTCTTTGGAAACAGACACTTGAGCCTCTCAGGGATCTGCCCCAGTCACCCTGCAGGCAGGTGGGGACGGTGCAGTGGGTGGCAGTTTATGGTGAAGAGCCAGGTCTGCTTCCACCTCCGAGACAGGATGCACACCTTGTCACCCTGGAACTGTGCAATCATCTGCCAAGGCACGCCTTTTGCATGACTGGTAGGGACAAGTCACTGTGAAAGGGGTCACATCAGATGTAAAGAGGTCTCAGGCAAAGCCACACACTCTTATCTTTCTGCAGACATTTCCCAAACGCCTTCCCTGCCTCAGGTGTTGGCATAAGACAGGCCATTCCTGCTGTGGGCATGGTCGCACACTTGTGACACACAATGGCTACTGTGAATGCTGTCCAGGTCTGGATGTCTCTCTGTGAGCCCACAGCACTGGGCCTCATCTGCAGGGGAAAAGGGGAACCAATTTGCAACTTTCAGTTACTACCAAACTCAAAACATTTTCACTTTCTGATCAATTCAATTAAAGAAGCAAAACTACACAGAAACATTTTCTACTGCCACTTTTTACCCAACTGGAGCTGCGTGGAAATTCCAACAATGAACTTGTATTAAGATCATTTGCAAAAGCTTGCACCAAAAGTGAAACTGAAAACACTTCTCATCCTCACACGGTCACATATGTAACTACTCGTAAAAGCAGCCACAGCAGCAGGCCCACCACCAGCTGGCCCAGTCTGATCGCAAAGTTACGACAGAACTAAGTCCTCTGCAGGCTGTGGTTAGACAGGATTCCGAACGGAATATCCCAGACAAAGCAAATCAATTCACACATCACAGCAGATTCTAAAAGCAACGACTGCTGGTAACTGCTTGTAACTGTAAGATTTGTTTACAAATACTCAAAGTGCTCCGAGTATATACATCATGAATAAAAAAAGAAAAAGAAAAGCTGAACGTACCATATTCATACTAGTAAAAACCAAAAACTCAATTCTAGAGGCAACTATGTGATATAAGTAAAAATTCTATGGGTTCTCTCAAGGATGGATATAATTTCTGAATCCTGAAACCTACTTTAATAGCTCAGTAGTGAAAAGTACTGTCTTACATTTGCCTAAGGAAAACTAATAAACACTAATAAAACCGTATTTTGAAATGCATGTTATACTGAAAATCTAGAAAGCACAGATTATTATTACTTTTTTTTATCCTCACCCGAGGACATTTTTCGATATTTTGTTCAGATAGAGTGGGAGGAAGAGAAACATCCATGTGAAAGGGACACAAAGAGTGGTTGCCACCCACACAACCCAACCAGGGCCGGGGACAAATTGCAACCAAAGGTACATACGTGCCCTTAGTGGGAACTAAACCCGGGTCTCTCTGGACCATAGGCCGACGTTCTAACCGCTGAGCCAAACCGGCCAGGGCCACAGATCATCTTTTAAAGTGTTTTTATTGATTTTTTTTTGAGAGAGAGAGGGAGAGAGAAACATCGACTGGCTGCCTCCTGCATGCCCCTCACTGGGGTTTGAGTCCACAACCTGGGCATGTGCCCTGACAGGGAATTGAACCGAGACTTCTCAGTCCATGGGATGACGCTCAATCCACTGAGCCACACCTGCCGGGTGCACAGATAATTTTTTTTTTAATCATCCATAAGCCCTGGCCAGTTTGGCTCAGCCGTAGAGTGTCAGCCCCTGGAACAATGAGTCCCGGGTTCAATTTCAGCCAAGGACATGCACCACAGTTGTGGTTTGTCCCCAGCCCTGGTCAGGGTCACGTGGGAGGCAACCAGTCGATGAGTCCCTCTCACGTCGATGTTTCTCTCTCTCTCTCTCTCTCTACCTGAACATAAATGGAAAAACATCCTCAAGTGAGGATAAAAAAAAAATCATCCATAAACCCAATATTTATGAATAGCTACTTTCAATATGGTGGTAGATACTTTTCAAAAGTAGAGAGGGTGCCAGGGGCTCACAGTATACATGCTTTATATCCTGCTTCCTCTCTTACTGCAGACATTACTACCTGTCAGTGAATATGCAATACATTTTTAATGGCTATTTATGGCCATTAAATACCAAATCGTTATTGTTAGAGACTGCGGCTGCTTTCCACTGTTTCCTATTATTAAAGTATTCTGAATAGCCTTGCACCTCACAATTTGAATACAACTATTTCTTTAGGCTAGAGTTAATAGTGAAAAAAAAAAAAAGCCACCAGACCAGAGCACGTTCTTATGCCTGCACAGCTCTAAGTGTATGTCTCTCCGGAAGGAGCCGAGCGAACCCCACTCCTGCCTGGCGGAGGAGCTCCGGCTGCTCCGCTCCTGCCCACGCTGGTATAGTCATGTCTTTAAAGCCCTTTCAACCTGACAGGTTAAAACCGTTAATTCTTCATTTCCTTAATAATGATGAGCTTGAACATTTCCCCCATGCCTACTGATAATTTGCACTTCTTCCTGTAGACCAGTTAGAGCCCTTGGAGCTTCTTTCCGAGAGTATAAACACTGGAGAATGGCAGCTTACATTTGGAGAAAATATGAAGTACGTTTATATGTTAGGTTTATTTGACGTAAGCCATGTTCATTAGGTGAGTTCATGTAAGACCCCTGAATAAGGAGTACAAGATTAAAAAAATACCCAAATATATTCACCGGGCTATGGTTATTTCCAAATGAACATGGATCACCTCTGATCTACGTGAGAACATGATGTTCCTCTTTCTGTCTGACCTGCTTTTCTGAGACTCTGAGTTTCTATAAAGGGAAGAGAATTCTCTGTGTAGCTGGAATTTCCCCCTGGACCCCCGTTCCTTCGGAGGAGCTGGCGAGGGTGAAACTCGTGCACCCGAGAGTGGCCGCCGCAGCCCGACCTGCACACACAGCTGGCAGAGGAGGCGTGGACAAGCCCGTCCACCTGGTGAACAGAGCCCCGCCCCAGGGACCGAGAGTTGTGTCACAGAACGCCAGGACAGAGGTTAAATGTGAATTGTGAATATGCTAATGTTATAACTTACTAGAAAAACTGAATGTGATCCTTAGTGTACTAGTACTAGTTGGGGAAAAAGATTTTGAAAAAACAGGCTAAGAAAACAGAGCAAACTAATTCAGCTCACAGCACTACAGGGAGAAAAAAGAAATGTCAAAGTTTATGAGAACTTATGCAGACAGAAAAAAAGAGAAAGACATCAACATGCAAGTTTACACTGATTCCAAGGGAAGGTAAAACTATGGTTTGAGGTGCATGACAGCAGATAAAAAGGAATCTGACCTGAAAGTGAGGACAAGTAGACCAGGGGCCTTGAAAAAGCAAAGAGGCACCCCAAGCCCAGATGGCCTGGTGCCCGGACGAGCTGAGAGTGGGTGCTGTTGGCTACGGCACAGGGGCCCAAGCCTCATGCTGCCTTCCCTTCCTGTGCGTCTGCTCCACTAACAGGACCTAGGCCTGTCAATCGAGCCAGCACGACACCGGAAATATAATGGTGTCCATAAACTAGTAAGAAATTTCATTTCTGATTTCTAGTTCAGAAGAAAGGAAACCGACCATCATCTACCCAACCTGCACAGGAGTAACCATCATCTACCCAACCTGCACAGGAGTACTCCTGCATTTTATTGCAAAAAGAAAAATCCTAGTTGCACTGTAATTGCATGTACGTATGTGGGACATCACAGGAAGGTGGACGGCACGACGTGCCGACACACAGACACAGTGGGGAGAAGGGCTTAAGGCCAAAACTTCAGAAGAAAATGAAGCCTCTGTGAAGTGGCTGGAAACAAGTAACTGAACAGATCCTTCTGACTGCAGATGCTCCAAGACCTTTTTTCTTTCTCCAAATTCCCTTCTCTTTCCTTTGCCATTTTGATTTGGAAAATCAAGAAAAACGTTTATGCTGTGTAACAACCCACCATCCTGTCACAGCAACCATAAAGACCAGAAGTTCCTAAGGGTTCTAAGAACATGGCTTCACATCCCCAGTAGGCTCCTTTCTCTAGAAAACATGACATGCATTTCTTCAGGATAACAAAAGGGAACAATCTCGCTCTCGGCTACGAGCCAGACTTATGAGAAGAAAAAGTTCCTCTTCTTTCTTCCTCTCAACCACTTTTCCCACTCCTCCCTTTCTCAACAAGGTTACTTCACCCTTTGAAGAGTGACCTCAGAACAGGGACATGTGCAGTCTGCTCCTTCTTCCCAGGACCAAAAGTGCCTCCTAATCTAACACATAAACATTACAAAGTGCCAGAAACCAGCCTGTAGGAGAGTATTTTAAAGGGTGATACAGTTAACAGTTCCACGAGAGACCGAAAATACACCTGTAAGAAAACTGTTATGCAAACTGACGCTGGGCTAAAACTGCAGTAATAACAACATGTAACTTCAAGAAGTACTACATATCTTAACAAAATGACTTAAACGGAAGTAAAGATGCACTGTAGAAAAATGTGTCAGACAACTCTTAAGTTCTACTTATGACAATAACACTGATATTGAAAATGAAGGTGAAGAGAGGAACTATAAGTCTAGGATTTTCAATAATTAAATTAATAAACACAAGCAGACATTCTACTGTTTTATCTGTATCCTAAAAGTTAATATGAGTTGATCAAAACACCATTCTTTGGAACTTCAATAGGAAAATACAGAAAATACTTTGAGAAACATGATGCATTCGAAAACAAAAATTTGAAGCCATATAGTAGATAAAGATAGTTTCTACAGTCAGACTACTAAGAATTTTAGTTCCAGCATCATTTATCAGTGGTTATCACAACAATTAGGTGAGTTATTTGAGGTTTTGCAGATAAGGTTTCTGACACCAAGAGAGAAGAGTTACTACCCCCCCCCCCAGGGTGACATAAGCCTTAAATAAGATGTAGGTAGTCCCAGCAAAATGCCTGACACAGGATTCAAACTGTGGCTATGATTTCATAAATAATATCTAAAAATTTACAGTGAGATTCTCCACTTTTTTTTTTTAAATCCTCATCTGAGGATATTTTTTTTCTAATTATCTTCAGATAGAGTGGGAGGGGGAGAGAAAGAAATATTGACGTGAGAGAGACACATCAACTGGTTGCCTCCTGCACAACCCCGACCAGGGCCGGGGAACGGAACCGCAACTGAGGTACATGCCCTTGGCCAGAATCGGGCCTGTGACTCATTGGTCCGTGGGCTGACGCTCTACTGCTGAGCCAAACCAGCCAGGGCTTTATTTTTTTTCTTTAGTGATTTTTAGAGAGAGAAACATCGATGAGAAAGAACATCGATTGGCAGCCTCTTGCACGCCCCACACGGGATTTGGCCCACAACCTGGGCATGTGTTCTGACCAGGAATCAAGCTGGCGACCTCTTGGCGCAGGGTCGACACTAAACCACTAAGCCACACCAGCCAGGTGAGATTCTCCAATCTTAATTAATGTATGAAACTGTTTATTGTCTCAGACCAAATGGGAAGTCAAAGAGTAACAATCAACTTAAGAGTAGGATTCCTAAAATATTTTATATTGCAGGTATCAAAACTACAAATTATAATTATTTGTAGAATAAAATAATTCAATAATTGCTGCAAACAAAGTCTCTACATGCTTAGAGTTCTAAGAGCAAAACATTCTATTGGGTCAAGAACCAATCTGATTCAGTAAAAATTAACATGTTAAGAAACTTTCCAGAGACAAATCATCAACCAAATTTCCTTGATCTCCACATTAATGCTCTCGTTTTTTTGCAAACCAGAAATCCAACCAAGCGCTTTGTCTCATCTCTGGAATCACCACCTTCAGTTCTATTACTTAAAAGAATTAAAAAAGAAAAAAAGAAAAAGTGTCACACCCAGAAGCCACAACCCTCTTGGGTGGAATATCCTCTCATTTGCAGATATGTTCTTCATATCACACAACCCAGCAATCCCACTCCTGTGTATGTACCCAAGAGAAATGAAGACACAGGTGCACACAAAAACTCATGCACAATATTCCTAATAGCCACATTATTCCTAACAGCCCAGAGTGCACATAACCAACACCCCTCACTGATGAGTGGAAAAGAACATGTGGTATGTATGTCCATACAATTCAGCCATGAGAACAAATGAAGCACCGACACCTGCTACAAAAGGGTGAGCCTGAAAACACTATCCTAAGTGAAAGAAGCCAGTCACAAAAGGCCATGTGCTGTGTGGTTCCATTTACAAAAAGCATCCAGAACAAGCAAATTCTTGGAGACAGAAAGTAGATCCATGGTTGATAGGGGCTGGGGGAGGAGAGAATAGAGAGTGACTGCTAATGAATACACTTTCTTTGGGGGAGGTGATAAAAATGTTCTAAAATTATTAGTGATTAAGGTTGCACACTGTGAATATACTAAAAACCACGGCATTATACATTTAAAAAGGGTGAATTTTATCGTATGCAAATAATTCAATAAAGCTATTATTTTTTTTAAAAGTACAGTATAAGTGCACACATATACACATTATGAGTACGTATACACATCTGCAATAAAATTTAAATTTAGAAAAGAACATATAGTTTCATATCTATTTAAAGTAATGTTAATTTTTTTAAGATTCTAAAACATTAGCATAGTTGAGGGCATACTGAAACACCACATAACCAAGTACGACAATCAGTGGTACATATTAATGATTTAAACTTAAATATCCATTAAACTAAAACCTTTAAACCCCCAGAACCAGAAAATCAGTAGCAATCTGCTCTCTAGTAAGTTAGCTTAAATTTCAATTTCTTACACTTGAATGAAATCAAGAAACTACAAGTCGAACAGTCTACCGCTGAGTGTAGAGTGAAGAACGGGCGCTACCGGCCTCCTCCCCTCCATGACCTCTGTAGCACACATCACTCACCACAAAACAAATGAGTGAATACTTGTCTAATACCACATTTGTAAAAACGACACAAAGTACAACTTTTGCTCCGTGTGGTAACCCTTTAGCTGGGGGTCAGCAAACTTCTCTCATAAAGGGCCAGAGAGTAAATGTTGTCAGCGTTGTGGACTAGACCATTTTTTATTTCATCCTCACCCGAGGACATTTTTCCATTCTTTGTTCAGATGGAGTGGGAGGGAGAGAGAGAAACATCGACGTGAAAGGGACACATCAAGTGGCTGCCTCCTGCTAGTAGACCCAACCACGACCGGGGACAAACTACAACCAAGGTACGTGCCCTTAGCAGGAACCGAACCTGGGTCTCTCTGGACTACAGGTCGACGCTCTAACCGCTGAGCCAAACCGGCCAGGGCTGGACCAGACCATTTCTGATGCACCTACCCCGCTCTGCCCCATAGCATGAAGGCAACCACAGGCAACATGGGAACCAACGCCCCTGCCCTCACCAGCACTGTCTAACAGGACTGTCCACAAGGAGAGGACTTGTCTATTATCTATCTACTGAGCATTTGAAATTTGGCTACTGCAGCATAGGAACTAAGCTTTTAACTAATTCCGCAATTCCAGTGATTTTAAATGTAGATAGCTACACGCAGCTTGTGGCCATTGTACTGAACAGCACAGCTTTAGACCACCAACTAGCCAATTTCACCTCTGCTCAAAAAACTTAGAATAAATGAGTTAAGTTTAAAGCTAAAATAAACTTATGATTATATCACAGGATGAAATGGAAAGAAAAAACATGATGTCAAATTTCTAACAATTCAGATCATACTAGTAAAAAGACTTCTAAGCAAACAGATCTCAGCGCAGGCGGCAGGATACGTGTAGAGCTCCATGTATCTGGACTTCGCCATACTCTGTCTGGTGTACACCTGCTGGATTCCGGCTCGGAGGTCGTCCCAGATCTGGTCAAGGCCAATCTGCTTCAGTCCGTGGGGATTTTGACTCCTGTTCGATGACATTGTGAGTAATATTCTGAAGTTGTCCAGTGCAGCAATCCTTATTCAAGGTACAGCTAATCCTCCATTAGATGAGAATATACAGTATCATTCCAAATTTATTCACAGCAGCTCAGAAAGGATGTCTTTTAACTGGAGAGAATGAAATATCATCGCAGGCAAACCTGAAAAAGAAATAAAGGGCATTAATTAATTCTTTCTCGATACCCTGGGGCGGGTGACAGGGTGCCTGTCCCACACTGATAGAAATACTCAGTAGGCCTTAGCAGGCACCATGCTAACCCAAAGATCATTTATCTTTGTGTGTGGAAACACTCCTATTATGTGATACGTGTATAGAAATATGCTTATTTACACATTTAGCTCAAAGTCAATAGGACTGTTAGTGCCCATGGGAAAAGCTGGATAAAACTTGCCCAGGAACAACTAGCATGTTGCCATTTTTGTTGTTGTTATTGCTTTGTCTTCTAAAAGTATCAAAACTTCAACTATATTACTTTACCTGAATAACAATCAAAAAGATAAACCTGAAGGAAAAAAACACAAAAGAAATGCCCAGAAACAGAAACACAAATAGCTACTAAATAGGAAAAATCATTCCATCTCACTAGTTATCTGTGAATTCTAATAATTTTTCACTTAGTAGCTGGCAAAATGTAAATGCTGGTGAAAGTGAAATGTTCACTCTCTTTTTTAGAAGGGAATTTGGCAAGACTTAGAACAATTTATTATTATTAAAAAAATGTTTTTTACGCCTCACCCAAGGATATTTTTCTATTTATCTTCAGATAGAGTGGAGGGAGAGAGAGTGGGAAAGAGAAACATTGACGTAAGAGGGACATATCAATTGGTTGCCTCCCGCAAGGGCCGGGGATGAACCACAACCGAGGCACGTGTCCTTGGCTGGAATCAAACCCGTGACTCATTGGTCCGCGATCCAATGCTCTACCACTGAGCCAAACTGGCCAGGGCTAAAATATGTTTCTACTGATTTTTTGGGGGGAGAGAGAAAGAGAGAGATAGAAATATCCATGTGAGAGAGAAACATGGATTGGCTGCCTCCTGCATGACCCTTACTGGGGATAGAACCTGCAACTCAGGCATGTGCCCTGACCAGGAATCAAACCGGGACCTCTCTCTCAGTCCATGGGATGGCGCTCAATCCACTGAGCCACACCAGTCGGGCAAGACTTAGCAAAATTTAAAATGTACTCTTTGACTTCAGGGAGACCTGGGTTTGAAGCTCAGCCCACACCTGCTACACACTAGGTCTTGGGTAACTTAACTTCTCACTTCTCTAAGCCTTGATTTCTTAATCTGCAAAGTGGGGCAAATCATTTTCCTAAATAGTTGTGAAGTTTAATTAAACTAATGTAGATAAAATATTCAACACACAGTAAATGCTTAACAAATGCTAACTGCTATTATTTCTAAGTGTCCAAAAGTACTGCAAAATACAGTTTAAAATGCTCCAGGAACTGGGATCTGTAGACAAAGAGCCTTCGCTATGTGTCACTGTATTTATTAAGTCAATACTTCTGATATGTCACGTTACAGACATACGTTGAGGATCATCTGTATACATCACATCACATCACAATGTGGAGGTTTTTAAGCAAGTACTTCTAGTGTGACATCAGTATCACTGAATTGCTGTAATGGTGCCAGACAATCATGTTGTTGGGAAATAAACGGTATCCAGAACAGTAAGAACAGGTTGTCAACCTGCCCGCAAGTCTCAGTTGCCCCAGCATGCGACTCTGCACCCAGCATTCTCAGGGGGGTCACAGCTCTTTGTCAGCTCAGGCACAGCAGGTCATCTTCGTGGATTATGTCTGAACTACTGAAACCTAAATCATCTCTGTCATCTAAGCTTTTGGACTCAACATTTTATGAAGCCACACCCCCATTCCTGATCCTGAACAGACTTTATGTCATATATTCTAATAGGTATGTCCAAATGTGGAACACAAAAATGCTCAACAGGATTCCCTCAAGTTTTAAGGAAACTAACTCAACAAATGTTTCCTAAATATAATTTCAATCTGAGTTTCCTTTTATCTACCTTGGGAAGATCATAGCAACACCCCACCCAATAGTCATCAGAGTGTTTCAGATGGGTGGTACCAACATCTATTTAAACCTACACTCTTCTCTGGCACAGATTTAATTTTCCCCTAAGGGGAAATTACCACTCAAATTCTCCAGTGCAGATTACTTCTCTGAACTCCAGGCCTGTCTATATCCAAGTGCCCGGGTCACATCTGCTGATGTCTCAAGCTCAACAGGTCTACAACTTAACTCAGGCTTTGCCCCCAAACTCTATTTTCCTCCAGTGTTGCACATCTTATTAACTGGCAACTCCATGTACCCACAAATCAGAAAACCATCGCTTCCCCATCTATTCCTCACAAAGCAGCAGAGTCTGACTTCCGGTCAAGATGGTGGCATAGGGAAACGCAGTATTGCGTTCTCCCACAACCACATCCAAGTTACAACAAAACTACAGAACAACCATCATCCAAAACCACCTGAAATCAAGCTGAATGGAAGTCCTACAACTACGGAATTAAAAAAAAAAAAAAAAAAAAAGCAGCTACATCCAGACCGGTAGGAGGGGCGGCGGCGCGAGGGGTGGCGGCAGCGGCAGGGCGGCTCGACGGGCAGGTCCCACACCCAAGTGTGGCGGATAAAAATCAGGAAGCTCCTGCGGCTGGGAAGGTCCTTCCTGAGGACTGAGGGGTCCCCATCCCACACCAGGTGCCCCGCTCAGGGTTCCAGTGCCAGGAAGAGAAGTCCCCATAACTTCTGGCTGGAAAAACCAGCAGAAACTGAGGCTCAGGGAGGCTGACCTGGCTGGAGCCACAGGCAGCTCCCTAAAGGGCCCGCGCACGGACTTATCGGACTCTCTCCCTCTAAGCTCGGAGGGGAGGCAGCTCGAATGGCACCAGAGAAATACAGGGAAGAACTGAGCTGTTTGGCACTGGAGCGAGGGCTGGAGAGGGGGCTTTCTCGGGAACAAACGTGCTGTCAGAGGCCTTTGTTCCTTTGGTGAGCCCTTCCCTGGGGCGGCAGACAGTCGCCATATCTGGGACTCCAGCAACCTGGCTCACACTGGTAGCCCCGCCCTGCTGACTCCCTGAGGCCCCGCCCCACCCAACTTTCAGGCCCACCCAAGCTGTTGCCACTTGCTTAACCATAGGATTGGCCTGTCTTGGATCCTGCTTCAGGTTTTTCCTAAATTCTTTCAAACGAGCAGCATCGGGTCTCAGCGAGCCCCATACCTCTCATTAAGTAATACACAGAAACAAACACAGGGAGGCAGCCAAAATGAGGAGACAAAGAAACAGGTCCCAAATGAAAGAACAGAACAAAACCCCAAGAAAAGAACTAAGCGAAATGGAGATAAGCAACCTAACAGATGCTGAGTTCAAAATACTGCTTATAAGGATGCTCAATGAACTCAGTGAGGGCCTCAAGAGCATAAAAAAGGACCAGTCAGAAATGATCGCTGCACAGTTAGAAATGAAGGAGGCTTTAACTGAAATAAAGAATAATTTACATAGCTTCAATAATAGAGTACGTAAATCCAAGGAGCAAATCATCGATTTGGAATATAAGGAAGCAAAAAACGCCCAATCAGAACAGCAAAAAGAAAAAAGAATCCAAAAAAATGAGGATAGTGTAAGGAGCCTCTGGGACAACTTCAAGCGTGCCAACATTCGCATCTTGGGGGTGCCAGAAGGAGAAGAGAGAGAACAAGAAATCGAAAACCTGTTTGAAACAATAATGGCAGAAAACTTTCCTAACTTGGTGAAGGAAACAGACATACAAGTCCAGGAAGCACAGAGAGTCCCAAACAAGATGAACCCCAAGAGGCCCACACCAAGACACATCATCATCAAAATGCAAAAGGTTCAAGACAAAGAGAGAATCTTAAAAGCAGCAAGAGAAAGGCAGCTAGTTACCTACAAGGGAGTTCCCATTAGGCTGTCAGCTGATTTCTCAAAAGAAACTTTGCAGGCCAGAAGGGAGTGGCAAGAAATATTCAGAGTGATGAAAACCAAGAACCTACAACCAAAATTACTCTATCCTGCAAAGCTGTCATTTAGAATCGATGGACATATAAAAACTTTCCCAGACAAGAAAAAGTTAAAGGAGTTCATCACTACCAAACCGTTATTATATGAAATGATGAAGGGTCTTTTTAAAGAAAAAGATAAAATGTATGAACAAACAAAATGAACAGGAAGAACAGGAACATTCTCATAGATACAGAGAACATTTTGTTGGTTGCCAGTTGGGAAGGGGGTTGGGGGAATGGATGAAAAAGGTGAAGGGATTAAGAAGCACAAATTCATTGCTAGACTGACAAACCTCAAAGGGAAAGGGGTTGGGGGGGTGGGAAGAAATAAACCAAAGAATTTATATGCATAACCAATGGACACAGACAATAGTGTGGGAAAAGGTGGGAGGGGGGCGGGAGTGGGGAGGAGGGGGTCAATGGGGGAAAAATGTGGAACATCTGTAATACATTTTACATCCAACAATAAAGATGTGGAAAAAAATAAATAAATAAATAAATAAAACAAACAAACAAAAAAAACAAAACAAAACAAAAAACAAAGCAGCTGAGTCTGAGTCTAAGGCTGTAGCTCTGACTAGATCCTCATCCTGACAGCAATGGGGGAGAGGGGGACAGGCAGGGGGCGTAGTAGTCAGAAGCAGAGAAATCCTTACTACAACACCATCAGATCATTTCTCTCTTCATTTGCCTCTTACCAAACTCTCCTTCATCTCCTTGGGTGCAGCCACAAAGACTCCCCACTTTTTTGGACACCGCAGTCTCCTCTGCACTCCACTGCCGTTTCTGCCTAGAAAGATCCTTTCCTTTTCCATTTAGTTGTCTTTCAGCCACACTTCCACTCGCGTCAGACTCTCTAGGGAGCTCCCACACAGGTTTAGGTTCACCCACTTCACAGCTCTTTCCATTCCTGTTATTCAAGGTGGTAATTCCAAGCCCAAGTCTCACCTCACTGAGGAGAAGGACCTCCAGGCACAGAGGACACCTCTTTCATTCCCCAAAGTAACTTGAGACCCTAGTTCAGAGCCCAGCACATAGCTCAATCAGTGTTTTGCATAAATAAGTGAAAGAATAAATTAAGAAATTGAAACGATGTTTGTGAAGGATTTAGAAATAATGACATACCAGCACTATCGAGCATATGAACTCGCCCCCAATTCCCCTTTAGAATATCTACAACATTCTATCTTGCTTCTTCCAAACTTTTTCCTTCACATACTAGATTTTAGACTAGAAATTTATTTCTTGCTCTTTCAATTTTAATGTTTTATGTTATCCTGGTCACTGCAAATGTGCACATATTTTAACCCAGTGTTTAAATGGACTTATGAGAGTTATAGAAAGGTAGTGACCATTATTTTTTATTTGACAGATACTTAGTAGGGAACTGTATGCACCAGGCACTGTCCTAGGCTCTGGTCATGTACTATTAAATAATAAACAGACACAGTCTGCCTTGATAACACCAATGCATGGGGTAAAGCATCTTTCTAAGAAACTAACGCATATAATTTTGGTATATGACCTGCTTTGTAAACTGGAAACTTTAGGCACAATGCATTTGTGCACCAAAAGTATTCTATCCTAAGAGCCAATTATAGTCATAGATGATTAGAGGTTGACCTTAAAGATAGTTCTGGCCTTTTCTTTACAGATGAAGAAACTGATTCAAGAAGCAAACAAATCAAGATCACGGTGCTAGAACGTGGCAGGACTACAGCCGGCACTCTGGACTCTCAAGCTACTTCCCAACACCACAGTCTGAATTTTAGGTTCTAGAGCCATAGGGGGAAAAAACAGATTCACTGATTATCTATTTATTAATCTCAGCAACTCTAAAAGAGCTGACAGTTTGAAAGAGCTAACAAATCAGTCCTAACTGTATCAATATTAAATCTATCCAAATAGTTTGAAATTTAAGAAAGTTGAATTTTTTAAAACGTAAGAACACTGCAAATATCAGAACAGCCTAAAGGATTATACGTTAAGACACCACACCACTTATCATATCAACATGTGCCCTTCACACAAATTAAAATACACCCAAGGAAACAGTTCATGTAGATTTTTCTCTACACTCCCTCCGCGCATCCTAGCTCAGCACCTGCACCCAATGTTCTTTATTCTTTGTATTACACTTCTGATTCCGTTATGAGTCTTCTCACCTTTTCATGTTAAAATGTCGGGTTTACTTCATCACACACATTTGTGTCCAACTCCAAGCATGGAGATTCGGTGCCACAGTACACCTCAGCTTACACGCAGAATATGATGAAAAATTAGCTAAAGATTCTACTCTGCCTTTGGGAACCCACAGAGTTTGTATTTGCAAAGTTAAAGCCCAGAACAGTGAGAGCCCCCACCCCCACCCCACCCCGGAGGCTTAGGAGAGAAAGGCCATGTTGGCTGGATCTGACAAGGGTCACTGCCATCACTTCTTGCATGAGCCTGGGTAAATCGCTTAACTCCTCTGGGGGTCAGGATTAAATGAGGCAGCACAGGGTTTCATAAATGCTAGGTATTATTTTCATCATCAAGATGATTTCTGAAATGTAGCTTCTGGCTTTCGTTTCACGTAAAAGTCACTGGTGACCTCAGCAAGGATGTTACCAAGTTTCACTGAGGTTTAAGGGTAGAAATGAAACTGGAACAGGCTGGAAGGGACCAAAATGCAGACTATCTTTAAGAACCTCGGCCATGAAGGAGTGAAGAAAGCTGGAGAGGGATGAGCTGTCCGATGAGGATGCCCTCACTGTCTCTCTCTCTCTCGAGAAGAGCGAGGGCTGAAGGGGCGATGGCTGTGGCTGCAAGTGGGGTGCAGGTGCAGGCTGGAGGTGGTGGAGAAGGGAGCTCAAGGCCCCAGGTCAGCACCCTGGCAGGACCACCCACACAGAGGCTGAATCACCTCAGATAAAGGTTCTGGAAGTGGAGCTGGGTGCCCGAGTGTCCACTTAATTTCTGAAATCAGGTGGCAAGCAGACGACGGGGAGGGGCATGAGCTGCAAAGGTCAGAGGGCACCGGCCCGGCCCACCTTCAACCTGGAAGCTTGTGGGATGAGAGAACATCACCAACCACTCCTTGGCCTTAGGGCAGCGGTTCTCAACCTGTGGGTCGCGACTCCTTGGGGGTCGAACGACCCTTTCATAGGGGTCGCCTAAGACCATCGGAAAACACATATTCCCGATGGTCTTAGGAACCGAGACATGGCTCCTCTATCGGCTCCTCTGTCCGGCTCCAGGAGGGTCCGCCCACATGCAGATCCGCCCAGACACATGAGGAGCTGTGTTAAAGGGTCACGGCTTTAGGAAGGCTGAGAACCACTGCCTTAAAGGGTCTTTGAGGAAGAGCCAGGAGGTTGAAGGAACTGGACTCAAGAAAGCTCCATGAAGAACTCAGGTGGGGAAGGGAGGATGGGGTAGGGGTTTTGGTCAGAGGATAGACAAGCAGCTATGGGGTGCTGGTTCAGAAGGAGAGATGACCATGAGGCAAGGCAAGGGGGATCTGAGCCTCTAGTGTCAGGAGGAGGACAGCCTGGGCTCCCCAGGGTGGCCATGGCCTTGGACAGGACTGCAGGGCCAAGCATTTCTCACCACGTGCCTAACCAAATAAGCTTTGCGTTCTCCTAACGTGTTATTCCCGACAATTCCCAAACACAGAATAGACCGGAACATACATTCTTAAGCCTATAGTGAACATAACTACATTTCTACGCCAGGGGAGGAACCCATAAGTTTAAAAATAGAATTGTATGCCCCCTCTCAATTTCACTTCAAATACTCAAGAACTACAGATCCTGCTTTTGCCTATTAATGCAGCCTATTTGTCTCCACTTCTATAAATTAAGACCAAATACACCGAGCAAATGCTGTTGCAGAAGCCAATGCCGATGAGTGTTAAGTCCATTTAAATCAGACTTGTTAACAGGAATGCACACAAGGTTTTTTAAAAACACGATCTAAAGCTGCTTTAGTTAGGTTGATTGCTTTAGAAAAATGTAAAAAAACTGAAAGAAAAAAGATAAAAATGTTACAATATCTTCTAAAAAATATAGTCTATATTTGAGTTGATGAAAGTACAGTTAAAATTCACTGTTAAAAAAATAAAACAAAACACCTTGGCTGGTGTGGCTCAGGTGGCTGGAGCGTTGTCTTGTACACCAAAAGGCTGTGGGTTCGATCCCTGGTCGGGGCACGCAAGGGACGCAAGTGGTCGATGTTTCTCTCTCCCCCTCTTCTAAAATCAATTTTAAAAATTTATTTAAAAAAAATAAAACTAGGTTTAGCTTTTCTAGTTCAGTGATATTTAATATCTGGTTAAAATGCAAATGATCCTGGGTATTATGCAATAAAGCCATTACTTGTTTTCTAAGTCTGTGTTAGAAGTCGGCACACCACCAGCAAAACCAATGACTGAGACCCACAGACACTTTGCACATGTGCCCCAGGAAATAGACAGACACACACTTGCGGCATTGTTCACGAGACACCAAAACTCCAAACCTGGAAACAACCCCCACGCCCACCGACAGAATTCACCATTAAATTGTAGAAGAGTCACACAATGGACCACACACAAAGTGAGTCAACTTCAGATCCACACTTCAACATGGATGGATTGTAGAAAGAATCCTGAATGAAAAGTGACAGAGGAATCATAGAGTGTGATACCGTTTTAATATGTGATTTAAAAGAAAGAGAAGAGTACTTCTACGAGGCGAGAGAGGGCTGGCAGTCCACGGGACAGGATGGGAAGACACTGTTAATGACCATATAACACAGCTCTGGCTAAGGCACTGGCTACCATGGTTTAATGTGCTTATGCTTTAAAAACAAACAAAAAAACAAAATGAAAACCACTGTACTTATCAGAGACATACTCTTATGGGTGAGATGATATGACGGCTGGGATCTCTCACCTGGGTCACTATCGAAAGTACTTCATTGGTCTGTCATCAGTCTCACCCCCTCCAACCATCCTCCACGTTCTGCCTAGGTTAGTTTCTTTTTTATTTTTAATCCTCACCCGAGGACATTTTTCCATTTTTTGTTCAGATAGAGTGGGAGGGAGAGAGAGAGAGAAAAACATAGATGTGAAAGGGACACATCGAGTGGTTGCCACCCTCACGACCCAATCAGAGCCAGGGACAAACTGCAGCCGAGGTACGTGCCCTTAGCGGGAACCGAACCCGGGTCTCTGGACTACAGGCCGATGCTCTAACCGCTGAGCCAAACCGGCCAGAGCCTAGGTTAGTTTCTAAAACACAAACAGCTATTGATTCTATTAGATGAATGGACTCCATGACCACCTTCTACACTCTACACACCCATGCCCACCCCCAGAAAGTGTCCATGATGTAGAACTGCTTGCTCCGTGCTGGTTCACTAACTCTGTAAGGCAAGGAGCTAATATTTACTGTAGGCTGCAATGTTGGACTCTGTGCCAATAGCAGCTTTAATACTTTCTCTCACTGAGCCCTTCAATCACCATCTTCCCTGCACGGTACTATCTACTTCTTACAAATGAGGAAACTCAAGCTCAGAGATGTTAAATAATTTGTCCAAAGAGACTCTACAAGTAAGTGGCAAGGAGGCAGACCCATGTATTTGAATTCCAAAGCTGTACTGCTCATCAACCACGCTTCTCACCAAGCTGCTTCCACAGAAGGTGGAGGTGAGCTTCCTCTTCAATTTGTAATTACAACTAAGACAAGCAAAAGCTTCAGGACATGACTATCTAATGACAAGTCCCAGTGACTGTAAGTCAACAGGTCAATGAAGAGCCAGCAAATTCATGAACTGGACATTAATTTATACTTACATCCCCCAAACTATTTAAAGTTTTCTATTTCATCTGAATATTCATTAATTAGTACTTCAATAATTATTTTTAATTTCACTTTTTTTGAATCAAGAAAAAAAACTAAACTTGAAGACGCTGTAATGGAGACACTTAGTTATGCGTTCAGTAATGAGGGTCCTACTGCACACCTACCAGCAAGGGCACCTGCTGCCTCAGATGAGCCCACAGGATTTTGTTGTGGAAATACAAGGCTTGCAGAACTTACTTATAACATTTAAATATATAATTCCATCTCTATATAGAAGAGAAAAGTTACAGTGCAGAGAAAAATTGCAGTTAAGTTCAAACAGTTACAGATGACAAGTATAAAAAATTTCAACTAATCTTAACAGGTATCCCCCCTCTAAGAATCAGTAAGCACGTCCTCGGGTGAGGATTAAAACGAAAAAAGAAGTACTGACATGCTACAGCATGGACGACCCTCCAAAACATTACACCAGTGACAGCCAGGTGCAAAGACCACACATTACATGATTCCAATGGTCAGATGAAGGCTACAGAGCAGACAACTACAGAGACAGGAAGTAGATTAGAGCTTGGCTGGGATGGGAACGGAGAGTAACTACAAATACAGTCGGCCCTCGTTTATCGCAGTTAATCAGTTCCAGACTCTAAATGAATTTCCGCGAAGTCGGATTCTTTATTTATACACAGCCGTCCCTCGCCTTGGACTTCGCGGCTTCACTCTACCACGGTGCCGGGACAGTTGAAGCGCGAAGTGGCGAGGGACGGCTGTAGGCACAAGGGGTCTTCTGGGGGTGATGGAAATGTTTTGAAACTGAACTGTGATGGCTGCACAACTCTAACTTTACTAAAAATCACTTAATTATACATTTAAAACTAGTGAAGAATTTTATTGTGTGAATTACACACCAATAAAGCTGTTAAGAAAAAAAATACAGCTTTAAAGCATGCTAGCTATAAACCTTTATGGATCAGCCCTGGACGGTTTTGCTCAGTGGTTAGAGTGTCAGTCTGCGGACCGAAGGGTCCTGGGTTCGATTCCCATCAAGGGCACATGCCTGGATAGCAGGTTTGATCCCTGGCCCCTGTTGGGGTCATGCAGGAGGTAACCAATTGATGTGTCTCTCTCAAGTGGATGTTTCTCTCTCTCTCCCCATTCCTTCCTTCCACTCTATCTAAAATTCATGGGAAAATATCCTTGGGTGAGGATTAACAAAAAAGAAATAAAAAAAAGAAACCTTTATGAGTAAAATCGGATCATTCACAGAAAGACATGTATCTCTACAAAATGACTGGGTTCTGCACACGTAGGGGCCTTCACTTGAAAGGCAGTAGAACTGAGTGTTCTATTGGAAGGAAACTTTACGAGCTGCTATTTAAGCTGTTGCTGATAGAGGGGGGCTCATACTCTCCTGCAACATACATAATAAACAAGTGACCATGTAATTTAGAAGTCTTAGCTGAAGCTACCAGAGCTGTCAAGTGGCATATATGATTTACTGCCATATTAAATGAGACAAGAATGGCAATACAAGTTCAGCAGGTCTGAAAGAAATCATTCCAGGCCACAATGAGAGCAAGAGGGCTTCAGGAACCTCTGTCTGAGGGCTCTGAGGAGCTGGGATGACAGAGGACTAAAGGCAAGTGAAATGAGCCAGGCTGCCGCCAGGGTTGAGATACAGGCTCAACTTAGATGCACAATGGAAAAGAAAAAAAGGCCAGGTGCTTAAAACCACACCCAGTGGAAATGATGGTAAATGAGCGTAAGAAGCAAATTAAGGATGACAAGGGCTGTCTCTCAATCTTGTACTTTCGAACGTCCAAAAATTTATCTCTGGGTTTCAGAATTTCACAGATGGTACCTTAACAATTCAAAACGACTTAAGGATTGCTGGTGGGAATGCTCAATGACACAGAAGTAATTGGGCTGTATCTGAGGATATTACAGATGCATTTACCCTTTGACCCAGCAATCTCACTTCTAGGACACTTTGCCCAAATTAAACTGGCCCCAAACCACAAGTAATAAACTAAAGTTGAGTCACTGTGAAGACTGGAAATCAACCCAAAAACCTTCAAGAGGGGACAGGACTAAGTTATGCATAGCCACACAATGAGGCACTGTGCAGTTATAAAAAGGAATACAGACTACCGACACTTACTGTTAATAATAATACAGTGATTTCTTAGTGGACATATTAACTAAAAAAAGCAAGATTCCTTTTGTGTATGTGTTGAGGAGGGGGAGTTGAGATGAGTAAATCTTAATACATAGGTATAGTATAGCTACATGTATTTCTTTTCAAAAAGAACAAAATGAGAGGATAAATAAAAAACTAAACATGGTTCCCTACCTATGGGGAGGGAAGAAAGGCTGGAGGAGCTGGTTCAAGTGGGGCTCCAGTGGGGTGGGGGTTGGGCATGGGCAGAACTCAGGAAGCTGTGAATATAGATGAGGAAGAAATTACACTTTTCACTAACCTCTCGCTGAAACAATCCCTCCAATCACGAATGAAGGCAACAGAGCACAGGGGTCTTAGCAGCACCCTACTTTACCACCACGAAACCACAGATACTGCATTACTCCATGACAGCTATTCCAGTATCATTTATCCTGAGCAATACGCTGAAAGTACAATCGGGACAAAACCCACTCTGATCTTAAATAGGTAATATGTTAAATGTGTTCATGTAATTCTCAGAGGTGGACATGTTTGCTGTACTTTATTTGACATCTTTTATGATTTTAAAAAAGCAAATATTACACTATAAAAACATCTGTGAGCCATATTTAGCAAACAGGATCTCAATTAATTGTGCCCTCTGCTTTAGGTAACACCTGGCAACACTATAACTGTAAATAAATATGAACTCACAAACAAAATTTCATGGGCAGTTCTGGGTTAAATGATGATTATACAGATAATCCTAAATCTGTCTATATAAAATCTTTGTCACTAAATTGAATACTCTTAAAAAATTCTCATGCTGACAAAACTCTAGGGATAAATGGAGTTGAAGAGAACCCTAAAGAGAAAGGTGATATTAAGAGAATTTTTTTAAAGATTAAGTTATGTGAAGAAATCTAAATCTAGAGGGAAATGAAAAGCTTAATTTTATTTATTTTTTTGCTACTAATGAAACCAAAGACTTTAAATTTCACTAATGCCTCTTTTCCAGGACCTTGCATGCATTTAGATATTTCTCCTTAGTCTCCTGTAGTCTTTTTTATTTATGTTTTTTCCATCACCATCCCCCATAGCCTCCTCCACCTCACCCTGTCCCCGCTGCTATCGCCACACTGTTGTCGGTGCCCATGAGTTCTTTCTCTTTTTCCTTTTAGCTCAGTCCCTCTATCCCCCCTAGCTGTCAGCCTACTCTCTATGAGTCTGTCTTTGTTTTGCCCGTCAGTTTATTTTGTTTATCAGATTCCACGTATGAGTGAAATCATATGTTACTTGTCTTTCTCTGATCGGCTTACTTCATTTAGCACAACATTCTCCAGGTCCATCTATGCTGTCTCAAAGGGTAACATGTCTTTTTTAACAACCAAGTAATATTCCATTGTGTAAATGTACCACAGCCTTTTTATCCACTCATCTACTGATGGACACTTAGGATGTTTCCAAATCTTGGCTATTGTAAATAACGCTGCAATGAACACAGGGGTGCACATATCCTTTCGAATTAGTATTTCAGGTTTCTTCGGATAAATTCCCAGAAATAGAATTGCTGTGTCAAAAACATAAAAATCCTAGAAGAAAATATAGGCTGTAAAATCTTGGACCTCTCTCATAGCCCTACTTTTTCTGCTATGTCTCCTTGGGCAATGAAAACAAAAGAAAAAAGAAACAAATGGGACTACATCAAACTAAAAAAATTTTGCACGCAACTAAATGGGAGACCATATTCACTGATACATCTGATAAGAGCTTAATATCCAAAATTTATAAAGAACTTATATAACTCAATACCAAAACCCCCCTAATGATCCATTTAAAATATGGGCAAAGCACCTGAATAGACACTTCTCCAAAGAGGATATACAGATGGCCAATAGACATATGAAGAGCTTAATTTTAGATATGTCAAATGTGGAATGATTTTAAATAAAAATAACACCACAATGAAAATGTCCAAGGAGGCAGTTTAGAACTATAGCCCAAAGGAAATTCACACCTGAAGTAGTAAATTTAGCAATGAACAAAAAGGTAAAAATTGGTGGCATCAATGCAAATTAACATTCTCGAAGCATAAAGGAAGAGTTTAATAGAAATGAGTACTGAAGTTTATAGTTAATTGACACAAGAAAATAAGTTCGGGGGGGGGGGAGATGGGGGAGGGAGGGGAAGAGAGAGGGGGAGGGAGGGAAAGAGAGAGGGGAGGGAGATGGGGGAGGGAGATGGGGAGGGAGGGAAAGAGAGAGGGGGGAGGAAGATGGGGGAGGGAAGGGAAGAGAGGGGGAGGGCGAGGGGGGAGGGAGGGAAAGAGAGAGGGGGAGGGAGGGAAAGAGAGAGGGGAGAGATGGGGGAGGGAGGGAAAGAGAGAGGGGGAGATGGGGGAGGGAGGGGAAGAGAGAGAGGGGGAGGGGAAGAGAGAGAGGGGGAGGGAGGGGAAGAGAGAGAGAGAGAGAGAGAGAAACTAGAGACAGACAACACAGGGGTAGGAGCACCAGGAGCCCAGAAGCCAGAGGAGGGTAGTTTTATGAAACTTCTAGTCCTCGACACAGCCCAAGGTCTGCAATGGATCAGTGAAGGTCTATGATGAAAAAGTCACTGACAGCAGTGAGTGCCAGGAGCCAGCAACCTTCCACACTGTGGCTCCAACAGAGTGGATGCCAGGCTGCAGCTCCGTGGAAACAGCCCACTCATAACGACGTGTGAGGACGCTGGACTCGTCACTGATGGAAAGCACAAGAAATCTGCCTGTCCAGGTACCCATGTCACAGTGGCTAGGATAATGTAGTGACTTATCGCCCCCGTTCGCCATTATACAATGAAAGCATGAGTGAGACCTGAAGTTTCCTTTTAAATTTTCAAGCTAGTAGGTCCACAAGCATAACTATCATAAACCTATAATGGAAGCATGACACTACCACGCTACAACTTCCAAAGCAAACCTTGTTCAAAAATAATGTCCCATGGTAATCACTGACAGCAGCAGTCTCACAATGAGACTTCTGTGCGTGTCTCACGGTTGAACCAGTGTAATCCTGAATTCAGAGTCTGCTATAAAGTCGACCGTATTCTGCCTGTGTTCATGTTTCCCACTGCCCTCAACAGGGGGATCGAATCAAGATGACCCCCAACTCGGACCACCCCCAAATGGGAGCTAGAAAAGACTATGCCCATCTTCCTCAAGAGAGGAGACCACGACCAGGGAGCACTGCATGTCTGTTCACAGGCGGCGACCCTTGGCTCCTCTATGTTGCCAGTTCTAATTCTGTTAACTCATTTTATTTTTAAACATTTTTTCCATTTATCTTCAGATAGAGTGGGAGGGAGAGGGAGAGACCTCAACTCTGATGATCCTGAAGAGGGGCAGGACGCACTGAAATTGAGGTTCCAGAATCAAACCCAACACTCACTGGTCTGTGGGCTGACACTCTAACTGCTGAGCCAAACCGGCCAGGGCTCTGTTAACTCATTTTCAATGAAAGACCTAAACACCAACTTCTCAGGACTGATGTAAAGATTTAAATGAGACAGTGTATGTAAAAATGCCTGGTACTGCCCTGGCCGGTTTGGCTCAGTGGTTAGAGTGTCGGCCTGTGGACCAGAGAGACCTGGGTTCGGTTTCCGCTAAGGGCATGTACCTTGGTTGTGGTTTTTCCCCGGCCCTGGTTGGGGTCGTGTGGGTGGCGACCACTCGGTGTCTCTCTCTCACATCGATGTTTCTCTCTCTCTCTCTCCCTCCCTCTCTCCCTCCTGCTCTACCTGAAGATAAATGCAAGAATGTCCTTGGGTGAGGATTTAAAAAAGAAAAAAAAAAAGCCTGGTGCTTAGTAGGAATTCCCCAACTGATAGCTTTTTCTTCCTCTAAAAAATAATGGGGTAGCAGGAGATGATCTTTTTTTTTTAGTCCTCACCCGAGGACATTTTTTTGTTCGGATGGAGTGGGAAGGAGAGGGAGAGGGGGAGAGAAACATCTACGTGAAAGGGACACATGGAGTGGCTGCCACCCACACGACCCAACCAGGGCCGGGGACAAACTGCAACCAAGGTACAAGCCCCTAGTGGGAACTGAACCTGGGTCTCTCTGGACCGCAGGCTAATGCTCTAATTGCTGAGCCAAACCGGCCAGGGCAGGAATGATCTTTAAAGACGTATCTAATTCACTTGATTTTTGTCAGAAAGTGACTAAAACCCATTAAAAGGACAATTTTAGTATACTGAACATTATTCAAGTAATATTTGCAAAACCTTCTTTAAAAATAAAAGTGGAGCAAAACTATACAACTCCTGGAAGACAACACAGGAGAAAACCCAGATGACCTCAAGGATGGCAGGACTTTTTAGATACGACACAATGGCAGGATCCAGGAAAGAAATCACTGATAAGCCGGACTTCATTAAAATGAAACTTCTGTTCTGTGTAAGACAATGTGAAGAGAATGAGAAGACAAGCCACAGAACAGGAGAAAATATTTGCAAAAGACACATCCGATAAAGGACTATTAGCCAAAATATATAAAGAACTCTTCAAACTCAGTAAGAAAAACCACTCAGGCCTGGCCGGGGTGGCTCAGTTGGTTGGGCATCATCCTGTGCCCCGAAACGTTGCAGGTTCCATCCCTGGTAGGGGCACATAAGGGAGGCAACTGAAGGGTGTTTCTTTCTTTCTCTTCCTCTCTTTCCTTGCACTCAATTTAAAAAAGTGGGCCAAACACTTTGCCAAAGAAGATATTCAGGTGGCAAATAAGCATAAGAAAAGATGCTTCACACCCTTCCTAAGCAGGGAGAAGCAAACTAGAGCAACCGGAGTCCGCTGCACACCCATGAGAGTGGCGGACATGACATCCGAAACACTGCCACCAAAAGCAGGCGAGGACGAGGAGCAGGGCAGCTCTCTCGGGCATCGCTGGCGCGAGCGCAGCACAGCGCAGCCACTCTGCAAGACAGCTTGGCGGTCGCTCCCCAAACTAAACATATTCTCACCATATGATGCTGCCATCATTTAGAAAAGATTTCGATTTTAATTTTGGTTAAACACTTTTTGTAAAAAATTACATTTTATTACCATTCATACAATCCAGGAATTACGCTTATTGGTATTTATCCAAATGAACTGAAATTTTATGTCCACACAAAAATCTGTACATGGTGTTTACAGAAGCTCTATTCGTAATTGCTAAAACTTGGAAGAAACCAAGATGTCTTTCAGTGAGTGAGTGGATAAACTGTGGTACACCCAGACAATGGAATATTACTTAGCACTAAAAAGAAATGAGCTTAAAGGAAACGTAAAGGCATATTACAAAGTTAAAGAAGCCAATCTAAAAGGCTACATACTGTATGACGCCAACTATACGACATCTGGAAAAGCCAAAACTAAGGAGACAGTAAAAAGATCAATGGTTGCCAGGGGTTTGGGGTAGGGACAGATAAATAGAGCTGAGAATTTTCAAGGCAGTGAAACTATATTTCATATGATACCACAATGATGAATACCTGTCATCATACATCCGTCCAAACCCATACAATGTACAACACCAAGAATGAACCCTAAAGTAAACTGTGGACTCTGGGTGCTTATGATGTGTCAATGATTCATCCATTGTGACATGACCCACTCTGTGAGGGGTGTTAATAATGCGGGAGGCTGTGAACGTGGGGCACAGGGGGTATATGGGAAATCTTTGTACCTTGTTCTTAATTTTTCTGTGAACTTACAATTTAAAATATCAAGCCTTACAAAATAAAATAAAACAAAAAAAATTACAGTAGAGGCTTACTTTAGAGGCTTGATTTTTATATTTTGCTCACAAACTACACTTTTTTATAATCTAGAAAACATGAGTATACAAAAAGCTAGCATTGCCCTGGCCGGTTTGGCTCAGCGGTTAGAGCGTCGGCCTGCGGTCCTGAGAGACCCGGGTTCGGTTCCCGCTAAGGGCATGTACCTCGGTTGCAGTTTGTCCCCGGTCCTGGTCGGTTGTGCGGGTGGCAGCCACTCGATGTGTCCCTTCACATCGATGTTTCTCTCTCTCTCTCTTTGTCCCCCCCCCCCCCCACTCTACCTGAACAAAAAATGGAAAAATGTCCTCGGGTGAGGATTAAAAAAAAAAAAAAAGCTAGCATTGAGTATCAAATAGTATATCTGCTTGTTTTTCTTAATTCAAAATTAGGTTGTCTTGCTAATTACTGCTATTTGAGTAACAGATGTTCAGTAAGTGGATTTGCATTTATACCTTTGGTAATAAAAAGGAAATGTATTGATAATGAAAGGTTCTCTGTAAACAACATCTGGCTCTGGGACTCGCAGACTGAAGATCAACAAGACTTCTGTCTGACTGGTGGGCTCTGTTCTGTGGCTGGAGGGAGGGGCCTAATTCGCAGTTGGATCCTCGGCATCAAACAGTGCCCTGGCACGCACTTCAGGGGCTCCAGCAATATTGGTGAATTCACTTCTCTAAATACTTGGGAGACACACCTAATTCTTTGATACTTAAAACAACAACAAAAAACCAACCCACTCTGCCCATCAGCATATAGGAACGTGGAAACGTGGTTAATTACATGTCATTTTATTTCTGCCAGCACAGTAAGAGTACTGAGAAAAATGGGGGGAAGACATTTACATTATGTGTGAAAAATATATAATTATTCAAACAAGCCATAAAAACTGTAAAAAATGAAAAAAACAAGACCAGTACCCATCATTCTGGGGTAGGATAAGAGCAAACATATTTAAAGCTTCACAGTGTAGTTCTCTCTACTCGTCTCCCACTTTCTAAAACCCAGCAGAGCTTTGAAATTAGTAGGCTCTCAAACTTATACAGAATAAATTAATACAGCTGCCTTTCACTGGAGATCAGTCTTTGTCCTTCTAATCATATAATATAGAAACATGCTAATCCAACTCATTCCCCTAAACACACGCAATTTTATAATTATGAGAAATTTCAGATGTCATTAAGTATGAAATTTTCTATGAACACCTTACTATTAGGAAACTATTTTCATTCTTTTAGACTTGGTACTTGAACAATTAATTAATAGAACAGGGTCATTTTAAACCCTAAAATCCACATTCAAGCACTAGAAGCCTTAGACAGTGTTCAATTCATAACTGAATCTTAATTTAGTCAGCATATAAATTCTTTCTGCTTTGATTACCATGTGACTTTCAAGAAGGGTAACAAACATCACTGGCATACATTGCTTTTAAAAGTCAAAAACTTGCTTGGCCAGTGTGGCTCAATGGTTGAGTGTTGTCCCATGCACCAAGAGGTCACCAGTTCAATTCCCGGTCAGGGCACATGCCCAGGTTGTGGGCCTGATTCCCAGTGGGGGGCATGCAGGAGGTGGCCAATCAATGTTCTCTCTCATCGATGTTTCTATCTCTCTCTCCCTCTCCCTTCCTCTTTCTTTAAAGCTAAATAAAGAAAAAATATTTAAAAATAAATAAATAAAACTCAAAAACTTGCAGATGACCATGGCCACTTAATATTTATCAGGTGCTACAGATGGTTTATCCACGTAAACTACTTTTAACTGGTAAGGACCAAATTTCAGGTCTGTCTCAGCACGACACTTTTATGAACACATTTATTCAACGATCTAGTTCAGGGCTTGCATATACTTTATTATCAAGCATTTTCATTCATGTTAAGACAAGGAAATGTGGTATTAGATTTGATCCTGATTATCTATGCTATGTATGTTCAAACTGAGAACTGCAATCCATTAATGTGTGGACTATGACAGTGACTTAGTAAATGGCAATGAAACTTTTCAAATAATGAGACAGAAAAAAAGAGAGCTCACAGAATGTAAGGCAAGTGTTCTCCAGGGCATCTTTGATTTTAGTTACATCTGTGTGTATGGGGTCACCCTACAAAATGCACTTCTTACTGCACAAACGATTCAAGAAGCACGGAGCTACATCAGAGTGACATGACCATTTCAAATGTGGAGATATTTGTGGGACTTCCACAACTCACGGGCTTCCGCCCCTCCTGTGCCTATAATTATCTGCAATGGGGATAATAACAGTACCTACCTTACGAGGTTCTTGTGAGGAATATGCAGATTAGTTAGGTAAATGAAATGTTCAGAAGAGTGCTGACACAGAGCAAACACTTGCAACTACTTCCCAAGGTTTTTCAGATGTTCTTAAATTTCTAACATGGTACTTAAATAACAACAAAAAACTTCAGGGGAAAATGTCAAAACAAGCATGCTTTTAAAAGTCAAAATGAAGCAAATTAATGTCTGAAAATTTCACAATTCCCTTGATAACTAATACCACCAGGGCCAGTACTTCCCCAAACTCCCACAGACATGCACCTCCAATCAGGAGAGGAGCTTTGTGTTCTGATGGGTCTGGGGATCCAGCCAGGAGCACTTGCTGCAAGTTCAAATGTTCTCTGAAACCTCATCCCTTCTTAAAATTCATGTGAGTCTTTCATTCTACCACAAAATCTGTTTGTTTGAACAGAATGCTGGACAACGCCAGCTTGAAAACCATCCCCACCCATCTTCTAGCTACTGGGAAGCTGCTGTGGTGTGGCCCACTGGGTCTGGGGCACCCAGGACTGGCACGCCAGCATCCAGAACCCACTTGGGTTTTGTGGTCACAGCACTCTAAGGGCCCAGACAAACAGATTCCCAAATACAAGAGCAAGTTGTTTTTCCCTCCTGAGATGACAGGAGCTGGTGATGCAGTAAACATCCCAAGGCCACCGAGGGTGGAAATCTAGGCACGTACGTACCTTCAGCTGGGGAGGTACAGTCACATGTCACACGCAGGCGGCAAGTCTCACCTCTGCTAGCGGGTACAGGCACGAGGGCCGCTTCAAAAAGGCTGCATTATCCTACTACAAATGCTGGACTCTCGTTTAAATGACATGAGCTGCAACTCACAGTTCCCACAATTCTGTTCAAGCCATTCCCAACTTCTCCTGCGTATGTGGTCAAGTCTGCCTGTAGCTGGTGGGTGCCGAGTCTTGTAATATCTGCTAAGATTTGGAAATTTACCACATCTCTGAGGGAACGAGAAGTTATTCACCCAATCAAGGTTTCAAGCCTTTTCATAACTTTTCTTTCCACTATCATCACAAATAAATTAGCCCCAAGTTCAAAAACTCTGATTAGCAACTGTCCCTGAGTAATCTTTCAAAGACACTTCCCGTCTCACTACAGATCGGTTTTGAAAGGACGCTGCCTCCCCTACCACGCTCCTTTTCTGATTCGGAGCTTTTATGTTTTGATTTGTTCTGAATAGTTTACCAGTTTATTCTCTGCTGCAAGCATCGAGGGAAATCAAGCGGTGCCCTCTTTAGGTGGATGGACAATGGTTCTGACTACTCAGGGTCACAATGAGCCTGCTTCCTGCTGCCTACGGCCCCCGTGGGTCCACCTGCCAGGGAGCTGAACCCCTTCTGTGCTCACGTTCATGCTGCACTTGATAAAAAGCATCTTGTTGCGAGTGTCCTTACCAGCTACTGGAACACGAAGTATTAGTATTTTCAAACATTATTCATATCGAGGGAAAGGTATGGGAGGTACAGAATATACGAGTGTGTGCTTAAACCTGGGCCCGGATCAATCACAAATCATTCGATTCAGCCTCTCACACACGGCATACGCCGCCTGCGCTCATGAAGACAAGCCATTTGATAACAACCTTCAAGAGGTTTTCTGGAGGCAGGAGGGGGCTTTAAAAAAAATCTCCCCACTCTGACTCAAAACAATCTGGCCACATCTATAAAGGGGAAAACCTGATACCAAACTTGTAGCATTGGCTTCACCTCAGAGACGGCTCTACTGGCCAAGCTTCTAGACTCTTGTCCGAGGTTCCCCCGAACGGCTCCCAGGCAGGTGCATTAACTGTGTTTTCTCAAGCAAGGCTTTATGCTTCGAATTACTGATTTTGAAAACTATTAAACCATGTTCCCAGTTGAAAGTGTAGTTAATATTTTTTTTAAAAGAACACCAGAACCATAAAATCCAGATTTTCCCTATAGTTTTGGATCAATAACTCATATATAAAAAAGGGACATTTCTGAGGACTTAGACTTCCAACATGATTCAATTTTCTAAAATAAAATTTACAGCCCTGCCGGTGTGGTTGTGGTCAGGACACATTCCTGGGTTTTGGGCTCAATCCCTGGTAGGGGGCATGCAAGAGGCACCCAATGAATGTATCTCTCTCTCTTTGCCTCTCCTCTCCTCACTCTTAAAATCAATAAAAATTAAAAAAGTAAAATTGCCAGTAAATAACATGTGAATATTAAAAAAAAAAAAAAGAAAGGAAATCTGGCCCAGAAGTTTGGAAATGCTGCATAAGCAGCCAAAACACTCTAGAAAATAGACCTGGTTCTGTTTCCCAAACGAATCTGCCCTCACGTCATGTGGAGTTTTCACACCTGGAAACCACTGAGCTAGAAATGCAGGAGAAAAAAAAGGTATTGAGACAGAATCTAAGAGAACCTTTAAGAGGAGAAAGAAATTCTGTTTCAATACACTGAAAGGCTTTTCAAACCCAGGCAGGTTACTTTCAAAGAATCTGAAACAGTATCTCTGTAGTTAATGTGACAAACCAGTCTTTTCCAGGTTTAAAAAGTATGTTTATATAGAACACCACTAAGAAAACGTGAAAGCGGAAGCTTTGATTTTGTTGTGCTCCTGAGTCCTGGATTAATGCCGAGCCATGTGTTTTAAATTTGTTTTAGTGCCTTCCTGTAATAGCATGTATGATTCAGATTTAAACAAAGAATGAAGTGAGGCATTTCTTTTCTAGACAACTAGACCTGTAACTCTACTCATTAGGATCCCACACTCCCAAAGAACACTGACGTTTCAAGATGATAATCACTATCCCACCAAAGACGGGGAAAATGAACACAGCAATTTATTACATACATCTCTACTACAAGTCATGTAACTGTTCACATTCTATGATTCTAAAAATCAGTATGTGCTCGACAAAACAAGATCCATGCTTTAATACAGAAGTCGGGTTTTCTTCCCTCAAAGGCTATATTATTAAATTGAGGATAACCTTATATACATTCACTTACATGTCCTATACATACATACATAATGTAAGATATAGGAAGATACATATGTACATTAACACATTAAAGGCTTCTCCACCTAGCAATACCTGAACTTACTCATTCATAGCTCTCCCCTCCTACTCCTAGGCCGTACACACCACAGAACACATACTGCTCTACACATTCAGGTAAAAACACTGGAAATGCAGTGATATGTGGACTGCTGCGGCTGAGCTCCTTCAGCAGTGGGAGGACTCAGAACAGGCCTCCCCAGAGAGTGCCACTTTGGCACGTGGACTGCTTTGAGCTGAGGGCAACAGCAACTCTGCCAGCTCATGAGAAATGTCTGTCTCCCCTAAGTAATTTACATGCGGGCCTTGCCCATAATAAGAGTTATCACCAGAAATAACTTTTTATGACCTACCAATAGGGCAGGACAAACTTCTCCATAATTACTGAACATCTGAATTTCTTATCACCCTGCGCATGACGCTCCTTCCCTCTGAAGTCCAGGGTGCCTCCCTCATCCTTTGCTCAGAGTGCTACACACAATTCCTGATGATTTGCTGCCTCTGAACCTCTTATGCATTGGGGGTCTCTGACTCGCTCATGTCTGTGGGGTTCTCATACATAAGCATGTAATTAAATTTGGTATTTTCTGTCTCATGTCGATTTAATTAGGGTAGAGGTAGAATTTCTTCCTCCCCTGTGTTATAAAAATAATAGTAACCAAAACAAAGAAACAATTCATAATGTCCAAAGTGATTACAGGTATATGCTTCACCAGGTATGCCCCTACTAAACCAAACCCAACCCAACCCCACACAGGGCAGTCACCCACACATTTACAAGGGTACCAGCTAACAACTGGGCAAAAGTGCTCAACCGGCTTAGTGTCTTAGTGTCTTCTGCATCCCTAAGCCTTCCCTTTGTCAAACAGAAGACCCTCTCCATCGGCCAGTAAAAAATCCCTGCACCCATGTCCAAAGTGAGGCATTTACAAGAAGCAAGCTGAGGGGAGCAGCTGCAAGGTCACTGTCCCATGTTCAGCCTGGTCTGTGCACACACTAAACGCTGGCTAAATGGTGGTAGGAAGAACCTGTAAGTAAATCTTGTACGGATCTTAAATCTGTAGACTACAAGTCAGAAGAAACTACTCGTAGACTCTTTCTTCTCCACCTTTGCACAAACCAAACATTTCCTGGTTCCCCCACGTGAGCTCAGGGCTCAGGGAGGCAAAGGGCCACTTGGGACCCATGCGTCTGTGGGCCGAGGCTTGTGTTTAACCCCACCCAGGATGCGTCCAACCACGCAGGCCTCTTCCATCCCTCAGGGAGGGGGCTGAGCTCTCTGGCCCTGCTCCCAGGTCTTGACTTCTGATGCTTTCTAGGCACACTTAACTATTTTAGTTAGTATATACTTAACTAATCTCTACATAGTAAAGGCTTTTCCCCTCACATTTGGTGACCCATTTCTGTGCACCTATTTTCTCGGAATTCCAACAGTATCGCTAATTTGTGTCACTTAGAAGACTAAGGAATTCAATATTAGTAAGGAAAGGAAACTTCCACGTGAGAACGATTCAGCAGTACATAATCCCGCATTATCATTTAATAAAATACCCAAGCATAAGTGCCTTTCATGAGAGGAAGACAGTTTCATGGAGGGCATGCAATGAGGGCACCTGAGGTAGTTGAAGGGTTAAGATATGAAGGAAAGAATGGGAAGATTAGACCAGCAAAGACGAAACCAGCCCAGGAAGTATAGCCTGCTGGGAAGCCAGACCTTCACTCCTACACGGGACAGACCTGGAAAGGGACCTGCAAGGACAGCGAACACCATGATCTCAGCACTAAACTGCACGGAAACATCTTGCTCCCAAGTAGGCCCACAGCTTCTATTGCTTTTTGTTGTTTTTATAAATTAATTCACCGTATTACAAATACAAGTGCGCTGCAGAAAATTGGAGGAAAAAACAAAACAAAACAATAAAAATAAGCCATAATTCTCCTGCTCAGAGATAATCCCTATTAACATTTTGGTTTATTATCTTTTTTAAATGTATTTACTCACACTAAACATTTTTTTATACATTATATATATTGTTGTATAGCATGTTTTTGTCATTTAATATGCACCGAATATGCACTAAATAAAGCACAGGAGCAATGCGGAGATTTATCTGAACAATGCTGAGACAGTCGCCCTGACTAGCAAAAATCAGAAAAGGAATGCTCAGTGAGAGGCATTAGTTGAACAGCGTGCCCGTGACAGAATATTAATCTACTTGTCATTTTTTAAATATTTTCTTAGACTAAATCCTAAGAAGTAGATTAGCTATTCCAAAGTGCATGCATATTTTATAAGCTTTTGTTACATATTTCTCAGAAAAATCATACTAAATTATACTCTTTCTAGCAATGTATAAGTAGGCTCATTTCTCTGCACCCTCACCAGAAGGGGCCGATTTTTTTCATGTATGCCAAAAATTTTAAAGACAGTATCTCAGTGATTTGCATTTCCAGGAGGACTGCTAATGAAGCTGACTTTTTTTTCATGTTTCCTGCTCCTTCATTTATCAGCCATCTTTAGCAAGGAAAGCAAATTTGCTTAGAGGTTAACAATATTTTTCTGAGTGTGCCATTTGCCTTTGAATTCTGTTTATGACATTTTAACACAGAGAAGTTTAGTTATTTTAAAGTAAGCAAATGAACCATTTCTTTCACAGTCCCTACTTTTGGTGTGATGCTTTGAGAGGCTTTCTCCATCCTGAGATCATTTTCATTCTCTTTTGGGTCTTAAATTTTTTTTCCCCTGGAAAACTATTTTTTTTTTTTTTATCTTCACCTGAGGACATTTTTCCATTTTTTGTACAGATAGAGTGGGAGGGAGAGAGAGGAAGAGACAGAGAGAGAGAAACATCGACGTGAAGGGACACATCGAGTGGCTGCCACCGCACGACCAACCAGGGCCGGGGACAAACTGCAACCGAAGTACGTGCCCTTAACGGGAACCAAACCCGGGCCTCTCCGGACCGCAGGCCAACGCTCTAACCGCTGAGCCAAACCGGCCAGGGCTCCCCTGGAAAACTATTTTGAAAGCACAAAGTTTACCATCCTAAAATTACAACCATTTTAATGACTTCAAATGTGTTCACCAATGCATACCCACACTTTATGCACAGATTTTAAATGGCTACATACAGTTCATACAATCTGTTTCCAAAGCATGTTCTAAGACAGGCCTTTTTAAAAACTACCGCTTGTTAGATTTGAATGGTCTTAAGTGGTTTTACAACCTTCACATCCAAATTCACAACAGTCCCAAAGTTCAAGAACTGTTCATTTCTGTCCCAGTTCCTCTCCTTCAATGACCAGTCACTAAAAGACCAAGAAGAATAGTTCATTCTTGGTAGTTGATCAAGTCCTGCATAATGAACTCTGTCATAATTATCAATGATCAGATATCAATCCTTAGAGCATTTTCATTTTGATCTTTTCTCCTCTTCCACCTTTATATAAATCCCATGCTTACGGAAATTCTGGTTAAAACCTGGGGCTCTGCCCAACTGGTGTGGCTCAATGGATTGAGCGTCGTCCCACGGACTGAGAGGTCCCAGTTCGATTTCCCGGTCAGGGCACATGCTGGGTGTCGGGCCCAATCCCCAGTGGGAGCGTGCAGGAGGCAGCTCATCGATGGTTCTTTCTCACATCAATGTTTCTATCTCTCTCTCCCTTAAAAAAAAAAAAAATCAATAAAAAACCATTTAAAAAAATTAGAAAAAAACAAACAAAAAACCTGGGGCTCTGGAGTCCCTGTCTCATAGTAATTCAGGCTTTACTACCTACTAGGCCTGACCCTAACCACTCAAAAGCCTATTTCTTAACCTATAAGGCGGACCAAACAATAGCACTTACACTTCATGGACTTGGTAAAGGTTTAAAGAGGGAGGATGTCCATGGAGAAAGGAGGAGTCACATGAATGTCGATGCGCGCAGTGTGTTAAGGGGGAGATGCGCACCACACAGTCCCTGACCTAAAGGAGGTCTGCCTAGTGGGAGAAATCACCAAATCCAGTCCAAGGGTTAAGTACTGGGACAGTGACCCAGGCAGGGACTCGCAGGACCCCAGGGAAGTCTCTTAGCCTGGGATGGGATGGGAAGGGGGGGCGTGTAGGGGCTGAGCTGAGCCTCTGTAAGGAGCCGTACAGTAATCTGTTGGGTGACAGGAAAGGGCTATGGTGCCCCAGACAGAGGCGAGCATGAGTGGAAGCAGAGGAGGGGGCAGCATGGAGCCTCTGGGCACTGGGGCTGCAGTGACAGTGCAGCCTGGGGGAAGCATGGAAGAGGGCTGTTTCCTTCACCCAAGTTCCTTTTCCCCAGCGAAAAACTTTAAATGACTGTCAAACATGGGCTTCACAACTCCGCTTTCCTAAGGTGAATAAGATTATGCTTTATGGGACAGCTTTCCAAATGCTGTTGATGTTAAAAGCTATGATGTACCCATGGAATCCACATGCTTTGAGGGCCTATAAAGAAATCTCAAACAGTGTCAATTTAAAAAAATCATCTCATTTTACAAATGCTGAAATGAACACCCAGAAAAATTAAGCTCAAACTAGATCCCATGTCTTCTCAAAGCAAAATGTTCTACGCCTAAGCAAAAATAAGTTTTAGAAGCCAGAAAACATGTGTGAATAAAAACTTTAAAAAACACATTACATGTTAGGATAATTATCTTGTTTATAGTGTGCATTAGATGTATACATTATAAACAGGGAGCTCAAAGTCCTTAGTAATAGAGTAAACTTAAGGTTTTATTTAACTTTGATTTATTCTTCATTTAATGTGTATTTATCAGTTTTGAAAAGCAAACAAAAAACACACCTTGCTGAGAAACTACCAGATATCAAGAAAAGCTAGTTTCAAATGGTCCTTAAAAATGGTACACTCTTTTATCCAGACATATCTAAAAAAACACATTAAAAACTGGTTCCCCAAAGACATTTTATTCCAGACTGACTCAGTTGCAGAGGCTTTGGGACCTATGGAAGGCTGAAACAGCAAAGAATAAAAACACAAACACATTCCTAAGAGTTTTGGACCCTAATTTTTCATTTGAAGAATGGCAAATAACTGTTCAATTTCAAGCACATCCATTTTAAGTTTCCATGCTGACAGGAAGGCACACTATGCCTGCTGGGTATACTGGGAGTGAACTTCTGATACAAGGCCCTCAAGGGCCCAAAATGGTCATCCCTGTAAGAGATGTCACATAGGACTTGTACCACCGCCACCGGGTTTGCCGCACCTCTCCAATAGGAAAGGGCCTCAACCAACTCAATGATTTAATTTTAAAGGCAAGGTTGCAATATTTAATTGTTGAAAAGACCAATCGTGTTTTAAAATAAATAATAAATAAAATCTACACCTTAAAGCTAGTTTTGAAAGGAAGGAAGCAAATTAAAGTTACACAACTTGTTTTCTTGGCATTTTCCTGGATTACCATAGCTAAAGAACACCTGGGCATTTGCCTGTTGGGGCCCCACATTAGAAATGAGAGCTATAACCATCACCACAATAAGGCTTGCTTTCTTACCCAGTGTAAGTGCAGTTACTGTCTTCAGCCCAAATCAGAAGTGATCAAACACTAGGTCAGAATTATTCCAGAAGATTTATTCCTTCAAAAATCAACTGAGGCCCTTGGCCAGTTTGGCTTAGTGGTTAGAACTGAGTGGTTAGAGTCAAGGGTTTGATCCCTAGTCCCCGTTGGGGCTGTGTGGAAGGCAACCAATTGACGTCTCCCTCCGTGTGTGTCTGTCTCTCCCCCACCTCCACTCTATATAAAAATTAATGGAAAAATATCCTCACACGAGGATTAAAACAACAACAAAAAACCAACAACTGAGGTACCCATGTCCAAATTCTTTGCTGTCGTAGGGGTGCAAAAATAAGTAAGGACTATCCTCTCCTTCAAGGATTCATAGTCTGAAATGCACGGGAAAGGAAGCTGATGAAGTGAATTACCTCTGGAAGATACCAATGAGTAAGAGGCAATGGAATCTAAGGGGCTGTATATGTAATAGCTAAGCAAACTGCAGAATCAGCTCAGGCATTCATTTGTCCCGTGGTCCTCTTGATGACATATTAGGAATAGGGGTCATGCCTCGCAAGGACCTGAGATCATGGCTGGTGAATTTCATAAACTGGAGACAAACCCTAATATACTTAAAGTACCCCCCATTTTGGCAAAAATAGTTTTTAAAAGATGACACCAATGAGAAACAGAAAACAGTTTGAACATTCTTAGAGAATAATTCAGCCACCCTTCTTCTCACGTTAATGCGCACTCTCCTGACACCTCCAAAAATGGGCATAACAGAGTTAAGGCGAGCCAGTCTTACTATGTTTGCACGCTTCGAAATCTGAAATGCGAACCCACTGTATATCCACTTACCACGAGAAAGAACAAAGAGGAAAACACTTTTTCAAGCAAAATGTCTTCTGATATCCAAGAACTTTTTAAACACACACACACACATTTCTCACATCCCAATGTTTTTGCTACACAAGATAACCCCGACCCTAACCTTCCACCACCTTCCAAACTCTCCAGGATTTCAGAAAATGAGCTGGGCAGGGCGGCCACAAAATGGAGTGTTCAACTTCAAATCGCACGCAGATGCCGCGGGTCAAGGTAGGTTTAGGTCCTGGAAGCTCGGGACTTAGAAGTAAAAGCGACTTCGGTTCCCCTTCTGTCACCCCCAGACGCGCCTTTCAGAAACTGCGTGACCACTGAGCCCACTCCTAACCTGGGCTGTTTCCATGCCCCCGCGGGAAGGGCCCTTACACGGGAGCACACACGCACCGAGTGAGTGGATGCGATTCCGTATTTGCACACTAACCACTAACCCCAACGACGAACTAAAAGCGACGGCAGCCCTCCAATCGGAAGCGAGAACCCTATTTTTGGCAGAGCTCTGGCTGCGGAGGAAAACCCCCGACTTGGGGGATTCGTCTCCAGGAATGTTCACAAAGCCCGGCCCTCTGCAGACCATCACCACGTCCGCACGCGCAACGTCCCCAGGTGGCAGGGGCGCCCGGGCCGCGCGCGGTTACCTGCGGGGTCAGCGCGCGCTCCCGCGGGGCGCAGGGTCGGGGGCGCGCCGAGGCCGCCGCGCAGGCCCGGCCCGACTCGCGGGCGCCGGGGGCTCCGGGCCGTCCCGCCGCCGCACTCACATCCCTGCCGCCTCCCCGGCCCGCTGCCCCGAGGGGGCCGAGCCAAAGGGCGACTGTGACCCAATAATAGCGACCCGCACCGTCGCCACAATGCCGGCGGGGAACCGGAAAGCGGGGCGGCCGGCGCGCGGGCCCCGCAGCGCCGGAGACCACGAGTCGGGGAGGAGCGGTCCCCAGGGGCGCGGAGAAGGGCACGAGGCCGGGCGCCCGCGGGGGTCGCGGGAGGCGAGACGCGCACGGCCGAGCGGCCCCGGCCCGGGCGCCACAAGGCCGCCGCCCCGGGCGCGATGAATCGGGCGTTTTCCCGGTGCGTGGCCAGGCCCGCCGCCCGCGCCCGCGCCCGCGGTGACTCAGGGCCCGCGGCGCCCCCCGCCCAGGAGCCCCGGCCCCGCCGCCATTCCGCACGGCCGCGGCTCGCCGGCTCAGGCCTCGCCCGGCGCCTGGGCTCGGCCGCCGCGGGCCCGTCACTGCGACACCGCGGCTCCGGCCGGGCCTGCGCCGCCTGCCCGCGGCCCCGGCGCCGCCACACTCACCCGCATTTCCCTGCTGCCGAAATGGCTCCGGCGACGTCCCCGCCCGGTCGCTGAGCCCGGGCCGCGGTGAAATCCCCGTCCCGCCAAGGTCTGGCTGCGTCCCTCAGCCGCCGGGCCGCCCCGCCTGGAGCTGCGTGCGACACGGCCCCCGCCTCCGCCTCCTCCCCTGCCCGCCCGCCGGCCCTCCTCCCGCCGCCGCCGCCGCCGCCTGCACCACGCAACCTCCGCCCGCCCCCGCCCCGCCGCCCCCCGCCCGCCGGCTCACCGGCTCCGGCCGCCGCGGGGGACAGGCGCGTGGGGGAGGGTCGGACGCACCGCCAGCGGCGTCCGGGGCGGGGAGCCGGGAAACCGCCGCCGCCATCGCCCACCGGCCGGAGCGCGGGGGCGGGGGGCCCGGAAACCGCCAGCCGCCGCGGCCCCTGCCCCGGGGTCCCCCGCCGCTCGCCCGCCGGGCGCCTACCTGCAGGCCGGGCCCTGAGCCCGGCGCTGTCCCGGGCCGGGCGCGCCGGATCCTCCTCCACGTTTTACAGCCTCCCTCGCCTCGGGGCCGCCTCCAAAGACCCGGCTTCCCGCCACTTCGGATGCGACGAGGAGGGGCCACTTGACTAGGCTGGGGGCACCAGCCCCTGGAGAAAGTGCCCAGGACAGCTCAGGAGGGGTCTCAGCTCCTCCCGGTCCCCTCCGGCGCGCACACCCCACCTACAGCCGGAACCGACATGGAACACGACTGCACCCAATCACCGTGCCTCCCGCACCGGGACAGTTACCCAGCGGTGTCCCCGCCGGCTTGCAGGGCGGCCGAGTGCCCCGCAGCCCGGGCCAGGCCCGGGAGGACCGCCGCCCACGCCCAGCCCCGGACACCTGCAGGCCGCAGCCGCACCTGGAGGCCGAGCGTCCCTGCACCTCTTCCTCGTCTGAAAACCGGCTCTAAAATCACACTGTGCCGGGCTTCCCGCTTCCAACTCGAACCAACTTTTTATTTTATTTTTTTTAAGTAAATGTTGGCGTTGAATCACTTTGCCAATAGTCTTGGTAAAGAGGAAATCAAGGGTCGCATTTTAAGGACTTACATGGATGGATGGTATGAGGTGGGACCAAACCAGTATTGTTTCCAGGTGGAGGCTGAAGTGGTTCATCGCGTTCATTGGAAGGTCACGGTCACATTGGGGCACTGGACATACTCGAAATACACATGTTGGCAGCACAAAGAGCCACCTGACAGGCTGGAGAAAGCATGGGCTTGGAGGGGCCCCTGCTTTAATACCGTGGTTCACTCTCAACACACCAGAGAGCCCGCTAATTTCATGAACAAGCAAGGAAGGATTTCAAAGGATCCTATCTGGCCAAACGACAGGATGAATGAAACTTCCTGTTTTGCTCCAAACTAAAACAGCACAGAGATTCTAGTACCACCTTGGGGTAGGAATCCTAGGCCCTAGGCCCTGAGCCGAGGGCCAGCCCCAGGGTCCATACTGTTTCCTGAGCAACATGGGTTTCTCTTAGAAGCCTTGTCCCACCGGTATATGTGGTTCCTCACTTTGAAATGTCTTTTTGTTAGCATCTGTTAAGTATCTTTAGAAGTATGGCATTTGTGTGTCCTTGTCACCAAATATGTAATCACAGTCTGTGCAAGGGTTTAAAACTCCTGGTTTATATCCTATATGTCTAAATAACCTAGTCATAAGAAAACTTGGAGGTACTTCACAGCTTTTGTGTGGGCACATAGTAAGATTAAAGGTAAAAATGGAAGGCTTGCCCTGGCCAGTTTGGCTCAGCAGTTGGAGCATGGGCCTGTGGTCCAGAGAGACCCAGGTTCGGTTCCTGCTAAGGGCGCCCTGGGCCCTGGTTGGTCGTGCGGGTGGCAGCCGCTTGATGTGTCCCTTTCACGTCGATGTTTCTCTCTGTCTTCCTCTCTCTCCCTCCCACTCTATCTGAACAAAAAATGGGGGGAAAAAAATGTCCTCGGGTGAGGATTAAAAAAAAAAAAAATGGAAGGCTTGTCCCTGTGGAGATGGCATTTTGTATACCCTCATTTCTTCCCCCTCCTGGAGCCTGAACATTCCTCAGACAATGGCCTCCTGGTCTGTGACTTCCCACAGTTAACACAGGACACAAATAAGGCAAATTTCTCTTTACTGTTTGTTTCTTCCACTATTTTTTTTTCTTAATGGAAGATTTAGGCCACCTGTGCCACCGTCTCAGCCTACTCCATTGCCTTTTTTATTTCTTTTTATTGATTTTTAAAGAAAGTGGAAGGGAGAGAGAGAAACATCAACGAGAGAGAATATCGACCGGACGCCTCCTGCATTCCCCCCAACTGGGGACTGGGCCCACAACTTGGGCATGTGCCCTGACCGGGAATTGAACCAGTGACCTCCTGGTGCAGGGGTCGACGCTCAACCACTGAGCCACACCGGCCAGCCACCATTGTCTTTTATGCCTACTTCACAACCAGACTGCTTCTACACCACTTTCACTCTGGGTGTAATGGTGCTTCCCACCTAACAGCTGAGGGCCATCTACTCCAAAACAGTCTTCCTCCATCTCTCTCCCCCATCTCAGCAAAACTGATGTCCCTCTTTCAGTTGACCGAAAGTTTGGAGGGATAATTAACTTGATAGAATCAAAATCTGAAATAATCTCCAACTAGAATATCAGGCCAAAAACCAATCATATAAAATACAACTTTACAAGTCCAAAATGATATGAAGTTCAAAAAGCCAAGCTTTAGATTTAGGCAGCTGTAGTTTATATTCTGACTCAAACTACTCTTTTGCTCTAGTTGAGTCAACTGTTAAATGGGGATAAAAATAACTGCCTTAGCCCTGGCTGGTGTGGCTCAGTTGGTTGGGTGTCGTCCTGTGAACTGAAAGGTTGCCAGTTCAATTCCGGGTCAGGGCACATGCCTGGGTTGCCAGCTCCATCCCTGGTAGGGGGCGTGCAGGAAGGAGACCATCTATGGATGCTTTGCCATCATATGGATGTTTCTCCCTTTCTCTGTCTCTCTGTCTCTCTAAAATCAATAAAGGAAAAAAGAAATTAAAGTGGAGGTCCACTGTCTTCCCTATTGCTGTTGATAACACTAACATTTTCAAAGTCATACGGGCCTGAAAACTCAAAACCCTGCTAGAGCTAGTCCCCGTCCTAGAGGAATCTTTTATATATTGTGGTCTGTGGGGGCAGACATTGTCACCTCCCATCCACTTCCCAAGGAGGAAACCTGAGACTCAGAGATGTAAGACAGTTTGCTCCCAATCAGTCGGCTGGGTGAGTGGCATAACCTGATTCCCAAACTGGCTCCTATCCACGCCCTCCCTATGGTGTTTTCCCACACCTATACTGTTTCTGTAACCTTCTTAGTGGTTTTCCTGGTTCTGACCTCTATCCTTCCAGCCTGTGCAGTGACTGAACACAGATGGAGACCTTCAATGCTGTGTCTTTGTCCTTTCGAACTGTTCATTGGCTCCCCTTTGTTAACAGGGTTCAGTCCAAACTCTGACCTGGCACCCAAGGTTTACCAATCTTGTCCTAACTTACTTTTCCAAATTTATCTCCAGGCACTTCCCCCAAACAACTCTCAGCTTCCTCCAGTCCTGTTGGGCCTGGGATTGGCCCACAAATACCCTCTGGGGATCACCATGTATGAATGCTTGCTGCCATTGGTTCCCTTAACAGAAATAGTTCCCTCCTCCTTTCCTGCATCTGCAAATCAAGCTCCTTTTTCTGAGATCCAGCTCACAAACAACCCCCCCAACCCCATGCAGGGAACCCTACTTTGCACCTCCAACCCAGGCTTTTGTGATCTCTCCCTGACTACCAACTTCTCATGTGTGCCTTTAAACCTGGTGATCTGCGCTGTGGGTTAGACACCATTCAGTTCACCAGTCCCCTAGAACACTGAAGACTGTTTAAACATACTTGTTTACTATTTATGAAAGATGACTGTGTCACCTGACTAGCCATGTGAGCTTTCATTTCTAAGACATCAGTGCAAAGTAAATTCATTTAATGGGATAGTTTCCAAACCTGTCTTAGCTTCAGAATCACCTGGGGACTTGAGTACTGATTCCAGGGCCCATTCCAGATCAGCTGAGTCAAAATTGGGTGGGAAGGGACAGGGAAGGAATTTGCCACTGCCAGAGTTCATATCCTGGCTTCACTGCTTATTATCTGGGTAACTGAGCAAGTTACTTAACCTCTCTGTGCCTCAGTTTCTTCATCTATAAAATGGGGGTGATAATAGTATCTCATATGATGTTGTAAATGAAATACTTAACAAACATTACCTATAAAGATAATGATGATAATGACGATGGTAATGATTATATAATTATCCAGGGCCAGTCTGGTGACCTGAGTTTGGGAACTACTGATTTAATGAACTACTCCTTCCTCTGTTAAAGTTTTAAATGTTATGACCTTAAAACTTCTGGTATTAACATTATGGCATATTACAATAAGTCTTACTTGTTTTGAAATAGTGTATGTTAAGGAAGAGGATCCAAATAAAAAGTTTTAAAATTAAATTTGTTCATCTAATCCAAATCATGAAACATACATTATGTGTGGCGTTTTGAAAAATCAGTTCTTCTTAGAAAAATAACTACACATGTGCTGTAACTATACAGAGTAATTCAACCAGCTTAGTATTCTAAGGATGCAGGAAAGAGATGAAATAACATCATGATTTCTTCCACTTAGAACAATGACTCATTAGTCTTTTTGAAGAAGCAAGTCTCTAGAGCCTCTATTTTAGTTCATTAGAAAAAATTTTTCATAGCTCATTTTGGTCCACCAAATGTCAAACAACATTTTAATGATGTTAAATGTAGCTAGATATAAAATAGGAAGCAGAAATTTACTTACCAAAGTCACAAACTAAATATATCTGAATGGGGAAGACAGAATGGGTAGCCCCACCTTCTGAACTCTTGACTTATAAATGGCCTATACAAACCAATACACAAAGGCTTTGTTTTTACTGGCTCAATTCCACTAAAGATTTCTAGTATTTTCTCCTAAAAACCCTAACAGGGAGGATCTCAGGGCTTGGGAGTCAATCACATATCAGCATTAGCTCACTCAGGTTGCCTGCTTTCTGGTACTGATCAGTAGCACTTAAAGGATGGAAAGTTTGGAAGCCTCGGGGCAGGCTGGAGGCCCTGGGTCAGAGTCTGTTCTTGGGAGCAGAGCGGTCAGCAAAAGAAGGGAATGAAGAAAGGAGAGGGAAGTATTTGAAAATTGAATCCGTCCAATTTCAGATTTTGCATTTTGGGAAGTTGAAGGCCTCTTGTTTTGGGGACCTATATGGCAAAAAATACTGTTGTAAGATAGTCCTGAATTAAGCCTTTGAGGTCTGACCTGGGGGACCTGAACCCTATTGTAATGTTCTGTTAGGCTGGACCACATGAAACTGCAACTCACTTTCAAATGATTCAACTTTGTATGAGAAAGTTATTCAGACACTGCCCTCAAACCCCTTTTCCAGAAAGCTTCTCTGACCTTGCCCACCTCACCCAGCCCACACTCACATGTGGATTAGGGGCCCTTTGTTCACACCATGCACTTATTCTTATGAAAGAGGGGGGTCAGTACTGCATTCTGATGTTACCTTCTCCGTTTCCCACTCCCTCGCTGATGGTGGGCTCCTTGGATGCAGGGATTGTCTTTTATTGCGATTTCTAAGGTATTTCTCATGGCGCCCGGCACACGGTACACCAGAGGAGCTATTGGAACCCACCTCTCGCATTAGTGGGGATTGTTGTATCATGAAACCCAGTCACGCTACTTCCCTGTTCAAAGACTTTTAATAATTCCTTGTTTCCTACCAAAAGAGCGACACACACTTCATCCCTAATACTGAAATACCCTCTGCGCTTTGACTTCCACAAGTCCATCCATACTCGCCTCCTTCTGGTGTCCTACACAATAAGGTCTCACTGAACATTGTCCGTAGGTTCTCGGAAACAGCACCTTTGAGCGAAGCCACTTATAATGAAACCACTTGCACCGTAGGCTAGTTAACAAGTTAAATTTCTGCAGTTTATTTCTGGTCACAAAAAACGTCACCAACTTCTACAGAAAGACCCCAAACACTTCTAATATTACACATGGAAGTAAATGGGAGCTATACACACATTTAAGGAAGAGTAATAAAAACAAGATAATTATTTTCACCCCACTTATTCCAGTGCAGGGTCAAGGGTGGCTGGAGCCCATTCTGGCAGCTCCGGGCACAGGCAGGACCCAACCCTGGACAGTGTGCCCTGGGATCACAGGGTAACACACCCACACTCCTCAGACAGGGACAATGTAGACGGGCCAGCCACCTCATCAGAACATCTCTGAGATGTGGGAGGAACCTGGAGCACCACAGAAAACCCATGCAGACAGACGTCATGTGAAATCCACACACAAAGGCCCTGACTGGGAATTCATTTTCCCCCTCATCAATGTAATAATAAAATGACCATTAATGAAATGGTGTTATTCAAGGACCTGCTGTGCATACCCCGCTGGATCCCCAGCTGGACTCCTGTGAATGAATGCCTTAAAGGGCTCCGCCTGTTTCCTCACCCACACAGCTTCCCCATCGACTGCTCTTCCCAAACCACTGCTCACCCGATACAGTCCATCCCTCGGGGCTCACCTGGAACTCAATCTCTTTAGTGAAACTTTTCCTGTTCCTCTGTCTGATGGGAGTTCCATTCCTCCCCTCATGCTGGGTAAACTTCTTCTTCTTTTTTAATCCTCACCCAAGGACATTTTTTACTTTTTTTTTTTTTGATATTTTGTTCAGATAGAGTGGGAGGGAGAGAGAGAGAAACATCTACGTGAAAGAGACTCATCGAGTGGCTGCCACCCACACGACCCAACCAGGGCCGAGGACAAACTGCAACGAGGTGTCTGCCCTAGAGGGAACCGAACCCAGGTCTCTTCAGACAGCACGCCGACGCTCTAACCGCTGAGCCAAACTGGCCAGGGCTGGGTAAACCTCTTGAGGACATGTTTAAAGAGTTTGTATCCCTGCAGGACTCTTAGTCAAGGTTCTCCAGAGAAACAGAGTTAGATATAGATCTATCTACCTACCTACCTACCTATCTATAGAGAGAAAGATTTTACAGAATTGGTTTATGTGATTTTGGAGGCTGGCAAATCCATCTACAGGGTGGGCCAGCAGGCTGGAGAGTTGATGCTGCAGATCAAGTCCGGGGCCATCTGCTGGCTGAATAGCCTCTTGCTTGGGGAAGCTCCATCATAATTCTAGTCAGGCCTTCAACTAATTGGATGAGGCCCACCCACATTATGGAGGGCAATCTGCTTTGCTCAAAGTCCATCGATTTAAGTGTTAATATCATTCAAAAAACACTTTCACAGAATCATCCAGAACAATGGTTGACCAAATATCAGGGCACTGTGACCCAACCAAGTTGACACATAAAACTGACATTTGCTAGCACTGAACAGGAGACCCTGGTCATAGAAAACAGTACTTGACTTCTTTTAAAAGTAGCTTACACTCATTGCCTCAAGTTTCTTACTGCTTAGGGACTCCTCAGCGCATTGCTACTCACCTATTAAACAATTTCTCTTCTGCATTTGGAACTCCTAATGCCTCCTCTTCTATCCTGAAACGAGTCCTCCTTTGGCTCCCAAACTCCTACCCTCTCGTGGCCCTTCTAACCTAGCTGATAACTTTTTCTTTATCTGGCTCTCTTCCACCCACCACTTAAATGTGGATTACTGAAAATTGTATTCTTGGTAATCTTTTTTTTTGCTACATTCTCTTTTTGTGAAATATTATTATCGTTGTGGCTTCAATTGTCAACGATATCCAATTATCCCCTCTCACTTAATCCAGGGAATCAGCTAAATTTCGTGGTACCTGATGTTTATACACTTTGGGGCAAGGGTGTTTTTGAAGACAATTTCTGTGCTAGCATGACTACCAATAACTTACCTATGCACAGAAACCACACAGACGTATCCCATTAATTCCACACTACATTGTATTTCCAACAGCGTCACTCTAAGCAGGTCCCCACAGATGCCTGGAGAACTCTAGTGCCACTGGGTCTGAGGGGAACTTGAGTAGGAGGGAGCCGGGTGGAAAAAGGTAACAGGCATTATCTTTATCAATCACAGCTACACAATCTATTTTCGACATTTTACAAACACTTACGATGACATGAATCCGAGGTAGGGCCCCAGCAGGGGCTTGGAAGGGCTCCTGCCTGGGAGCAGCTCTCAAACTAAAGCTTCATCACCTTCAAGAGTCTCCACCTCCCTCCCTGTCTTCGGCCTCAACCTCTCCCATGATCCAGATCGGAGTTTCTGCCAGTTTGCAGACCCCTCTTCTTGAACGCCCTTCATAGTTCAAATCATTTGGCTCCAAACAAAGCCCACGAGTCTTTCTTATCCAACTGAGCCATCCTGTATCTTGTCCTTTGCGTTCTGTCTCTGATATCGGCAGCTCCATCCACCCAAGCATTCATGTTAGACGCCTTGGGTATTTTTTTATCCTCTCTTCCATACCCATCTGGTCATTAAGTCCTATCGTATGCCTACCTGGGCTGCTGCAATGGCCTCCTGGCTGGCCTCCCTGCCTTCGTCCTCTCCTCTGACTCATCCTCACGTAGCCATGGCAGTATCTTTCTAAAACACGGCAATGACTTCCTCAAGAAGCAATGGAGCATGGGCTCTGGACCTAGGTTTAAATCTCGGCTCCACCCAAAACAAGACCTTGCAAAAGTGAGTTCATGAGTCTTACGCCTCAGTCTCTTCACCTGTAAAATGGGAATAGTACACCCTTCACAGGATGGCTTTAAGAAAGGAGTTAGGACGCTTCGTGTGTTGGACAGCTGACACACAGTAAGCATTTGGGATATGACTGTCATTACCTAGCTAGCTCTCCTGCGGAAAACTTGCAATGGATCCCCATTCTGGAAGAAGACATTTAGTGATAATCTTCACAGCATCACCTCGGTCTCCCTTCCCGGTCTCCATTCCTGGACCTAATGCTGCAGCCACATTTGACGACCAGGTGGCTCCCCCTGGAAGTTCGGGGTCCCTGGTCGTGTCCTTTGTTGGGAATGTCTTCCTTCCTTTTCCTTCCCCTGAAGAAATCTGAATCATTTGCCAGGTCCCCTGATCCCTCATTCATCTTCTCTGTGGAGTTTTTTTCAGTCTCTCTTCTCTACTCTCTCTGTGTCCTGATGTTTTTGCATGAACTTGGCCAAAGTCCTCTGAGAAGTCCCCGCTCACCCTGAACGTTCTTTCTTGATTGCCAAAGACGGGTTTTACACGTTTGAGCTGTTCTTTTTGTATCCTTGTATGTAATGTAATACATATAAAGTATATATCTTGGATTATTTCCAGTTTTTATTGGCATAACTTGGAGAGACATGATAGTCATGAATGATGAAGTGTGTTTTCCAGGTCACACGACATGTGTGCCAGGAAAAACTTTATAGCCCATCAACACCATTTGTTTGTATGATATATTGGAAAGAACGGCTATAGTATTCAGACAATATGAACAGGGAATTTAAGACATTTTAGTGTCCGTCAAGCTTGGTTTTTTTGTCTATAAAGTAAGTTGCTTTTTGATTCAATATTCACTTTGGGGATTAAAAAAAAAAAAAGATGCTAAAGGAGCCTAGGCTGCAGTTCGCAATGAATAGGTAATAACCAAAAAAGATATTATACTACCATTTTACGGGCGAAATGACATTACTCTCCTCCCATTAGGTTTTTCTGTGGAATGGCGAGTGAAGAGACCTCTTTTGAATTTGCGTAATTCTCCTGACCGGTTTTTAAGAACGCGTGTTGAATTCAGACTTGGAACCTGGGTCGGGAGCTCCTGGCTAGCCGCCCTGGCAGAACACGTTCAGAAACCAAACTCTTGTTGGACCGCGAGACCTGCATTTCATTTTTGCGGATAATGTCCCAGCAACATAGGTCAGTGTCAACAACCTCTGCTTCATCTCAGCAGTGACAAGGCCTGTGGTAGGGTTTTGATTTTTTCTGTGGATGCCATCAGCATTTGAGTGTGCTTCTGTGAGCTTTAGCAGTTAATCAAGGGGGAAATACCATGATGGGAACAAACATTACAAATATCCCCTGAATAACCTGGTCGGCGAGCAACAGACAGATACAAGACAGTTGGGAAATCAGCAAATGTCTACAATAAATGTTCGATCTTCCCTCCCATTTGGAAGCCAGTCCATGTTTTCCACTCTTCTGTCCATGATACTTTTATTTCTCCCAAACTCCTTCCTTCCAAACCTACTACAAGATCAGAACTAGGTAAATAGCCAGGAATCCAGTTCCCTAGTTGTTGGAAGATTGCTGTCTTAATTGCCCTTAAATTAGGAAATGCTACTTAGACGGTGCAAAAAGCCATATTCTGAACATACCAATAAGGCCACCTGGAAAAAACAGGCAATGGAATAAAATTTTCTTTGCACCCCGGACACTTGCATTTTCCTGATAGAATTAGGCCAGTAGCTGTCAAAGGTAGATGTAAAACGCCGATGGTCATCATAAAGTGATTTTTAAAAAATCCTAGGGTATCCACAAATTTGCAAAATAGAGTAAAGAATTTGCCACATGCTAACTGACCTACTTTCCCCCTTGCAGCTGAAATGCTACACTAGTCTAGACACAGGAAGTGGGCGTGGCTCCGACCTTGCACAGAGCAGGACCAATCCCACCGGAAGTGCTCCAGGTGAGTGTTTTTTCCGTGCTGCCCTCAGCCTGAGAAAGATTTGGGAAGAAACCAGCAAGACACCCCCATGGGGAAACAGGCAGACAGGTATCGAAGCCAGAGCCTAAGAAAGACAGAGGGCAGAAGAGAGGCAGCACAGCTCCCCACTCCTGCCCCCCCTTCCCAGACAGATGGCCCCTGGCCAAATAATCCCATTCTCCTGACCGCCCAGAGCTCACACCTGTACCGCCTACCAAGCCTAACATTTTATCCTCACACGAGGACATTTTTTTTTTCATTTTTTGTTCAGGTAGAGTGGGAGGGAGAGAGAGGAAGAGAGAGAGAGAGAAACATTGATGTAAGAAACACATCGAGTGGCTGCCACCCGCACAACCAACCAGGGCCGGGGACAAACTGCAACCGAGGTACATGCCCTTAGCGGGAACCGAACCCGGGTCTCTCAGGACCGCAGGCCGACGCTCTAACCGCTGAGCCAAACCGGCCAGGGCCAAGCCTAACATTTTAGCTGTAAAGTACTTGGGAATAGGGCTATTTCCTCACTGCACCCAGCTGCACAATTTGTCCCCAGCCCACCTTTCCAGGCGCACTGCCTCTCCTCTCTTCCCATCCTGTAATCTGCACTGGGCTACTCGCTGTATAAACATCCTTGCACTTTCCTGTCTTGGAGCTTTTGCTAACTCTGCCTTGGATGCTCTTCTTCCTCTTGGGACCAAATGTTGCAATCCTTCTTGTCTTTCAAATCCCAGTTCAGTTATCACCTCTCAGACTTCCCAGATTCCCTTGCAGAAATGAATCCCTTTCTTCTTTGCATTCTCACAGTATTTTGCTTGGGCCTCCACCACAGACATGATTCTTGTTGCTGGTATTTCTGCTGCACTAGACTCTGGGCTCCTGGCCTTTTAATCCTCATCTTCTGGTCGCTCGCAGAACAAAGGCTTTTATTTTGATGATGTCCAGTTTACCCCTTTTTCCTCCTATGCATTACGCTTTCGGCTTCAAGTCCAAGAACCCTCCCCTAGCCCTAGGTCCTGAAAATTTTGTGTTTTTCTTTCTTTCTTTCTTTTTAAAAAAATATTTATTGATTTTTAAAGAGAGAGGAAGGGAGAAGAAAAAGAAAGAGGAACATCAATGTGAGAGCAGAACATGAATCAGCAGCCCCCTGCACGCCCCCACTGGGGAGTCTGAAACGTAGTCATGTGCCCTGACTGGGAATTGAACTGGCAGCCTTTCGGTGTACAGAATGATGCCCAACCAACTGAGCCATACTGGCCAAGGCTCTCCTATGTTTTTCTTTCTTTTCTTTTTTTTTTTTATCCTCACCCAAGGACATTTTTCCATTTTTTGTTCAGATAGAGTGGGAGGGAGGGAGGGAGAGAAAAAGGGAGGGAGGGAGGGAGGGAGAGAGAGAGGGAGGGAGGGAGAGAGAGAGAGAGAAACATCGACATGAAAAGGACACATTGAGTGGCTGCCACCCGCATGACCCAACCAGGGCCGGGGACAAACTGCAACCGAGGTACATGCCCTTAGCGGGAACTGAACCCGGGTCTCTCTGGACCACAGGCCGACACTCTAACCGCTGAGCCAAACCGGCCAGGGCTCTCCTATGTTTTTCTAAACATTTTTTTTTAATCCTCACCTGAGAATATGTTTATTAATTTTTGTTTATTAATTTTTTAGAGACAGAGAGGAAGGGAGAGAAAGAAACATCAATGTGAGAGAGAAACATCAATTGTCTCTCAGGAGTCAAACCTACAGCCTAGGTCTGTGCCTTGACCGGGACTCAAACCCTCAACCTTTTGGTGTAAGGGACGATGTTCCAACCAACTGAGCCACCTGGCCAGGGCGATACAGATCTGTAATGACATCTATACCCTTGTCTGAAGCTATGCTACCCTAGGCTTTTCAGTGACAAGAATCCATCATTCCCCACACACACCCGTTTTTGGCCTGGGACGGTTTGAACTGACTCTCTATCACTTTAAATGGAAGAGCAATTTTCCGCAATAAAAAGAATTGCAAAAACCATGTTGTGGTCGTTACTGAGGTCCCATTTTCAGGACGGGATAAAAGCTGTGAGTGACGGTGGGCGGTGCTTGGCCTGAACACAGTCTCCCGCTAAGACTTTCCTGGCACGACTCGATTCCTGTGCTAGCGACATCACTACGTTGCTAGACCTTCCTGGTTGCCCTCGGGGAGCTGAACCTTTGCACGACAGATTGGTGAATCCCAAAGTTCACTTTATTGAGGACCACGCTGTGACCGTGGCTGTCCCAACGTGGTCCACGTGCTGTGGAAGGAGGGCCCATGTTTTCTGGGAAACTGCTCTGGGGTGTGAAAACTCTCTTCATAAACACAGCTCGGTGTCCTGTCTCCTGGGTTAGGAGTCAAGGATTCGTTTTCTAGTCCAGATTTTTCTATGATTTTGGACAAAACATCTTACTTCTCTGGGCCTCAGTTTCCTCTTCCAGAGACTGAGGAGCTGAAGCTAAATGATTTTTAAATTTTTTTTACTTTCTTAATTCTTTCTTTCTTTCTTTTCTTTCTTTCTTTCTTCTCCTCTCCTCTCCTCCTCCTCTCCTCTCCTCTCCTCTCCTCTCCTCTCCTCTCCTCTCCTCTCCTCTCCTCTCCTCTCCTCTCCTCTCCTCTCCTCTCCTCTCCTCTCCTCTCCTCTCCTCTCCTCTCCTCTCCTCTCCTCTCCTCTCCTCTCCTCTCCTCTCCTCTCCTCTCCTCTCCTCTCCTCTCCTCTCCTCTCCTCTCCTCTCCTCTCCTCTCCTCTCCTCTCCTCTCCTCTCCTCTCCTCTCCTCTTCTCTTCTCTTCTCCTTTCTTTTTTTCCCCCCTCACCTGAAGATATTTTTACATTTATCTTCAGACAGAGTGGGAGGGAGAGAGAGAGAGAGAAACATCAATGTGAGAGAGACACGTTGACTGGTTGCCACCCGCACAACCCAGGTTGGGGCCGGGGATAAACCGCAACCGAGGGACATGCCCTTGGCTGGAATCAAACCCGGGTCCTTTGGTCCGCAGGCCAATGCTCTAACCGCTGAGGAAAACCGGCCAGAGCTACTTTCTTCATTTTATTTGAAAAGCACACAAGTTCACAAAACTTGAGCAAGTTCTTGCTTTTTTTAAAAAAAAAAACAAATTTGTTTTTTTTACAAATTTCAAAATCTGCACCATTGGATATTTAAGCCAGAATACAAAAATCATTTTTGAAACTGACACTACCAATTCTCTACTTGCTATGTGAAATGTCAAAATATTTTTTCTCAGTAGTACATGTGTATTTATTACACAAATTCACAGTTTGAGATGAGAATAAGTGAATCAGTGAATTGTGGTTCTCTGAACACTTGTGTTATTAAATAAAGTAGTAGAAAACACGAAGTTCTTCCTTGATTGGAGCTTTGAGTGTTCATACCAAAACCAAACCCAAGAGACATTTTCCACACTCTTAATTACAAAACAGAGTACTTTGTAAAACTTGAATTTACTTACTAGTAAGAAGCCAGAGGCATAAAATACTTGCTGGTGTTACTATCCACACGAAAAACAGAACTGATGTTCACAAATTCTTCTTCTTCCCTGCTTCTATCACATTAATAAGTAGGATCTATGCTCAGTTATGGAGGCTAAGTGATTTTAATGGTATCTTTCACTATCCCAAATTTTATGTTTCTGTGGTAAACATATTACTGAGTATTTGTTCTCTAATTCTCCAGCATTTTCTCATCAAATAAAAACAACATGTTTGGGCCCTGGCCAGTTTGGCTCAGCAGTTAGAGCATCGGCCCACAGACCAATGAGTTGCAGGTTCAATTACGGTCAAGGGCATGTACCTCTGTTGCAGTTTGGTCCCAGGCCCTGGTCAGGGTCGTGTGGAGGCGACCAGTCGATGTGTCCCTCTCACATTGATGTTTCTCTCTTTCTCCCTACTTCCCACTCTCTCTGAAGAAAAATAGGAAAATATCCTCGGGTGAGGATTAAGAAACAAAAACAAAAACAAACAAACAAAAAACATGTTTGGATAAATTGCCACATTTCTAGAAAGCCTTATAGTTTCACTTTATTATTTTTTTAATCGAAGAGAGAGATGGGTAAAGCTAATAGGTGACAACAGGAATAAATGACAAGTGACTTTATACTGGAAGAAGCTGGAGGAGGATGAGACCCAGGGAGGGGTGTACTGTGGGGAAGGACGATTGTACAGTGTTCATGCTTCAGCTTCAAGGTCTTGCATCACCAGCCTGTGAGCCCAGGTGCTAATTAAATTAATAAAAAGGCATTTTGTTCAAACATGTGCCCACACCTGCCGTGTCACCGGGCACAGGCTTCCTGCCTGTTGCGATGGAACAGATTTACCACTTAACGATGAAGGCAAAAAAATTAAAAATAACAGCAAGAGGGAAAAGTCCAATTGTGGCCAATATGTCCCTGATTTTCCCCTGACAAATGCCTATTAGTTTGCGATGACACATTAGGAAAGCGCTCATTCTGCATTTGACATTCTCAATTACTTAAGGCTTCACAACTCTGTTTAATAATTATTGTAATTACGAGAAATAACATCCTGTCCTCGCCCGACTAAGGATGACGATGATAAAGTAAGAAGTGACAGCTTGTAAAACCAAAGCTTTAGATCCAAACAAGGAGTCCATTGGCTCTCCAGAACCACGTTCTTGCCGCTGGTCTGGAGGTCACTTTTTTGGAATTGTCTATGAGGCTCTAGTAACATCTTTTCTTTGACTTGATGCAGACACCTGTGACTTTGTTCAGGGGAGATACATTTAAAAAATCTTTTTAGCGTTAGCTACATTTTATGTTAAAAATGGACGTGCTGGGGTGGCTCAGTGGTTGAGTGTCGACCCATGCACTGGGAGGTCGCTGGTTCGATTCCTGATCAGGGCACATGCCCAGGTTGTGGGCCCAATCCCCAATGGGGGCATGCAGGAGGCAGCCAATCGGTGTTCTCTCTCATCAATGTTTCTCTCTCTCTCTCTCTCCCTCTCCCTTCCCCTCTCTCTAAAATCAATAAAGAAAAAAAAAAATTTTTTTTTAAATGGACATGCCCAATATATTAGAATTAGATTTAGTGGTGAAAGACAAGAAACACAAACTAAGAATGTATTTCTCTCTCATCTGGAAATCTGGGCCGCATATCCAAATGCAGAACATGCTCCATGGCGTCAGGACCAGGCCCTCCCTGCTCCACTGCGCGTGGCCTCTGTCTCGAGCTTCTCTCGCCGTTTAAGGTGAGGTGGTGCCCAGCTCCCACTTACGTCTTACCGGCCTCAGGGAGGAGGAGAAGCGCAGTCTCTTTTCTAGGCAGCCATGTGCCTGACACAACATTGCGTGTCTGTTACTATCGAACGGCGTTGGCGAACTGTTTCTGTAAGAGCCAGATGTATACTTTTGACACTTTGGACTTTCTGAGCTCTGTGGCCCCTGTCTCAACTATTCCTCTCTGCTGTGGCAGTGTGTAAGCAGCCACAGATAATCTGAATGTCTCTGGCTGTGTTCCAATAAAACTTTATTTACAAGAACTGTGGCCGTCTGGATTAGGGCCCTAGGCGGAGGCCTGGTACAGAAAATGGGTAAAACAGATACCGGGGATAACTGGTTTTCCTCCTCGACCTGGCAATGGACACATCAGTGATGTTCACATTGCCAAGTTCCTTCTGCACCTCCCCTCCCTTTTCAGTCTAGTTCGCGGCGAGCCAAATTGCCAATAATTAATTAAAATCAGCAAAATGATGTACCGGAGGGCACAATTGTTTAAGGCTTTCTCTGGAAGACGAGTGAGTGGGTTTCAGTGATGCTGCGTCTGCCACGCTGACCGTCCTTTCATTAGGCGAAAACTCCTGTCTTGTTTCCCGGCTCCGAGAGAAAACCGTGGATTTCTCAACTCAGTGCGGAGACGCCAGATTCCCCGAAATGAGCCTTCTGCCTGCGGAGGAGACCCCGAGACTATACTCATGGCCTCCCCCTCTTCCCCGCAGAGCGGCACAAGCCTGGTTCCGTCATCCAATCGTATCTCATTTGAAGATCTTTTGCACCAGGTAGCGCCAGCAAAATAAACCCCTCTAGGGACTCGATCAAAATCCATTCTGGTAATTAATTTCATTTGTCATTCAATTTTACTTATTATTTCATTGGTTTTAATTATCTCCCCCCCCCCCCCCCGGAATTCAAACGTGGTTTTGCGGGAGGCAGTCAGGCAGGCAGGGGCCGAGCAGGGATGATGGGTCAGGTACTGAAGGTCACCAGGGTAGAAAGCCCAGGGTGCCTAGCAACAGGCAAAACTGGGAAAACAAGCACCTCGCCCCCAGGGTGACCTCTCTTCCTCTAGCACATCACTGGCCAGGCAGCTCAGACCCTCCCCGGACCTTTATTCTCCTGGCCTGTTGCCAGTCATTTCATGTTAGGCCCCTTTACAAAGGGAATGGACAAGGGGGCTGGACAATAGCCCTTAAGCATTAAGCCCCCATGACATTGAGGTTCTGACCTGCATAGAGTAATCTAGATCTCAGTTGTGTTTCTGCTCCAGGCCTACAAAAGCAGCAAAACCAGATAAGCGACACCATGACCAGCTGCATTGGATAGTGACCCCTGCCCTGGCGCTGGCCAGTCAGGGGAGGCAACGACTCTGAAAGGACACACCCGAAAAGCTGATGCATAGTCTATTGAGATCCTCCCCTGGGACCCCCCACTCCCCAAATCCCTACCCTTAAAAGCCAGAGCCTTTCCCCGCCCCCTCTTCTTCCCCCAGGCACCCCCCTTACCTTCTCTCTCCTGAGCTCCAAGGGCCCTTCCTTTACCCCCGTAACTTGTTTCCTGAGCCCATGTCTTCTAAAGCCCACTTCTTTGGCCTCTGTAAATTCTAAAGAAACTTTCTCTTATACTTTGAGCCTTGGTTCTGAATTCTTTCTCAGCCAGAGCGCAAGTCCCGAGGTTGCTGAACCGAGGTCTGGTCTGACTATGGGTCTAACGCCTGGGGCCGTTCTCACCGCCGCCAACAGTTTAACAAGTCAAATATAAATATATAAATGTCGAATTGAGAGTCTCCCCTAATCGACTCTGCCCAGGCCCTCCCAGAGGCTTTTATATTTATTTAAACAATATGCTTTTATTGATTTGTTTTAGAGAGAGAGGAAGGGAGAGAGAGATAGAAACATCAATGTGAGAGAGAAACATTGATCTGCTGCCTCCTGCACGCCCCCTACTGGGCATTGAGCTGAAACCCGGGCATGTGCCCTGACCGGGAATTGAACCAAGACCTCTCGGTCCATGGGACAACTCTCAATCCACTGAACCACACTGGCTGGGCCCAGATGCTTTAAAAAAATATATATATATATTTAATTGATTTTAGGGAAAGAAAGGAGAGGGCAAGGGAGACTTCAGTCGGCGGCCTCCTGCACACCCTCTACCAAGGATGGAGCCTACAACCTGGACATGTGCCCTGAACGGAAATTGAACTGGCCACCTTTTGGTGCAGCGGATGACGTTAAACCAGCTGAGCCACACTGGCCAGGGCCTTTTCAGACATTCTCATATGCCTGTCCTAACAATCAGACAGTGTGTCAAGAACGCCAGGTTACAGTCATTTCTGTTGCTTTTAGAACTCTTAAAGCCAGGTAAGCTATTCTGCAATGTTCTCCATTTGAGATCATGTTAGTCTTGCCCCGGCCAATTTGGCTCAGCGGTTAGAGCGTTGGCCCGCGGACCAGAGAGTCCCGGGTTCGGTTCCCGCTAAGGGCACGTACCTCGGTTGCAGCTTGTCCCCGGCCCCGGTGGGGGTTGTGTGGGTGGCAGCCAGTCGATGTGTCTTTCTCACATCGACGTTTCTCTTTCTCTCTTCCCCCCTTGCTCCCTCCCTCTCTATCTGAAGATAAATGCAAAAATGTCCTCAGGTGAGGATAAAAAAATAAATAAAAATTAAAAAAAAAAAATCATGTTAGTTTAAAGATCTTCTTTTTTCATGGGATTGATGACTATTCAATCTACTGTCGGCATCACCCAAAGTCCTAATTCTGTATTCAGCACAAAAGATACTTAACATTAGTCAAACCGGTCAAACATTTTTGCTACATAGATTGGAGGCTAGAACAACAGTTGTGTTTCCACATTTACTAATGGCAACTTAGAAAGTTAGAAGAGAACGGTAGACTAAAAAGAACTTCGGAGACAATCGAGTCCGAATTCCTCAGCTGATGGAGAGGAACTGAGCTTCAGAGAAGGAAAGTGATGTGCCCTGGACTGCACAGCTAGTTAATAACAAAACAGTAGGAACTCAGGGCTGCTTCCCAGAAGCACTGGCCGGTTCCTCCTCCCTGCTGCTGGGCAGGACTGTCCGCAAGATGTACCTTTTTTTTTTTTAAATCATCACTTGAGGATATATTTTTCCCATTGATTTTTTTTTTTTTAGAGAGTAGATGGGAGGGAGGGCATGGGAGGAGGAGAAGGGGAGAGAGAGAGAGAGAGAGAGAGAGAGAGAGAAACATTGATGTGAGAGAGACACATCTATTGGTTGCCTCCTGCTCATGTCTCTACCAGGGATTGAACCTGCAACCCAGTTACATGCCCGTGACTGGGAATTGAACCTGTGACACTTTGGTGTGCTGGCGGATGCTGTAACCACTGAGCACACCGGCCAGGGCAGGGATGTCCCTTTCAGAGCAGCAGGCGCCGTGGGGAAGCTGCCCTGGTGCATCAGGAAGTGGGAGGAGAAGATGTTTGGCTTCTCCATTGCTTCCTGCAATGAGAATACATCTGGAGGGCCCGAGCGGCTCTGGAAAGGCCGCCTGTTGTCTGGGACAATGGCACACACGGTGGCCATGTGGAGACCTGTCCTGGACAAGGGGACAGTTTACGACGTAAGGAGCATGAGCTGGCTTTCCCGAGGTCATCGCAGCCTGTCTTTGAACACTCTCGGGTGTCTGCAGGGGCTTCAGGTGTCTCAGGAATCACCCCCACGTCTAGAGAGCATGGATTCATTTGGCTTCGTATGACCGGTTTTGGAAGAAAGGAAACGTGTTAGAGTTACCAGCATTTCCTGAAAGGGTGGGGATTACTGGTTTGGCTCAGCGGTTAGAGCATCGGCCTGTGGCCCTGAGGGACCCGGGTTCGATTCCCGCTAAGGGCATGTACCTGGGTTGCAGTTTGTCCCCGGCCCTGGTTGGGTCGTGCGGGTGGCAACCACTTGATGTGTCCCTTTCACGTCTATGTTTCTCTCTCTCTCTCTTCCTGTCTCCCCCTCCCACTCTATCTGAACATAAGTAAAAAAATAAATAAAAAGAGTTTTTTAAAAAAAAATTCAAACTAGCCTCAGTGGATGGAGCATCGTCCCATGGACTGAGAGGTCCAGGTTCGATCCTGGGTCAGGGCACATGCCCGGGTTTCTGGCTTGATCCCTAGTAGTGGTGTGTAGGAGGCAGCCAATCAATGTTTCTATCTCTCTCTCTCTAAAAAAATCAATAAAAGCATATTAAAATAAATAAATAAAAATTCAAACATCTATGTATATAAGGTGGTGCAGTTTTGTAAGAGACTTAGTACATACTAACATGTTCATTAATATCCAGGGTCATCTTCATAAATGGGTAAAATCTTCAGAGATTCATATGAACATATGGATATATATTCATATTATACATACATTATATATGTAATATACATATATATTATGTATATACACACATATTTATATGCATATCTGTGTACAGGTTGGGGAAAAAGTAGGTTTACAATTGTGAGTATGAGAAACAGAGTCTATTCTTGTATTTGTATTAATTATTGTATTGTTTTTCATATGATTTCCTGTAAACCTACTTTTGCCCCATCCGGTATATATGCACTCACACCTACAGGACATATATATCAATATATATATTGTTTTGCCCAGCTGGTGTGGCTCAGTGGTTGAGCATCGACCCAGGCACCAAGAGGTCACCAGTTTGAATCTGGTCAGGGCACATGCCTAGGTTGTGGGCCAAATCCCCAATAGGGGGCATGCAGGAGGCGACCAATTGATGTTCTTTCTCATCGATGTTTCTATCTCTCTCTCTCTCTTCCCTCCTCTCTCTCTAAAATCAATAAAGAAAAAATGTATGTTGTTTATATATGTGCATATTACATACATAAATTAGGTAACATACACATGTATCATATTATGCATATGTGTTTGTGTACACACACATTCATATATTCATATGCATCTATGGAAATTTTACCCATTTATGAAAATGACCTTGGAAACTAATTAATAAACATATTGGGACATCCTAAGTATTTATGTATATGCACACATATACATGCAAACATACGTGTATCATGCACACATATTAATAGAATATGTATACTTATATGCAGACCCTTCTTTTTTTTTTTTTTTAATTATCACCCGAGGACATTTTTCCATTTTTTGTTCAGATAGAGTGGGAGGGAGAGAGAGGAAGAGAGAGAGAGAGAAACATCGATGTGAAGGGACACATCGAGTGGCTGCCACCCTCACGACCAACCAGGGCCGGGGACGAACTGCAACCGAGGTATGTGCCCTTAGCAGAAACCGAACCCGGGTCTCTCTGTACCGCAGGCCGACGCTCCAACCGCTGAGCCAAACCGGCCAGGGCTGCAGACCCTCCTTTCTCCATATATTGTGAGCTCCCTCCCTTTCCATGGATGTATACATGTATATATTACATACTTTTTCTTATTTTTTCCTTTCCTTTTTTCTCAAGAAGAGGAAGGAAAAAGAAAAGAGAGGGGGAGGATTAGAGAACAGGGTTGGGTGTCCCAAAAAATGCCCAAACATTAATATGAAAAGAATAAATGCTCACTCATAATAATTAGTGACACATGCCCCTTTTGAATCTCATCTGCTTTAGCCTAAGGAAAGATGTTTAAGAAGAACACTCTAAAATGAAAGAAACCCTTTTTTCAACTTTTGAAAACCAACAAAGGCTACTGCATATTGCAAGTCATTATAGCAAAAGCATTAGGAGGGACGGACCATTTAAAGGGAAATCTGTCATTAATTTACTAACCACTCGCTTGAATCTCATAAATAATTTTAAGTAGGAAGGGTTGTCAAATGTGATTAAGGCCATTATTTCATGCTGAAGTTGCCCATAGGCTTTTCTAACGTAAAAATCTTTCCATAAAAAGAAGAACCAAGGTTTCTTCAAGGTTAAGGGTCTCTGGAGCCAATTCCACGAAGATATATTACGGTAGAGATGATGGAGTGTGTAGAAGTCATCTGAGAAGATTTTACAAGGTTTCTCAAAAAGATGTGCTGGGTGTTCAGTTTCCAAAATGAATTGCATTGTTTTCTGCTGTCTAAAAAACTGACCACTGTGTTGAGAAAATGATAGCCTCAGCATCATCTAATTTATTCAACAAATATTTATCGAACACGTTCTATATGCAAGACATTCTTCTAGTTCTTGGGATCTAGCAGTGAACCAAATGAAATCCCTGTTCCCCAAGACTTCATAATCTAGTGTGGATGCAATAAAAAAAATAAAGCAATAAACATGAAAGATAGCAGCGCTCATAATCTGCAGCAAGCAGCATACAAATATTCACGATAGGTCCAGTGGCGAGTTTTATGGACCAGAGAGGTTGGGGAGCTCTCAGACTTGGGAGGAGAGAGCCTGCCTTTCTAAAGGATGTTAAGCGGAGACTTGAAGGATAAGGAGGAGCTGGGACAACCAGCAGGTAAGGGTTTGAGGTAGAGGTAAGGAAGATGTATTCCCAGCCAGATCACCCAGGACCTGCAAGCCATGTTTAGAAATTTGAAATTTCTTTTAAGAGCAATGGGAAGCTACTGTGAAGTTTTGAGTAGGGAAGTGATCTGGTCAAATTTTGTTTCATAAGATCCTTTTGATGGTATCTGTAGGGAGGACTAGTTCCTGTACAGGAAGAATGTCAGCATGAGTCAGGGAAGAGACAGAATGACATGGCTGACTCTGGACAGTGACAGTGAGGACTGTGATGATGGCCAATACCTATTTTGTACCAACACTCTTCCAAGTGCTTGTGTGCATCATCTCATTAAACCCTCATAACATCCCCATGAAGAAGGTCCATTACTACCACACGCATTTTACAAATGAAGAAACTGTAGCGAGGCATAACCAAATGGCAGATCTGGGATTGGAACCCACTTCATCTGACAGTGAGTTTAACCGCTCCCCTACGTTTTCTCTCAAGAGGTAGGCTGATTTGAGGAATGTTGAGAGAATGGACTGGAGCGCTTTCAGTGATTGAACTTGGGAGTCGTGTAGGAGGAAGAATTCAGGATGATGACTGGGTGGATGGCATCGCCTTCCACTGGGAGGAGGAGGGAGGGTTTTGGGGGCACAGATAAGGAGTTTGGTTTCAATCATGCTGAGCTGGAGATGTCATGTACAGATATCAAACTGCATTGCTCAGGTCCAAGTCTGCCCTGGCAAATACGGATCTGGGAGTCCTCCACCTAGACTGTAATCGGAATCAAGGAAGTAGATAACATTGCCTACTGACCATGTTTAGGGTGACCAGAGAAGAGAGTCTCGTAACCCCAAAGGATTGTAGGAATGGACACAGGAACAGTCGTTGTACAAAACGCCTGCCGGGATGCGGCGAGAGAAGTCTGAGAAAAATCAGAGGAATGTGCCATCACCGAAATCAAGAAGATGTTTCCAGAAGAGGAGCCTGCTAAGCAGGATCGACGCTGTTTAGTAGGGGCAGGATGGACACACTCCATTGGACTTAACAGCAACGAGGTTCCTGGTGAGGACAAATGTCACTGATCAGAGGCAACAGCCGGACTGCGGTGAGAAGTGATGACAGCGGGAATAAAGAACGTGAGAAGGGAGAAGTGAGGACATTGGGGGAAGAGGAATGGGGGAAAGGGGCTGAGGGAGTTTGATTTTAAATATGGGAGCCACCTGTGTGTATCCACTCACCTGCCGATGACAAGGAAGTAGCTCAGAAGACGTGAAAGAGGGAAAAGAGAAGGAACAGAGGAAGAAAGAGTTCTTTGAGAGGAGGTGGACTTTAGTGCACAGAGTCCAGGATTGACTTGGGATGTAGGTTTAGTGGTGCCCGGGGGTCAAGGGCTTTGAGGAATTCATTTCAGTAAGACTGAGTGTACAGGGGGGATGTAGTGAGGTCAGAAGTTGGAGGGAAGTAGAAAATGGTCAAATAACTAGAGTGGAGACTGAGAAAGTGAGGCAGAGAAGAATTCATACATGGCCGGCAGCATCAAGAGCCCAGTAGAGTCTGGCCACCATAAATTTATGGTGACACTAGTCTGTGAAGTTGTCTGAGATTCTCACAAAGAGCTTGGCAGCCCAGGTATACAAATAGCTCAGAAACCTTGGCATGATCCAAGTTGAGGTTTTTCCTGGTTGATGGGAGGGAGAATAACGGAGACCATGGAACAAGAGAGTTGAGCATCTCCAAGAGGCTGGTTGAAGGGGCAGGTCATGGAATGTCAACTGGATGGGATGACGGGGAGAGAAAGGGTAGATTCTTGCTCTGATTCTCTCACTGATTCTGTTACTTTGGATAAATTGCCACATACCTCTGGGCTTCAGTTTTTTCCCCGGCTGACTTATAAGTGAAGATGTTGGCCCATCTGGTTAACATCTCTCCCGCTTCTACAATTCTGTGGTTCAATCTTGCAAAACTGCAAACACTCTCTGACTGAGAGACTGCCAACTCCTAATCACTGGGGTCAAACAACCTTCACTATGCCAGAGAAGCAAATTCCATTAATGTTGCCAGACCACTGATGCAACTCTTTCATTTTTCTCATGAAAATATGAAACATGGTCAGGGCCCTTCCCATAAATCAAGAATAATTGTTTCATTGTCACTGGTCATCCAACCCTGCTTGCTGTACATCTCCCAATCTGGACTTGATTCAATCCAGTTCAACTTAAAATCATATTTCTGAGTGTCGACTTTGCATAAATCACTGAGACAGCAGTTGCAGGGGATGAGAAGGTAAGAAAACTACCTCCTTGCCCTGGCCGGTTTGGCTCAGCGGTTAGAGCATCGGCCTGCGGTCCCGAGAAAACTACCTTCTTGCTGTGCTATCATCCAGCAGGAAGGATAAAACTAGTACAGAGGGAAGTGAGTCGGGGGTATAAATATTAGTATTCAACTCAGGAAAGAAAGAACAATTTCTATATTTCTCTTTAACAACTCAATTTCTGATTTCAGTTTACTTTTTACCAGGTTGGAATAAGCTCAGTGGGGCTCCCCACCATTTTTTGGGTCATGACTAATTCTCAGAGCTTACGTCATCCTAAGGCCTCAGGAGGGGGTGCCTTTGTGGTCCTCAGCATCATCTGTTGGCAAAATTTGCCCACATTCCCATGGCCCCCGTTTTTCTGCACTACCAGTTCATACAGGCAGCCAAGGGGCATACTCATTTGCTCTGCATGGTCCCTTAGGATTTTCTGATTTTCTTGATACTTCTGGGCCTTTCTGGGTGGCGTGGTAATCAGTGTACCTCCGCCTAGCATGCTTAAACATACTGCTTTGGTCTGAATACTTGGTTCACCCCAAATCCATATGTTGAAATCCTACCCTCCAAGGTGATGATGACATTAGGAGGCAGGGACTCTGGGAGGAAATTAGGTCATGAATAGGATTAGTGCCCTTATAAAGAGACCCCGTGAGCTTGCCCAGTCCTCCTCCCGTGTGATGACGTAGTGTAAGATGCCATCTGGGAACCAGGAAGTTGGGCCCTCACCACACACCCAATGTGCGGGCCCTTCGCTCTTGGCCTTCTAGCCTCCAGAACTGTGAGCATTACATTTCCGTTATTTATAGGTCACCCAGTCTGTTTTTTTCTTTTTATTATAACAGCCCAAACAACACAAAGACACACACCATCCGCTAATCGTCTTTATGGGGTCCACAGGATTCTACGTAGGGCACAGGACCAAGGGACGCATGGCTCCCCACACTTGCCCTCCATCTTTTCTTCTTACTTCTGGCCCTGAGAGTTCTCTGATCTGGGAAGAGTGGGCAGGTGGGGAATTCTACCACAAATAATGTTTACTTCCAAATCTTTTGTCTATGCTGGGAGCATTTCTGTTACACTAGCAAACTTCTTTTTTTTTTTTTTTTTGGTACGTGCCCCTAGTGGGAACCGAACCCAGGACTCTCTGGTCCGCAGGCCAACGCTCCAACCGCTGAGCCAGACCGCCCAGGGCCACCAGCAAACTTCTTTTTCCTCTCTTTTTCTGCTCCAACACATCCCACGAAGGCCGTGAAGACAGAATGAGAATGGCCGGCTGCTTGAACCCAGAGATGGGCAAGGGAAAGGAAATGTGGGGAAACCGAGGATGCTGTTTCCTACCAGGTAGAAATGGGGGTGTTACGAGATGTACAAGTGCTCTGGGGGTTCAAAGTACAGCAATAGAGATGGTTTACTAGAAGGGTTCTGGGTAATCATTGAATAGAGAAATAGAGAGCTTAACCTATGTCTTGAGAATGGCAGGGACTGGGGCAGGGTGGCCATCGTAAGAGGAGGAACTCCGGAATCATCAAGTGTGCCGGGATCGAATGATGCCGCTCCAACCACCTCTGTCTGGTGTGTTTCCATCCAGGAGAAAATCCCCTGGAGACAGACCTGGTGGGTTGAGTTTGGGTCACATAAGCACACCCGTGGCCAGGAGTGCTCTATCCGGAAATTCCTTCAGACCCAGTGGATCGGGAGAGAAGTCACTGTCCTCAGACAACGGGGAGCTAAAGGATGTAGGGATGGGGATGGGCAGCACCTGTTGCCCACTCAAGAGGAGTGGGAGAGCCCGTCCCTTTAAGGAAACAGGAAAGCCGAGAGAAGATGGCATTTGTGAAGGACTTGGAAGGATGGGAACAGCCCTGATGGACAGAGACAAGGAATGGCCGTAGCAATGAGCAACGGTCCCGAGACAGGAAATGTGAGACGCTTCCCAACATTATTTGAGAACGGTTTTGGCCCTGGCCAGTTTGGCTCAGCGGTTAGAGCGTCGGCCTGTCGTCCAGAGAATGGTTTTGCTGGAGCTTCGTAGGGGAGTCAGGGTGGGAGTCGAGGTCGACAGGATTGAAACTGTGGATTTGGAGCCATCTAAAGAAATCTGAATGAGGAATTGTTATGGGCTGAATTGTGTGTTCTCACCCTGCTGCTGCCCCTACCCCCCCAGCCCTGGTCACAATCTGTATGTTGAAAACCTAGTTCCTAATAGCGCAGAATGTGACTGTATTTGGAGACAGGGCCTTTATATAGATAATTAACTCTCTCTCTTCAGAGAACTGATACGCATATATGCATAACCAATGGACACAGACAACAGTGTGGTAAAGGCAGGGGTAGGGCGGGGGTGAGGAGGAGGGTGTCAGAGTGGGGGAGGGGAAAGGAGAGACATCTATAATACTTTCAACAATAAAGATAAAGAAGAAAAGTAGGTAATTAAGTTAAAATGCGGTCATTGAGGGTGGGTCCTAATCCAACAGGGCTGATGTCCTTAAAGAAGAGATGGGGACACAGACATGCACAGAGGGAGGACTGTGGGAGAACACGGGGGGAAGACAGCCGGGTACATGCCAAGAAGAGGCCTCCGGAGAATCCAATTCTGCCAGCACTTTGATCCCAGATTTCTAAGTTACAGCAGCCCTAGCAAAAGAATACAGGATCCCCCCTCCTTATTCTGGAAGCAGTGGGTACCTATGGAAACTCTTTGAAGAGCAGAATTATTTAATTAGACTGACACCTCGGGAAAATAGACCTGGCGGAGGTATGTGAATGGGGAACAGGTAGAGTCTGGAGGCTGGGAGCCCAGGAACCGAGGAGCCTCTAATTCTCCGATGCCTCTCATTCTGCTTGCAGGAGCCAAGGGGAGGCTTCCTGAAGAGGCAGCACTGATGACTGGAGGTTTGCAAAGCAGATTGAGGGTGGACGGGCTCTCCAGGCAGACGGCATGGCATGTGGGAAACTCAGAGGCATCAGGGTGTGATGGATGAGAAATCGAATGTGGCAAGTTCCTTAGGAGAGCTGAAGGCAAGGTGCTACCCGATTCCCATTTGCAACATGATTCCGTGGTAAAAGGAGTCATGACAGGGGAATGCCGTGGGCATGACAGACATGGATGGGTCATTGGGGACTTGCCCTCCATTCTCTACACCTAAGGATTTGATTGGACTTTTATTTTTTTATTTTTTTTTAATCCTCACCCGAGGACATTTTTCCATTTTTTTGTTCAGGTAGAGTGGGAGGGAGAGAGAGAGAGAGAGAGAGAAGAATCAACGTGAAGGGACACATCGAGTGGCTGCCAACCGCACGACCCAACCGGGGCCAGGGACAAACTGCAACCAAGGTACGTGCCCTTAGCGGGAACTGAACCCGGGTCTCTCTGGACCGCAAGCCGACGCTCCAACCGCTGAGCCAAACCGGCCAGGGCAGATTGGACTTTTAGAAAGAAACCATTCATGCCATCCAGGCTTGGGGAGTCCAGCAGCCTCTATACGTTATCTGAAAGTATTTATTTCGCTTCTGGCATTTAGAGTCAGGAGACCAGATACTTAAAAATAAGCGTGACTTGTTTCCATAATCCATAGAAAAATCGCCTTATGCTATTGTGGAGTTGGGGAGTCTTTTTCGTTTGGTGGTAGGGTTATGTTTCAAATGGGAATTGACTGGTGAGATCCGTTATCTACTGACACTGAATTCTGTCATCTAGGTGACTATTTATTGAACATTTACAATACACATTAGTCACTACATGAGTCTGTAAAGAAAAGAGAACGCTGTTCACATTTGGTTCATAGAAATCAATATTGCTACATTAATTCACAGTGAAAAATACTAATCAAAAGAAAGGTAGAATTCCTTTGTTAGCAGGGACGTGCAGAAGGACAGTGTAAGGGTCCGAGGGAAGTCTTGGCTCCTACCCTGAGGCATCCCCGGTGAGGGCCTGAGGCCTCCCACAAGAGAGGGTCACAGGCTGGAGGCCAGATCACTCAGTTTTTGCTTCATTTACACATAGATGGTTCCCATGAACTATCCGATAAATACATATGGCTTTTCAGCCAATTATTTTGGTAAGAGACACTCTGTTTCAGAGCATTTCATCTGCGGAATTTGATTTAAACATGATCAGATGTTTACAAATAAAAACAGTTACGTACTAAGTAAAGTGTGAAATCCATTGAATTAGTGCACTGTCAGAGTTTAAAAATGAACTTGAACTCTTGTGAATGTCAACTGCCAATGCCAGGGTGACCGTCTCAGCCTGGTTTCAGCACTGACGGTCCCACTTTGCGGGGCTCCGAACCCTGAGCCGATTCTGCGCAGCAGAACTCAGGGACGCCCGGCTCAGGTTCAGGGCTGCACGCGGAGTCGTGGTCCCACCAGCTCTCAGGATGCAGAGTCTGGCAGGAGCAGAGGCCTTCACGCAGTACGTCTTTCTCTCGAACAAGCTCATGGCCAGGATTGTGACACGTGATCACATGCGAAGGTCGCAACAAGCACAAATCTGACAGCAAGTGGTAGAACCTGTGAGCGAGGCAGAAAATGTATATGGGAAGCAGGGAGCTGCAGAATGACCGTGGGAGGAACTTTGGAAAGTTGTGCTGACGCAAGATCCTCCTCAGGAAGTAATGACTAAGGAATCTTGTTTCTCTCTCCACACCTGTGTGAAGGGAAAATCCCAGTTAAAAACTCTCATGCACAGCATTTTAATCTTTCTTTTCTGAAAAATATGTACTGTATTCTTTAGTGGGTTTTCCTCATCATTTTTTAATAAAAATTTTCAAGCATGCAGAAAAATGGAAAGAATCCCACTTTGAACATTCAAATACCCACCACCTACCTACCCTGTACGATGAACATTTTACTGCTTTTTAAAAATCACATATCTTTTGCTTCCCCATCCATCAATCCATCTCATTTTTTTCTTAATGCATTTAAAAGTAAATTGCTGAATTCCTTACCCCTAAACACTTAAGCACACATTATCATTAACTACAGTTTAGTATTTTCTGTTTTTTTTTTTCCCCTCTAGAGATGAAATTTGCACCCAATGAAATGCCTAGATCTTAAGTCTGTTTCCCCATGCGTTCTGACAGGTGCATACACCTGTGTAACTCAAACTCTATCAAGTCACAGAGTATTACCATCACAGCAGAAAGTTCCCCTCGTGCCTCTTCCCAGTTAACCCTCAACACTGTCTCCCCCCACCCCCACCAGGCCATTGCTGTTCTGATTTGTCCACTACAGACTAGTTTAATCTGTTTTAGAGCTTCATATACATGGAATCATAGCGTATATACTCTTTGTGTCTGGTTTCCTTTGATTGAGCAGAATGTCTGAGATTCATCCATATTCATGTGAGTAGCAGTAGTATTTCTGACCAGTGTTCCACTGAATGGGCATACCATAGTTTTTTCATTCATTCTCCTTTTAATGGACACCTGGTCTGTTTCCAGCATTTGGACATTATGTATAAAACTGCTACAGACATTCTTTTACAAGTCTTCTTGTGGACGGGATTTTCTGTTTCTTGGGTACATACCTAGGAATGGAATCCAAAGCATTATTTTAAATGGTTTAGTTTAGCACTGGATGGTTATATCAGTGTAGCTCAGAATGCCCAATGCTCCTACTCCTCTGTGCACCTTTTTTTAATTTTTATTTTTATCCTCACCTGAGGACATTTCCGCATTTATCCTCAGACAGAGTGGGAGGGAGAGAGGGTGGAAGAGAGAGAGAAACATGGAAGAGAGAGAGAAACATCGACGTGAGAGAGACACATCGAGTGGTTGCCACCCACACGACCCCAACCGGGGCTGGGGACAAACTGCAACTGAGGTACGTGCCCTTAGTGGGAACCGAACCTGGGACTCTCTGGTTCGCAGGCCAATACTCTGACCACTGAGCCAGACTGGCCAGGGCGCATCTTTTTAAAATTTTTTATCCTCACCCAAGGATATGTTTTTATTGATTTTTTTTATTTGAGAGAGAGAGAGGGAGAGAGAAAGAAGGTGAGAGAGAGAGAAACATCAGAGCGAGAGAGTAACATCGATTAGTTGCCTCCTGCATGACCCCAGCAAGGGCTGGGGATCCAACAGCAACCGAGGTATGTGCCCTTGACTGGAATCGAACCTGTGACTCTTTGGTCCGTGGGCCGTTGCTCTAACTGCTGAGCAAAACTGGCCAGCGCTTGGCTAGTTTCTTTGCTCACTCTTGGTTTTGGGGTAGGCACCCCACCTGGTTTAGCCTTTCTCTCTGCTGCTGTGTGCCCCCCCTCTCCTCTTTTTTCTAGTCATATATATTAGTTCTGTGCTCTAAAGAGGCTCATTGTACTCATTTTTATTATATAATCCAGAGTTAGGGCACTAATGTTAGGAAATTGAGGTCCAAGAAGTGAAGAGACACCACGTCGTCCCTCACGGGGCATTCCTCCTGAGCACACAAGGCTGGGCCTTCGAGAGCCCACCACACAGATCATGTGACCTGGATTTCATTCTACCATCTCAATTCCAGAAACTTTATCTGGCTGCTCCTACACGTACCCCCATGCTTATTGGGGCGCAAATCTCAATTTCTGGTCCAGAAATGTGATCCCTGGGCATTTTGATTGATGCCATTTGCAGTGTGTGCTCTCTTAGGTATTCCTTACTCTACAATAATTAGCATATAATTAACATGTATGTCATTTAATTAATTATTTTTAACAATGATCTATACTATGTGAAAGACAGTATCTCTCATGTATAAATTTAGCAATTAACATTGAACTCTGCCATGTGCCTAGCAGGTACCTGCTGAAAATTAGTGGGTGATTTTTCACAGATCTTTGATGTTGTTGTTTTATTTGTTTTTTTTCCTTTATTGATTGTAGAGAGAGAGGAAGGGAGGGGGAGAGAGAGATAGAAACATTGATGAGAGAACATCGACTGGCCACCACCTGCATGCCCCCCACTGGGGATCAGGACCATAACCTGAGCATGTGTCCTAACTGGGAATCGAACTGGTGACCTGTTGGTGCATGGGTCGATGCTCAACCACTGAGCCACACCGGCTGGACTATATGTCATTTTAAAAAGGAAGTTGCAGCCTCCAGTACTGGATTTACAGAGAGGTTAAATGAAGGGAGAAACTACTAAGAGAGAGATAAATATTAGAAAAAGAGAGTGAAGAATAAAAAAGTGGGGAAAAAATGGGACAATTATGAAAAGAAGGCAAAGAGGAAAACATGTTTTTTTTATGCAAAGAAAGGAGACAACCTTTAAAAGATAACATTATATAAAATAAAAACATTCTGGGCGAATCCCATTCAAAATTGCTTTGCCCAAAACCAGATTCTAGAGTAAAACATAAATCTTGGGCCATAGCGCCCCCTGGCACACCAAACTGCAACCACAGCATGGGCTTCAGCCTGTTACCGCATTTTGATGAACTCAAAACGTCCTCCTATTTCACAACACAAATTAATTCTAGTTCAAAAGGAGCAGAGGTAGGCTTTCAATTCAAGCTCTGAGCAATCATATCAGTGATTATATTTCTGTTTCTCGTATACCGATTAAGCTCATTGAATTCCAGCTAATTAAATTACTTAACTCAAAGATAAGGGAATCATAATATACACCGAAGATGGCATGAGCTCTAGCTTTTAAATAATAATCTCTGTGAGGTTGGGGATCTTCAGGGTCCCGTGTCATGCCAGTAGACTGAATCTCAGGAGTCACTGCAGGAGAAGAAAGGGCATTCAGATGGCTTTAATGTTGCCAGTCCTTTTCACCAGGCCCTGGGTTCTGAGCGCCGTGACTCTGAGACCCAGGAGCACGCGCCGGTGGCCACACACGCGCTTTGAACACAGGCCCAGCCAGCGACGAGCTATGCTGTACCCGTCACCATCTTCTAAAACCCCCTTGTGTGAGAGAGGAAGGACTCCACACCCCAGGAGTCCTTGACGTCTAACCCTCAGAAGGAAGGCTTCAGACCGCGGAGCGAGAAAACAGACATTCTAAGCCTGCAAACTGAGGACATTATCAGGTTTGAGATAAGGAGGAAGAGCAAATAAATGAGGTCAGGATCCAACCCTCAGAGCCAGGACTTGGGCATGAGGAGAGGAGGAGGCGGAGGGGGAGGAGGGCAAGGCGTCTGGTGAGAACATGAATGAGCAGGACTGGTGAGCTGGGGCGCAGGTGTGCAGCTGCAGAGGTGGATTACGAGAGTCTTAAAGAAGCTGGAAACATTTGCCCAAGTGGCCTTTCAACTGGAGCTTGGGTACAGAGATAGCCATTACCCCCCACCATATTCTACCACAATTAGCCCGCTTCCTTGCTAAACCCTGAGACTGTCTACCAGAAATCTAGCTGAAAGGGGGACTCTTTTGATTCATTAAAAAAGAAAAGTCTTTCATGTTCAAAAGTCTGACAGCTACAAATCAGTGGCACTTTTGGCATGGGCTGCCCCTGGGAATAGGTGACTTGCTGTTCAGGGTAGTGTCCTTTGGCTGAAAGCAATCCCAGATGAGGTGCACAGCTGTAATCCTTCAACAGCTGGTCTTTCCAGCAGCTGGAGGGTTGGTGCATCAGCTCCGAAAAGGGAAACTGGGTGAGCACCACAGCGTCCATTACAGTCCGCCCCTTGAGCTTCTCGGTTCTGTTTACTTCTCACAGTGAGTCTGTCCGGTCTGGGATCAGCTCCTCTAGAATTCGGGTCAGTCTGGTTACCTGGGGGACTGAGAATGGAAGAGTTAGTAGGATGAACTACAGTCTCTGATATGATAGTTGATTTCAGGGTTGCACTAAATACTCACCATCCACTTCCTCTGCTACCTATTCTAGACTTCTCTCTCCCTGGGCTAGAATCTAGCGGTTTGTTCAGTTAAGTGATTCTGGTCCTCATTCATAAAGGGTTAGGGTTACCTTGCTCTTCTCAGGCTGTGTCTACCATACCTGTCCATTTACCTTTAAACTCAGCATGGAGCACTAAGAGATGTCAACTAAGAGATGGATATATAGTGTCAAATATATAGTACATACGTGTAGCAGCAGACCGGGCAACTGACAAACCTAACTACCTGCCTCCCTACCAACCTCCCTCCTTCCCTCCCTCCTGTTGATGATCAGAGGCAACTTTCTCTGCCAATATGGTAACTCCTTTTCTTGTCTGCTGGTCTCTTGACACCAGGATTCCAAAGTGACGGGCAACAGCCATGGCTCAGAGTATAGTGGGCTTCCTCCTGTGTCCCTAGGTAGAAGTGCTACGACTTTTGGGAATAAGGACCACTAGAATCACAATGCTTAAAGTTGTAGGACAAGAAGCACAAATTCCCCAAGTGAGTGTTGGGGGTAATGGCCTCTGGGGCCACTCTGACTTCCATCCCTTGCTTCCTAGAACCAGCGAGAACATTACGACATACAATGGTGGTTGACGTAGGGTACATAACACATTGAGGAGGATGCTCCCCATCCCTGTAGGGTATCATCTCCAAGATGGTGCCCTGACCACATCCTAAGAGGCCACCTCGCCACTTTGCTAAGCCTCCTTTGCTGTGAAGTAGATCCCTTGGTTCCACTTTGTTAGGAGATATTTTATTTCAGCGGAAAGAACCATTTAAATCCTTGAGCAGTAGTGCACCCTGAGGCACTGAAGGCTGGAAAGAAATATCCATGCCTGGAATTCATGTCATCCCAGGCCAGATGAATGTCTCTTTCCCAAGGTGGAAGGGGTCTAATGTAGTCAACCTGCTGCAGAGCGGTCTCTTCAAAGGACAGTGTCCCATTCAGGCTGGTCGTGTGGACATCCAGCTGGGGCAGTAGTTAAATGAGCCCAGGTAAGTGGGGCCTGAGCATGTGCAGGACAGGTTCCCTTACCTGTCAGACAAGGTTTGTCATGGAGACGAGGCCAAATGGAGGCCTACTGTTTGGGAAACTCGTCTAGGTTGTTGGGTGTATCAGTACTTTGTTCCTTTTTATTATAATAGTCAGTCTATAAATACATCATAGTTTGTTTACCTGTCATCTGTTTAAGGACATTTAGGTTGTTTCCATGTTTTTGGTTACTGTGAACAATTGTATACAAGTCTTTTTGTGGAGATGAGCCTTGGAAATCTGTATTTTAAAAAAAATATTTTTTCTTTATTGATTTTAGAGAGAGAAGAAGGGAGAGGAAGAGAGAGATAGAAACATTGATGAGAGAGAACATTGATTGGTTGCCCCCTACATGCCCCTCACGGGGGATTTGGCCCACAACCTGGGCATGTGCCCTGACCAGGAATCAAACCAGCGACCTCTTGGCGCATGGGTCGACGCTCAACCAGTGAGCCACACCAGCTGGGCATGAAAGTCTGTATTTTTAATGAGTAACCTCAGGTGAGTTTCAGGCATACCCAAGTTTGATCATTTGTCTGTTAAGGTGAATCTTTGACTTTTCAATGCGGCGACCTGATGAAGATGTAGCCCAAGATGCTGGGTCTGACTCAGTAGCTGTATTTTGATGTGGGCCAGGACTGCTATTTAACTAGTTTGCAGTTTGTTGCTGAGACTGAGTGTTCCCCTTGAAACCAGAAAATGGGAGTTAGGTGCTAGATCTGACTCTGCGTTTCCCGGCAATTAGGATGAAAAGCAGTTATATTCTGGAACAGCATTCTTATTGTTCTAGAAGAAGACAGACCCATGCCAGCGTCTCGGGAGAAGCAAAGCAGGTCCCAACCCTTAACTCTAAAGGAGTTTTCTTCCTGACCGATGCGGTGGACAAGTCCTCAGCAACATCCTACAGCTTTTAAGTCAGTCAGACCTGAGTTTGAGTTGCAACTGAAATTCCTTGTACTAGCTGGGTCATCCCTAGCAGGCTATTTTCCCTGAAGCCTAACCATGTATTATTTTTTAAAAGATTACGGAAGTCATCAATTTCTACTGCAAATCGTCACAACTCTGCTTGGGGGATGTCTTCATAGTTGATAAATTTCAGAGAGTTACTATAAAGAATAGTGATCCAGCCCTGGCCGGTCTTTCTCAGTGGTTAGAGCGTTGGCCTGCTGTCTGGAGAGACCTGGGTTAGGTTCCTGCTAAGGGCACGCACCTTGGTTGCAGTTTGTCCCCGGCCCTGGTTGGGTCATGTGGGTGGCAGCCACTCGATGTGTCCCTTTCACATTGATGTTTTTTTTTTTTTCTTCTCTCTCCTTCCCACTCTATCTGAACAAAATATCGAAAAAATGTCCCTGGGCGAGGATAAAAAAACAAAACAACAACAAAAACAACAAAACAAAACAAAACAAAACAAAACAAAACAAGAAAGAATAGTGATCCAAAACATGGTGGTGTGTTTTTCTCGTTAGCTAGGCTATCTAAGCAAGCCTATCTAAGCATTATCTGACTCTCAGCAAATGTAACTTTATTTAACTTACTATTTACTAATGAATAGGACCTGGACATTTTTTTTTTCCCTCACCCGAGGACATTTTTCTATTTTTTGTACAGATAGAGCAGGAGGGAGAGAGAGGAAGAGAGAGAGAGAGAGAAACATCAATGTGAAAGGGACACATCGAGTGGTTGCCACCCGCACGACCAACCAGGGCCGGGGACAAACTGCAACCGAGGTACGTGCCCTTAGCGGGAACCGAACCCGGGTCTCTCTGGACCGCAGGCCAACGCTCTAACCGCTGAGCCAAACTGGCCAGGGCGGACCTGGACATTTTTTAAAAATTGATTTTTAGAGAGAGAGGAAAGGAAAGGGAGAGAGAGAGGGAAACATTGATGTGAGAGTGAAACATCAATCAGCTGCCTTCTGCATATGCCCCGACCAGGGATTGACCCTGAAACCCAGGTATGTACCCTGATGGGGAATGCTCTCTCTCTCTCTCTCTCTCTCTCAGCTTTTTGAGAATGATACTTTTGACAGTACTCAAGATCAAACCATGCTACTCTCTTCTCCCCTCCTGGCTAGGCCTGCATTTGTTTAACTTCTGTTGAGTGTTCTCCAAATTCTCAGTGGCTCCGTAGACTACTTAAAACACAGTACTCAAGCAAGGAGACATGCTCTTCATCACTCCTTCAGCCTTCAGCTTAGACTTCATCTCCTTTGGAAATGTGCTATCTTTCTATTTATTTATTTATTTATTTATTTATTTATTTATTCCTCACCCAAGAACATTTTTGCATTTATCTTCAGATAGAGCTGGAGGGAGAAAGGGGGGAACAGAGAGAAAGAAACATTGATGCGAGAGAGACACATCAGGTGGTTGCCACCCACATGACCCCAACTGGGGCTGGGGACAAACTGCAACCAAGGGACGTGCCCTTAGTGGGAACTGAACCCGGAACTCTCTGGTCCACAGGCTGACGCTTTACCCACTGAGCCAAACCGGCCAGGGCTATTCTTCTATCTTGTCCAAAACTCCATAATTTTCCCTTGCAATGTACTCATCATACTGTATTGAAATTGCTTATCTCTTTTCCTGTGAATTCTTTGGGAGCACAGACTGTATTTTGTTTAACTACCCCTCCCCCTACTCCCACGCCAGTTTTTAGCACAGTGCCTGGCTGTGGGAACTCAGCAAATATTTTAAATGTACGAATTACGGGATAAGTAATATATCCGTCTTTGTATTTCAAGGGGGCTACAGTTTAGCTATAGATAATTTACTGTTCTAACAACAGTGATGCCAATCTTTGCTTGCGTATTTCCTGTAGATCTTCCTTTTGGGGTTGTGGTGATGGTGGTGTCTGCCTGTGCATAACCAAGTCTCCATCTTACATGCATTGCTTTTGGTTCCTTCTCTAATGTTTTCAGAGTATGGCTCCTTTAAGACCATCAGGAGCCTGCTTGCAGAGGAAGAGATCCAGACACTCCACAGAATGTCTGCACAGATCCAGCCATAGCTACCTCACATGTTTCTTGGTCTCTGACTTGCCCATTCATCGATCCCTGTCTGATTTGTTCTTGCAGTTGCCCCCCAAGACTTGGGTTTTGCCTTGTCCTGGTTTGAACTTGGTGTCTCTTGACTACTGACTCAAGCTCCGACCTCCACCCATCCCCAGTTCTGCATTTTTGCTCTGTACCAGGCGTTGGCATCTTCAGGGACCTGACCTCAGCTCAACCTGCTTTTGGCCTTGTTTCTCCAGTCTGATGCCGACAACTGGAAGGAACCCTGCCCTTCTGCCAGGAGAGCGGCGGGGCCGCGTGCGGTTGCCCTGGAATAAAGCTTGCATTATGGGCGGGAACAAACAGGTACACAGTGACTTCCGAGGGAGAGCCCGAACTTTGCGTGGGCGTTGTTTTCCATGCTACCTTTCTTCTGTGTCTGCTTTTGTTATGAAATATGTGTTTTGCCAAGATGGAATGGAATATTCCAGAAGTGAGGGGGGAAAAAAAAAAACCCAAAAACAACAAAAAAAAACACCCCTGGTTGCCTGTCAGTAATTAAAGCAAAACCCGACTGTATTTCTAGTTTCTTTTCCAACTTCCTGCACAAAGAGGGGAAAACGTTACAGTTTGGAAAAAAAAAAAAAGCAAACCTAGCCGAATGAACTGCCACTGCTGATGGACATTCTGTTAACTCTATACTTTCTTTCCATATGTGAGTCCGTAATATTGTGACAAAGACTTTATAAAAAATAGTTTCAGAAATTACAGCAACTCTGGCTTTGGATGATTAGAAAATGGCCAATTTTTAAACCGTGAAAGCTAATTATTAGCTTTGAGTATAGTCATGGTATTTGATTAACATGGTATTTAGCACAGACGTTTCTTAAAAGGCCCACCTCCGAAAAATGCCTTTTGCAACATGAAATCAGCTAACTGCACAGGAGAGCCTCTTCACGCTGGTTTATAACTTCTTACAGTGGCTCTTTACAATTTTTTTTTTTTTTTTTTAGTTTCCCAGGTGAGAAATGAAGGGAAGGGTCCCAGCAAATCAGTCATCTGTTCTGGTCCGGGCCAGGTGAAGAATGCTCAGGGCCTGGCACGCATGGGGCGCCGCGGGCAAGGGACGAGTTGCGTATTTGTGGCAGACAGTGTGCCGGTGGCCGTGGCATGGGCCGGCCTGGCCCAAATAACCACCAAAAAAGAACTGATCTCAGACAGGCTGTTTGACGGCTCCCAGTGGTTATTTGCCAACTTCCAGCCGTCCTCATTCTTGAGCACTAAGCAAAAAGACAAACGGCCCTTCTTGAGATGCTCTGAATAGGTCACTCAGTTCCTTTTAGTTATCGTTAATCTGATGTGTATCGATTTACCTTTCCACACTGATGCACTCAATTTATATTTAAAAAAAAAAGCTTTAAAATTAATTGCATACTAAAAAAAGAGAAAAAATCCAGAGAAAGGAAGCTTTTAAAAAATGTGTTGTCTTTTTTCTCCATCACTAGAAAGATTGAGATGACTAGCTTTTACCAAAAGCCTTTAAAAGGTTTTTCATTCTAGCCGTAGGCAGTTTTGACATTTTTCTAAAACGCTCATAGGTAGCACAGTTGCTGTAAATATTTTGTTTTATGGGGTTTTTATGAAAAAACCCTGAGTCACGTTTACTGGAATGAAAAGGAATCTGGAGAGAGTGTTCCGTCTTCACTTCCATTGATGTTCTCTCTCTCCCGGGCGGCGGTACGCTCACTGCTAGACCATCTATCAGTAACCAGCTCCACGGGAGCAGTCACACCAGAGAGGTCTGCGTGGCCACTGGAGCAGCTTGCTGGTCAAAGGACACAGGTTGGAGATGGAGGCTTCTCAGTGCAGGTGACCCTCTGGCTTTTACAAGGAATGCATTTAAAAAGTCTGCAGACTCAGACGTAGGGCCAGAAATACAAAATTACAAAGTTTTGAGGTTTGACTGTGAGAACCTGTCTCTTGAGTCCTAAGGATTTATCTCCTTTATTATTCTTATTCTTATAATTATTATTTTTAATTTTATTATCCTCACCTGAGGTCACTCTTGCATCCATCTTCAGATAGAGTGAGAGGGAGAGAGGGAGGAAGAGAGAGAGAAACATTGATGTGAGAGAGACATATCAACTGTTTGCCACCCACATGGCCCCAACCGGGGCCGGGGACAAACTGCAACCAAGGTACGTGCCCTTACGGGAACCGAACCCGGGTCTCTCTGGACCATAGGCCAACGCTCTAACCACTGAGCCAAACCAACCAGGGCTATTTCCTTTATTATTTTTAAAATAGAGTCTTCCTATAGTTAGCAGTAGCATATTGTACACTTAAAAATTTGTTAAGAGGGTAGATCTCATTTAATGTTCTTACCACAATAAATTAAAGTGAAAAAGTCTTAAATATGTTTAGATTAAATATTGACTACATTCTGAATATTTCATGATAGATAATGTTGGAATGAATGTCCTCGGTCCCTGATTATTTCACACGGATGTAAGAATAGTCATAAAGTCCTAGAAGCAGAACTGCTGGAACAGAATGTAAATGCATTTATGATTCTGCCAGACATGACTAAACTGTTCTCCGCAGGGGGGTCACCGAGTGCACGTCCGCCAGCTGTGTGGGAGGGGCCTGTTTGCCGCCGGCGTTACCATCAGTGTTACCAAATGCTGATTTCGCCACATTAATAGGTGAAAGTGATGTTTCCGTGTAGTTTTTTTTTTTTTTTAAATTAAAAAAATCTTACTGATTTGTGAGGAAGTGAAAGTAAGAAATAGAAAAAGAGACGGGGATGGAGGGAGAGAGAGAGAGATCGATTTGTTGTTCTACTTATTTGTGCACTCACTGGTCGCCTCTTGCGTGTGCCCCAGCCTCAGGATTGAACCCACTACCTTGGCATATGGGGATGGCGCTTAATCAGCGGAGTTGCAACAGCCAGGGCTCAGTGTAGTTTTAAGTGGCATTTGTATTTTATGAGTGAGGCTGAAAATCTTTTTTATGTTTTAAAGCCATTTGCGTTTTGTTTTTGTAAACTGTCCATCCCCGTACTTTGCCAATTCTTTTACTGAGTTGGTTTCTAGAAAATTATTTTGTAGCAGCTCTTTATATATTCATGAGCTTAGCCCTTGGTCTGTAATATGGTAGGAAATGTTTCTTTCTCAGTTTCTTATGTTCTGACTTTGCTTGTTTTTTTTTTTTTTTAATCCTCACCAGAGGACATTTTTCCCTTTTTTGGTCAGATAGAGTGGGAAGGAGAGAGAGGAAGAGAGAAACATCGATGTGAAAGGGACACATTGAGTGGTTGCCTCCTACACGACCCAACCAGGGCTGGGGACAAATTGCAACCGAGGTACGTGCCCTTAGCGGGAACCGAACCTGGGTCTTTCTGGACTGCAGGCCGACGCTCTAATCACTGAGCCAAATCGGCCAGGGCTGACTTTGCTTGTTTTTTAGGCTAAAATGTTTTATTTATTATAAAGATCAATTTTTATAAATATTTTATTTTATGATGTCTCAATTTGGGGTCATAGTTAGAAAACCTTTTCCTACTCCAAAGTTATAAAAAAATGTTGTTTTCTTCTACTACCTTTTTTAAAAAAAATCCTAACCTGAGGACATTTTTGCATTTATCTTCAGATAGAGCAGGAGGGAGAGAAGGAGGAAGAGAGAGAGAGAGAAACATCGATGTGAGAGAGAGATATCAACTGGTTGCCACCCACATGACCCCAACTGGGGCCGGGGAAAAACTGCAACCGAGGTACGTGCCCTTAGCAGGAACCGAACCTGGGACTCTCTGGTCTGCGGGGCCAACACTCTAACCGCTGAGCCAAACCAGCCAGGGGTCTTCTACTACTTTTATAGCTTCTCTATTTCTTTTCCTCCTTCCTTCCTGCCTTCCCTCTCTCTTTTTCTCCCTGGTTTTCTTTCTACTTTGAATCTTTGATCTTTTTTAGGGTGGGGATGTTTTTAACTTAAAAACATATATAACTAATATACTTATCACTTAACCCAATAGTTTTAGGCTAAAGGTCTTTGTTCCATTCCCCCTTGTGGGGCTGGAGTGAGCTTCTTCATAAATATGCTGCCAGGGAAGAGTTAAATCCAGAGTGGGTGTCCAGCCAAGCTGGGACCTAGAATCACAGGAACGAAGCTTGGAGGTCATTACCAGGGAAAGAATGGAAAGCGTTAAGTCTAATCGTTGGGGTGAGGGCGACAACGGGAGACGTAGCAGCAAGTGCAGCAGCTGCAGAGGATGTCAGCGGAACCAGGTGCAAGATAAAGGTCAAGGTGAGTGACTCAGAGCCACACCTCTGGATTCCGAGTTTGTCCAAAAGCCTAGTGCATGGTACAAACACACGATGGCTTTGATGAGCTGGCCAGGGCTGGACGGCGTGTTGATACCAAGTCTAAAAAACTGGAGAGAGGTAGAATGTACACAGCTCAGGGGAAATGAGAGGACACCAAACCCAAGAAATAGCTGGCGTCCTGGCCCATGGTTTAAGTAATAGCAGGAATATGTGTGTGGTTCAAGGGAGTGGTTGAAAGCCGGCAGACAGAAATCGGAAGATTCATCAAGAGGGACAGCAGGTCAAAGATAGACAGCAGTCGGGAGCGAGAACTCCCCAGGAGCCAAAGGGCAAGCTCAGATGAGAAAGGACAAGAAGTCAGCAGCAAGTGGAGCCAGCAGCCAGCCGACTGGACCACAGCCTTGCACAACAGAGATAAGAACGCAGACAAGGAGACTGGGCAACACCAAACTGAAAGCTAAATTGCTGCTTAGTTACTTCAACCAGGAAGCTCCAACTGACCTGTGCGGCTAGAGCAGGAGCCAATGAGAAGGCGCTGGCGGCGGCAGGGAGTTCCCAGGACACAGCCAGTAGATGGCGCGCTTGAGTATGAGGGGCAGCCCAGGGCGCCCCTGAGGGTCCCACCCCATCCTTCAAGCAGCTTCTCTCTGCCGGCATCTCCAGTGTCTGTTTCTGTGCAGGGAGGGTCTCGGGCTCAGCGAGTTGGGTTTTGTACCCGAGCGCCACTGACCATCTCCCTGTCCTTGAGAGGTGTCACGGGTCTCCTTCAGGGGCAATAACACACCAACCTGATTCAGGGTGGGAAAGGATTTGGCCAGATTCTCAAACCACTCATGTATTGCATTTTTATTTTGAAAAATTAAAAACCTACAGAAAAGTTTCAAGACTAGCACAACAAACTCTTACAGACCTGTTGACAGAGACTTAGTCAGAACGTGTCTTCCTCAAAGTTCTGGCCAGGCTATAACATGAGGGGAAGTGAAGGGTCAGGGCAGGTGTTGATGGCTGGGGTGAGTTTGAATCAAAAGGTGGTGGCCTTTACAGCTCAGGTGGGCGTCCTTAAGGGAGGACGCAGCTGAGTGAGGACTGGCTGGCTCTCGGTGTGCCTAGCAACATTCTGTAGACGACACTCGGGAGACTCCGGCCCCACTATTCACCCCTTTTCAGACCATGACCCCCCGCCCCTACTTCATAGAGAAAATAGACACTCAGAGAGGACGCTAAACAACCTGCATTCACGTGCACTTAAAATGGGAAAAGTCTGCCTTTTCTCCTCCCAGGCTCTAGTCCCATCCTCAGAAGAAACCAACCCTGCCGACACCTTGCTGTTGGACTGCCAGCCTCCAGAACCGTAAGAAAATAACCCTCTGTGTTTCAGCCACCCCCTCTGCGGTCCTCTCGTATGGCAGCCTATGCAAACTAATACCATTGTATTATTACAGACTAAAGCAGGGGTCGAACTTCTCCGTTTCAAAGAGATAAAGTTTTTTTCTTTCTTTATACTCAGTATGATGTGTCCAAATGTGACATCTGACTTCCCTGGGGCCAAAGGCCAGGTGTAGGGTGGACCCAGGCTTCTCATAAGGGTATTTATGAGATAGGGTGCTAAGCCTAAGTCAGTGGGGAGTCGCCACAGGTCAGTTCAAAGGTGCTGAGTCAGAAAGGAGAGCCCAGACCACATGATCAAGTGAATGGTGTGGGGGGGGGAGGCACAAGCGGGAAGAGACAGTGCAGGTCGGAGCTCAGGCCAAGACGCCCTGCCCACCTGAGCTCCCACCTGGCTGAGAGCAGGGCCTTGGAGGGGCATCCCTGCCAGTGCAAACACAATCGAGTGATTCTCTTTCCGGGCTGGACAGGTGCCTAGTGCAACAAGAAGAAACCGAACGAGGAGCTGATTCCGACAAGTCCAAGTGCTTCCAAGAGCGGAAGCGTAGGAAAGGGTCCATGAATTCAGTGTTTTCCAAGAACGGCTTTGCTGGGACAATACTGAAAATAGTTGTTCGTGTGACGGGATACAGGGGAAGCTTCTTGGTCGTTATTTTGAATTTTGATTTAATCTCATTGTGCTCTATTTTCAACAGGTTGTTTTTCAAGAGTGCACTGGGCTGATGTATAAAAAGCTGGTTTTCAGGCTCCTACCCTGTACCCACTGGCCTTCAGACTGCTGTTGCCAGGGTGGTCTGTGACCTTCCTGATATACATTGTCCCTCCCACTTTTATTTATTTAAAAAATTAATTAATTAGTTTTTTATTGAGGTGATAGTCACATAACATAAAATCAGCCATTTTAAGTAAACAATTCAGTGGCACTTAGTACATTCATAATGTGTGACCATCATCTCTATCTAGTTACAAAACATTCTTATTACTCCCAAAAGGAAACCCTGTACCCATTAAGCAGATGCTCTTTATTCCTTCCACCCTCCAGCCCCCGGCAACCATCAGTCTGCATTCTGTCTGTATGGGTTGCTTTACTCCGTATTATTTCATGAAAATGAAATCATACAGAATGGGACCTTTGGGGTCTGGCTTCTTTCACTTAGCATGTTTTTGAAATTCATCCACATTGTGGCACGTGTCCGTGTTGCATTCTTTTTCACTGCTGAGTAATATTTCACGGTATGGATAGACCTTATTTTGTTCATTCATCTGTTGATGGACGTTTGGGTTGTTTCGCCTTTTGGTGTTTATGAATAGTGCCTCTAGGAACGTGTGTGGACAAGTATTTGTTTGGGTCCTTGCTTTAAATTTTTTTGGTATATATCTGGACATGAAATTGCTGGGTCCTATGGCCATTCTATGTATTTACTTATTATTTAAAAATATTTTAATTGATTTCTAGAGAGAGAGGAAAGGAGAAGGAGAGAGAGAAAAGCATAGATGTGAGAGTGAAACGTTGATTGGCTGGCTGCCTCCTCCTTGCCCCCTACTGGGGACCAAGCCCACAACCCAGGCATGTGCCCTGGCTAGGAATTGAACCAGCAACTTTTCGGTACACAGGACAATACCCAACCAACTGAGCCACACCAGCCAGGGTTATTTCCTTATTTCTGAATGCGTATTCACTTTTTCTTTTTCACTGAAGAGGCAGCACATACTCCTGTTAAGAATTCAAATAGAACAAAAGGACTTTCAGGAAAAGGAAGTTTCTGTCGCACTCTGATCCCCAGCCTCTCTCTTTAGGAATAATTTTCAGTACCCAGGAGTTAACAGCTTCCTGTGTGTCTATCCATGCATCTTCTACATGCGTACGCATTAGATCTCATTCCCTATTTTACGTAAATAGGTCAACGACGTTTTCTGCTTGGGGACCCAAATAGCTGTTGCTAAGTTCGACCGTCCTCCCATTCCTCTCCTCGTCTGTTTCTTAGTCCGGGCTTGCTGACGCTCGCTCTGCATGTCTGCATAGCCCTGCCCTGAATGTCAGCTCCCGTGGCCTCCATGCTGCCCTCTGGGCGTGTAGCAGTAGGTTCTGGAATATGTAATTACGCTGCGGAATGCCAGGACCCAAGGAGCACTGTATTCATTTCTAAGTCACTGAACACACTGTGCTTGTTTGACCTATTTTGTAGTTGGAGAGCGACTACAGTAAGTGAGAGAGGCCATTTGTGGTTTAAAAAGCTGCCTTTTCCCCAAGAATCTCAGAGAGTTTCGTGAACTCTATGTGCTATTAGCATGTGTAATCTTTCTCATCTCTTGGATTAGACTTGAAACATAGCAGGTGATGAACACATGTCTGTTGTATGACTGAAATGAGTTTACTTTGAATACACAAATCCTCTTGGAGTCACATTTAGATTTGAGATATAAAGGATGATAAATAAAGGCCCATGTAGCCTGATATTAATGAGTGATAGCAGAATAACTTGGGCATAGAATACTAAGCGGCACAGCTCAGATCCCCGGGGTTAAATGTTAGGACATCTGTGTTCACAAGAATGGCAGAAGTCAGCTATGATGTGAACTGGGCGGGAGAAACCCGTAGGCCAGAGTATCGTGTTAATCACCAGTTCAAAACAGAATTAATTACCTCCTTCCTGAAAACCTGTCTTACACCTTTATTTTCCTCTTCGGTTAAGGATGTCCACACCCTTACAATGTGAGATATCCCAGATTCTTCTGTCCCTACCCCCACATCCAATCGGTCACAGAGTTGACTCCTGTCCAATATCTTCAAGGCCCTTGAACTTGACTGTGTCTCTCTCACAGTTGTCCTGCCCCTGTTTCATGACAATATTTTTCTACCTTTCTTTTGACTGTGAACCAATTTCTAGAAAAGTCTCTCTCTGCCTCTGGTTTTGCTTTACTCTAGCTTTGTGTATAAAAAGCTCTAAAAAAAGCAAAACCCCCAACCTTAAACTATTTCCTCGTCCTCCTCTTGGCAGGATGGCTGCTTAGCACATTATAGTGAACAGTTAACTCAGACATAGCAGATAGTTAAAATACTATGCAGAGAATCACAGTGTAGTTCAGATGTACACTCTAGGGACCCATCGCTGGGGACACGCTCAGCGAACAATGGCCAGGGAAACATCTCTGACCTGGTCCTATGGGGCCTCCTCTCCCTAACACCGGTTCCTCGTCACTCTGTGGTGCCCATTAGGCCCCCTCCCTGGTGCCCACCCACCACGCTGATTCCTGTGGGTGCATGGGGTGCTAGGGCTCCTCATTGAGGAAATGCTCAGCTTCTTTGACATTGTTCCAAGTCAGACTTCCTGCTACCACGTGCTCATCCACAGTTCCAGGCGTGACTTGCAGTTGGAAGCGCGACTCTTCAGTTCTGCAAAGTTCTGACGACTGCAGCCAGTTCTGCGAACACGTGAAGCCTCGCAGCGTTCTGGCGTCTCCAGAGTTCGTGTCCACGTGTGTACGCGTGGGTTCCAGGGATCCGTGTCACCGCAGACTCATTTCCCTTCTCCCCAGAACAGCAGCAGCCCAGCTGGGACGCTATCTCCACCACTCCCAGCAGAACTGCACAAAATCAGTTTCACTCACTTCATCTAAGTGTTTATTAATATGCAACCTACCCCGGAAATACTCTAGTTGGAGGCTCTAATTTTGCGGAGGCAGCTATACGTGCTGAGTGATGTTTCCCAGGGTCACTTAACTACTGAGGCCCCTGGCTTCCTGTAGTGACCTTTTTCTACAGCACAAAACCAGCTCAGGGATGGAATTTGCATAAACAAGCTTATTATAGGATCCCTATGACTGAGTCTCCTTTTGTTAAAGTTGCCATGAGTTCTGTTAATGACGCTAGTTATCATGTACATGATGGAGCAGACAGAGGGGCAGGATGTTAATGAGATGCTCTGGGAGGTAAAAGGTGTTTTCCTTTATTCTAATGTAAAACACTCTGGCAAAGCCACCTGTGATCAGTTCTGTCTCATGCTGGATATTTGGAGAATTATAAAATATCAGGCATGCTAGAAAGAAACAAGCCAGGTAAGTCTTAATTTTGGGGAAAGTTTCAGAGGATTCCTGAGGGTTTTTGTAAGCTTGTAGGCTCTAAGACCCTTAGGAACTGATGGTCAAGGATGAATTTTAGGAGACACTGAGAAGAACAAGGTAATTGGAAGACACAGTACAGTATATTCAGAGAAATGTGCAACCATCACCGTGGTCAACTTCAGAGCCCTTTTATCACCCCCAAAGAAAGCCTGTACCCACTAGCAGGACTCCCTATTGCCCCCCAAGTCTCCCTAGGCAACCACGAATCTACAGTCTATCTCTACAGATTTGCCTGTTCTTGTCATTTCATATAAATGGAATCATACTCTATGTGGTTTTTTTGGTGAATGAGTTCTTTCACTTTGCATATTGTTTTCAAGGTTCATCCATGTTGCATTACGAATCAGTACTTTATTCCTTTTTATGCCCGGTAATAGTCCATCCTATGGACATATCACATTTTCTCATCCATTCACCAGTTGAGTTGTTTTCGCTTTTAGGCTAGTATGAATAATGCTGCGATGAATATTTGTGTACAAGTTTTTGTGCAGACACATTTTCACTTCTCTTGAGCATGTACCAAGAAGTGGCATTGTAGGGTCCTACGTAACTATGTTTAATGTTGGCACCATTCTATATTACCATCGGCAGCGCATGAGGGTGCCACTGTCTCCACATCCTTGCCAACCTTTGTTCTTACCCACTTTAAAAATGTTAGCCACCCTGGTGGGTATGAAGTAGTATCTCATTGTGGCTTTGATGTGCATGTCCCAAAGGTGCTGAGTATGTCTTCATGTGCTCATTGGTCATTCATATATCTATTTTGGAGAAATGTCTCTTTATATCCTTTGCCCATTTTTAAATTGAGTTATTTGTCTTTTCTTATTGAGTTGTAAGATTTCTTTCTTTCTTTCTTTCTTTCTTTCTTTCTTTCTTTCTTTCTTTCTTTCCTTCCTTCTTTCCTTCTTTCCTTCTTTCTTCTTTTTTTTTTCATCCTCACCTGAGGACATTTTTCCATTTTTTGTTCAGATAGAGTGGGAGGGAGGGAGAGGAAGAGAGAGAGAGAGAGAAACATCGACGTGAAGGGACACATCGAGTGGCTGCCACCCGCACAACCAACCAGGGCTGGGGACAAACTGCAACCGAGGTACATGCCCTTAGCGGGAACTGAACCTGGGTCTCTCTGGACCACAGGTCGATGCTCTAACCGCTGAGCCAAACCGGTCAGGGAGAGTTGTAAGAATTCTTTATGTGTTCTGGATACAGGTCCTGATCAGATAGATACATGATGTACAAACATTTTTCTCTCACCCTGTGAGTTGTCTTTTCCCTTTCTCGATGATACCATCTTTGCAGCCCCAAAGATTTTAATTTTGATGGAATCCAATTTTTATTTATTTTTCTTTTGTTACATTCTTTTGTTTCTTTCAACTTTTTTATCCTTACCTGAGGACATTTTTGCATTTATCTTCAGATAGAGCAGGAGGGAGAGAAGGAGGAAGAGAGAGAGAGAAACATCGATGTCAGAGAGACACATCGACTGGTTGCCACCCACATGACCCCAACCGGGGCCGGGGACAAACTGCAACCGAGGCACGTGCCCTCAGCGGGAACCGAACCCAGGACCCTCTGGTCTGTGGACCGACCCTCTAACTGCAGTGGGCCGATGCTCTAACCGCTGAGCCAGACCAGCCAGGGCCGTCCCAACATTTTGAAAGATACATCTAGCTCCCCAGAGTAGAAGTGAAAGAACTATAATTTATAGGTCTGATGGGAAGTTTATTATTAATCCAATGTTTTGAAGACGAGAAAATAAGACTCTAAGAACCAAGAAATAAGCAAACAGCAGACAAAGGAGATTTGAAAGAATCACTGGCTAACTTCAGTGACTAGGAAGGTCTCTGTGTTAGTCACAGTCCTGGCAGGAAGCAGACGGGATATTAAAAATGAGGGACTGGGAAGAACTAATGAAGGGACTTTCATACAGAGGTGTTGACAGTACTAAGGGAAGCCAAGAAATGACGATGAGCGTGCAGGGCTTGGTGAACAGGGAGGGAACAATTACCAGAAATTAGTTGTAGGGAAGGGCTGCTCAAGGGAAGCCATGACTTTTGGTACAAGTATGTGGCCACTGCAACCCACAGTGAGGCCAGGAGGAAGCTGGAAGAATAGGACCTTCGACTCTGGAACCTGTTGCCCGGGCCTTAGCTGAAGCCAGCTGAGAGCCAGAAGCCAGGGTTGTTGGTGGACGCAGTCCATAAAGGCCAGCCCCTGGGCCACAGAACAAGGTGGAGAAGAGTGGAGAGCAGATGATGGAGCTGAGGGACAGTTGGACATGTCCTCCTATTTGTGAGGGTGAAGGAGCAATTTACACACACACACACACACAGAATTCCCTTAACATGCCTTGGCTAATATCGGATGGACAGGGGGATTTAGGAGGAGGAATTATCTAGACTTGAAAGCTGTTTGTTGGAAAGGTTCCCAGCGTCATTCCATTGTTAATGTAGCCATTTCATGCTCCTGTTCAGTGAAGACTCTGGTTGGGGACACTTCATGGCCTACTCTCCCTCCAACAGAGCCTTGATTTGGTTCGAGCCTTTCCCGCCTCCTGGCAGCCATGTGTCAGAACCCCTCCACCCCTGCTAGAGTGATTTAAGGGCAAGCCTTTCCTCTTGCCAGGGTCTGGTGTAGGAGTCAACCCATGACCAAGTTCTGGCGACGGAGCCTTGAAGAGTGGTTGCCATGACATCCGATACTTTACGACCAGGAGGAGAAGGTCCAGCTGCAAGACGGAGACGTCACTGTGGATCGCAGAGTAGGGCCTGGAAAGAATGGGGCCCTTGCTAACCTCTTTGGGGGCAACCTGCAGCCTGCTTTATCTCGGGACGTCTCCTTCTGTGACTCCATGCAGTTCCTCCTCTGGGAAGAGCTTTGAGCTGGGTTTTCTGTCCCTCTGTGTCTGAAAGCCGGCACACACACCCTGCCATTGTTCTCCTCTTTGGTTCCTCTGTTATAGGAGCCAAACTATAATTAAATAGCCCTCGGAATGTTTAGACTTACTCTGTGCCCAGGAATGCAAGAATGGTTCATACCAGAGCAGCCCTGGCAAGCCTGAACTCCAACGATCTTTTCAGAGTAGCTAGTGCTCTGGAGGCTGGGACTTGATTCTCTGTTCACTCGGGGCCCTGTTTGGGTGCTGTCTCTTGACCATTATGTTGAACCTGCTTCCTTTCCGTTATTTTTTTTTTAATCCTCACCCGAAGATATTTTTCCATTTATCTTCAGATAGAGTGAGAGGGAGGGAGGGAGGGAGAGAGAGAGAGAGAGAAAAACATTGATGTGAGAGGGACACATTGACTGGTTGCCTCCAGCACGACCCCGATCAGGGCTGGGGAGGAACCGCAACCAAAGTACATGCCCTTGAACAGAATCAAACCCGTGACTCATTGGTTCATGGGCTGACCCTCTAACCACTGACTCAAACTGGCCAGGGCTGAACCTAATTAAAAAAAAAAAAAAAAAGCCCTGGATGGTTTAGCTCAGTGGTTGGAGCGTCGGCCTGCAGACCAGAGAGTCCCGGGTTCGGTTCCCTCTAGGGGCACATACCAAAAAAAAAAAAAAAAAAAATCTCGAAATTGTTAAAGACATTTTCTTTTCTATACACACAAAAAACCCTTGACTTCTTCAAGATAAGAAGGATCCCTAAGCCCTTAAACTCTGAATCCAGAGTAGACCAACAACAGAGTTTTACTTTTTCTAAAAAAAGAGTGTTTGTATTGATTTTTTAGGGAGAGAGAGATAGGAAAATCAGTGTGAGAGAGAAATATCAATTGGGTGCCTCCTGCACGCCCTCTATTAGTGATCAACCCTGCAACCCAGGCATGTGCCCTGACCAGGAATCGAACTGGGACTTCTCAGTCCATGGGACAATGTTCAATCCACTGAGCTACACCAGCCAGGCCAACAGTATTTTTCAAAGCAAAGCCATGTTTACCAGAGGGGCCTTCGACCCAGAAGTCTTAGCAGAACCTGAAGCCTCATAATAGGGAGGAAATAGTTATTTATGTCATGAATTGACAGGCCAAATTCCCAGTGAGATTGATTTCACCTTTCCTTGCAATTTTGATGGGAAATAAAACCTGCTCTCATGTAAATTAAGGTCTGTGTAGAGTGATTGCTAGAAGCATTCAGTGGTCAAGGGGAGGGGGCCAGTTTTTAATAGAATTTCTGCTTACTTTATTTGTAACTTCCAGGTACCTGTCTTTCCCCCACCTATCTCCCTAAGTAGGAATGGACAAAAACTCTTCATTGAAGTTTGAAAGGATGGGAAATATGACACTGGAAATTGGACTAATGGTCATTTTATTGGGGTCACCTGTGGCTGAAGGATTGAAAAAAAATCATAAAAAAATCTACTGGAAAAGGGAGGAAATGAAGGTGTTTGGAGCCAGGAAAGAAGGAAGAGAAACACAAGTTTAAGAATAAGAAAACAGTGTGGCTCAGTGGATTGAGCATCATCCCATGGACTGAGAGGTCCTGGCTTGATTCCTGGTCGGGGCACATGCCCGGGTTATGGGCTCGATCCCCAGTTGGGGCTGTGCAGGAGGAGGCTGATTGATGTTTCTCTCCCACATTGATGTTTCTCTCTCTCCCTTCCTCTCTAAAACATCAATAAAAACATATTTTTAAAAAAGAATAAGAAAACGAAGAAACATGACAAGAAGAGATGTGTAAGGTTCATCAGAGTCCAATGAAAGAAACATTCAAAACTGATATGCTTTTACATGGTGAGAGACCAAAGTTACATTACTGTGGTTACTAAGTGGATATATCCTGCAGGAGTTTTGTTGTTGTTAATCCTTGCCTGAGGATATTTTTTCCATTGATTTTTTTTTTTGAGAGAGTGGAAGTGGGGGTGGAGTGGGGAGAGAGAGAGAAACATCAATGTGAGAGAGACACATCAACTGGTTGCCTTCTGCATGTGTCTCTGGCAGATCGAACCTGCGACCCAGGTACATGCCCCTGACTAGGAATCAAACCCATGACCCTTTGGTGCATGGACCAACGCTCTAACCACTGGGAACACAGGCCAGGGCCTGCAGGATTCTTTTAAAAGGCCGGTCACAACAAGTGGTTTAACAACTAAAACGGGCAGATTGCTCGAGTTACAGTTGTTGAAAGGCTGTGGTGTCCTGTCAGTCAGCCCAGGAGCATTTGTTGCCGAGAATCAAGCAGGAAGGATCTGGTCTCTTCCTGAAGTTCTGCAGTTTCATTAATCAGATCCCTGAGCTTTCCGTCTTTGTGTCTTTTCATCAATAAACACACATTTTGGAGAATTTGAACATTTCTTCCAGATACATAATATTGTCCATCTGCTACATTGGTACCTTTATTTTTGTAATATTTATTTATTGACTTATCTCTTTTAATATATTTTATTTTATTTATTTTTTATTTATCCATTTGTTTTTGTTACAGATGTTTCTCATTTTTCCCCCATTGACACTCTGATCCCCTTTTCCCCTTGCCCCATCCCCAGCTTTGTTGTCTATGTTCATTGGTCATGCATACATGCATCTAAGTTCTGTGGTTTATCTCTTTTTCCCCCAAACCCCCTCCTCTGAGGCTTGTAAGTCTGTTTTTTTAATCCTCACTCAAGGACATTTTTCCATTTTTTTGTTCAGATAGAGCGGGAGGGGGAGAGAGGAAGAGAGAGAGAGAGAGAAACATCGACGTGAAAGGAACACATCGAGTGGCTGCCACCCGCATGACCAACCAGGGCCGGGGACAAACTGCAACCGAGGTACACGCCCTTAGCGGGAACTGAACCCGGGTCTCTCCGGACCATAGGCAGCTGCTCTAACCACTGAGCCAAACCAGCCAGGGTGAGGCTTGTCAGTCTGTACCCCACCTCTATGTCTCTGGGTTAATTTTGTTCATCAGTTTGTTTAGTTCATTATATTCCACAAATAAGTGAGATCATGTGATATTTGTCTTTCTCTGCTTGGCTTGTTTCGCTTAGCATACTACTCTCTGGGTCCTTCCATGTCGTCTTAAAGGATAAGAGATCTTTCTTTCTTACAGCTGCATAGCATTCCACTGTGTACATATTTTTGTAATATTTAGATTAATGCTTCTTAGTGTGGTCTGTGGGCTACTGACTTCAGAATCCCCTGGGGCATTTGTTAAAAAGCATCATGAGGCTCCACACCAGCCTGAATGACTCAGAATCTCTGGGGGTTGGGCATTTCTAACCAGCACACCAGGTAATTTTTACCAATTCTAATCTTGAGAAACATTGGTTTAGACTTCAGTTTTCTGGACCAGATTGCTTCACGGGCCAGCATTACCCTGATACCACATAAACAAAATGAAGAATAAAACTCATGTGATCATATCAATAGATGTAGAAAAAAGCATTTGACAAAATCTTACATCCATTTATGATAAAAACTCATAGCAAATTGGGTATAGAGGGAACATTGCCTTAGCATAATAAAGGCCATATATGACAAGCCCAGAGCTAACATCATATTCAATGGTGAAAAGCTGAAAGTTTTTTCTTTCTTTCTTTTTTTTTATCCTTACCTGAGGACATTTTTGCATTTATCTTCAGATAGAGTGGGAGGGAGAAAGGGAGGAAGAGAGAGATACACATTGATGTGAGAGAGACACATCAAGTAGTTGCCACCCACATGACCCCAACTGGGGCCAGGGACAAACTGCAACTGAGGTACATGCCCTTAGCGGGAACCAAACCCAGGACTCTCTGGTCTGCAGGCCGATACTCTAACTGCTGAGCCAAACCAACCAGGGCTGAAAGCTTTTTCTTTTCAGATAAAACACAAGACAAGGATGTCCGCTTTCACCACTTTTATTCAACATAGTATTGGAAGTCCCAGCCACAGCAATCAGACAAGAAAAGATACCCAAATTAGAAAGGAAGAAGTAAAATTGTCATTATTTGTAGATGACATCATACTATGTATAGAAACCCCTAATGATCCCACCAAAAAAACTACTGGAAATAATAAATGAATTCAGTAAAGTAGCAGGATACAAAATTAACATTTAGAAATTGGTTGCATTTTTATACACAGTAACAAACTATCATCAAGAGAAATTAAGAAAACAATCCCATTTATAATTTAATCAAAAAGAATAAAATATCTAGGAATAAATCTAATCAAGGAGGTAAAAGACCGTTATTCAGGAAACTATAAGATACTGAAGAAAGAAATCAAAGATGAGATACATAAATGGAAATATATACTATGCTCATGAATAAGAAGTATTAATGTCATTAAAATGTCCATACTATACAAAACAATTTACAGATTCAAAGCAATCCCTATCCAAATGCCAATGGCATTTTTCACAGAACTAGAACAAATAATCCTAAAATTTATGTGGAACCACAAAAGACCCCAAAAAGCCAACACAATATTGGAAAAGAAGAACAAAACTGAAGGTATCATGCTACCTGATATTAGACTATACTACAAAGCTATAGTAATCAAAACAGCATGGCACTAGCATAAAAACAGACACATAGATAAATGGAACAGACTAGAGAACCCAGATAAATACACATCTATGTTGTCAACTAATCTATGACAAAGGAGTCAAGCATATACAACAGGGTAAAGACAGTTTCTTCAATAAAACAGGGTCGAGAAAACTAGACAGATACATGTAAAAAAATTAAACTAGACCACTTTCTTACAACATATATAAAAATAAACTCAAAAGAGATTAAAGAATGAAATGTAGAACCTGAAACCATAAAACTCCTAGAAGAAACATAGGAAGTAAACTCTATGGCATTGCTCTTCGCTATATTTTTTAGATATGTCTCCCCAGGCAAGGGAAACAAAAATAAACAAATGGGACTACATCAAACTAAAGAGGTTTTGCACAGCAAAAGGAAAATCATCAACAAAACAAAAAGCCAACCTAGTGAATGGAAGAAGATATTTGTCAATGATACATCAGAGAAGGGGTTAATTTCCAAAATACACAAGGAACTCATACAACTTAACTCCAAAAAATTCCCAAATAATCTGATTAAAAAATGGGCAGATAACTTGAATAGACATTTCTCCAAAGAGGACAAACATATGGTCAATAGACAAATGATGCTCAATACCACTAATCATCAGGGAAATGCAAATTAAAATCACAATAAGCTGTCACCTCACACCTGTCAGAATGGCTATCAATAAATCAACAAACAACAAGTATTGGTGAGGATGTGGAGAAAAGAGAACCCTTGTGCATTGTTGGTGGGGCTGCAAGTTGGTACAGCCTCTATGGAAAACAGTGGGAAGGTTTCTCCAAAAACAAAAATAGAACTACCATATGACCAGCAATTTCACTTTTGGGTATTTATCCAAAGAAATCCAAAATACTAATTCAAAAGATATATGCACCTCTATGGTCACTGCAGTATTATTTACAACAGCCAAGATATGGAAACTATCTACATGTCATTTCAACCTGGAGTTTTATAAGCCTGGTATTGGCGGGCAGGGAAGGAAGACCATTTACAAAAGATACATGCATAATTCTATTTGTATAATGTGAAAAACATGCAAAAAGTACTGTGTGGTGTTTAGAAATACATATATAAGCAGCAAAACTATAAGCAAGACAAGAGAAGAATCAACCACAAATTCAGGATAATGATTACTTCTTAGGGAGGAATTCAGGATAATGATTACTTCTTAGGGAGGAAGGGGGAGATTGGGAAGGACTAGACAGGTACACTGGGCAGTGGGTATGAAAGTTTTCATTTTGTTATTTTATGTCCTCTTGTCTGAAATATTTAAAGTACATTTAGAAAATATTTCAATATTAATTTTGATAAGCACTCTTTCGTAAAAAATATATTTTATCATCATTCATACAACCCAGCAATTACATTTAGTATTTACCCAAATAAACTGAAAACTTATGTCCATACAGAAACCTGCACGTGGATATTTTTAGCAGCGCTAGTCATAATTGCCCGAACTTGAAGCAACCAAGATGCTCTACAGTAGGTGCATGGATAAATAAACTGTGGTCCATCAGACAGTGAAATATTACACAGCACTGAAAAGAAATGAGGTATCAACAATGAAAAGACATGGAGGAACCTTAAGTGTGTATTAAGTGAAAGAATCCAACCTGAAAAGGCTGATAGTTGTGTGATGCCAACTGCGTGACATTCTGATAAAGGCAACACTTTGGAGACAGTAAAAAGGCCAGTGGTTAGTGAGACAGGCAGAACACAGAGGATTTTTAGGGCAGCGAAACTGCTCTGTATGATACTGTAATGGTGGACACACGTCATCATACATCTGTCCAAAGTCATAGACTGTACAATATCAAGAATGAACTTGAGGTAAACTATGGACTTTGGGTGATAGGGATGTGTCAATGTAGGGTCACTGATTGTGACAAATGTGCCACTCTGGTGGGGGGTGTTGATAATGGTGGAGGCTGTGCATGTGGGGGGCAGGGGTGTCTATGGGGAGTCTCTGTCCCTTCTGCTCAGTTTTGCTGTAAACCTAAAACCGCTCTAATTATAGTTTGTTAATGAAAAAAAAAATACATTTAAAAAATCTACATTCCTATGAAGAAGTTAATTCTTTTATGTACATATTTAACTCTAATGCATCAACCACAGAATAGAGACTCTGACTCTGGAATTTGAAGTTAATGTAAAATCTATTTGGGAAAAAATAGTAAGTTGCACATGACCTATTGTAATTTTTTTTTTAAATCCTCACCAGAGGACATTTTTCATTTTTGTTCAAATAGAGTGGGAGGGAGAGAGAGAGAGAGAGAGAAACATTGACGTGAAAGGGACACATCGAGTGGCTGCCTCCTGTATGACCCAACCAGGGCCGGGGGACAAACTGTAATCAAGGTACGTGCCCTTAGCGGGAACCGAACCCAGGTCTCTCTGGACCGCGGGCCGACGCTCTAACCGCTGAGCCAAACTGGTCCGGGCGACCTATTGTAACTTTGTAGTTGCTCATTCTTGCCAGTATTCTCAGTAATTTGTGATAAGATAAAATTTTAATGGTCATGACCTGATTAAGCCAAAGCATCCTTCCATAATATCACATTTAATCAGGTATAAGGTTTAGGTAAGGTAGTAACACATATTGTGGTTAGAAAAAAAGCAAGCAAGCAGGTAAGCAACCAACCAACTACACAAAGCAAAGTGACCTGGTGAATGTTCAGAAACTGTTCCGTTTGAAACCCTGGTGCTCATCCTTCTGCAGCTGGGACTTCCCTGACCTGCTGCCAGATCCCTGGCTCCCAGGGCCACGCCGTGTGGGGACCAGAAGTGCCCTCCCCCTCCCTGTCCTCGCACATGCCCTGGAGTGGCCATGCACTGAGGTTCACTTATCATTTAGTTCCTGAACTACAACATGCACATCAATATCATCCCTCTTTTGAGTAGAAGACAAATGACCCAAGGTGGTCACGCCAAATCTTAATCTCCAAGGATGTACCTGACGCCTCAAAGTCCATCACATTTTCCCTAGACCATGGGGACGGATTATAAACACGTCTCCCTGCAAACTCTAATCCACCTTCTCCAAGCAAATCGAGTGATAACTGGGCTGCTCTGCACCCAGCTACCAGGTGCCCCAACCAGGACAGTGGCTTAGTCTTTCCTCTTCATTTTCAACTGGCATCTCTCTTGGCTCTGACCCCTTCCACTTATCTTGACTCTAAATGACCATTTTAAATAAAATACAATGAAAAAAATCTTATTATGAAAGCAATGTGTGTGTGTGTGTTCTTTTACTTCAAAAATTCAGAATATTTTGAGTTTTGGAAAAATCACAGGGAACCCATAGTGCCCTTCAGAAACGACGATTATTAAGACTTTCATGTATAGTCCAATATTTCATGAGATTTATTTTGTTTTTGTTTTTTATCCTCACCCGAGGATATTTTTCCATTTTTTGTACAGATAGAGTGGGAGGGAGAGAGAGGAAGGGAGAGAGAGAGAGAAACATTGACGTGAAGGGACACATGGAGTGGCTGCCACCCGCATGACCAACCAGGGCCGGGGACAAACTGCAACCGAAGTACGTGCCTTAGCGGGAACCGAACCCGGGTCTCTCCGGACCGCAGGCCGACGCTCTAACCGCTGAGCCAAACTGGCCAGGGCTATTTCATGAGATTTAAATCAGATCTACCCTGTATGCTCCACCCATCCACTTGCAGACTCCTTCAAAAAAGGGGATTGGGCCCTGACCAGTTTGGCTCAGTGGTTGAGCGTCAGCCTGCGGACCAGAGAGTCCTGGGTTCGGTTCCTGCTAGGGGCACGTACCCCCCCCCCAAAAAAAAAGATGGGATTGGGCAGTGGTAATCTTTTCTCATCTGCTTTTAAACACGTATATGTTATTTAACTATTATTCATAGTTCGAAAACGAATTTCCTTGCTTCACATCAAAATACCCCTAGCCTAGGACATGGCTCCTTCCTTCCCCGCCCTGACTAAATAGGTTTTCCCCGACACTGGGGGCAGACCAATCACCACACCTGCAGCTGAACCTGCACCAGAAGGCACACGTCCCCTTCTTGCTGACCCTTCGGTTCATGCAGCTGTCCCCAGGGGAAGGTCTTTCAGTCCTATTCTGCTCTCTAATGACTGGCCCAGAAAATACCCTGAGCCCTTGGCATGTGCCAGTCTCAGGCACTCCGCCACAGGCAGAGAGGGTGGGCAATGGGAAGGGGCCAGTATCAGGAAAACGGGAAGAAAGCAAGTTAGTGGCAGGGAGCTAGACGAGGAAGCCTGAGGTGCCCGTGGAACTGAACCCCGGGACGGAGACAAACCCAAAGAGGGCTCACATTTCCACCACAGATGCACACCCAGCAGGAGGGAGAGGTCAGGGGAGGCAGGCACAGCGGAGCCTGAGGGGTATTGAGGTATCAGAGGTCCGGGTCTTTACAGAGAGGGACCCAGGCCAGCAGATGAGGAACAGGCGCAGGGGCTGGGTCTGGGGACGGAAGGTGCGTGGCTCTGCACCAAAGGGTAACCGAGGTCACCCTCCCAGCGGCTCCTCCCCAGGGCAGGACCTCGTCCGGGAGCAAGCCCCGGCTCCAGAGTGGGGAAGAGCACAGAACAGGAGCCCTCCTACCTTAGTGGTTCGAAACACACAATTTTTATGCTGGAGCATTTCAAGTGAACACAACCCAGAGGGCTGCTTTGTGGGGACTCTTCTCCCAAAGGAGATTCCTGGGCTCTTTAGGGCGGGAAACAGATCTCTCTCTCCCACTCTCTTTCTTAAATATATAGTTTTTGTTAATCCTCACCTGAGGATAATTTCCTCACTGATTTTTTTTTAGAGGGGGGAAGGGAGGGAGACGGGGGGGGGGGGAGAGAGAGAGAGAGAGAGAGAGAGAGACATCCATATGAGAGAGACACATTGATTGGTTGCCTCCTGCACACACCCCCACTGAGGCCAGGGATCAAATCTGCAACCCAGGTACGTGACTTTAAACTGGGAATGAGCCAGAACCTGCAACCCTTGGGTGTGAGAGCAACGCTCTAACCACTGAGCCACAACGGCCTGGGCTCCCTCTCTCCGTTAAATGTCCTTCAGCCCAGGGCTCAGACACACAATAGCCACCATCCTTTGTTGGACGAATAAATGAACGGATTTGCAAGAGGCGATACTGATTGACTAGGGTGGTAGCTGACCCATGCCAGCATCTCAAGCAGACCTTGTGTCTCCCCGGGGGTGTGAAACCCACCTCCCTCTCCACCGGAGCGGACCGGCCGTGCTGCGTCTCCGCTACCAGAGATCCGCCAGCGCCCCCGGGGACCAGCTCTTCATGTTCACCGGAAGGGCCTGGAACACTCTTGGAGGCTGAGGCTCCTGAAGTCCCTCTTGTATTTAAAAAAAAAAAAAAAAGTAACGACTCCCCAGTGCAGCCAAGGAGGGAAACAATTCACGGCCTGTAACTGGAATCCAGTCTCTCCCCAGAGGCCGCTGGAGGATTCAGAAACGGGGTGGCCACCTGGCTCCTGGCGGCCAGACCCGCATGGCCACCAGGGAGGTCACAGCTGAGTACGAAATGCCTGGAGCAAACTGGAGGTGCAAGAGGGGACAGTGGGGGACAGTATAATGGGCAGACCTCCTGCTCATTATCTCCACCTGCTCTGCCTTCTCAGATGAGAATCCTAATTTGAGTTTACAGAGTCAGCTGGTGCCCGTTCTCCGTGTCGCCCGCGGCTCTTCGGACTCAGATAGACAGAAGGACTGCAAATGCCACTATGGGCATTCACTGTCAAGGGAAAATGAATGACCTCACTCTCATCATATGGCCAGAACTGATGGACACCTAGAGGAAATGGTCTAAAACCTTTAGATCAGAACGAGAAACTTGTGTGTGTGTGTGTGTGTGTGTGTGTGCAAGAAACAGTGATTAGGAGTTTCCTAAACCAAGAGGCAAAAATAAAATATTGGGGCTACCATCCCGAAAACTCTCAGTTATTTGTGTGTGTGTAGAGTCATATCATCAATGCAAAAAATACCAGATGTATACAAATCGGGATTGTCATTTCGTTGAATGGTTTCCCCTCTATTGTTGTGCTTCTAATTATGAGGAATTAATGGAAGTCTCCACCTAGACTGACAGTTTCATTAATCACCAAGGATGGGCTTAGCCCATCGATTGAAAATCTTTTCTCGTAAATCACTGGTTGAAATGCTGTTTGTTGGCAGGAAGACCGTGCCGTGTGATTGACTCCCTTAGGATCAGTTAAAATGGCAGAAATGTTAGAATTTCTGGGCAGAGCAAACCGGTTAGAATGACAAGAGCTGCTTGGAAAGAGGCAGCCACCTAGGGAACCAAAAAGGTGGAATTTGAGATTCTTTTGCCTACCAGAATCCCTTGTATTTACGTTGTGTACTGCTGGGAGCAAGTTTAATGGGCTTGACACTACCCTTTGGGGAGGGTGAGGGGGTAATTTCCCTCCTGCAAATATTTCCGTGGGTGTCGGGGAAGAGGATGATCTGGGGCAGGGTTGGTGGAGCTGGAGTCCAAGAACTTGGCACGGAAACTTGACCCATCGGTGGAGGCCAGTTTTGCCTGTTTGCTTCTCTGCCTTTGGCCATCAGAGCAATGGACAAACCGTATGGTATTGACTCCTAACCTGCCCCTGCAAAGGTTAACACTTTAAGTTAGGAACATGTGGCATTGGGTCAAGACCCGTGGACCTAGATGGGGGTCACCCTGGGGATGAAACGAGGAAACGTACAAGCCTAACCGTTGTTTTAGTAAATCGAGCTGGATTCAGGGAACGCGGACCCTTTCTGTGATTTGTCCTGGGTGCGGAGATTTCCTCCTGTTACACCCGGATGGGGAGCTGCTAAGGTGACTGTTTAGGGAACAAGGAAGATCTCTGCCCCTTGGACAGAGACCTGGATTCCCCACCCCGCCTCTGCGCTCAGGGACTCTCCACCCCTCACGGGTTCTGGACAGTTTTACACCAGACGATCTTCTAAACGCTGTGGCCGCGGTCCTGTCGGCCAGGGCCCCGTTGGCCACCGAGTCCTGCGGGAGGCCTTCCTCCTGAAATCCACGAACAAAGAGCCCTGTAGCTCTGCCACTTAAAAGGCCCGGACACTCAGTATTGCGACAGACGACATGTCAGCCGCAATGCCCTCGCCCGGCCGCTGAGTCTGTGAAATGTCAATATCTGAACAGGGACCGATGTGCCGGCGAGAGGTGGGTGAGCGCAGACGGTCTCTGCAGGCCTGGCAGAAACTGGGCAGTGAACGGCCTTATGGAGGGCACAGGCTAGGGTCCCCCAGGTCGCGGGTGGGGACAGGGTGGGAGGAACTGTTCTAGCCAAAGCGAAGTCATGCAGAGAACAGGGAAGGGTCCGGGGAGCCAAGAGGCCGCGACTGTGAAGGAAAGGAACCAAGAAATCCCTTTTCTCTCTGAGAAAGCTTTTTAGGAAAAGTGAAAACTGCAGTTAAATGTTAGGGAACGCGAACATGGTCCGATCTGACATTCTTTCAAATGACGAAGTTTTGTTTACGAAAGGGAGACTTTGAGGCTTGCCTTGACGTCGGGGACAGCGGGGTTGTAGTACATGTTGTGGATCAAAAATTAATGACTCTGTGGCTGTGTTCTTCACTTTTACTCTAAAAGCTTTTTTTGGCCTGAAGTAGTAATTAGTTAATATTAATGATTTATTGCCTTCATAATGCATTTATGAAAAGCAGTTTATTTTCACGGAAAAGCCCTAACTATCTGGCATCGTGTCCTACAAAAGAGAAACACCATCACTCCCGCCGGCGGCTACTTATGGGGACTCCGTTAGCAGGTGCAAGTTCACCTGGCCGAAATCCGAATCAGGAGCGCATTTATGGGAACTCCGTTAGCAGGTGCAAGTTCACCTGGCCGAAATCTGAATCAGGAGCGCAGCGCTGACGACCGAAGGGCTCCTGCAACCCCCCACCTTCGTCCACGGGGTGGCGTCCCAGAGTGAGCGCCTGGGCTTAGCACCAACAGTGCGAGATGGTTTGGGCATGAAGATCTTCTGCTGAGAAGTGTCTCTGCTACTTTCTAGGGCTTTGCTCTGCTTTTATTATCTACACAGCCGAAGTCGGAGCCGCCACAGCTGAGCTATTTACATAAAATCCAACCCAGCGTATACTGAGGACCAAGTTTTGCTCTTGGTGACCTGAAATGCTTCCTTTTCTCACTGATGACACGTACCTCTGATCTGTGTCTCGTGCGAAAGACCACGATAAAAATGTTTATCCTCACCCCGTTTATCCCGATGCATTTAATCTCAGGAGTCCAGGAAAGAATTTCAGCAGCCAGTGTTCTGCAGCTGAGACACTGCCACCTACTTGGAAACCCCCAGACACCGGCACGAAGCTGCCAGCGGTATTCTGGCCCCTGGGAACGTCGTTGTTGCGGGAAGGGTCGTGGTGTTGCGGGAAGGGTCGTGGTGTTGTGGGCACTGCAAGGTCCTGCTGCCCAGCGTTAAGCCTTCAGGGGGATTAGCCCTAAGCAGCCCTGTTTCTATTCTGGGGTTGGCCGTGGGGACCTCCCGAGGGCTGACGACAGCTGCCTGGGGCTCTGGGAGGGGGTCGTGCGAGGAGTCCTGGGGCAGCTGCTGTGTGTCCATCCTTCTCTTGCATTCTCCAGGGCTTCTCCTCCTCCCCCCTCCCCCATTCTTCTAGTTGGAGGCTTTTCCACCGGCAACAGCACATGCGTCCACCTCTGCCGGAGCCATGACCCCTGCCTGCGATATTTTTTATCACAATGTAAAAAATTGATACCTAATGTGTCTTGAGTTCTTCAGAGCTAAGTGCTCCAAGTGAATTGTCCCCAGAACCACTTCACCTGAACAATTCCAGGCAGGAACGGATTGCCCGTCCTTAGGGTGACACGGCTTCCTAGCCAAGTGGCTGTTGGCAGAGATCTGGGGGAAAGGAAAGACACACAGGCCTCGCCTTCATCTGGAAAAGAAACAGGATCGGCTGGGCTGAGCCTGACATGACCTAAAATGTTGGTGTCTCATCCACAGTGCTGTTCCAGACCGAGGGAACCAGATGCTGGAGATCGAATGTGTTTTGATATGAATGTCACGTTGGACTACACTGATGGCAGGAATTGAGTTTTTCTTAAAGGGAGTGGGTATTCCCACCCCAGAAATCCTGGGAGGAGTGAGTCCCGGGGCGGTGGGTCTTGGCTTTGGAAGAGCACGTGAAGAGGTGTCTCTCTCTGGGTGTCTGGCTGAGTCCACGTGGAGTGCCCTGTGCCTACACTTTCTGAAAGTGGCATTATTGAGAATTTGGTTTTCAGGGATTTCTGTCTTGCTGTCCCTTTCTATTGTGCCCAAGGGTCATGGACATCTGTTGTTTTCTCCTTCCCAATACTCACTTTACCCTTTTGTGATAATAGTAGCATTAATTTCCTCCTCCAGGCAGTTGGATTCCCCACCTATTTCCTGGGTTTCAGACAAGGCCGGTCCCATCCAGGTCTCTGTGGGTATGCATGTGACACAGACCTGGTCAATGGAGTGCTGTGCACCCCCGCCATCGTGATTGGTTCAGGGCTGAGCATGTGACCCAAGCTGGGGCCATCAGCGACAGCCCCAGGACTTCCTGGACTACTGGGATGAGCCAGCCTGGAGCTGCTGTGGCCTCCACCTGGAGATGGGTGTACACAGAGCAAAACAGAACCAGGGAAGGGAGTGCGAGTCCCGAGAACATTCTCCGAGCCTCCGCTCCAGCCATGCCCAAAGTAAGAATGCGCCTGCATTGTTCAGTTATGTGAACCCACACACTCCCCTCGGCTTGGCAGTTTTTTTTATCCTCACCTGAGGACATTTTTCTGTTGATTTTCAGACAGACTGGAGGGAGGGAGGGAGAAAGAGAGAAATATCAATGTGAGAGAGACACATTGATTTGTTGCCTCCCACACAACCCTGACTAGGGCCAGCTAACAAACCTGTAATGGAGGTACATGCCCTTGTCTAGTAATCGAACCCGTGACTCTCTGGTCTGAAGGCCGATGCTCTAACTACTGAGCCAAATCATCCAAGCCTCAGTTTGTAAGCTTTTTAAAAAAATTTAAAATTTTTCAATTAATTTTTTTTTTTACAGGTGTTTCTCCTTCTCCCCCATTACACCTTCCTCCCTATCTCACCCCCCTGCCCCGTCCCCAGCATTGTTGTCTATGTCCATTGTTATGCATACATGCATGTAAGTTCTATGGTTTATCTCTTCCCTCCCCCCTGGCTCCCTCTTCTAAGGTTAGTCTGTACCCTACTTCTATGTCTCTGGGTCTATTTTGTTCATCAGCTTGTTTTGTTCATTACAGTCCACAAACAAGTGCGATCATGTGATATTTGTCTTTCTCTGATTGGCTTGTTTCGCTTAGCACAATACTTTCCAGGTCCCTCCGTGTCATCTCAAAGGCGGGCTTGTCAGTTTTAATTGGGGTTTCTGGCCTGTGCTCCTAGAGACATCTCACTAAATGTACAAGCTGTCTCTCTTCTATCACTGTGGGAAATTCAGGAAGGGTCGATGCCCATGCCTTGAGTGGAGTGCATTGTGGGAAAGCAGCAGAAGCTAAGGACGTGGATACGAGTTCAACAGGGGAGGAAGTGGACAACGGCTGTCCTAAGCCAGGTCTCGGGTTAAGGCTGCAAGCTTCAAACTGGACGAATTTGTGGGGCGTGTCATTCATTCCTCTTTGTAGAGCCTCAGAAACACCTGGGAAAGGAAACCTGGTAAAGGGCTCTCGGTATTAGAATAATTTGGGAACTAAAAGCTAATGTGAGCTCATTCCCACGGCATAGATTCAGGCGGTGACACCAGGCAATATTTAGACGGCACAGCGAAGTCTTCTATATTTTGCCAGAGGGACAAATGGTGTCTGGAGTTTCGGACTGGAGAATCCACAGAGGTCGCTGAAGGAGCACTCTGTGCATTCAAGCTACCTAGAAGGGCTGAGATCATGTACATCCTTGGGATGAGACCTGGGCACAGTGGAGATGACAGTCTGGCTAGGATGAGGGAAATCTGGAAAGGGGAGCAGAGGGAGAGGAAAATCAAGTCACCCGAAGACCAACCAGGGGTAGCTGGCTCCACCAACCCATTTCCTGAAATGTTTTCTCCTAGAAATTGTGACCAGCCACCACCTGAAGGATTGGTGGAGTGACCTAGTGAGAGGCTCACCTGATGTGGGGGGTGTCGGGGGTGGACAGTGTCCCTCGTCCCCGGTGATTGTTTTGGCTTTTGTGTGCTCTGGGTCCTGGGACACTTTCATGGTCAATGGTCAGGGCCTCTGTCCCTGTCGGAGGGCTGCCTTCAGGCGTCCAAGGCTGGAAGTGTCTGAATTTCATCCCACTAGGCTCAGACTTTGACCAAACACTCATGTGTACGGGGCACAGATACTGCAGCTGTTCTGCAGCTAATGATAACGGTTCTGCAGGGCGAACTACATGGTCTCCAGAGCTGCCGTGTGGGACCGAGTCAGACTTGTTGTGCTTGGGATTGCACCTCTCCTTCTCTTTCTATCCCTAGTTTCCTGTCCCCCCCCACCAGTGTTTGTCTAATAAGTCACTTTCACATAAATTCTTGTCTCAGGGGATGCTACTGGTGAACCTGACCCAAGACAGTTTGAAGTATGTGATAGAACCGTATGCATTAAGTTTGCAATTAGAGTTTACATGTCTAAGGGAATTTAATGAATTCTCTGATGTTAAATGTTTGAAGATGATCTGGTCAGGTGAGAAGAGTTCATTGAAATATTAATAAAGGAACCCAGCAAAGTGACTGTTATTTATTTATTTTTTAATCCTCACCAGAGGATATTTTTCCATTTATCTTCAGATAGAGGGGGCGGAGGCGGCGGGGGGGAGGGAGAGAGAGAGAGAAACATCAATGCGAAAGAAACATTGATTGGTTGCCTCCCGCACGACCCCGACCAGGGCTGGGGACCAAACCGCAACCGAGGTACGTGCCCTTGACTGGAACTGAACTCATGACTCTCTGGTCCACAGGCCGACACTCCAACTGCTGAGCCAAACTGGTCAGGGCTGGTTGTTATTTTTTATTCAAAACGAGTGAGAGTTATAAATTAAAATAGCAAGATTTACAAATTGAGCTAAAGCTTTAAAAGAAATTAGTTTCTAATTTATAGCTTTAGTACACTTAACTTCAGGGAATCGGAATATTTTTAGGAATTTCTTTCTATGCCAGAGAGTCCTTTTTGGGCAGTAGAAGCTCACGGCACTTTGAAGAATATGAATATTGACTGAATCAAGTCAAGGCTTGCCCTGGCTGGTTTGGCTCAGTGGTTAGAATGTCAGCCCGCAGACCCAAGGGGCATGGGTTTGATTCCTGGTCAAGGGCATGTACCTGGGTTGCAGGTTCGATCCCCTGCCCTCATAGGGGTTGTGAAGGAGGCAACCAATCGATGTGTCTCTCTCACATCGATGTCTCTTTCTCTCTCTCTGTCCCTCCCTCCCACTCTGTCTAAAAATCAATGAAAAAATATCCTCGGGTGAGGATTAACAACAACAAAAACAGAAAAGAAAAAAAAAAAAACCCAATATAAAGGCTCACATTCATGTTTATAAATATCTGTAGCTAAATGTGAGTTATCAAACGTATCTAGCAAGAAACAAAATAGTCAAGTCAACATCACAAAGTCAACTCCAAACTAAAAATTAAAAGCACTCATCAATTATCCCAGATACTCATTTACCAAACCAGACAACTAATTACAATTATGCTCATCAATGCATGTAAAATAATCAGTTCAACATAAAAACGAATCTATAAAAAGATGCATCAATAATCATACACGTAGGATATTATTACACCTCCATTTCGGTAATCATCTGAGGTGACTACAATGCTAAAATCTGGAATTTCACCCTGAAGCTAAAAGGTGGGATAAATACTGTCTAGTTGAATACATTTTCACGTGTGTCTGTTTTTCTAGGCACAGTTATCATTCTTGCTGAAGAAAACGAAGGCAGAATTCAGAAAATGAACCGAGGTGGTATCTATTTTTTACACGAATAAGTAGTGGAAATTTTGTCTGCACTTTCCTGTCTGTATAAAACAGAATAAAACAGTGTGCTAAGCGACTTGCTGTCGGCACGAATGTGGGGCTTCAGTGCTTATCGCTGGTAAATTAGTTTTGCTGTCTGATCATGACGACGATCCTCGTGCTGTGTTAGGTCAGAACTCCTTGTATGTACCCTTCCGTTTTATGAGGAAGTTGGGGGCGGGCTAGAAACATTCTTACAGGTTGGTTGCTCCTTCCCTGGGGTGACAAAGGAGAAAAACATTACAGGGGAGAGACATTGAAGGAGCAAATGTCACTCTGTTTAGATTACCTGATGGTTATAGTACTCAGTAATTTAAAAAATGATGACAAATTCAGACATTCAGGTTTGTTCCTTAGTACATCAGTTTTGAGGCAAAGCATGCAAATAGGTGTGTGGTTTTTTGTTTTTTTTTTCCCCCACACAAAACCATGCATGTTGTACCTGTTAAATTTTTCTCGCTGAACAGTGTTGATGAGGATGTGGAGGAAAGGGAACCCTCATGCTCTCCTGGTAGGATTGTAAATTGGTGCAGCCACTGTGAAAAACAGTAGGGAGGGTCCTCAAAAATGAAAAATAGAGTTACCATATGACCCAGCAATTCCATTCCGGGGCATTTATCTGAACAAATTCAAAACACATGAATTCAAAAAGATATATGCACCCATATGCTCATTGCAGCACTGTGTACAATAGCCGGGCTTTGGAAGCAACCCAAGTGCCCATCAGCAGGCAAGTGGATAAAGAAGATGTGGTGCAAATATACAATGGAATATTACTCAGCCACAGAAACCAATAAAATCTTGCCACTGGTGACAATGTGGATGGACCTAGAGGGAGTTATGCTAAGTAAAATAAGTCTGACACAGAAAGACAAATACCATATAATTTCACTTATATGTGGAATGGAAAAAAGCAAAAAACAAAACAAAAGCAAAATAAATGGACAAACAAAACAGAAACAAACTCAGACACAGAGAACAAATTGACAGTTGCCAGATGGGGGATGGGTTGGAGGGATGGGTGAAAAAGGTGAAGGGATTAACAAGAAAGAAAATGCCAGTTATAAGGTTAGTCAAGGGGATGTAAAGTGTATCATAAGGAATATAGTTTGTAACACTGTAATAACTAGGTATGGTGTCAGATGGGTACTAGACTTAGGGGGAAGATGACTTTGTAAGATATATAAATGTCTAATTACTATGTTGTACACCTGAAATTAATATAATATTGTATATCAGCTGTAACTTAAAAATAAAAAATAAGCTGAATCTATGGGAAGAAAAATTCATAAAACTCAAAGGACCAAAAACAAATCCACGATCTTAGCTGGTAACCTTAGCTCCCCTCTGTCAACAATGGACGGAACAACCAGAAAGAAAATCAGCACAACACAAAGAAAGCAACAGCATCAGTCGGCAGGGTCCCATCAACATTTGTAGAACCACTCCACCTAACACAGAATGCACATTCTTTTCAGATGTCCGTGGAACACACAGATGATATGCTGAGCCGTCAACAAACCTCAGCAGGTTGAAAAGAATTAAAATCATTCAGAATAGTCCTCCAACCGCAATGGATTCAAACTAGGAGTCAAAATACAAAGAGAACAAGAGAATTTCCAAAGAATTGGAAACTAAACAACATGCTTCTAATAACCCATGATCAAAGAGGAAGTCTTGAGGGAAATAAAACACACACACACACACACACACACTAAACTGAATAATTATGAGATTATAAAATGTCAACATTTATGGGACACAGCTATATCAGTGCCGAGAGGGAAGTTTAGAGCCAAATGTACACATTATAAAAGAGAAAATGTCTCAAATCAATAACCTAATCTACCTTTTCAAGATCCTGGAAAAATAAGAGCAAAATAAATAATTTAATCTATTCTACCTAGAGCATTATTTACTAGATTAGGTAATCTAATAATTGAAAAGAATGAATTAAAGCAGAATACTGAATATAGTCAATCACCCGAAGGAGGTTAGTTACAACCATTAGGTTGTATTTCTCCCCAAAAGGCAGTTTGACATTGTGGGTATTAATTTCATTATTCATATTTATTGAGTGGATAAAATAAATTTACTGTTTCCCAGGAAAAAAGAATAGATATAGGAATACCTCAGTGTCAACTGAAAAATGGTGCCCACGTAAATTCTTAAAATTAGAAAATCTCTCTCTTTAACCTACAGGCGTTTTGTCCTAGCACAGATCTCTATACCTTCCCCTTTCCTGCTCCCTCCGAGAGTAGGAGATGCCTTGATTACTTAAAAACCACTGAAGCATCCGGCCGGTGTGGCTCAGTGGTTTAGCATTGACTCATGCATCAAGAGGTCGCCGGTTCGATTCCCGGTCAGGACACATGCCCAGGTTATGGGCCAAATCCCCAGTGGGGGGCGTGCAGGAGGCAGCCAATTGATGTTCTCTTTCATCCATGTTTCTGTCTCTCTCTCCTTCTTACTTCCTCTTTCTCCAAAAATCAATAAAGGAAAGAAATTAAAAACAAACAAAACGAATGAAGCAAAGACATGGGGGAACCTTCGATGCATATTGCTAAGTGAAAGAAGCCAGTCTGAAAAGGCTACAGACTGTGTGATTCCGATGACATGAGATTCTGGAAGAGGCAAGACAATGGACAACCAAAAGATCAGGGGTTGCCAGGGGTGGGGAAGGAAGAATGAATGGGCAGAGCACAGCGGACTTTTAGGGCAGTGAAACTCCTGTGTGTCACACTAATGGTAAAAGAGAGATATTTTCTAATTTTAAGAATTTAGGTGGGCATCATTTTTCAGTTGACCCTGAGGTATTCCTATATCTATTCTTTTTTCCTGGGAAACAGTAAATTTATTTTATCCACTCAATAAATATTCATTACACACCTGTCCAAACTCATAGAGTGTGCACCACCAAGAGCAAACTCTGAGGTACACTGCAGTTTGGGTGATTATGATGTGTCAATGTGGGTCCATCCTTGATGAGGCAGGAACCATTCTGGTCAGTGATGTTGATAATGGGGAGACAGTGCAGATGAGGGGAGCAGAGGGCATACGGAAGAAATCTCTGTACCTTCCTCTTAATTTTGTGGTAAACCTAAGACTGCTCTAAAATATTAAGTTAAAAAAATTTTTTAATGTAGTCATTCAGAAAAATTGAAAAAGTAGACCAGGTAAACAAATGTGTGTAATTGTGAGTTATAATGATATAATCATAATGTGATCATATGTTAAAAACCACATTTTAAATGTTTCTGAAACAAATGTCCTCTTTCAGTTAAAAAAAATATTTCTAGGGGCATATATTATGCTCTGAAAAGTGAGTAAACATAGGTCTTACTTTAAGAAAGTTTATTTTCTAGACTCCCTATAGGAAGAAGTCAAAAGGAAATAATTAGAGGGGGCTAGGAAGGAAGAAGAAGCTAAGGGTGCAAAAGTAACCTTTCCACCCAATGAGGCAAAAAATGGGAATCCACAGAAAAGGGGAGCGAAAGGAATTCAAGGGACGTTTCCAGATCCATTTAGCAGAATTTGCAAATGTAAAAAAGCAATAATATGAGTATACTATGAGTTCACTTTCAGAAATGTTTTTATAATCTTTTGCAATGCCTGGGATACTAGTTCAACTGGTCCCTGTCCTCCAAACTGTGGCTTGTCTTTCTGGTTTAGACACATGAATTTGACAAAAGACATCTTCCCAGTTGGTTTTGTTTGCCTTTGCCTTAAGTTTACTCTCACCTGGCAGTCATGAAGACATTCTCCTCTATTATATTTTAAAAGCTTTGTTGTTTTGAATTTCATATGTAGGTCTTTAATTTCTTTGGAATTGATTTTTGTGTATGCAACTGAATTAAAAAAATGTTTTCATTGATTTTACAGAGAGAGAGGAAGGGAGAGAGAGATAGAAACATGTATGTGAGAAACCTTGATTGTCTGCGTCCTGCATGCCCCCTACTGGGGGATCTTTGGAGCCCATAACCCAGGCGTGTGCCCTGACTTGGAATTGAACTGGGACCTCTCAGTCCAGGGGATGGCGCTCAATTCACTGAGCCACACCAGCTGGGCTCGACTTAATTTTTTATAGGGGTCCAATGGCCCCAGAGCCATTTGTTGAAAAGTCCGTCTTTCTCCACTCTTTGTCACTTCATATCTGTCCTTTATCAAATCTCTAGAATTGGTGTCTGGCTCTTCCTTCTAACCTGTTTAGTCTGTTCACACTGGCTTAATTATCAAAGTTTTGATATTTGACAAAAGCAAATCTTTACATGTTTTTCTTCATCTTCAAGAGAGTATTGACTTTTCTTGGTCATTTGGATTTAAACATACATTTAAGAAACCACTTGTTAGTATTTACAAAAGCAAAAAAAAGCTGTGATTTTGTTTAGAATTACACTAACTCTATAATCAGTGAATTCAGTGGGTACTGATAGCGTTGAAATACTGAATCTTAGAATTCCTGAATACAACATCTCTCCACTTTTAGAAGTCTTCTTCAATATCTCTCAGGACAAAATTTTAATTTTATTTGTAGAAGTCTTGTGCACCTGGAAATTTCATAGTTTTTGATGTTATTATAAGTGATGTTTTTAAATTTTAATTTTCTGATTGTTTGCTGCTTGTAAATTGGACTCCATTTGGGTATTTTGATGTTGTCTTCAGATATTTTTTAAATTAATAATTGTAATGAGTAAATTTGGACTTTTTAATGTACACAATTTTTGGGTACATCACATGATATTTTCGTCTCTTCCTTTTCCACTTCTTACCTGATCATGTCAGCTAGAACGTCCAGTAGAGAGCTGACGAGAAGTAGTGAGAACAGGCAGCCTTGTTGCGTGCTGACCTCAAGGAGAAGAATTTCAATGTTTCAGTAGGAAGAAGGATGTTCATTGGAGGTGTTTTTGTAGATGCCCTATATCAGCTGAAGGTTTTCTCTATTAGTAATTTGCTATAGACTTTAAGCATGAATAGAGATTAAATTATCATCAAAACACTTCCCCTGTATCCATTGATACATTTTCCTTCTGTAATCTTTTATTGTTTACATGAATCAATTTCGCAGTATTAAATCAACCTTCACTTCCTGGGATAAACTCAATTTGATTTTATTTATCTATTTTAATATATTAATAGATTCAGTCAAGTTGTGTTAAATCTGAATACATTCATTCATAGCCATTAACATTTTTTTGAGACTTGCTGAATGACCAAACATATGGTCGATTTTTGTCCATGTGCTATGTGTTCTTGAAAAGTATGTATATTCTGAATAATTGGCTATAATTAGATTGTTTCTTAATCATGTTGTCTAGTCTTTTAGATCCTTACTGCCTTTTTTTGCTTGCTAGATTAACAGCACAGGAAAGAATGATCATTGTGGACCATTCTGTTACTCCCTCTAGTTCTGCGCTTTAATGTGTTTTATCTTAGATGCATGTAAGTTAAAATTTTATCTCCTTTAGTCATTTTGATGTGGCTCTTTTTTTCTACAGTATTGCTTCTTGCCTTAATCTACTCTGCCTTTATAGTGACGCCATCTTTGCTTTTGCTGGTATTTGCATGGCATGTCTTACTATCTTTTTGTTTTCAACTTTTCTGTATTATTGCATTGAATGTGTCTTTTATAAACAGCACAGGTTGGATTTGGTTTTTCAAATCCAGTTTGACAATATTTTTCTTCTATCTGGAGAATTTACTCTAGTTTCATTTAATATAGTTAATGATGTATTAATAATTAAACATATTTTATTTTGTACTTTTCATTTGTCCTACTTTTCCTGTTTCTTTTTCTCGCTTTATTTTAACATGTTATGGTGTTTTTTTTAACATTCAATTATTTCTTAACTTTAGCTTTGAAATTATTCTTTCTGTTTCTGTTCTTTTACTTGTATCCTTATTTTATCAAATTCTCAATGAATCAGTATCTTTACCTTGATTTTGGACAATATGAGTAATTTAAAACAGTTTAAATCCATTAATCTCCTTCTTGATTTACATACTATCTTGCATATTAATTTTTTAACTTCACTAGACATTGTTATTACTAATTTGCATAGAATTAGTCATGACCCATGTACATTAAGCTACACATTTATCTCTTTCTTTGGTCTTCATTTCTTCTTGCATTTCAAACCATGTGTCTTGACTTTTTCCCCTTCTTTTTATTGATTTCAGGGAGAGAGAAAAGGTGAGGGAAAAAGATAGAAACATTGATGCGCGAGAACACAGACTGGCCGCCTCCTGCATGCCCCCCACTGGGGATCGGGCCCACAAGTGGGGCATGTGCCCTGACCAGGAATCGAACCAGTGACCTCTTGGTGCAGGGGTCCATGCTCAACCCCTGAGCCACAGCAGCCAGGCCTTGACTTCTTTTTCCTCCACCGAAAGCACATCTCACTTAGTGAGAGTTGGAGAAACACCACTCTGAGGGGTGAATTAATTAGGACCCCCCCACCAGTTATGGGAACCGAGTAAGGACCCTGAATTCTAGACAGTGCACTACCTCCTACTCCCCCAAGGCTGGAACAGTCTCTCCAGTTTGCATTTTTCCAGAATCTGAGAGGGTGTTGCCCTGAGACAGCAGCTCAGGCTGGCTTCTCTCTGCAGCTGTGGTCAGTCGTCGGGAGAACAACACGGGTATTTCTGTTCCTCCGAGAGGGATCCTCACTGGCTGTTCAGCTTGAGAAGGTCCAGAGGTTAGATGAACAGTGTTCAAATTCCCCGATCCCCGTGATGTTAGCTCCTGCGTTAGGCTTTTATTTTGCAGAACAGTACACAGTCAGCGTCTACGTTTAGTACAGAAAAAAAAAAATGTTTGCCATTGTTTTTGTCACCCTTCTTAAAGAGAGAAAAGGGTCACATGCCCTGGGTTCCCAGGGATGCCTGAAAAAACTTCGAAGCAACATTTATTTCATCAGAAAGGGTCAGGGAGCCTTCCCACTCCGGGGCAGAATCAGGAGGCTGGACGGGGAAGGCGAGGCAGCGTCCGCCGAGCTGCGAAGAGCTTGGAATTAGGTCAGCGCACGCAACCGGGGCTTATCCCAGGCCCGGCCTCCGGAAGGCCCGGGACAAAGCGGGGATTTGTGATCCCGCTGGTCTCCCCCAGAGTCAAACCCCAGGAGCTGCAAACCTGCAAAGCGATCTCGTCGTCTCCCTCGTATCATCTAACCTGGCGATCCTGTGGTCTTTTCAGTGGCTCCGTTCAGAGCAAACCAAACGGAGCCCAGTATTCTCACCCGGTGCTCCCGCGGGGCGCGGTGAGCTGAAAATCTGAGTGCCTGCGGGATGCGTCTAGAAAACACATCTGCTCAGCCACGACTGCGTTAAGGGGGTGTTTTCAGAGAGTATCCGAACTGGAGGGACCACGGAAATAGTAACGCAGAGCCCTCTGGTATTTGCGACCTACTTGTACTGAAAATTAGTCATTGTTCACGTGTTTATTATACCTACATCCCATTAAAATCTATTGTTTATCTGAAATTCATATTTATTTCTATTCATTTATTTAACCCTCACCCGAGGATATTTTTGCATTTATCGTCAGATAGAGCGGCAGAGAGAGAGGGAGGAAGGGAGAGAGAGAAACATCGAGATGAGAGAGACACATCGACTGGTCACCACCCACATGACCCCAACAGGGACCAGGAATGAACTGCTACTGAGGTACGTGCCCTGAGCGGGAACCGAACCCGGGACTCTCTGGTCTGTGGGCTGACGTTCTGACCGTTGAGCCAAACCAGCCAGGGCTGAAATTCATATTTAATTGAGCACCTGGTTTTTTTACTGAGCAACCCCACCAGGCATCAGCAAAGCCACCCAGTGGAAACCTTACTGTGTAGGTGACCGTCAAAGTCTGTTCTAGAGTGTTTCAGTATATTCAGGAAAGAAACGATTGAAAGCTTTTTTTTTTTTTTTAAAAGCAAATTTTGCATTCAAAACTTGGAAATAAAACAAAAAGAGGAGAGCACGCCCTTTTGGTTTTAAAACGTGGTGTAACAGGCCCGGGGATTATTTAAATTCCAGGCCAATGCGCTCGTTTGTGTTGCTCTGTGTGAATGACGAGCAGGCCCGAGTCTATGAGGTTACACGTCAGCTGGAGACACTGGTCTGGAGGAGATGCAAACACGTTCTGTCCGGTGGAAAAGAGCCGACACCGGAGGGCGTGAGTCAGTTCAGTAGAACCTAGAACTCTTATTCTAACGTTGTTTTTCAAATACCCATAAATGCTCACCTCCTCAGATGTTCCTTGAGCCACCATGGATGGCCAACCTGCTGGGTCGCACGTGAGGAGTAAAATACATCCGTGACGTGCGTTCGTTCTGTTTGTGTCTGAAGTTTTGACCTTTGCGTGGAAGGGGGGGCAGGCAGGAGACTTGGACGGGCCTGGTGAAGGAGGCCAGGGCTGTGGAGCTGAAACCTAGTTTCTCTCGCACGGAAATGCCTCAGACCATGAAGGAGACGAGAGCTAAGCGCACGAGGCCGAGGGTGACGTCTCACTGTCCACGTCTGTAGCAATGGACGGTTCAGATCTCCCCCTATTTTCCAGATGTGTACAATGACTATGTGCTCAGGATCAAAAATGCTCACTTTAAAAACAATGTGTAATTGAAGAAAGGCTCCTAGGAACTGTTTTCAAGGCTCAGATTTTCAAGCCGCGAAGCACCAGTAAGTAAGAGGTAAGGACCCAGGCTCATCTGTAAAACTGTAGATAACAGTCTGCGGTTCATACAGCTGAACATCTGGAGATGTTCGTGTGGGACCCATAATGGCCGAAGGCTATTGGGAACCCGGCAGCAACTTTTAACCCTTGGAGGGAATTATGAGCTTATGGTTTGCTCTGTGGCTGGCACTGTTCTTTCTAGTTTTGCTGATGGCCGAAACTGGGAGAGAAAATAACTGGAAATGCTCTGATGAAAATAATGGAGCGCGTCCTCTGGTTACTATGGTGACAAGAATACATGGAATCCGTTGCTCTGAAAAGTTGCCCGAGAGGGTAGTTTGGCATTCCGCGGTGGGTGTGTTTGCCGATCATTTCAATCTGTCAGCTTCCATCACAATGGCACGGCGCTCACAGAGACAGTCCACATCTGGACTTGAGCTGGTTCGGATGATCTCAGAAGAAAGCAGTGGAGAATGAAGGGTCATCATCGTGTTGGAAATCTAAGTTATTTTCCGAAAGTATCTTGCTGGGCACAAACCTAAAAGCACATTACAGCTTTGTTTCCACCATCAAGGGAAATGTTACTGTCGGCTGCAGGTGAGCTCTGCATGATTTTTCAGGTCCTTAATAATAACCAGTATGAAACAGGACCCAGAAGGTCTGGGCTAGCCCAGCCGGTGTGGCTCAGTGGTTGAGCATCGACCCATGCACCAAGAGGTCACCAGTTCGATTCCCGGTCAGGGCACATGTTCAGGTTGTGGGCTCGATCCCCAGTGGGGGGCATGCAGGAGGCAGCCAATCCATATTCTCTCTCATGGATGTTTCTATCTCTCTCTCCCTCTCCCTTCTTCTCTCTCTAAAATCAATAAAAAAAAGAAGAAGAAAAAAAGGTCTGGTCTAGAAACCAGAGGAATTGGATTCTTCATCGTAGTCAGTGGTAAGACGGTCCGACAGGCTTAAAGGAGAGTCAGTCAACTCCAGGGCCTCAGTTTCCCCATTACATTTTTGGTTATGAGCATTTTAAATAATTCTTTTTTGCATTTATTTTTAGATAGAGCGGGAGGGGGAGAGAGAGAAAGAGGGAGAGAGAGAGAGAAACATTGACATGAGAGAGACACATCAAGTGGCTGCCACCCACACAACCCCAACCAGGGCCGGGAACACACTGCAACTGAAGTACATGCCCTTAGCGGGAACCGAACCTGGGCCTCTCTGGTCTGCAGGTCGACGCTCTAACCACTGAGCCAAACCGGCCAGGGCATTGGTTATGAGCATTTTAATCATAATGACAGTATGTGCGGCTTGCACTGTGCTAGACGTTTTACACATGTTGTCCAAACTCTCAACAGCAACTGTTAGCTTGTAAGTATCATCACCTACAGTGTGTAAGTATTATTATCTATGGTGTAACCAAGGAACCGTTTTGTGTGGGCGTGCCCCTTCACATCGTTAGCCTCAGTCATCGGCGGAACACACTCGAGGGGGAAACGCTGGGCCGGAGAGAAAGGCGGGATCGGACCACAAAGGACCGAGGGGGCCATGCTAGGCGATTGTGATTCGATGCTACAGACACTGAGGAATTGTGGTGACTTGACCTGCCGTTTGGAAAAAGCACCCTGGAGGTGTACGGAGGATGGACTGAGGTGGGAGAGATGAGGGCCGGCGTCTGTTTAGGGGCCTGGGTTTGGGCAGGAGTGTCGGAGAGAAGAGGGGGGCAAATCAGAGGAATGTTTACGTGATGGAATCAGCAGGGCTTAGAGACTGGTTGTGTTCACATCACTCTGTAATCCAGCTCAGGGGTCTTCTAACTTAAAACTGTGTCCTGGCTGGTTTCGCTCAGCCGTTAGAGCGTCGGCCCGCGGACCAATGAGTCGTGGGTTCGATTCCAGTCAAGGGCACGTATCTGGGTTTCGGTTTGGCAACCAATTGGTGCGTCTCTCTCACCTCTGTGTTTCTTTGTCTCTCCTCTCCTCCCACTCTCTCTGAAGATAAAATGGAAAAATATCCTCAGGTGAGGATTAAAAACAAAAAACAAATAGACGAAAAAAGAACTTGTTCCCATTTTCGAACGGGATCGCTTGCCTCATTTCTTCTCCTCTTCCCTCCCTCCCTCCCTCTTGCTCTTCCTCGTCTTCTCCCATTAGTTGAGTCCTGGAATGGAGTATTTAACAACCTCACCTGCCAGAATAACTTTCAGATGCTCACCTTTCATGCTCCAGTTGGTTCTCTGATGAAAAAAATGAGGATGAACGAGGCAGCATCGTCTGATACCTTCACACGTATTGCTTCGGAATCTAACGTTCTGATGATTTTCCCCACGTGTCAGAACTGCTCGAAGTCGGTGGGACAAATAAGCAGGAAGGGAGGGTGCCAACAGTACTCATGCACTTGACTCTCGACGTCGTGGCTCCGGTGCGCTTCAGCTCCTGTCGCCCTTGGGAGAGGATCTCTCTGTCAGAAGTAGCTCTTGCTTCATCCACTCTACAGGAGGGGGGCTTCCCTTAGTTTCTGGACACTGTCTCGGCTTCCTCACGTCAATTTAGGTGATTTTGAAAACCAAAATCAACTCTGAGGCCCCCTTTTCTATTTTTCCCCAGGGAAAGAAGTTTACGTCAATCCCGGAACGAAGTTTTTGTGGTTCTGACAGATGTCAGTTACTTGTGGTCGGCCTCGTGGGAATCAACGCAGACAAAGGAAGGCGGTCCAGCAGAGAGAGAATGAACTCGTCTCCAGAGAGGGAACTGCCCGTTCGGAGGAATGAGGGCACTCATTGTCCACCTCTCGAATTTTTAAATAGTTAAACCAGAGTAGAAACATGTTTTCTTTTTTTTTTTTTATCCTCTCCCAAGGACTTTTTTCCATTTTTTGTTCAGCTAGAGTGGGAGGGAGGGAGAGAGAGAAACATCGATGTGAAAGGGACACATCGAGTGGTTGTCAACTGCACGACCCATCCAGGGCCGGGGACAAACTGCAACCGAGGAACGCGCCCTTAGCGGGAACCGAACCCGGGTCTCTCTGGACCGCAGGCCGACGCTCTAACCGCTGAGCCAAACCGGCCAGGGCAAGAAACGTGTTCTCAACCACGCCACCAGAATCGGTGTTGGATTTTCAATGTGGGGAACTGCCTCCGATCTGCTAAACTTAATGAAGATTAAGGGTGAAGTAAAACTCACCTACATATTTCACACATCTCCCTTCTGGAGAACACAAGGGAAGACTTCGTTTTCATGGTTTTCTGTTTCGAGTAGAGAAACATCTGGCCCGGGGGGCCCTTTCCAAGCCCCCTGTGACCCGCGCACGGCAGGGCTGCTGTTGGGCTTTGTCTGCATGTTGAAGAGGCCTCTTCTGGGAGCAAGGAAACCTGACCGTGTCTGGCCTCCCTGCCTATTAGAAGAGAGCCTAGGGGGAGCTTGGGGTGACATGTTGTAGAGCGTGACACTGGCTTGCTTTCTCCGGGCCAAGCGGGAGGACGCCAAGCTGTTTCTTAGTGTGGCTGAGCCTTGAAGGAGCCAGCCAGCTGCTGAAGGGCTCAGCTGAGACCCCGCTGGGACAGGCCGTGCGTGCTCAGCCAGAGGCTGTTTGCTGAGCAGAGAGGTTTTGGACGCGGAGCAGCGCAGAGCAGGAGTGGTCAGCAGGCTCCTCATCTGCCCTGGACCAGCCGACTCGGGAGCCGAGCGGGGAGCAGGCAGCTTTGGGGACTCCGTGTAGCCAGGTTGCCCAGAGCTCTGACTGAAGGGGAGGCAGCTAACACTTGCCCACGACGTGCAGGTTGCAGAGTGAAGCAGACATATCCTGAACACTCTCCGGAGACCTAAAATTCTAGCCTTTGCTGACCAGTCCTACAGATGCGCTGTCACAGGCCGCCTCTGATCTGCACTGGCCAGCCGGAAAAGCAAGACCAGGCCTGACGGCAAACTTCTCAGTTCGTGAGAATCTGATACTGATTCACAAGATTTCAGCTGAGTCACAAGATTTGGTTCTTGGGGGCACAAAGCGCTGTGTGTGGGGTTCCTCTGCATCTGAACCCCCAATAGGAACCCTCTAGGAATTTCAGAGTTCTCACAACACATACAATAGACAAAAGGTTAGCATCCAGAGCACATAAGAACTCCCATGACTCAGTAATAACAAGACAATGGGCCCGGCTGGTGTGGCTCAGTAGGTTGAGTGCGATCCCACGCACCAAGAGGTTGCTGGTTTGATTCCCGGTTGAGCACATGCCCAAGTTGTGGGCTCAGTCCCCAGTGTGAGGCATGCAGGAGGCGCCAATCAATCAATGTTTCTCTCTCATCGATGTTTCTATCTCCCCTTCTCCCTTCTTCTATCTAAAAAAAAAAAAAAAAAAATCAATAAAAATATATTACAATAAATAAATAAATAAAAAGACAATAGAAAATCAATGAAAAAAAATCAACCACTAAGAGAAAGACCAAAGGAAAATGGGCAAGAGACACGGATAAGCATTTTGCAGAAGAGAAAACATAAATGGCCAATAAACTTATGAAACACGTTCACCCTCATTCGCGAGCAGGGAAATGTAAAGTTTAAAACCACGGTGGGGGAAAGTTAGACTCAAGTTAGGCAAAAGAACCTACCCAAAGAAGGTTAGACTAAAGTTAGACAAGATCATCTACCCAAAGAAGGTTAGTCTCAAGTTAGACAAAAGAAATCTAACCAAAATCAAGAAAATGTTGTACTAGTCCAGGGAAAATGAGGGCACAAAGTATTGACAATGATCATGGAGACAGAAAAAGAGACATCTTTGTCCACTTTTTTGAGATGGGACGGATGGACTGAAAATGGAAGGCGAAGGAGAGGGAGAGACTGAGGTTGCCCTGAGGGATCCAGCCAGATGGATGTTATAAACTAAGACGAAATGCAGACGGGGAATTTCCAACGTGGCTGCCTTTTAAAACCATGATGGTTGGAGGAATCCGGTCAAGAGGGCGACGTAGGTAAACGCGGTCTCGCCTCCTCCCACAACCACATCAAAGTTACAACAAAACTACAGAACAACCATCATTCAGAACCGCCTGACATCAAGCTGAATGGAAGTCCTACAACTACGGAATTAAAGCAGCAGCCACATCGAGACTGGTAGGAGGGCAGAGGCCGATGGGCTGGTCCCACACCCACATGTGGCGGATAAAAATCAGGAGGACACCTCGGCTGGGAAGTGAGGGGTCCCCGTCCCACACCAGGCACCCAGCTCAGGGTTCCAGTGCCAGGAAGAGAATCCCCATCACTTCTGGCTGTAAAACCAGCAGGAACTGAGGCTCAGTGAGGCTGAGGCTGCGGGAGCCCCAGGCAGCTCCTCTTAAAGGGCCCGTGCACGGACTTAACTCAGACATGCTCCCTCTGAGCTCGGAGGGGAGGCAGCTTGAGGGGCACCAGAGAACAGGGAAGAACTGAGCTGTTTGGCCTCCGGATGAGGGCTGGAGGGGCAGCTATCTCCTGGACAGATGTGCTCTTGGAGGCCATTTTTCCTTTGGTGAGCCCTTCCCCCACAGGGCAGGCAAACAGCCACCATATCTGGGACTCCAGCAACCTGGCTCACACTGTTGGCCCGCCCTGGTGACTCCCTGAGGTTCCACCCCACCCTGCCCAACTTTTGGGCCCATCCAAGCTGTTTCCAGTTGCTTTACCATAGGACTGGCCTGTCTTGGATCCTGCTTCAGCGTTTCCTAAAATCTCTCAAACAAGCAGCATCTGGTACCTGAGCCCATCAGTGCACCTGGCACCATCGGACCAGTGGACACCCTGTGTCATCACAGACCGGTGCACAGTAGTGGAGCTCCCAAGGTGCCAGTTGTGGAAACCGCAGACGGCCGGGAGCCCGGCACCATCCCCCGTAGTAGCAGCCGGATCAGAGTCGAGATATACCTCCAGCAACAGAGGCTGGGGAGCAGACTCCATCCCCAGGCAACAGAAGCTCAGACCAGCAGCTGAGACCCATCCCCAGAAACTACAGCAAAGGCTGAGTAGAAGCTGAGCCCCACTGCACAGCAGCACCCCCAGCCACCAGCAGCGGGACTTGGGGCTCCATAGGGCCTGGGTAACACAGCGGCCCACAAGAGCTGTGGGAAGCAAACCAAATGAGCAAGCAGAACAGAAACAGACTCATAGATAGAGAACTTTTTGTTGCTTGCCAGATGGGTGGGGCTGGGAGGGTGGGTGAAAAAGATGAAGGAATTAAGAAGTACAAATTGGTTATTAGACTGATGAATCTCAAAGGGAAGGGGGAGGGAGGATGGGATGAGATAAACCAAAGAACTTTTATGCATATATGCACAACCTATGCACACCGACAATAGTGTGGGGGAAGGCAGGAGGAGGCCGGAATGGGGAGGAGGGGGTCAATGGGGAAAAAAGGGGAAACATCTGTAATACATTCAACAATAAAGATGAGTTTTTAAAAAAACCCGAAAAACCATGCTGGTTTATCTGCTTTCTGCATCCACACAGTTGAGGTCACAGAGCAAGTGTGGGTACGATCCACGCAGGAGCCCTAGGCTCTGGGCTCTGGCAGAATGTGGAGATTGTGTCCACAGATTGCTGTTTCCATGCTTCTCGTTCAGTACGGGCCTTCAGCTCAGGGTGTGAGATCTGGCGGGGCCCGGCGGCCAGGAATACAAGCAAGTCTCTTTCCTGTCAAAATGCTTAATTACAGCAATGCATTATGACTCAAGTGGCTCGCCCGGGCTGTCAGAAAGGCTCGGAACAAGAACAACTATTTCAGAGTGGAGTTTCCAAGCTCCTTTGTCAGAGAATTTCGGGAAGTCACAGTGGACAAAGTTGGTCAGAGGCAGCAATTAAAAACTGCCTTTGACTGTGTCTCAGATGGGAGGATTTAAAAAAATTCCCATAAATACCTCCCAGGATGGGAAAAATTGTAACAGAACATCCTAATATTGTCTCTCTGTTCCCTGTTGCAAAGAAGCTATGACTGAAGATGCTGAAGGACCTAAAATATCAAAATATGAAGATTCTGGTTTTCTGGCAACATCACAAAAGAGGTCGATTTATTAGCTCTGTGATCCTATGTGCTGTCACCAGGAATGTAAGGTTCGTTTTTATAACCACTATTATGTAATGTACACATTTATGTCTCAAGTTTTCCTGCAGATGTTCGCATTCCTGCTTGTCAGGGCGGACACCCGTATGTTACACGTCCGCATGTAGCGGTGACATGTACCGAGGGCCAGTGTGAGAAAGTGCTACATGAAGAGCCTTTCTGCTCCTTGTGTAAAACCCCCAAAGACACTTTTTTGGGGGGCTTTGTTTCTTTACAGACGGATTCACATAATCGCTTCTTTTAAGGATTTAGTTCAAGAAAAAAAAATCATTTCCTTTTCTGAGCCAGCACTGATTGTATGTTCTAGTGTGTTTTAGCTGTCCAGGAAAGGAAAGACAGTACATGTAACATCGATCACAGTGCGTGCCCTATTTCCCGGGCCGGCATCGCCTCTCTGGGTTCCGTGCGGGAGCGCCCGCCAGGTACTCCTGCCAGAGGCCGCTGGGAAATGCTGGATACCCTGTTTCACCCTACTCTGCTACAGTAGGGGCTCAGAGGTGTCCTTAGAGAGGAAACCTGTGTTACTGTAACCCAATCCCCACCCCGTCCTTGGTTTATTTGAGGAGAGAAGCCCTTTCCCCCATGTAACATCCGCTAACATTTCTTGGAATTAGTGTCCCATAAAATACACATTTAAAAAATCGTCGTAAAATATACATAACTTAAAACTTACCATTTTAACCATTTTTCAACCACAGAGTTTAGTGACACTAAGTACATTAACACTGGTAGGAAACCACCACCACCGTTATCTCCAGAACATTTTCTCTTCTTCCCAAACTTCCCATTAAGCTGTGAGCACCCCCTCCCCTCCCCCAGCCCTGGCAGCCTCATTCCGCCTCCGGGGAATCTGCGTTTGGGGCGCACACATCCAACTGATTGATACAGTTGTGCTGGCCTCTTTTAACATGGTTCTGATCTTCTTTATCTTTTTACTGTTTTGCTACCTACCTCAAGTTCTCTAACTCCTCCTAAGACAAGTGGCTTATAAGTGACAAGCGTCTATTTTAACAGAGATTCACAGTGCATATTAGCACAGTAAAGACTCTGAGAAAAGAGGCTTAATGAGAAATTTGAGTGCAACACCCTATAAACACTTGTATAACTTAACAGTAAGTCACATAATCTCACGACCCCACGATTCTATGTCCCAGCCGTACTGTCATTGATAGTTGACCATGCACTCGCTCTGTTGTGACCCAGACCTGACGTGCTGTTCCCTGTGCTCGGAAACTCATTCCGTCACACAAGCTCAGCGAAGTGCTCGCTTCATTGTTCGTGTTCGTATAAAATCCTGTTTAAACCACTCTCACTCCGTGTTTCGCTTTACTGTAATTATCTATCCATGTCGCTGTGTCCCCCACTAGACACTCAGGCCACGAAGAGCAGAGGCTGTTCTATTTATCTCTCTTGCACCTAGCAGATACAGGTGCCTAATAAACACTTGTTAAGTTAAATACTCTCGCCCACGCCTCCACCAGTGCTGGGGTTTTTAGGACATTCTTGCATAGGCGTCTAATCTATGGGTAAACGCTTCTAAATACCAGAAAGCGCTACCACATGAGACGACCCATCGATCTATGGATGATCCTGACTGCTCAAAAAGGTTTTCTTTTTTTTATTAAAAAATATTTTTATTGATATGAGAGAGAGAGAGAGAGAGAAAGGGAGAGAGAGAGAGAGAGAAAGGGAGAGACAGAGAGAGAGAAAGGGAGAGAGGGAAAAAATCGGCTGCCTCCTGCACGCCCCCTACTGGGGACTGAGCCCATAATCTGGGCATGTGCCCGGCCGGGAATCGAACTGGTGACCTGGTGCATGAGAAGATGCCCAACCAACGCAGCCACTCCGGCCAAGGCTTAAAAAGTTTTTTTCTATAAACAATAATCTGTTTTGAAATAAGAACCAACACGATTAGAACCAACACTTGAACACACGAAAGCTGAATGTTTTTTTACTGTTTTGTCCATTATTGTGTTTCCAGAACCTGAGACAGTACTTGGCATAGAATAGGCATTCAATGAAGAGCTGTTGAATGAATAATTGGTGTCATACTTTATATTTACATTTAAAGTGAGCTGGCCTGTTAAAACTGTTATTTAGCACTTTTGTTTTAGTGAATGTATAGAACAAGAAAGAGGAATTTCATTATTATTATTAGGAGGAAACAAAATGTTTATTATTTGTAAGTGATAAAATTTCATGTCTAGAAACTCCAAGACAACTAACCAACACAAAAGTCAAAATTAGAAAGTTTCGCAAAGTTGCTTGTTACTAAAATAATTAAAAGCGTCTGATATTAAAAATCAGCCAATTAGTAAAGATAATAGAAAAAATCCTATTTACGATAGTAGCAAAATATGAGACACTTGGAAATAATCTTCATAAACATGAAGAACCTGTATGAAGAAAATGACAGTGGCGATGAGATCATTGGTTACATATTGGCCAAAAAAGTAAGTTGGCTCTCTACCTGTACCCTATTCCAAATCAAAGTTTATATTGATTATTAACAAGGTAAGTGTAAATGATGCAACTATTAAAGAACCAGAACAATCTATGTGTAGATACTTACTAGAGCTTCTCAAATCTGGATGAGAAAGACTATTCTAAACATATATATTCTTCCCTCTAAGGAGACAGACCAGTGGATTCGATTACTACTGTACATTAAAACGAAAGAGTTTTGTGTATCAAAAAGCACCATAAGCAACAATATTAAAGGTGAATGAAGAACGAGGCAAAACATTTCTCATGCAAATGACACAGGACTTAAGTCCTGATTAGATAATGAACGCACATACACTGGTAATAGGTAAGCCCTCCTAGAGGATGATATGTAAAAACTGGAATGAGTTACAAATGTAAGAAAGAGGGGGGCCAATAATCTTACACCAACACCTCCACCTTCATTAGTAAAAAAAAATTCAAGTTAAAACGACGAGAGTTCTTAAAAAAATTTTTTGTCTTTCTTGATTTAGAGTGAGGAAGGGAGAGGGGGAGAGAGAAACATCGATGAGAGAGAACATCGACTGGCTGCCTCCCGCATGCCCTCCACTGGGGATCAGGCCCACAACCTGGGCATGTGCCCTGATCAGGAATCGAACTGGTGACCTCTTGGTTTAATGGGTCGATGCTCAACCACTGAGCCATGCTGGCTGGGTGAGATACCATTCTTTCCAAGAAAATTGTCAAACTGAAAAAACCCAAAAAACAAAAAACAAAAACATCCAGGGCTGATAAAATGGTGACATGAGACCAGTCTGTACTCTGGCAGGCAGGTGACCTGTTGCGGTCATTCAGTAAAGGCTAGTGGGCGACAGGTGTCCAAAATCTTAAGAAGGTCTCATCCTTCGAGAGGGGACAAATCTTTATTCCTAGTGATTTGTCTTAAGGACACAGTCAGTGATGCTCAAACAGAGATATTCACCCTAGGATTAATACACTGAGAAATTGAAAACAATAATGAAACATGAGTCCTTTTATAAGAAGTATTTTACAGCCGTTTCATACTTTAAAAGAATCTTTAAGGATATAAAAGTATTCATTATATGTTGCTTAATTAAATAAACCAGCATTTATATCTAGGCATATGTTATAACTTTAGTTTTTCTTTCTTTTTAAAAATCTTTATTGTTGAAAGTATTACAGATGTCCCCCCTACATTCCCCCACTGACCCCCTCCTCCCCGCTCCCACCCCCCTCCTGCTTTCCCCAAACTATTGTCTGTGTCCATTGGTTGTCCATATATGCAAATAAGTGCTTTTTTTTTTTTTTTTTTTATCCTCACCCGAGGACATTTTTCCATTTTTTGTACAGACAGAGTGGGAGGGAGAGGGAAACATCGATGTGAAAGGGACACATCGAGTGGCTGCCACCTGCACGACCAACCAGGGCCGGGGACAAACTGCAACCGAGGTACATGCCCTTAGTGGGAACCGAACCCGGGTCTCTCCGGACCGCAGGTGGATGCTCTAACCGCTGAGCCAAACCGGCCAGGGCCATGTAAGTGCTTTGATTTCTCTCTTCCCAACCTGCCCACCCCACTATGACTCCGATTTTTCACTACACACACATAACACATACACATGCGTGTGCATGTGTGTGCATGTGCAGGTAGAAACACAGACTGGGAGAAAATGCTAAGGGTTACTTTTGGGTGACAGGACGGTGAACAACGGCTGGATAATTTTTAAATTATTAAACTTACTTATTCCCAAATTTCCCACAACAAACACCTGCTGCTTTCACGTCATAAACAGAGAGTAAAAGGGAACACACGGCGCTTCCTTAGAGGAGAGACGAAGAGACTTCTGAACCTGCTCCCCTTTCCCCCGCGGGCAGACGGAACAAATCTCATTCCTCTGTGCTGCCCTTCTCAAGCCACCATTTGCGTCCCTTCCCCGGTCACCACGTGAAGGTACATGACATCACCACCCTCTGGTTAGGCTCCTGGAAAAATGCTCCTGGTTCCTTCCACCCCGCGGGGAGGTGGCGCCCACGCTGCAGACAGCGATCCCCGGGTGGAGTGGTTGGCACCGCGAGGGCTTCCTACACCCCGTACTTCGGTTCACGCCCACGTGTGAGTTCTTTTCTCTCTCGTGCTTGTCACCCTTGAGGCTGGGACCCCTAGGTGCTCTGCTGACTGCAGCTGACTTAGGACTGTGCCCCCCCGCCCGCCCCAGCGTCCTGTACCGGGCGGTGCTGTGCCCTGCATCTAACTTCAGGGGATGGTTAGAGTCCTGTCCTTCAGGAAGGCTCTGGGGCCAGCAGACACATCACAGACCTTCTGAAACTGGACAGTCACTGTCTGTGGGGAGCCCCGGCTCACTTCCTTTGTTCCCTGACATCCTTTCCTCCCCCCCGCCCAGGATGAAGACATTGGTCACAGCTTGCTCAGAATGATGGGCCCCCGGGCACTGTAGCAGCTAATCACCATAGGGAAAGTGAGGCTCTATGTGACCTCTGAATTCCCGTGAATGTCCCCTGCCTCCTTGGCCTGGCTCGCAGCTGTGGCTCGTGAATCACCCCGGGTGCTGGGGTTGCCGGGTTTTGGGGGAAGTCCCATTCCTTACAGCAACTTCAAAACGGAAGGGGGAGGAGGCGTGGAACCCGGTGCAGGCTCTCCTGAAGGCATTTGGGTGACAGGTGTCCAAAATCTTCGAAACGTTCATATCTCCTCTGGGAATGGGCTTTACTCCATATGAGAATGTTTTAATTTGTTCCTTTAGAGGGAGTTGCGTCTCTTTAAAATGAATTCGGGAGCATTTCTGGGTTTACTGTGGTCCCTTGAAGAAAGCGCTGACGTCTGCAGGGTCTGGGACTCAGCCTGCAGCCTCAGCCTCACAGGCACCTACTCCTTCCGCTGCTCTGTCCCCCGAGTGGGCCTCCCCAACCCGGCCCCGCAGCTGCTGGGTCAGGCTCCGACACTTCTGTCCACTTCTGCTCCCTTACTGCTTCTCATTCTAGGAGGAGGCCCCGAGGGGCGTCTCGGATTTTCCGTCTGCGAACACCGTTTCCACTGCAACCCCCGCTGATGAGTGGAAATTCCCTGCGGACTGTTCTTCCCACGGGACTGCTCCAAAGGGACCATTTCTAACTCTCACCGTGGCCTGGTCTAGCCACAGACCAGGCGCTGACATGCTGGGGTCCGGTGGTGAGCGCAGTCACTGTGCTTCCCAGGGGCAGCTGTCCCCAGTACATTTCCACACGCGTCGTCGTGGTCGAGTTTGCATTTTTTAAAAACGACGCGTAGGTCATGTCCTTGCACAAAAATGGACCCATGACTCAAAGGGGATGAAAGTAGCAATGCAGAGTATGATTCAGAATAGCAGCAGAGGTGTGACTAGCGACTGTGCAACAGAGAATGCGGGTCTGTAGGACTGGGGAGGTGTTTGTGAGTGAGGAGTCTCACCATCGGCCTGGGGAAAATCTGCCGGTGGGAAACGCAATAGAAAACATCAAAACGCTTGATTTTATCGGACCATTTGCTACCTTCTCCCAGCTTATTTTCTTTGAAAACTTTTCAAGGAGTAACATAAAGCCAACAATTTGTTCGTTTCATTTTCTTCCTTTCTTTTTTTAATCCTCACCCAAGGATATTTTTACATTTATCTTCAGACGGGCGGGGGGGGGGGGGGGGAGTGAGTGAGAGAGAAAGAGAAACATCGATGTGAGAGAGACATTAATTGGTTGCCACCCGCATGACCCCAGCTGGGGCCGGGGATGAACCACAACCGAAGTACATGCCCTTGGCTGGAATCAAACCTGGGACTCTTTGGTCTGAGGGCTGATGCTCTAACCGCTGAGCCAAACTGGCCAGGGCTATTCGTTTCATTTTCTAACAAAACACCGTGTCCATTGATTAAACTAGGATTTTATTTTCACCCCCTCAGAGGACACAGACACACCTTCCAGCATGAAATACACTAGTTCTGTCACTAAAGGAGGGGGTGAGATGAAAACTCATAGACTTCATTCAAAGCTGGACTCTTTGTGGTTAGCCTATGGTCACTTTCCTGGTCACGGAAGAGTTTGTGGAACCGACGGTGGGAATGACCACCACAAACTTCTGTGCTCAGGGAGCAGGCAGGGCAGGCTAGCGGCCGCAGTCCCCTATCGGATGGCTTTGTAGGATGTCACATAACTCACGTGGCGTGAAATATAAAAGAGCACATCAGTAGTGTTGCTTTGTTGTTGGACCTATTTGCTGCCCCGAACGTGAGTCAGCTCTCGGAAAAGATGCAGAGTAGAAGCATTCAGTGACGGTTGTCCTGCTTGTCACTGAAAACACATGCTGGGGAAGAAGAGGTTTGTAAAGCTGTGTTGTTCACTGTTCTGGGTGCCAGGATGTAGACCAGACCATGTGATCGGGCGGAGCGGAGGCCAGCTACCTGTGCAGAAAAGGAGGCTGCACCCCAATGACAACCCACCGGAAGCAGCTGGAGGTCACTGACCTTTGGCACTAAAGGAAGGTAATAAAAAAACATGTGACTCTATAATCAATCTGATCATGCACATCAGTCGGAGTACATCTTTTTAGCCAGCGGGGAGGTGGAGTGGGAGGGAGGACAGAATGCTGCCTTCCCACGTCCACTGTCTCTTGGGGGACGGTGCTTATGAGGGTTTTCAAATGAGGGCTAAGACACAAATTTCCCTTCAGGCGTGATAAACGCGTACCAGTACATATGTTCCTCTTGGTGCAAGTTGTCAGCACAGGTGGTGAATCTGAAAGACGTCGGGATGTTGCCAAGCTGTATTTTTCACTCGGGGCTGAAATGTTATTCTCCGTGATGTTGAGCCAAGAAACCATCAGGATGTCTAAGAGTTGAGAGAGGTGCCAATGACGAGGTGACTGACTTTAACTCTTTCCTAACAGGTGTTGGTCAGGAACAGAAACTGCTGGTGTGTGATGAAGCCTATTTAAACAGCGTTTCTAAAAGCTGAATCAACACCAGGAAACACTTGCCAGGGCTGACACGGTGCAAGAGGGGATGAAGACTTCATTCCTTGCTCCCCCCTAGCTTTTCAGGGCGAGATGCTCCTTAGTTTAGCATTAATGTTGGTCTTTCTGCTTTCAGAAGGTAGTGAAAAGCCCGGCGGGTGTGGCTCAGTGGTTGAGCATGGCCCATGCACCAAGAGGTCACCGGTTCGATTCCCGGTCAGGGCACATGCCCAGGTGTGGCTCAATCACCAGCAGGGGGCGTGCAGGAGGCAGCTGATTGATGTTTCTCTCTTACCGATGTTTTTGTCTCTCTCTCCCTTCCTCTCCCTCCAAAAAAAAAAAAAAAAAAAAAGGAAAAAAAAGAAAAGAAAAATAATCAATAAAAACATAGAGGAAAGTAGTGAAAAAATTCTCAGTCATTTCTGGGTCCTTTTTCAATCAGCATATCAAAATGACTTTGTTTCGATGTCAATATCCCGGCTGTGATGTAGTCCCAGAGTTTTGCAAGATGTTACTTTTGGGGGAAACAGGGTAAAGGGTATATGGGATCTCTCATGATTTCTCACAACTGCACATGAATCTACAATTATCTCAAAATACAGTTTAATAAAAAAAAAAAAAAAAGTCCAAATAGGTGACAAGTAACAATGATGCTGTGGATAGATGTTTTATATCAAAGTCTTTGCTCCACTCAGAGCATTTCCTGAGGATAAATTCGAAGTAGGATTACTGGGTAAAATGGCCTGAAGATTTTTGTACCTACGTTTGTAAGAGATGTTGCTTTAGAGCTTTAATTTCTTTGTCAAGTTTTGGTTATCAGAGTCACGCAGGCCTTCTGGGGGAAAAAAAGAGCTGAATGAGTTAATGGACTGTATTAATATCAATTTCCTGGTTGTGATATTTATTATAATTATACAAGAATGTACCATCGAGAGAAACCCAGTGAAGCACACAGAGTCTCTATTATATTGTACAACTCGACGTGAGTTCATAAGTGTCTCAAAAAGTTAGAAAAGTGCAGCATCTTATGATTAAAAACCCAAAATAAAGCTCTCAGCCTTCCTGCTTTTAAGCAGACTCCTAAGTTTTGAAAGCGGGTATTGACAAAACAACAGACAGACAAAACCCTGTCATAAATGTAATAGTTGCTGGCATAATTTTATTTTATTATTAAAATTTTTTTTTTCTGTGTTGATTTTGAGAGAGAGACAGAGATAGAAACATCGATGAGAGAGAACATCGATTGGCCACCTCCTGCATGCCCCCCACTGGGGATCGGGCCCACAACCTGGGCATGTGCCCTGACCAGGAATTGAACCGGTGAACTCTTGGTGCACGGGACAATGCTCAACCACTGAGCCACACCAGCTGGGCTGCTGGCATAATTTTAAAAGTATCTCCTTTAAAACCAGAATCAAGAGTAAGATAATTACTAGCAACACCTCTTTTCAACATTGTACTGAAGGGCCTACCAAGACCAGTAAAACAGGAAAAGGAAATAAAATATGGAAGAATCATAAACAAACAAAACTGTCCTTATAATCAAGTGACAGTACTGTCTATGCATACAATTTAACAATATTTACAGACAACATTTTTGTTGTTGTTAATCCTCACCTGAGGATATTTTTTTCTTTGGTTTTTAGAAAGAGTAGAGGAGAGGGAGGGGGAGAGAGAGAGAAAAACAATGATGTGAGAGAGACACATCGACTGGTTGCCTCCTGAACGGTCTGTAGCCTGCAACCCAGGTATGTGCCCTTGACCGGGAATCAAACCCACGACCTTTAGGGCCATGGACAGATGCTCTAACCACTGAGCACCCCCATCTGGGGCTATGGACAAATGTTTTGACAAAGGGAGTTAATGAGTTGTTTTAGGGAAATTGCTCGTTTCCTCCTTCTGCCAACCTGATTTATGATCAGCTCACACGGGTAAGGGTGGGTAAGGGTTCCACTTGTTAATACGGCAGACGTCTGAAACAGGGACTTGGACAAAGAATCGTGACCTCATCCTTCGAAGCCCCTCAGGATTGCCGGCAAAATTTCACTCTATCTCCTCATCCTCCCCTACATGAGTGTGAGCTAGTATTTAAGGTTCAGAATTATTTCCTGTTTACTTTTGTCCTTTTTAATCTCTGATTATTGGAATTGTGATGATATTCAATATGACCCTGAAATTCACACCTCTGTGATTTCCCCAGCATTTCGGGTCAGATGAGCGTTCTGCAGACTGAAGGGCCCACCGGACCTCCATCCGTGCCACAGTCGCTTTGGGACACACGTGTTGAATTTAAACGCTCCCTTGGCAGGCAGCCATCCGTAGGCCAGAGACCTCGGTGGAGGCGCGGATCTCAGGCTTCCCGCAGTCACCACGGCCTGCGCCCCTGGACTTCACGAGTAGCCCACGCAGAGGGCTACCGCTTTCCACTGCTTTGTTGATCCCAAGTTTCTTCCCGGGCCAGGCAGGGGAGGCCTGTAGCTGGTCTGATAGTAGCCCCCTGGAATACATGTCCAAGTCCAAACCCCGATTTGTGAACGTGACCTTATCGGGAAATACGGTCTTTACAAACATAATTAGGTGAAGGGTCTCAAGATGAGACCTTATCTGGGTGGGCTTTAAACTCAATGGCCGGTGTTGTAAGACCCACAAAGAGGAGACACACAGAGAGAAGAGGAGAAGCCCCATGAAGACGAAGGCAGAGACTGGTGTGATGCTGTCGCAAGTCAAGAAATGCCAGGAGGGGACGATGCAAGAAATGTCCCCTAGAATTTTGGAGGGATCATGGTCCTGCTGAAACCTTGAATTCAGGTTTCTGGTCTCCCGGAACTGTGAGACAAAGAATTTCTGTTGCTTTAAATCACCGTGTTCGTGGTCATTTTCTTCTTCTTTTTTTTTTTTTAATCCTCACCCGAGGATATTTTTCCATTTTTTGTACAGATAGAGTAGGAGGGAGAGAGAGGAAGCGAGAGAGAGAGAGAAACCTCGACGTGAAGGGACACATTGAGTGGCTGCGACCCGCACGACCAACCAGGGCCAGGGACAAACTGCAACCGAAGTACGTGCCCTTAGCGGGAACCGAACCCGGGTCTCTCTGGACCGCAGGCCGACGCTCTAACCACTGAGCCAAACTGACCAGGGCTCGTGGTCATTTTCTTCGGCTGATCTCAGGAATGAACACAATGCACTTTGTGAGTCCCCATCCAGCCTTCTTCCTTTTCGTGGTCAAACCTCCCACAGCCTCCACCCTGGTGAGAGCCTTGATCGACAGATGTGTGGCAGGCCCTGAGCTGTTTACAGGTGTCTTCTGACTCCATCCTGGTAGCAAACCTGTGACCTGGTTATCGGGTCCCCTGGACATCTGGTAACCAAGGCTTCGAGAGATAAGGTTGCTTGCCCAGGGATACACAGGTATACGTATGAACGGCCATTTGCTGACACCGCACTGAACTTTGCACTCATGTCCTCATTCAAACCTCCAGCAACAGGGTGCTGCCTCCTGCCAGGCACTGTCCTAGACGTTGGGGACAGAGCGGCGAATGAGTCAGCTGATGCTGAAACAGACAGCAAACAAACAAGGTGGTCAAACGCTATGTCTGGTGTTAAGAGCCACTGAGAAAAACAAATCAGGGAAGGGAGAAAGAGAGAGCTGGGATGGGGGTGAGGTGCAGGGGGTTATAGTTTGAACTCTTTGGTCAGGGAAGTCCTCACTGAGAAAGAGAGGCGGAGACAGAGTGATGAGAAAGAGGAGTATTACAGGGAAAGGCATCCAGGCTCATCTCTACATTAGATTCTGAGGGAGGGGAAGTGACCAACCCAAGACCACACAGTGCTTCAAAATCACAGGACAACTGTGTGGATGGTGCTTCACAGTCATTATTTATAACCAGTACAAGAACCCTGCCAAGTAAATATTATATTAATATTACATATATTTTACATTGCATTTATATCTTATAAAGGAGATGATTATGTAGATAAGGACCTTGTACCTTGGAGAGGTCAAGTGACCTGCCAAGTCTCCATGCACGTGCCCCTTAATTAATGCCTGTTGGCTGCCACCTCATTGCCAACGTCGGGCACCAGGATGGGTCCCTGGGTGCCAAAGGTACCCCGGCTGTCATTCTCTGCGAGAGAGGACGTCATTACCACGGAAGTATCATGCAGCTCCGTCTCCCCTCCCAAAGAGGTTGACACTTAAGGATCAGCCGGAAGCATAGAGCGAACCCATTTCCTTTCCTGTCCTCTTGGGTCCCACTCATTTGATTGATCATTGCCGGGGTGGGGGGTGGGGGGGGTAGGTGTTCGGAGTAAATGCAGGTTAAATTTACTGCATTTAAATTTAAATCAGTTACTTTTATTAACACTTTCTTGATTACAGATGAAGCTAGTACTTTATTTTGAACATATTTTAAAAAAAAATGTTCTTGATGGTAATTTATTAGTTCAATGTTTGTGCCACAAATTGTGGGAGTCTGCCATCTAGCGGCTGAATGCTAAAATTACTTTCCCCTTGGAGTTCAATGTTTGGTAGAGAATTTCAGGATGTTTCTCCTTATTAAGAAACAGAGAAAATGATCGATCAGAGTTGTACAAATAAGCAAAACTTCCTAATTAAAAAGTACAGTTTTAAACATGACTTCTACACGCATAGGGAACTAGGTTGTAGGAGAATTAACAACAACGCAAGTACCGGTTTCCTGGTGCTATTGGGCCTCTAATGATTCAATTGTTCAAGCTTTTCTAAAAACATTTAAATGACAGTGAAACTCAGAGGTAATGAGTGTCTAGTAGGATCCAACCATCCAAAGACCTAGGTACATAACTCTGAGTTTTAAATTCCTTCTGGCTAAAGTACAGACAATATTTCTCAAGACATATAGGTCTGGGGGTAAAAATTTGGTCTCATTAATCGTAAAAAAAGAAGTGATTGTTTTCTTATGTCCCATCTATTGCTGGAGACATTCCTTAGCCCCTTAACCCCCTCCCGACCCCCAATGAGGTCTGAGAGTTCTCAGGAGGGTGTGTCCAGAACCGAGGGTTCCAGAGCCAGATGGCATGGATTGGACCTTGGGCAAGTCATTAAATTCCCTGCTGCAGTTTCCTGATTTGTCAGCGAGTGGTTGTGAGGATCATCTGAGCCGATTTAGGCAGAGTGTTTGGCACAGTGCTGGGCACACCCACGTGCCACACACAGGCGTGCTGTTAGGATTCTGCCCCCGCGGCACCGCTGTGTCCCCCTCTCTGGCTGCGGGCCTGCTGCAGTGGGGCATTGGCTGAGGTCGGGCTGGTATGCGGCCGCTGTCTTACTAGAGTCTTTACGCCAGTTGTGGATTACCGCGCACACATCATTCAGAGGGGGTGCAGCTTAGCGCCCCCGTACACAGGACCCCTTTGGAGGAAGACCGCTTGGGCTCAAACTCTGCTCTTTACCACCTGGGTAACGGTAGGCAACTTAATCTGACCCTCAGTTCCCTCATCTGTAAAATGGGGGTACAAATTAATGCTTGCCTTCTAGGGGAGCGGAGTGGGTTGAATACTGTATCCCCCAAATGCAGGTCCACCTGAAATCGCAGAATATGGCTTTATTTGGAAAGCGAGTCTTTTGCAGGTGCAATTAGTGAAGGATCCCGAAATGAAATTTGCTGGATTTGGGGTGGGCTCTCAATCCAGGGACCGGCGTCCTTATTAGAAGAGGAGACATAGAATCACGTAGAAGAGGACACATGAGACCCCGGCCGGTTTGGCTTAGTGGTTAGAGCATCGGCCCGTGGACCAAAGACTCGAGCGTTAAATTTCAGTCAAGGGCACGTGTCTGGTTGTGGCTCATCCCTGGCCCTGGTCAGGGTCGGAAGCCAGTCGACGAGTCCCTCTCACGTCAATGTTTCTCTCTCCCTCTCTCCCACTCCGTCTAAAGATAAATAGAATAATATCCTCCAGTGAGGATTAAAAATAAAAAGAAAAGGGCACCTGGGGACAGGTGTGAAGACAGGGGCAGAGAAGGAGGGATGTCACCAAAGTCCTGAAATGGCCGGGTTCCCAGGAGCATGAGGAGGTTGAAGGACCCTCCCCTGGAGGCCCTGCCCACACCTGGATGTCGGACTCTGAGCTGTGTGAGAACACATTCCTGTGTTAAGCCACCAATTTCTGGTAATGTGTTACCTGCAGCTGCAGGAACCTCATCCCGGAGGTTCCCCGTGTCCAATAAGTCACTGGGTAGAAGGTTCAAAAACCGTCCTTTGCACAAATCAGCAATAGAAAAAAGTCAGCTGTCGCTCCTTCCTGGGGCGTCATGGGTAGCAGCATGGACAGTTGTCCCACAGACCCAGGTGGAGACATGGCTCTGTGACTTACCAGCTGAGTGACTGGTGGTGGTGGTGGTGATGGAGGGAGGTAGGCAATGTCTGGAGGTCTTGGTTTCCTTGTGAGTCAAATAGGTACTAAATTGTAATGGTTTCCTTGTGAATTCATCATTACTGTCTCTAGGGTGACAGGGGCAAGGCCTTCGCACAGGGCATGGCAATGTGAGTGTCCACCGCGGCTGCTCCAGCATGGGTGACTGGCCGGTCCCCTATTAGGGTGGCTTATTCCCAGGAGCCTCCAGGGCCCCGTGTGCAGTAAGGTCCTGCAGACATGCTGGGATCAGGGGCGAGCACAGTTCAGACCCACCGCGGGCTCTCTGCGTTTAGGAATTCTAGGTCATGCTGAAGTCCGGCTGCACCCAGCAGGTTGCTGAGAAACACCTGGCTTGGGAGTCGGGAGAACTGAGTTGTAGCCCCAGCGCCACCCACTAACGTCTTGTCTGGCTCTGGTGCGTCGGGGCGATGAACTGTGAAATGGTGTCACCAGACCAGGTGATTTGTGCGGTCTCTTCCCGCTCCGACAGCCTCTGGCTCTGGGAGGAAGCGGGGCTGATGGACAAGGTCTTCCAAGCCAGGGATGCAAAGCTATGCTGAAGGCTCTGCTGCTGCCCCTGACATCACCCCGAGTCCGAACTCCGGACAGCAGCGGGCAACTCACCTGCTGATCCCCTGCCAGCTCACTGAACAGATGGCTGCTGAGTGCTGTCCTGAGGTGGCAGGCCAGGTAAGCGCAGGAAGGAACGGTTCTGTTATGAACAAGACTGGCATCTTTCTTCCGCCTCCTCGGCCAGTGCCTCGGCCAGTGCCTCCCCCGGGCCGGGCGGCTGTTGGGTTTCAGTAAATAAACTGTGAGTTGAACATCTATGGAGAGGGGTTGCAGGATATGCCCTTGGGCGTAGAACAATGACTTGCAATACCTGTCTGGGGGTGGAGGTGAGGTTAAGTGCTATTTGGGGAAGTAACTTAACTTCTCTGAGTCTTAGCTCCTCATTGGTTTAAGGGAACTCAAGTGCCCACCTATAGCGTTAGGATTATTTTGGTTGCATGAGACAGAAAATCTGACTCAGATTGGTGAACAAGAAAATGCCATCTGTCTGATTAGAAATTTCTTATAGGAATCACCTCACATTCAACCAGCAGACTCTCCGTGGCAAGGAGAAGGGATCAACTAAACAGCGGGCCAGGGAATGGGGTCTGCGTCCACTGAAGCTTTCAGCCTTGTAGTCACTGGACAGATGGACACACATCGGGGCTAAGAACTCAGACTGATGAGGGGCAGGCCGCTGGACAGCGTGGGGCTAAGAAGTAGCTGATGTATGTGAAATTTTAAAGCGTAAGGGTTTTTTATTTAATGATGCAAGTTTGGAATGGATAAATCTAATGTTTCTTCCAACTCCTTATTTTATGAATTTTTAAATAGTAGCTGTTTCACTGGCCTGATGATTTGGATCCGTGTGCCGGGAAATGCCCCTGGCTGACAGCAGGCCGCTGACCATGCGCTTTGGTGCCGATACGGCAGCAGCAAATCCAGCAGCAATAAGAGCCCACTAACAATCGGATCAAGACAAACCTAGGGCCCTGGCCCGTCTGGCTCAGCGGTTAGAGCGTCGGCCCTCGGCCCAGAGAGACCCAGGTTCCGTTCCTGCTAAGGGCACGTACCTCGGTTGCAGCTTGTCCCCGGCCCCGGTTGGGGTCGTGTGGGTGGCAACCACTCGATGTGTCTCTCTCACATCGATGTTTCTCTCTCTCTCTTCCTCCCTGTCTCCCTCCTGCTCTATCTGAAGATAAATGTAAATCAATCAATCAACCAACCAATCAATACTGAGCTGTGACCAATAAAGTGAGACCCAACAGAAATAGTTTGGCCCTTAACTTTCACATTTTACTAAGAAGGGAAAGAGGACCAAGACTGGCATTTTCCCCGCGGGCACTAGCAGGGAGCAGCTCAGGCCGGCTCACAGCCGCCAGCACTGACCAGTGGGGCGGGTCTTGTGCTGGGCGCCCCTCGGACAGCACCTGGCCGCAGTGTTTTAACACAGGCATTGACAAGCTGACGAAATTAGGTAATGCCATGGTTATGACTTTCCCCAACACGAGCAAAATAAACCCTTACTGTATCTTATGTCTGATGTTCACAGAGCCTTGGAAAAACATATTATTGTCCACATTTTACAGAAAAAGAAAAGTAACCAGAGAGGCTGCCCTGTGCTCTCCCCCCTCCCCCCAACCAAGTTAGATTCACTTGAGGGCATGTGCTATTTTTATGAGGTTGGGAATGTCCCACCGAAGGGCACAGGGCTTGGAACAAATTGTGCAGGGGATCAGAATATGCCACCTCCCCAAAATGCCACTCTGGCATAAAGGTTATTCTGAACCGAAGACAACTAAGAAACAGCAGATGCCCAAGCAAGCTCTCTGCCCACCTCCGGCTCCCTGAGAGCAGCCCAGGCCCTTTGTCCCTGGAGATGACACGGGGTTGAGTCCACGTGAGACATCTTACTAAAAGCACCCTGACCTTTCATGAGTTCCCCCATATATCCACCTTCCCACAGTGTGGCCCCCTAAAAGCTTAAGCTCCTTTTCCTTTGTCTTGTCCCATTCCTACATGTTCATCGTGCTTTGTTCACATGTTTTATAAGCCCAAGTTCTCATCACTGAGTTTCTCCTGGGTGTATGTGCTCAAAGGTCTGAGCCAGCGGGAGGTCACGTCCACAACGCAAGGCCAGGGTAGAGCAAAATGGCTCTACTGCATGCGCCTGGGTGCCGGCGGGCTGAGCGAGAAGGGGTCAGCCTCGAAGCAGGGTTGGGGTGTCAGTTATATTACTCTACTGTTAGCTTCCGGCAGTTCCTGCTGATGTACTCCGTCTGGCCCATGGTCCACTTTGCAGTAGGGCTGGTCTGGTATCTCGTCTGGCATCTGCTGGGTTATCCATTGCCTTGGGGACAATCCAGATAATCCTTATCCATACCCAACAGAAGGCCGAGCAAAGGTCATGCAAGCAACACAATTTCCAGTTTCCGCCTTTTGCAAACTTTTACCTTTACCCTTTAAAACATTACTGACCCTTTCGTGTGCACCATCCTGTTAATGAACTGTTTTTTCTCGTGTTCATCTCTAGTTAATAATTTTTGTCAGTTCAATTCCAGGGTCCCAGCCAGAGAGCCTAGGAAGAGAGAGGAAATAGTCCCCCCCAATTCAATGTGTGTAAGGGGAGAGGTGAAATGGACAAGGCCAGGATCAGCGAGAGATGAAGAGGCACAGGTCCCCATCCTCCTGTCCCTTAGAGAGGAATTCTGGGGCATGAAGGACACTCCCTGCTGGACATGAAGCATGGGTGTCTGTGTTCTGGGGAGGCAGTCTGTCCCCCAAATCACTCTCTCCCTCCTTAGAGGGGAACATAGGAAGGTCAATGAGAGGATACTCGGTCTGATTTGAATCGAGACTCCGCATGTCTGACAATGTGCTCAGTGTGGTCTCATTGATTACTGTAGTGGAATACAACTCAAGGATGGGAATCCCTGTCCTTCCGACATTTGAAGGCAATGCTCTGAGTTTTGCTTTAGAGAAGTCTGAAGCCATGTGGATTATGTGTGTGTGTGTGTCTCTCTCTCTCTCTTCTGGAAACTTAGGGGACCCCCTCTTTGGCCCTGCTGCTCTGAAATATGAGGTACCTCTGTGTGGGTCACTTTCATCTATTTTGTTGGGCATGAGACAGATCAGGGGGCCAATCTTGGGGACCAGGGCAGACATGACACTGGCTTCCCCATCCGTGCACCTCAGGTACACGACTTTGATCTCATTGGGGTTGAAAACAGGTTGCACAGTGGAGGCGGCTGGTGTTGGATGAACCCGGATTCTGGAACACGGAAGCAAGTTGTCCCTAAGCCTCCTCCTCTTCTCTCCCTCTCTCAGGCGTAGGGACGGCCTTGCTTTGCACCCTGGCTGGTCTGTGGGAGCCCTGCCCCCTTTGCTGGTTTCTTAGCCCTGACCAGACGTCTGGAAACTGTTCCGAGCGAACTTTCCTTCAGTTCCCTGAGCGTGCATGGTTTCCTGCCAGGACCCTGAGGATTCAGCTGCATAGAAAATATACTCGTGGGCTCTGGCTGGTTCGGCTCAGCAGTTAGAGCGTCGGCCGGGTTGGGTTCCCGCTAAGGGTATGTACCTCCGTTGAAGTTTGTCCCTGGCCCGGTTGGGTCATGCGGGTGGCAGCCACTCGATGTGTCCCTTTCATGTCGATGTTTCTCTGTCTCTTCCTCTCTCTCCCTCCCACTCTATCTGAACAAAAAACCAAAAAAAGGTCCTCGGGTGAGGATAAAAAAGAATATATATATATACTTGAGGGATTCTCTCCTAGTGTAGAACACAAAGGTCCTGACAAACCTCTCGTTCTTCCTCTACCTACACTGGGGGCCCATCCAGGAGAAAGAAAGGGTTCAAACTGCCATGTGATGAGTGTGATGGGGAGCCTGTCGGCTCTTCTTACGGTGAGATACCTGCGAAATGGGGTGTAGCGTGTGGGCCGGTTCCCCTCTCACTGCACCTGCCCCAGGGAGCCCTTGGGGTTCCGGAGGCAGAAAGGGTGAAGCCATTACTGGCTCGTTTCCAAAGCCCACACTGATGTAATGCTCTGATGGATCAATAGGCCTGGGACACTGGGGTCTGCTGTAAAAGGGAGGGAGCCGAAGGAAGCTTGAAAGGAACAAGACCCCACGTGTTCAAAAGGAAGCAGGTGCTCAGGAGTAGAGGCCCCGCCCCCTGCACTCTGCGCTCTGCCCTCATAGGCCGCTGCCCGCGTCTCCAGCCTATTAGAGCTGCTCCAACCAACAGGTGCCCGCCCCGTTGTGGGGCCTGCACCCTAGCAGGCCGGGAGGGGCGAGGAATTACATCAGTGTGAGCTGGATGGCGTGCTTTTCAAGTGGTAACTGCAGACACGGAATGAATGCAACCCCTTGGTTGTGCTTGGGAGTGGCCAGCAGGGCCAGAGTCACTACATCTGGGCTGCAGAGGTGATTGACGCCTTCTGCAGACCTGCCTCAGGGGCCCATTTCTGCACAGAAGGGCACACCACCAAGGCCTTCAGAACCCAAAATAAAAGACGGGGGACCTTGGAGAAAAAACGTCCCCAGAAACAATAAGGGCTTCACAAACGGAAATATGTCCTTTTCCTTCCCTATCTTCATTGCTAAAGGGTCGGATAAAAACTATAGCTTTGCTTTCTGATGTTTCTTCTCATCAATCAGGTTGATTATCTTACCTCTAGCCCCCAAACTGAGGAAATATTTTTGTCTGGTTTTGTAGGGAAATGTAAATATTGTTTCAAAAGAAAGGTTTTCTCATTGATCGGGATTGTTAGGGCTTGCTAATCCAAGGACCGAGATAAGGGGGACGTCTAAACAATAGGTTCAAATCTTGATTTAATGCTGCAGAATAAATTACAAGTTGTCCCCCCACTCTCCTCCACCCCCCCAAGGAAGAGTCCTCCCTTCTGCTAACACTGGGTGAGTAAGTGCCCTTCCCTCTGTGGCTCTCAGACGTCCAGGCCGGGGAACTAGAGGCCTGTCTGGGAAATATACCGTGTCTCCCTGACCCACACTCACGGCACTTTTGACAGCGGATGTGTGGGTTTCCACAGGGAGCAACCCCGAGTCTAACGAGCCGGTGCAGACCCCACCGGTTCCGAGCTCAGTCCCACAAGACTGCCCCCTCCCCCTTCCCACACCAATGGCAAGTACCCACAGCTTCTGTTCACCTTGGCGACACCTGCTCCTTGGACATCTGCTAGAACTGCTCCCAGAACTCAGGGAAGCACGCACTTACGTCTACTGATTTACTGTGTACTAAAGGCTATAAAGGATGCAGGTGATCATCTATTCCAGAGAGAGAAGGATGAACGTGGCAAGGTTGGGAAGAATCCTAAGGTCAGGGAGTCCAGTCCTGGTGGAGTTGGGGTGCATCCCCCTCCCAGGACATAGATGTGTTCACCAAGCCAGATGCTCTCTGAACCCCGTGCTCTTGGGCCTGAAATGGAGCCTTCCTCCTGTAGACATGAGGAACCATTAGTCTCCAGCCCTTCCCCCTTCCCGGAGAATAGTGCTGAAGTTCCAAGCCTCTAATCATGGCCGGTCTTTCTGGTGCCCCATCCTGGAGCTGTCTAGCAGCCCCTGCTCCTGTCACCTCAGGAAATTCCAAGGGATTTAGGAGCTCTGTGCCAGGATCTGTGGGCAGAGAACAATATACATATTTTCTATGATCTCACAAGGCCTCGGTGTAAAAGTCTGAAGCCTTCGGCCTATGACATCTGTACTTCATCAGATCTCTGAATGTACCATTGTTTTCGGGCGGAGTCTTGGACTCTTCTCTTTTCCCGCTATCATCACTCCCTAGATATTTAACATAGGGATACTACTTCTAGCCACAGCATTATATATGATTTGTATGTAGAGCTAATCAGATCAATATGATTACATGTGATCATCCGCTCCACATACAGTGATACCTCGGTTCTCGAATGCCTTGACTTTCGACCAGATCGGTATTCGACCAGGAGATTCGAGAAACTTTTGTCTTGGAATCCAAACAAATATTTGGAACTCGAACTTCCGAGATGAGCCGAGTTGAGCCGAATGGCGTTCATTCGGCCCAGCGCGCCTTGCTCGCGTCATCAGTGTGAGTGCAGAGAGAGTCACGCTTTGTGGAGAGAGTCACGCTTTGTGGAGAGAGTCACGCTTTGCACTGAATTTAACCCTTAGACATACTGTACACTTTTATTTCTTGTTGAGACTTATGTTTTTCTACATATTATATACAAATTAGGCCAGTAAATAGGCATTTTCTGGGGCTTGGAACGAATTAATCCAGTTTCCATTATTTCCTATTGGGTTTCATTGCTTCGGTTCTCGAACAATTTGGTTCTCGACCGTCCTCCTGGAACGAATTATGTTCGAGAACTGAGGTATCACTCTAAATCCCAAATTTACACCTCCGGCCCTGTGTTTCCGGCTCGTCTAGCCCCACCTGAGTGCTGGCTATCTTATAGGCATCTGAACACGGCGTGTGTGAAGAGAGCCCCCCGTTTCAGTCCTTTCTCTCCGTCTCCAGTTATTCCAGCCTGAAGTTGGGGAACACAACATGATGCAGCTGTGCCTCTTCGGTGTCAGACATCGAAGATGACGTCTTTTCCCCTCTCCATAAAATACACCTGAAACATTATCTTCACGCATAAAGCTCTGTTTACATTGCTGATTACGTCTTTCCAATAAACCACCTAGAACAAGAATCATCAGGCCTTTTTCTGATTTGCTGGGCCCAGGACAAAAATATAAATGTATCCACGTGTTTAAAAGTCACGAATCAAGTAAACAGATGCTGAAAATACGCGCTAGCCTGCTGCTTTGACAAATGTTCCTTCACGGTGACCTGAAAAGACAGGTTCGAATGCAGATGTTTCCGAGTCCTTGGGGTCGGGGATGGGCCTTCCTGGTCAGGGGCCCGGGCCCTGGCTCTGTCTCCCATGGTGAGGGGGCTTGTGTGCATGTGTGCCCGCAGCCCCGACCACATCATACTTTTCTCCCCAGCAGTCACACCCGGCTACCCTGTGGGTGGCCTGCTCAGGGCAGGAATTCCAGGGTTCTAGGTACCTGGAGTGTGATCTGGGACACGTAGGACTTGGGCAGGCTGTGTAATCTCTCTGCTCTCCTGGCCTCGTGGGGACCACGTGGCCGGAGGGTGGGATGGGAAGGAGGACCCTCGGAAGCAGGGGCTCAGGGAGCACTGGGGTCAGCAGGAGAGCCAATCCTGGTGCTAAGCATGAGGTCCTTTTCCAAGGTGCTCTCCTAATAGACTGACCAATTTAGGGCTTATTGGGTGACAAACGCTGGAGTTTCCATTGGTCTGGTAGCTGTGTGACCTTGGGCAAGGTGACTAACCTCTCTGTTTTCTCATCTAGAAAATAAACTCCTTTTAGCTTCAACCTTCTATGGTTCCCTGAATTCAAGCCTTACATTTTAATCGTTCATGGCCTGAATTTCGGAAAGCTTCCCCGGTGTTTAGAATGCTCGTCTCCCAGTGCGCTATGCAGCTCCCTGGTGACAGCAGGGCCCCCCAGCATCAAGGCCCCTGGGCCAGGGGGCGGCGCCCGGAACTCGGCAGGTTTTCTGCTGGCTTGACTAGTCCATAAAAGGTTAAGGAAAACAGACACATGTCACTCGCAACACAGGCAACTTTGCTGCCTCCTTTTAAGTGTTTCCTCTCCTCCAGCCATCTGTAATGAAATATACAGCTGTAAACAAGAAGTCACACCCTCTCTGGTTCCAGGGGCACTAAATCCTTAATCTCGGTGTTATCTGGAAGATTTTATTACAGTGCCCTGCAAAGAGCCGCCCCGTTTATTCTCGGCCTCACCTGCTCTTCTTGTAACATCAAGGAGAGATTTATCTCCAATTTTTAGGTTCCTGGGAGATAGGAATGGCACGCTAAATAAAGGAAGACATCCAGTCTCCTGAAGATGGCGCTGTAATTTTACTTCTGTCCACACAAACACTTCGTCCCACACGGAAGTCCACCGTTCTCAAGTGTGTGCGCCCTCAGATTCACTGATGAGACGGTGCCTAACCCTAAAGCTACCCGAACAGAAACACATACCCTGGAGATGTAAAACTGGTAAGAACACGCATTTAGAAATTTAACCTAACTTAAAATTAATCACGTGATCAGAAAAGAACCTAAACAGACCACTTTGCTATGGTTGCCATTCTCTTATCTACCACCTTAATATCATGTAAGTAAAGTCTAAATCAAATGGATGAATTAATCAGTGAGAATAACTGCAACTGATTAATCTCAGAGTGACTAAAATCTCAGTTCAACCTGAGTATCCTCAAAACCCCTGTCCAAGAGAAGGATGTCCCTTCCCAAGGGATAGCATCCTACCTGTCCAAAGACTCGCAAGGCACCTTTGGACAAAGTGGATTCTGTGTACCCCACGTTTTGGGGTCTCCCTGAGTCATGCCGAACAACTTTAGTGGAATGTTTCAGAGCAAATCTGACTCTCTCACATCTGAATCATTGACCATCTTGCTGATTGAGCATTTTCTACAAGCGATGTTTCTGCCAAGCTCCTGGGAGACACGCAGCCTGCCCGCCGCCCCAAGTGAGACAAACAGGGAGGTTATGCAAATAATATGACAGGTGAACACCGACATGTCCTGGGGGCCGTATCTGTCACCTAGAGTCCCTTCAGAGTGTGTGAGCTCCACAAATGTCATCTGTCTGCAAAGCCACCTGCCACTCGACTGCGGTTGGCTTTGAAAGTGTCGTGAGGCTGTAGAAGGGAAGGGCCCTCTACTCTCGGGCTGGCTCTGAGTTTGCTGCAGGTTGGAGCAGCCCCCCGGCGAGGGGGCAGGGGAGGCCAGGCCGAGTAATTAAGAGTGTGTGGGACAGGTGAGCACAGTGGGTGACTTGGCTGGGACACACAGCTCTGCCCCTCTCAGGGTCCCCCTGCAGACCACCCATCAGCACTGGGAACCAAGGTTTGGCTTCATAGGGACAAAACCATAGGCCAATGGAATCGTTTTGCTGTGTAAGTAGAGCTGGCGACAGAGCCTTTGCGTGGGAAGTGTCTCAACCTCTGTGGCCAGAAACACTTTGACTTGGCTGCTCTATCCGGAAGAGCCAAAGCTTAACTGTTCTGTTTAATTCTGCTTTCAGGAAGCCAAGATCTAGTCTCTTCCTACTCAGCTGTTCTGAGGCCTCCTGGGAAGGCAATGTCAGCCCAGCCTACTTCACTAGAGCCCCTACAGGCCTGTAAGTGCTCTGCTGTGTGCGTGTGCATGTTTCATTTTCTTTTCTACCAGAAATCTGAGGCATGTGATATTAGGTTTTGGGGATGCCAGTCTCCTTGGTAAGGTGAAGTTCATGCACCCTCCCTGGGCAGCCCTCTCCTGCCTGGGTACTACTCTACTGACCAGATGGTTGGCAGAACTCTGGAGACCAATAGTTTTATTGGACCAGTTCCTCATAGAATATTAGAAGTAGTTCTCATTAATTCAGTGCCTACCATGTTCTAGATCCCATTTACTTACTGCTTCATTTTATTCACAACAGCTCTCTGAAGGCAAGAATGATGCTCTCCGTCTCCTAAGTGAGGAAATCGAGGCATGGGAAGTTCAAGTAATGGTCTGAAGACAGATTAGTAAGTAAATGATTAATCTGAAGTTCAAAGTCAACTCCAAGGTCTCTGTCACGGGTCTATTATAAAAGGATATAACTCAGAACAGCCAGACGGAAGCGATGCATAGGGCAAGGTGTTTGGGAAGGGGTGTGGAGAGTCCACATCCTCTCCTTGCCCACCACTCTCCTGAAATATCTACATGCTCACCAACCCGGAAGCTCTCGAACCCCATCCTTTGGGGTTTTAGGAGACTTCTTACACAGGCACACTGATTAAATTACTGATCATTGGCAACTGATTCAACCTTCTGCCTCTCTCCTCTCCCTGGAGGTCGGGGTGGGACTAAAATTTCCAACCTCTAATCATTTGGTTGGTTCCCTCGGTAACCAGCCCCCATCCTTAGGTGTTTTCCAAAAGTCACCCCATTAACATAAACCCAGTTGTGAAGGGAAGGGCTTATTATGAACAACAAGACACCCATTTTAGGGCAGAGGACAATGAATAGACATTTCTCCAAAGAGGACACACAGATGGCTAACAGACATATGAAAGATATTCAACATCACTAGTTGTCAGAGAAATACAAATCAAAACCACAATGAGATACCACCTCACACCAGTCAGAATGGTTATTATAAAAAATAAGTGTTGGCGAGGAGGTGGAGAAAAGGGAACCCTTGTGCACTGTTGGTGGGATTGTAAACTGCTGTAACCCCAATGGAAGACAATATGGAGATTCCGCAAAAACTAAAAATAGAACTACCTTATAACCCAGCAATTCCACTTCTGGGTATTTATCCAAAGAAAATGAAAACACTAATTCAAAAAATATATGCATCCCCTATGTTCATTGCAGCATTATGTACAATAGACAAGTTATGGAAGCAACTTGGGTGTCCATCAATGCATGAAGAAGATGTGGTACATATAAGCAATAGAATATTACGAAGCAATACAAAGGAATGAAAACCTGTCTTTTGTTACATAAATGGACCTAGGGCATATTATGCTAAGTGAAATAAGTTAGGCAGAGAAAGACAAATGCCATATAGTGTTACTTATGTGGAATCTAAAAAAACAACAACACGAAACAAAAACCCAGAACAAAACAAAAACAGATTCACAGAAACAGAGAGCAAAGGGACGGTTACCAGAGCGGAGGGGTGAGGTGGGTGAAAAGGGGGAGGGGAATATAGTCAATAATATTGTGATAAACTTACACAGCGACAGATGACGCCTAGAATTAGTGGAGTGAATACATTGGAAGGTATAAAAATGCTGAATCATTATACTGTACACCTGAAACCGTACATATAACCAATACAAAATTGAATACCGACTACACTTAAATAAGAGAAAATCCCCCAAAGCAAACAAAAAACAAAATGACACCCCTTTCACCTTCATGGCCCTGAATTGATTTCAGGAACTGAGTACCAGAGACCAAATATTATAATTGGTCAAATATATGTTTCTTATAAATCACCGGTGCTCCGTTGGCCCACAGGGGAGTCGAGGTTCAGGCCTTCCACCCACTCACTTGCCTGCTGGGGACTGTGGAGGAGCCAGCTCTGTTCCAAGGACATGTTTTAGTGCGTGTGTGACTCTCACGCTTCCCCACCCCCCTCAGTGACACCTCCTAGCTCCCTTAAGGGACCGTTAGCCCAGCCCAGAAGGAAAGCGAGCTAGGGGGTCACCATTCCCTCCCCATCCTGGCAGAGGGAGGTTTCCTAGCAGGCATTCAGGCCGCGTTTGAAACAGCATCCAATCAAAATCTGAGGATAGGAGGAAAATGAAACGAAACCAAAATTACTCATCGCTAGTCCATCAAGAGGAAGTTTTTCTCGACAGCATTTTGATAAAAAGAAAAGGGTGCCAACCAGGTTCTAACTGGCTCTCCATGAAAGCACCTGAGCTGAGGCTGGGGGAGGGGGTGGCACAGAGAACCGAGGTACCTGCAGATGTCACTACACGCCCAGAGCAGGCGATGCTCGGAGTGACGGCCGCGAGCGCGCGTCCCCAGGACGCAGTCACGCCTTCCCGTGGGCACTGATTGCGCAGTTTCACTGCGGGTGTAGAGGGAGCTCTAGCAAAGGCCTCTTGCGGAGGGGGATTGGGGGTCCTGGGGCCGCCCGAGGTCACAGGGCTTCCGAGGGCACCCAGGCACCTCCCTGGCCCCAGGGACCTGCGCACCCGCCAGAGGCCATTTCTCACAACACTCGGTTAATATCCACCAGAGACTAAGCCCACGCCGCGAACACCCCGAACCTTTCCCTGGACTGTTCAGAAACGGGGGGAAAGTCTCCCGACTCGTTAGCCTCCCAAGAAAAACAGAAGCCTCGAGAAAAATGCTTAACAAGCCCATCTCTCCTGCAGCTTTCTCGTGGGCCGGGTTAGCTCGCGCTGGAGAAGGGCTTTGTGGAGAGGCTGCCACGGACTCAGGCTGCGGGATGTGCTCACCTTTCAGTAGAAACCGCGCTGCGGGACGCGCCAGAGCAGGGAGTCCCCGCACGCGTGATTGGAGGCCCACCCTGGGCGTGCCTGTCCTTCCTCGTGGCCGGAGAAGGCGATCTCGCCCCACTGCGGGCTCCACGCGGTCCACGTGCAGGGTGCGTGCGCAGGAGCATCAGTCACCCGTGCCTCTCCTGCGGCACCTGGTCCACGTGCAGAACGCGTGCGCGGGGGCGCACCTGTGCCTCCGTTGCCCGGTCCACGTGCAGAACACGTGCGCGTGCGCATCAGCGCACCTGTGCCTCTCCTGCAGGCGTGGCAGCCAGGTGGTGCTGGTTCCGGCTCATTTGAGGGCGACTCCAGCCTTTCCTGAGGCTCATTTGGGGAGGGAGGGCTGGGAGGCTGGGCTCAGCCAACCCTAGTGCCCGGCTTCTCTAAGTTTCTCTAGAAAACGGTGACTAGCCCATATTGTTCCTCCATGATCGGAAGCCATGAAGACATTTTTTTATTGTGCTAAAAAATATACTACATAAATACTTGCCATTTTAAAAAATTAAAGTGTTTTCAATTACAATTGACATTCAATATTATACTAGTGTCAAGGATACAGTGTAGTGGTTAGACTTTTGCATACCTTGTGAAGTGATCCCCCGGATAAGTCTAGCACCCACCTGGCCCCATCCATAGTTATGACAATACTATTGTCTATATTTCCTATGCTGTACCTGACATCCCTGTGACTGGTTTTATAACTGGCAATTTGTGTTCTCAATCCCTTCACCCTTTCACCCAGCCCCACCCTGCCCCCAGCTCATTCTCTGTATCTATAAGTCTGGTTTTGTTTTGTTCCTATACTTCGTTCTTTAGATTCCACATCTAAGTGAAATCACATGGGATTTGTCTTTTTCTGTCTGACTTATTTCACTGAGCACAATAACCATTTTGAAGTGTACAATTTGGTGGCGTTAAGAACATTGACATTGTTGTGTGACCATCACCATTGTTTTCAAAACTTTATCACCTGCAGCAGAAACTCTGTACCCATTGAACAGCCCCCCATTCCTGCCCACCCCAAGCCCCTGGTAACCTCTACATATTCTACTTCCCGTCTTTATGCTTTTGTCTGTTCCAAACAGTTCACATAAAGGAATCATACGATACTTGTCCTTTTGTGTCTGGCTTACTTCACTTAGCACAATGTTTTCAAGGTGCGGTCATGATTAAGGAAAATTTGAAATAAACACTTAGTGGTCGTAGGAAATTTTGGTATTATATTAATCTGAGAAAAAGTTATTGCCCTGATAATAACTAACATTTACTTAGCACTTACTGTGTGCCAGGCACTGTGCTGGGAAGGGTACATACATTGTTTTAAAAATCTTTTGAGAACGGCACAATAAAGAGATTAGTGTTTATCAATTTCATGTTTCAGGTGAGAAGGTTGAGGATTTAGTGAGTAAGCCAAACTAGTAAAAGGGTTGAGTCAGTTAACTGGCTCTGGGTTGAAATTTTTACTTCCTAAACTACCTGCACTGGTGTTTGAAACTTTAATTATTTTTTCTCTTTATTGATTGTAGAGAGAGAGGAAGGGAGAAGGAGAGAGAGAAACATCAATGAGAGAGAACATCAATTTGTTGCCTCCTGCATGCTCCCCACTGGGGATCTGGTGCACAACCTGGGCATGTGCCCTGACCAGGAATTAAACTGGCAACTTCTTGGTGCATGGGCTGATGCTCAACCACTGTGCCACACTGGCCGGGCTCTGTTTGAACCTCTAAATTAGCACCTTCTACATAATCTGGAGTATTAGACTTTCTTGTGTGTGTCTCATCTGCCTGACAGGATGAGTTTCAGAGAGAAGAGACTGTATCATTCATTTTTTAAAATCCTCACCTGAGGATACTTTTTTCCGTTTATCTTCAGATAGAGTTGAGGGGGGAGAGAGAGAGAGAGAGAGAGAGAGAGAGAGAGAAACATTGATGCGAGAGAGACACATTGATTGGCTGCCTCCCGCACAATCCCAACCAGGGCTGGGGACTGAACTGCAACGGAGGTATGTGCCCTTGACCAGGATCAAACCCATGACTTTTTGGTTCGAGGGCTGACGCTCTAACTACGAACAGACCAGCCAGGGCTGTATCATTCGTTGGTATCTCCAGGGCCCAGCACTGTTCTTGGCACATTGCAGGTACTCAACACATGTTTGTAGGGTGGACTGAAGCATCTCAGCACGAATGCCATGGCATTAGGCTTTGTACCAAGAGCACTCCCATACTCTTGTTTATGTGATCAGGGCGTTTTAACCACAAAGCCACTTGGCTTGCTTCCTGGAGATCACTCCACCTGCTCCCCCCAGGGGACGTCGAAAGAAAAATGAAAACCACAGACCCTTGTCGCCACACACTGGTTTTTCCACTGTGGTGGTTGTTAAGAGTTTCTTTCTTCCAGCTTTTAAGGGCAGACTCGACTAGGAGTCCAAGCAAATGTGATCAACAGCACATCCCCCCTATTTGTAACTTTCCCTGCAGCCAGAGGAAATTTGCCACCGGCCACATGCTCCTGACATGCATGGGCCGTAGGTTAAACCCTGGCTGTGTGTTCAGCGGGATTACAGGGTGACACACATACCCACACAGAGGACAGGGGTACCTCGGGGGAGAGGCGAGGGCATCATCCTTTACCTCTGAGTCCTAAGTACTGTGGCCTCCCCAGCTGTGGGAGACGTTTTGTAGGAAGAACAAGGAGGTGGGAGTCAATTATGAAATGTTTTACGTCCAAGAAGGGGACATAGGTGTTATCAACATGGCCCAACAGACTCACTGGGATGCCTGGTATTATCCATAAATACATCTTCAGACCTTCCCTCAAGGAACTGTTCCCAAGATGGCATTTCCTCATCCAGGTTGGTGTGAGAGGGGTGGAGAGGTTTCCCCTGATGTTTGGGGAATTGAGACCCAGGAATCAATATGCAACATTGACCCCTTTCTGCAGCTGTTTCCCGAACTAAATTTGAGTCCAGTGGTTGCCTCTACCTCCAGAGTCTGCCCCTGGTTCACAGGCATGTAGGTCGGGTTCCTCTTGGGGCGCCCTTTAGCCTCTAGGCTCTGCCTACTCACCCACGTTCAGGTGAGTCAGAGCTGCTGCGGAACCCCCACTCAGATATGAGTCAGTGAGGAAAATGTACGCTGATGAGACACTTTCAGGTACGGGCGATTTCAATTTATTAGGAGAAGCTGGAAGAATGAAAACCCTCCGAGACTCTAAAGGAAGAGCAATTCTGGCTTCTTGGCAAACGTCTGCGTGAAACTGTCAGGTGGAGAGCTTACCTGGGGAGCCTTGAAACAGACCACAGAGGGCTCGGAGGGGAGAGTCTATGACACCATGAATGAGGACCGCTTTTAATCTCTGGTCAGCAGCTTGGTTATCAAATTCCAAGGATATGGACCAAGAGCTGTGGTCCTAAAGATTTGGTAGAAATTTATCAGGTAAAGAAGTGGAACAGGAAAGGGGGGAGAAAATGGGGGACATCTGTAATAATAAAAAATAAATAAAGGTGGAACAGGGCATTCAAGCCTGAGGAAAGTGCTGGATGGGAAGGGGCTTGGGGTGGGGGTATGAATATGCATGTGTGTGCGTGTATGTGAACACATGTGCACGCATGGGTTGTGCAGTACACGTGGTGGTGGTGTTGGGGAGCAGGTGCTGGGAGTATCAATGTGTGCTGTGGAACAGACTTGAACAGATGGGGGGCTGGGAGAGGGGTGGGCAGAAGATAAGCCTAAAAGTGAAAACAGACTTCTTAGCAGTACCGTCCATGTTGAGAGGGTGACTACTTGATCAAGCAAGAAAGTCGATAGTTGGAAATCGCTTCCTTGCTTAGGAACCTGTCGTGGCTTTTGCCCACAGGACAAGCAGTTGGTTTTACGTTGTCTCCCCATCTTTACTGACCTCCCCTCTTTCCTGCCCAGCCCCACCACCTACCCTCTGCTTCACCCTCAGGTTCTAAAACACATCTCACTCTCCTGACATGAGTTTCTCTGATGGCAATGCCCTTCTATTCAAACCCTACCCAGCCCAGGTGGCCTCCTGCTGGGTCTTCCCCAGTGAGCCCTTCACACACACACACACACACACACACACACACACACACGCCGCTTTTCTGAAATCAGCTGGTCATTCTCAGAGACTGCGGTGGGGGTGTGAATCGGTGCAAATGGAGAAAAGAAAAACGATCAAGAACCTCATAAACGATCATATCCCCCAGGGAATTCTCCAAGGACTAATAACATCTGAAAAGCTGTTTATTCTCATTAGTAATCAGTGGAATGCAAATGAAAGCAAATGAGGTTAATATTCAGATAGCATTCTCTACCTCGAAGCTGGCAGAAACAGAAAAATGCTAATGCCTGGAGCGAATGAGGGTGTGACGAGGGTAAATGGGTAAAATCTCTGGGAGGTCCCTTGGACAATGTGAACCGAAGAAATATGCGTACCAGTTGTGGGAGCACCCTACGGAATTTACCATGAAGTAATGATGGATAAACACAATATCTATTTGTAAGTATGTTCTTTGCAGAAGTTTTTCAATAGGGAAAATTCAGATGCTATCTACATGTCCAATAACAGAGGCAAAATAACATGGCAAAATGGTAAAGTCAGTGTGGGTGTAGCCACACGGAACACCACGCAACCATTAAAATGATGGAGACTGTTTAGTGATGGGCAACGGGACTGTGTTCTAGGGGTCAGTGTCAAAACACTGCTCAAGGAAGACTATGCATGATTAGGGTTCAAGGAGGTGACACTGTGCTCCCTGAAAAGATATATCCAAGTCTAACCCCTTGTACCTATGAATGTGGCTTTATTGGAAATAAGGGAACTGCAGATGAAATTAGTTTAGATGAGGTCATACAGGGGTTAGAGTGTCCCTAACCCACTATGACTGGTGTCCTGACAAAAAAGAAGAGACACAGACAGAGAAGAATGTTGTGAAGTCAGAGGCTGAGCTCTGGCCAGAGTGGTTCAGTTGGGTGGGAGTCATCCTGTGCGCCAAAAGTTTGCTGGTTTGATTCCTGGTTAGGCACATGTCCCAGGGGTGGGCTCAGTCCTGGGAGGGGGGAAGGGAGATGCGGGGGGGGGGGGGGCAGCCAATTGATGTTTCACTGTTACATCGGTGTACCTCTCTCTCTCCCTCTCTCTCAAAAAAAAACAACAACAACAACCTTAAAAACGAGGCAAATATTAGTTAGAATTACGCAGCCTCAAACCAAGGAAAGCCCGAGGCTACCCGAAGCTGGAAGAGGGAGAAAGGATTTCGCTCTAGATCTTACAGGGAGAGAGCAGGGCCCGGCTGCAGGCTCGGTCTCAGACGTCAGCCTCCAGTACTGCGAGAGAGTACATTTCGGTGGTTTTAAGACATCCGAGTTTGCGGGAATCTGCTACAGCAACCCTAAAAAAGGAATCCACCCAGACGTCAGATATTACTGTAGACAAGCATCGTCGATTCCGTTATTTCTGAGCTTATTACAAATGAGTTATTTCTGAATCATTACAAATGATTCCGTTATTTCTGAGCTCCCAGTTGGCGGGGACACAGACAGCCACCCCACCTCAGATTTGAATTGAGACCGTGTCCATTGTGGGCTGGCCCCACCTCCCCGTGGTGAGGTTCAGGGCAGTGCCCAGCCCTGCTCGCTGTGCCGCCTAATCCATCTCGTTCTGGTCCATCCTGCGGTGAGGGCAGAGTGTGTTGCTGCGACTTCCAAGTGCTCAGAGGACTTCTGTGGGTTTGGAGGTCCACCCGATTCCTGTAAATGTGCCTTTGAGCCTCGGTATCTTCGAGGATCGGGGGAGGGTCATGGCTACTTCGCCTCTATTTGTACGAAAATAGTAGAGCCCCCCAGGGTCACAGTACAAGCCCCGTCCCAGCACGGGTCTAGCAGTACCCAGCGTCATTTGTTGTGTACCTGACGTCACTAAAGCTGCGCTAATTTTCCAGGCTGCCTTTCGTCACCTGCCTTCCTGGGGGAGAATTTTAGGGAATTTTGTTGAATCGGCTTCCTTCAGTTCCTAAACCTTTCCCACGGAAACCTGCTCCGCCCTAGAAGCGAATTCTCCTGAAGCTCTTGCCTGTCCTGTGGGCCAGTGTCCGATTCACCGAGCATGTTGTCATTGTGAGCTACAGCCGGAGCGCAGTTAGATGCTCTGTCTGTCCCCCCAGACGCCGGGTCCCCCCTACTAGGACTGGGTGAGTGGGTGGTCCCTCCTAGAGAGCTTACCTGTGATCTCTCCTCCTGCCTTTTGGAGTTGGTGGCACAGGTGACAGCTGGTTCCCCCAGGGACACACCCCTTGGCGCTTCCACTAGTGACTGTCTGGGGGTGGCCAGTGCAGCAAACCACGTTTCCACGGACGCTCATCCCGTGGCCCGCCATCTGCTTTCTCCCTTCTCCTCACTTGTTCCAGAACATAGTTTTCCTCTGGGGAAGAATCACACACCTTCCCCCCCGAATACAGCACAGGCGTCAAGGCGAGGGACGCGCGCTCGGAGCGCCTTTGCCCTACTGGCTGGCTTCACGCTTCGGGATGATTCATACTGACGCCGTGTCTTCCCCGTAGGTCCCAGACCTGCATGTACAGCACCGGACGGGCCGCGCATGAGACGTCGGAGCCGCGCCTGCAGTGGATTCGCCACGACGCGTCTGGCAGTCATCGGGGACTCGTGCGAGTGCCACGCGCACTGCTCCGAGCAGGAGTGACTGGGCCGGGCGGCTGGGCTGCTTGGAGGGTCGCCCTGTATACCAGAGTGGTAGTGGGTTCGATTCCTGGTCGGGGAACATACCTAGGCTGCAGGTTCGATCCCTGGTAGCGGAATGCGTGGGAGGCAACCAACTGATCTTTCTCACATTGATGTTTCTCTCTCTCTCTTCCCCCTCCCTCCTTTTCTCTCTCTCTAGAAACCAACAAAGAAGCATATCCTCGGGTGGGGGTGAAAAATAAAGGCGAATGGGCCCTGTGCATTTTATTTAGAGGCGTTCTAACTCCATCGCCCAGAAATGCGCCACTGAGCTTCCCGGTTTGGACAAAGCCGGGCTTCCAGTGACCCTGTGAGCTCACCCGAACCTCCCCTCCGCGACCCGGTGCCTGGGCGACACCGGCCCTCCTGCCAGCTTCGCAAGTCTCACCTTCGGAAGTCGGGGCTGGTTCCTCTCGACGCCCGTGAAAGCTGGAGGTGAACGTCTGTCGGTCCGTCCACGGGTCAGCAGGCGAGCCCTGTGCCCTTCCCCTGTGACATCTGCGGGGCCTGAGGCATGAAGGGGCGGACACTCGGCCTGGGTCCCCATCCTCGCCCCTTGAGCGACCTCTGGAGGCAGCTCCTGCACGGCTGTCCCCAGACAGTTCCTCCCTGGGCCGGAGGGCCTGTGGCTCCTGGACGAAGGAGCAGGAGAGGAACCTCACCTCGGACTGTGGAGCTGCCCAGACTCGGGAGTCCCCGGAAGGCTTACGGGGTCCCCGCGGGGCTGGGCCATGGAGGGTAGGCATGGGCCCGTCAGGGGGGTGCAGTGCAGCTGAAGACCACAGGCCGGGCACCTTCCCACCCGCGGGCACCTGGCCCCTCGCCCATGCCCGGCCCCATGGGCCTCACCTCCCCGGGGGACTCCTAGGCCCTCGGCTTTCTCTGACTTCTGCCCCACTTCCCGGCTGCATGAAGGGAGGGAGCCAGCCGTCCATGTGGCTTTCCGCCCCGTCAAGAAACCTGTCACTGATAGTTTGAGATGGTGTGAGTTTAGCTGCACTTGGAGTCTCTGTTGACAAGCCCTCGGTGATGGCTGCCTTGATGTGTCCACCTGGCCAGGCTCTGGTGCCCAGGGCTTGGTCCAGCAATCGTCTGGCTATTGCCCTGAGGGTATTCTGTAGATGGGATTAACATTTGCAATCAGTTGACTCCAAGTAAAGACAATGACCCTCCGTAATGTGGGTGGGCCTCGCCCGATCAGTTGAAGGCCCCAGAGCCGAAACGGAGGATTCTGCCTCAAGACTGCGACACAGAAGTCCCGTCGGAGTCTCCAAACGGCAGGCCTGACCTACGGGTTTTGGACTTACCAGCTACAAGTACAACCATGTGAGCCAATTACTTTTAAATCGATTTCTCTCTCATTCTCATATTCTGTCTCCTCCCGCAACACCAGAAAAAGAAAAAAAAATTCAAGTTGTTCTTTTTTAGTCTCCCCAGCTCTGAATTTGCTCAGAACAACTGGTGACATGTGAGGGGTGAAGACAGCATCTCCAGATCCATTGGGCGGCCCCTTCTCCCAGACACACTCCCCCTCTCAGAGTCTGAACCTTCAGACTCACTGCTCCCTCAGGGCCTTTGCACCAGCTGCTTCCCTCGCCTGCACCGACGCTCTCCTCTGCGCAAGGCCGTCCACCCAGTTCTCAGTTCTCTGGCCCCTCCGCAGAGAAGCCTCCCTCACCACCCGGCCAAAGCAGCTGTCCGGCGTGCAGTCACAGCGCCTACGCAAACGAACCAAAGTCATCTCCTGCCTAAGGAGGCAGCCGGTCGGTGTTCTGCTCTCACGTTGACAGCTTTCTCTCTCTCTCTCTCAAAACCAATACAAATATTACAAGATTAATCTCTGGCCTAGAAATGCCCGCTCACATATTCAGTTACATGCCTAGTACTGTTCTCCTAGCACCCAAGTGTCACGAGAGCAGAGATGTGCCTGTCTCGTTCCCTAGTGAATCCCGGGAGTCCGGGCTCGTGCCAGACGCATTGGAGACAGTCCTAAATGTTCGTTAGGTAACCTGATTCCCTGATTTGAGTTTCCTTTAAAAGTCACGTAGTGGGGTGACTACTGAAATAATCTCGGTCATGTTTGGAAGGCGGTTATTTGTTTTTGCTTGCAGTAATTCTTACTAGCTGCCCTCTGACATGTTTTCTTTTACCTGTTCTTAGTGCGCCTTCATGCTGGTTTCAAAGGCTGCTCGGCCCCGCTACCCCAGCCTTAGGGAGTGAGCTATGGTGACCTTCTACACCTGTCATGAATGAAAAGCTTGCCGCCCCCCCCACCCCGAGTCCCAGTTTAGCTATGGCCTTTCTAGACCGAAGCCTTTATCTTCCAAGTTTCTGCTGGTGAACACAAAATGCATTCATTATTTTCATGATCTTGGCCTTTTTCCTCTCTGTCACATCTTCATTTAAATTCCATAATTCAAATTTTTGTTTTTAGGAGACATGGTAACTTTCTCATGCTCCAATTCAGGGGCCATGAAACAACGTTGATATCTTTCTGTGAAGACTCGACACACACGTGTGTATTTTCCCAGGGGGTCTCCCTCCCGCACACCCGAGGATGAATGAAGATGAATGGAAGACGGCGGGAGCAGGAGCGGGAAGAAAACCTTGCCTTCCCTTCCTGGTGGAACAGCTCCGAGCCGTGTTCCGAGCTGGGCCCCGTTGGCGGACGGGCCAGAGGCTTACTGGGAGGAAGGAAGCTTCAGGTACAGTTAATTAATTAGCCCAGGTTTCACCGAATCCAAGGTTTTCCGAGTGATCAAAGAAAGGGTCATTCAGCCCTGGCCGGTTTGGCTCAGCGGTTGGAGCGTCGGCCTGCGATACAGACAGACCCGGGTTCGGTTCCCGCTAAGGGCATGTACCTCGGTTGCAGTTTGTCCCCGGCCCTGGTTGGTCGTGCGGGTGGCAGCCACTCGATGTGTCCCTTCCCATCGATGTTTCTCTCTCTCTCTCTTCCTCTCTCTCCCTCCCGCTCTATCTGAACAAAAAAATGGAAAAATGTCCTCAGGTGAGGATAAAAAAAAAAAAGAAAGGGTCATTCATCTCATGCTTTCAAGAATCAGCTTTCATATATAGGTTCCTCGGGAAGACACAATCCCTTTCTCAAAAATAATGATACAATTATTTCCTCTTTTCTGGGTTCTGGTAGGTTCCTCATGCCATGTTAGCACCGACAAAAAGTCAAATTAGATATATTTTCTCCAAGGGACCTCTCCCCCTATAATTCCCCCTCCTACTCTTCCCTGCCCTCTACCCACCCCCCTTCATTTAACAAGCACTGCCTTGTGCAAAAGAAAGTCCTTGCCCTCCTGGAACTCTCCAGTCCCCGTGTCCACAGGTTCGTGGGGAAGGAAGTGAGCGCACCCTGGCTCAAGTCTTCTTGTTGCAGACGGTAAACCCTGGACTTGCTGGCTCACCCTTAGACACTGGTTTACCCAGGGCTTTGAGAAGTGCTGATTGTCAGGGGACTTGACGACATCCTCCCTACTGGGCCACGTTCGCAAAGCAGCAGCACGACCAAGACCCTTAAAGCCTGATGCTTTCTAAATAGACTGAAGTGCTATCAACTGGCCTTGGGAATTGCTGAAGAACAGACAGGTTGGGCCTGTAACTGGAGTTCACACTTGTCGGGGTTACATGTGCAGGGTTCGCGGAGCACTGAGGAGGAGGAAAGGGCTTCTCCATGGTAACAGAAGACCAGAAAGTGGGAGTCATAGCTTCGGACTACACCTCTTAATCCTCACAAAGTACATTTAGAAAGATTCCCAGCTCCAGACGGCGTACATCCTGTTCTCTAGTTCACTGGATCCACGTGTCCATCACCCAGTGCTACTTCCTCCTTCCGAAGGAGGCTCAGAATACGCTCTGGACATCACTGAACTCTCACCACATTTCATCAGGCTGTGTGTGCATTAAACCAAAACATGAAGCCAATATCCATTCAGCTACTTTAAATAAAAATAGGAGAGGGATGTCCGGCTGGTGTGGCTCAGTGGTTGAGCATTGATCCAAGCAGTCACCAGTTTGATTCCCGGTCAGGACACACACCCAGGTTGTGGGCCAAATCCCCAGTGCGGGGCATGCAGGAGGCGGCCAATCGATATCCTCTCTCATCGATGTTTTTATCTCTCTCTCCCTCTCCCTTCCTCTCTTTCTTTCTTTCTTTTTTTTTTTTTTATCCTCACCCAAGGACATTTTTCCACTTTTTGTTCAGGTAGAGTGGGAGGGAGAGAGAGGAACAGAGAGAGAGAGAGAAACATTGATGTGAAAGGGACACATCGAGTGGCTGCCACCCGCACAACCCACCAGGGCAGGGGACAAACTGCAACCGAGGCACATGCCCTTAGCAGGAACCGAACCCGGGTCTCTCAGGACCGCAGGCCGACGCTCTAACCGCTGAGCCAAACCGGCCAGGGCTCCCTTCCTCTCTTTCTAAAATCAATAAAGGGAAAAAAATTTTAGAAAAAAAAAGAAAATGGGAGAGGGGCGGAGTGTGTGGCTGAGGAAGGTCAGTGGGTGGTGCACCCCCAGAATACCTGTCTCTGAGGAGCGGCTGTATCTTCACAGCTTTTGGAAAGATTGTATTCCCAAGAGATGTACACTTCAGGGCCTGGGACTTTCTTTGCTTAAGACGGATAGTTGCTTCCAACAGAATCAAATGGAACAAAACACAAAGAAGCGCTTTTAGGGTAATTAAAACTATTTTGGATTTTTTTTTAATTTTTATTTATCAATCTGGTTTCTAATATAGTTTTAGTTCAATGAAAGAACATTCACAAAGAATATTAGGCATACATACATGATTTCCTTCTTTCATTCTAATTTACATGCTGATGCTTTTAGAGAGTGACATTTCGTGTTACTTCACAGAGGTGGGACCCTCATCGACTTTACAGAAAGAATATGTAGGCCGACTTTTCACAACGCTAACCTCCGTAGTCACCGTGCTCAGTGAAAACAAACAAACAAAACAAAACGGAGAATCCCATGAAACAAAACTGAAGAGTGATGCTGAGAACCCGTGTCTAGCACCTCAGAGTCCAGCACGGACTAGAAACAAGCCGAGGCGTGGAAATAAACGGTGCAGACCGTCTAAGCAGACCTGTTCTTAAAGAGCATTTTCACCTGGACAACCAGCTAGTGAACGCATGGGAGTCATGAATCCCTGCGCGCCCCTCGGGCTTGGTGACCTCCCGCCAGTCTTTGCTCAGTGGGGGTTCACCAGCGTTTCCACACGGCTTCCCTGTTTCATCGACGACCAGTTTTACATCCCACGTGTATCCAGAAAATACTGCCGGGAAAGGAACATGACGATCCCAACGCTGTCACGCGGAGGCCCTGCATAAAGTCACATTCGTGTTCATGTCGGCGTATTTATAAACCAGGCCGATCGCACCGGCCCGGGGTGAGCTACCAGGCGCATGCAGTGGGAAATTAGGGCTTTGTGCCCCTGAAGTCCCGGTTTCTCAGGCCCTGGGCTGTTGCCTCTCACAGTGTTGACAGGTTAGCTTCCTGCAGTCTGCCTGGTGCATTAGCAGTTGTACACGCCGCCCGTGTGTCCCCACCTTCCTGGACATGGCCTTGGTGTGCCTCTTGATGTGATCTCTGACCACAAGGCAGAAAGCATGTCTTGCACGAGGCTCTGTTGACCCTGGCCTTTATGTCTGGGTTTCAAAGTATACTACTGTCGGGAATCCGTGCTCCGCCGTTGTCTGATTAAGTCAGTAAAATGGCTCCAACTTAAATATAAATATAGGCAAAGGAGGACAGAGGTTCAGCCACTTGGCAGAGGTCACAGAGGGAGGCTGGGAGAGGAAGAAGGGGTTGGGACTCTGTCAGCTGACTCCCAGGGTCCTCCCTCCTGAAATGTGACCGAAAACAGGGGGCCCACTGATGTTCAGCCCAAAGGGACACGCTGTTTCCCTTTCTCATGGATTTCAGGATCAGCTGGTTCTACTGGGATAGGGGTTTCTGACTTGCATTTGGCTGGCCGACTGGAATTCAGATGAATTTGATTTGATGACCTTCTGCCTTTCTTTTTGAAAGCCGCCTGCTAGGTCGATGATAAAGGACAGCATAGGAAGAGGTTCGGATGAAGGGCTAATCGTGTGGAGGTGTGAGAGGAAAGGGACCATGGACCATTCACACCGTAGGAACAGGAAGCCAGCTTCCTCTGGGCCTTGGCTGACATAGCCGGTACCTGCTGGCCCTTACCCTCAGTCGCTCTCTGGTGGCTCAACGGACATTCCACAGTAACAGGAAGATCTCCCCGGCTTCTGCTGATTCTTGTCCCCGTGCCCCCCCGAATTCCTGCCCCCGTTAGCAAAGGTGGCTTGCTTATCAAATGCAGAGCGACATTGTCCACCGAAGGCACTCCAAACTTTGGTTCCCAGCTCTTCTGTAAAAACGTCACGTAAGTCGCTTTTTTTTGGAGCAGTTGCTTGAAAGCCACGGGGGGAAATAGAGTCTTATAAAGAAGGGCCAGACAAAAGCTTAACTGTACAATGACTTCTCCCCTCTGGAGCTGGCTTCCTCAAGCTCTAGGGAATCTGTTCTTTCGAGAGCTCCGAAGGGCACTGACTTTCCATTCCGTCCAGGTCCCCGCGCCTGGCTTCTCTGCATGCAGGGCTTGCATCCACCCAGAAGACGTTTCCCACACGAACAACCCCAAACCAGGTGGGAGCTTTCCCTGCCACGGTGAACCAGCCGCGTGTTTCAAAAAACTGTTTTGTTTCGTCTGTTCTCATCACGTGAAGATGCACCACCGATGGCCTCGTGTGCTCGACAGACGGTGCATTGGTTCTGCGAAATAAGATTGACGACGGGAGATGAGGCACCGAACTCGGGCCCTGATGTCCTGCTATCCGGGCTGCGCGGTCCTAGACTTTCAAGGGAGGGAGCTGGATAAACGCTGGCTTCCTTTCTTCGGGTAAACAAATTATTTACCATTTAGGATGGACCGGGTAGAGCCTTCATAAATAGACTTGGGAATTATTGTGAAGATACCAGTTCCCAAAAGAAGCCACGATCTCCAGCATTCCTTTGGCACTTACTTAATACCTTATCCACCTTTTGTGTCCTATCTGCTGGCCGGATTGTAGCCCCTGGAAGGCACCGCGGTCCTACCTCTGTCTGTCCTAAACGTCCCAAATGACGGTGACACGGCAGAACCACTGATCCTGGTAGGCGGTCAGTGCCCGGGATTTGGAAATAGCGGGTGCTACTTTTAACATTTTGTAGCAGGAAAGCGGAAAGGAGAGAGAGAAGAGAAAGGGTGAGAACATTTTCGTATCAGGGGCTGTTTTGATTGTTTTCATTCCCTGACCATTTGGGGAAGAAAGGGGAAGGTGTTGAGACCCTGTGCAGAGAACAAAGCTATGAAGGGAATTGCAGTAAATAACCACTGTCCACCCTGCATTATTTGTACAAAGGTAATACCTGTAGGTTTTTAAAAATTGGAAACGTTTCTGTAAAATAACATCACAATTCTTCTTTTTCAATTTGACAAACTATAAAGGACCCCCAACGGCAGTCATCTTGGTTCAGCCACTAGCTTTTGTTTTCCGTGTCATTGGTTAGTGTTACAGTGCTCTGATATTTCGTTACATTAAATGCTTTTCATTTTCCCCGTGTTTTAGGGGAGAGTGATCAAGGCCCTTCTCAGTGAGGGGCGTTCATGACAGCGCCCGAGGTCGGCAACCAGAAAGGGGCACGGGGCTCTCCATGCGTCTGTGACCTTGACTCACGGTTGCGTCTCCTGTGGAACGTGGCATGTGTTTGTGCCACGTACCGCTGGCAGGTCCGGATGACATTTCCCGACTCAGGAAATCGAGGTCCTCCGATAACGCAGGCAGACCAAGTATGCTGAAAAGTACACACGTGCACCCCAGCAGACTGGAAGTTCCCCTTTTCGGAGGCAGGCTATCGGGCAGAGCGCCGACGCCTATTTAACCTCACCTTCCCTAACAGAACAAGGCAAAAGGTGAACCAGATGTTAGAGTCTAAAACAAATCTTTTACCTATTTATTGAGCATGAGAGCCTGGACTATAATGCTCATAAGTGGTAGTCATTCTAGAAATACCTTCCGTCAAACAAATGAAATTATTTTTTAGATGTTCCAATAGGAGCTTTGTCCCATTGGCTTACCCACGAAGTCTATTATTTTTAAATAAAGTCAGTGAGTTACTTGATGGTGGTATTTGTAGCTCTAAGTTGAGTTATAAGGGGGTGAAGTTTCCTGATTGAAGTGAGGTGTGAGTGACCGGACAAGTCCATTCTCTGAGTTGCAGCAATTGGTGACCAGGTTTGCGATGACCAGAGCTTCGGATGTATCTGCCAAAGAAGATCCCTGAAGCAAGGCATCGGGTCTGTTACAGACGGAGCAATACAGGGAGCAGGTAACGCAAAACATGGCAGTATCCTTCCATATGATTCCGGAGTGGTAGAAATGACGGTCGCCACCACAGCTTGGCCTTGCTGTGTCCATCCACTGTCTGCTCTTTGGTCACAGGGGCTTAAAAACTGAAGACTTTAAGCAGACCGAGAACCACCTAATTTATGCATTGCCCAGAAAGTGTCCATTGTCTTGCTATAGCTATGAAAGAGACAGAACTGATGAATCCTGACATGCGGCTCTGATTCCCCAAGGAGGCGCTCACACATCCACGTACCCCAAGACGTCGTAGGAAAAGCAGAAGGCCGTCTTTTGTAACAGTTGGTCACCAGTGGTGGGTACAGATACGGAACTGGTCTGAGGCTACAAACATAGAACAATATGATCTCACAGAATTCGATGAAAAAAATAAACACCGAAATCCCAACGTGAAACTATGGGCCCTGGTATTTACTGCGTCTCTCCGTTGTGTTGATTGTGTTGTTACCTCCCAGGAGCTACACACCTTCTTCCCTGGACTGCTTCTGGCGGGAACTCTCGGAAAACTGGCACAGGTGGCGATGTCTTGGAAAACTGGCAAATAACAGGCTCTCTCTACCCCTTTCTCTCCTCTGATTTACAGGGCACCGAAAGAAACACACAAACACGAACTAGTAGCTGCAGTAGCCCAGTAAAAGTTGACTATATGCGAAAGGAAGAAGATGTTGGAGGCCGCGTGTCTGAGCATCAGCTTTTCTCAAGAAAAAATACCCACGTTCTAAGGGCTCTTAAAAATGTAGAAAACTTGCCCTGTTACCACGGTTTTTCAGAACACCTCTGAACACACACAAAATAAGACAGATATTACCTACAAATCGCAACCATTGCTTAAACTCTAAAAGCATTTTTTTGTATTATTGTGTTTTGATACAGAAGGGAAAACTCAGCTACAAAGAAATATTAAAAAGTATTCGTATTATTTTTGTGTGTGTGGTGTGGCGATCCGTCTCAAGAATTTTCTGTGGCTTGCCTCCCCCAACTTGTGCTGAGAATTTAAAGGATGTGCTCACGAGGATGAAGCAGGGCTCTTTTGTCCCCTTCCCTTCCCCCACCCCGTCCCACCGCCAGACAGCCACCCCTCAAATGAGCCACTCCTTTTTGCTCTCGTCAATGGTCTCTGTGAAGTTGGGGTCGTGGTTCATGATGGCAGCATCCGCGCTCTCCGCCGACTCTGCCCCCTTCGCTTCGTTGGTGTGGTAGGTGCCCTTGTGACGGAACATGTACCGGATGAGGAAGACCAAGGTGCAGAGAATGGTGAAAATCACCACAGCAATGACCCCTGGGGAGACAGGACAAGAGCTCCTGGTTAAAGGATCTTCTGCATCCCACAGACACTCTTTCTCCGCTTCCCCAAGTTTCCCCGGCTGCTCCCTCTCCCATACGAACACTAGACTCCAGAAGCTAATGGCACCGAAAGGAGGATTAGACCAATTCACAGCCATACTTGGAGATTTCAACGTTCTTCTCTCGGTAACCCACAGAACGATTGGACAGAAAAGCAGTAAGAAGTTGGACCTAAAAACCACTACGAACAAACGTGACCTAAGAAATAATACTAATCCTACACATTTTTTTTTTTAAATTGAGGAGCAGGAAATCCTACTCAACTCATTTTATGAGGTCAGTATTATCCCAATACTAAAACCAGACAAACACATTATGAAAAAGAAAACTATTGAGCAATATTCTTTTGAAATAAAATTTTAACAAATCAAACCTAACAATATGTAAAATATATATTATGATAAAGTGGTGTTAATTCTAGAAATGTAAGATGGTTTAACATTAAAAAAATAAAGCAATGTAATTGACCACATTAGGCAAATAAAGGAGAAAAACCATATGATCACCTCAATAGATGCAGAAAAAATACATGACAAATTTCAACACCCATTCATCATAAAGCCTCTTAGGAAACTACCCATAGGCAGAAACTATCTCAGCCTGATAAAGGGGATCTATGAGAAACTTATAACTAATATCCTACTTAGTGAAAGATTAAACACATTACCCCTAAAATATGGAACAATGTAAGAATGTCAGCTCTTAACATTTTTATCCAGTTTTACTAGAAGTCCTAGCCAGTGCAATAAAACAAGAAAAAGAAATAAAAAGTGTGCAGATTGGGAGGAAGTAAAAAACTCTTTATTCTCAGATGACAATATGTCTATGTAGAAAATTCTGAGGAATATTAAAAAAAAGTTGCCAGAACAAACAGTAAATTTAGCAAGATCACAGGATACAACGTCAATACACCAAAAATAAGTTGTATTTTTATCTACTAGCACGAAGCACTTGGAAAGTAAAAGTGATAAAATAATACCATTTATAATAGAAAAAATTGAATAAGGTTGTTCAAGACTGTGCATGGAAAACCATAAAATCTTGCTGAGAAAAATATAAGAAGATCTACACAAATGGATGGATATACCATGTTTAGGATCAATACTGTCAAGATGTTCATTTGTAGTTCTAATGCAAACCCAATGAAAATCACAGCAAACTTTTAAAATTTTTGTAGAAATCAAGAAGCTGATTACAAATTTTATATGGCAATGCCAAGGGCTCAGAATAACCAAAATAATTTTGGAAAAAGAAATAATTGGAGAACTTATACAGCTTATTTCAAGATTTACTATAAAGATACACCAATAAAATAAGCATGGTGTTGACTAAGGAAAGATATAGATACTCTGGCTTATTAGTTTTCTGAAAGTCGACTGGCATAGTCTTTCCCATTTTTTGTAGTAAGCTATCCTGGACCACTTGGGATGTGAGAGAGAGAGAGAAAACAAGGAGGGAATAAAGAAATGTCCTGGTTATTGCTTCAGCTGCCTACTTACATATTCGGATTCTGGCTAGCTTACCATTCTCATTCCTTTTTTTAAAAAAACAAGTCTGGCCCTGGCCGGTTTGGCTCAGCGGTTAGAGCATCGGCCTGCGGTCTGGAGAGACCCGGGTTTGGTTCCCGCTAAGGGCACGTACCTCGGTTGCAGTTTGTCCCCGGCCCTGGTTGGTCGTGCGGGTGGCAGCCACTTGATGTGCCCCTTTCACGTCGATGTTTCTCTCTCTCTCCCTCCCTCCCACTCTATCTGAACAAAATATCGAAAAATGTCCTCGGGTGAGGATAAAAAAAATAAATAAATAAAAAACAAGTCTGCATTAGAAAGTAGCCAGGTTACATTACCACCGTTTACCCACATCCCTACTCCATGATCTGAAGCCATATTTAAATAGCAAAATGAATAATACAAATCTAGACGATTCATTTCCCCCCACGACTATGATTTTAATTCCCCCCTCAGGTGAGCAGCCACAGAAAGCCTGTTCTGGACGTGACCTACCTCCAATGATGGCCGAGTTTCTGTTGACTCCATTCCTTATAGCTTGGCCTTGGCCAGGGTTATACGGAAAATCAGCACTGGCTGGAGAGAGAGAAGCGGAAAGTCAGGGAGGAGAGTGAGGTACACCTTTCATCCCAAGCAATGTGGTACCTGTCTTTTCATACAGCGCTTTGCTTGCTGTCTTCCCAAACGAGAGGTCCCGAGAGGTCCCTTTCAGACGGACCCGTCTTGCTGTGGTTCTCCACCCCTGCGGCTGCCAGTTGCAGGAGGCCCGGGGACACGCGCCCCGGCTCCTCTGCAGGAATATTAGAGCATCTCCACTTCCTGGACTGCCCGCTCCCGTCCCCCTGACCAGACAGGCTCAGGGGTTCCCGTACTTTTCCTCAAGCTTGGCGGAAACCTGCTTCTTGTCCGCTTTGATCCCACCCGCCACGGGTGGCGCTATTTATAGATGAGCTTTTCTATATTTACAGCACGCAACATTCTTAAAAAGTAACCACCCCTTGATATTTTTACATGGCTCTAGCAAAACATTGTACCCCTCCGGAGTATTTTATGAGGGGTAATGTTTTACGAGAGCTGAGAAGAATCTTAACTGCCTAGTGAATATTCTCTTTCTTTCCCTCCTATTTAAAAAAAAAAAAAGAATCAGTTGTAGTAAACTTAGATGTTTCTCTAAGATAAAGTAAATTTGAAGCATGCAAAGGGCTGAAGTCTGTCTACAGGTCGGGAGACTATCTATTGTCATCCATATAAGCTACTTTAACTTCAAAAACGACTTCTTATTTGTTGGATTCTGCTGGAGAAGTTACACTTTAGGGCATACACCCATAGCAGCTTCTCCAAAGGCAGACTACCTTCGTCCAACCAGAACCATGGCTACTGAAAGGCACCGAGTACATATACAAAGCTTTACAGTAGGTATTCGGCATAATGGAATGTGTACACACTGATGACATAGGTTTGTGCTATGATTGAGGGAGTAGCTTACTGAGGACTTGGATTTTCCAAGGCGAATTTATTCCTGGAGCTACAGACTTCCAAGGATCCCTGGCTAATGACCCAAAGTAGGTAAAGTCTTTTCTCCTTTTCCCTAGGAAATATTGTGCCCCAAGGGAGACTCCATATTCTACCAACCCATGCTTTTTCATTCTTCCTCTCTTAGACTTGATATTCTTCCTTAGGGCCAGGAAAATCATTCCTTCCTACATGTGTCATATTATAAATTAGCTCAAGCATCACTACCATTCAAACCTGCTCATGGGATTAAAACCACAGGCACTAAAATAGGTACAAAGGAAAGAGACCTTAACTTTGAGCCCCTAGACTTTTCATATTCCCCTGCGTCTTTAACTGGTGGATGTGGAAGAGAACTTGCAGTGTTATTTGCTTATTTTAACTGGTCCAGTCTTCAGTCTTGTCGGCTCGGTAGGGAACGGGGCAGAACCAATGTGAAGTACAATGGGGTTAGCTCACTGTCCCATGAGTTCACTTCCCCTTCCCCTTCAGGATTTCTTAGGGTAGACAGCATGGATTGATACTCAAAATTCCAAGTATCAGCCCAAGAATGCAATGATCTCGCATGTAATGGGCTGATCACCCATTAGACCAAGCATCCCGTGTGAATAAAACCGGCTTACATAAAAACACATCATGCTTTTGAAATCTCAGCTTTCTTCTTTCAACCCGAGTTTTCTCTTCAGAGAAGTGGTATTAATAGATGTGACAGATTCATTCGTTCGTTCATTCATTCATTCATTCATTCATTCAAGAAATATTTATAGAATACCTATTATATGTCAGGCATATGAGTGATTGGGATACACAGAGAACAATAATACAGACAAAAATTGTTGGTAATGAGAACTTTCCAAGCCCCATGAGGAGTTCGGTTTGTAGAGTCAAAACACTAATCTAAAGCAGGGGTGTGGTTTAGTTAGGACCCAATGCACTTAGAGCGAGTTGCCTGACATTTCTCAGTAGCTACCACGCTATAACTCACACACTCACTGGGCACAGTAAGATCTGGTTATTAACACGCACGATTCCTGACATAGACCACCCTTCAAAGACCAAGAGGTGCTTTTCAAGGATGAAAGCTTATACCTTCCTGCCCACCTTTGGCACATTCTCCAGGCCTTCTGACATCGTACTTACCCTATTCCAGACACTATCGAGCCCATATCCTTGTAAAAACTCAGCAAGTTTCTATGTGGTCTAGCTGGGATCAGGACCCAGGTTGGGTCAACGCCACAGTTAATGAACTTCCCTGTCTTGCCATGAGGGCTGGAGGAGACAGACAGGTGGGCTGTGGCGGAAGTCCAGCCTTAAGACAGTTCACCTCGGGCACCGCCTACGAGAGGAAGGGCTTTTTGTAGATGGTAGGAGAGAAAAATTTGTTTTGTTTTTGACGGACCGAGTTTGAGGTGTCCAGGTGAAGAGATCTACATTTGGATATTTTGTAAGTGGGGTGATAATTCTCATTTCCTTTGGAAAAGACACAGAAATCTCCTGTCTTTCTTTAAATAATATGAACCTTCAGAATACATTAAAGATAGTGACAAAAGTTCACAGGGGTGATTCTGTTAATTCTCTATTGTATGATAGTCACAAGACTACGAAATTGGTTGCTTTTCTGCTTCAGGTTAGTGTGGCTGGTAGAACGTAGCGTGGTTTCTCTCTGCCCCAAAGCCTGCCATGGCTTTATATCCTCGGCCACAAATCTGCAGCAAACACAGATGTTTGGAGACATGGATGAGCCCCTCCCTGGTTCCCTTGAAGTTACTGACATAAACAGTAGTGGCAGGTGTGGGCCTGAGATGACCCGAGGAGAATGACAAGAGCCAACAGGGAACGTTTCAAAACATCCCAGGATTGCTGTCGCTATAAACTCTGAACCCTTTGGCAAATGGAGCAGGGCTTCCTTTGAGCTGAGTTTCTCTCCCACCTCTTCTCTCATGGACTCACCCCTTTGCCCACTCAGCATTCTAGGTACACAATTCCTGGCACTTCCGGTCAACATGCCTTTGCTCATCCATAGGGCACTCTGTCTGGACATCTGGTTTACCTTGCTCCTTGGTGTCCCTCCCACCTCACCTCTTTCCTGAAACCCCCCTCAGCCGCCTCAGGGAACGTGTCTGGCCCTCTTTCCAATGGCTAGCATTTTCATTCTTGTCATTCCTTATGCAGTAGCCACCCTCTTAAAGGCAGGGGCCCATCTGGATTATGTGTGCAGTCCCAGTGACGAAGAGTGCAGACAAGGAGCAGAGCTAATTGGATGCTCAGCGACAGGTGCAATTAAAACCAGTCCACGAAGAGGTGTGTAAATGTTTGTGTAACCTCTTCTAATAATAAAGTCTCCCCTGCAGGTATAATTCTTAATGTCAGCAGCCTAAACTCAAGCCAACCCTTAGAGCAAGGTAGCATTCTTATGCTTCCCAACAAAGGAAATGAATATGTTGAATACAGAAATGCTACGAATTCTGTGTCCACTGGCCTTTGGCGACTATCTGAGAGCCATCCATGGAAAACCTTCAGGCGCAACGTAAGTCCTTGTGAAATTCAAGAGCAGGGTTCTGTGTTTTTTTGCACGAGCATCCCTACTTTCAGGGCTTAATTTGTAAGTTCAGCTTCGTTGTCTTGCTGCGCTTGAGTGCTTGCTCCCTCGAGGCAAAGCCACGTTACTCTGGCAAGCAGAGCATTTGCTATTTTAATAAATATATTCCAAATGATTTCATCACGGCTGCCCTTTTCCTTGGGTCTCCAGAGCCTCTTAGAAATGCACACAGAGAAACACAGATACCAAGAAACACGCTTGGGACCAGACCACAAAGCTCATCCTCGCACAACCTCCATTCTGCGGCCGACTTCCATTCCCCAGCCCACCGCCAAGTCTGCTCGGGGAACACAGCCATTTCGGTGGTTCGGGAGTATCAAGGAACCTCTGTTTTGGGAAACATCAAGAGTAGTTCAAAACAGACGTTAGATATTAACAGGCTCAAGACCAGACTTGCATCAAACAGGCAAAGACTATCCCACACCCGTTTCTTCCGGATCTCCAAAGGACTGCATGCCGATCACCACCAGAGGGTGGCGCTGGCCCAGCTCCGATTCAGTCTCACAGAAGCCTGTGCATTTCTGCTCATCTCTCTTGCTGCTTGTTCGGTCATCCCCGTTCTACGGACAGACCATTCTTCCTTTGTGTCACGCAGAGAGTAGCTCCCCCTCCTCCCCCACCCAGCACAGGACAGGCAGAACAGGTTCCTTCAGGAACTGATCACTGATGATTAGAGAGTCTTCACCCTTGAACACGAAACAGCCTGGCGGAGGCTGCAGAGCCCACAGGTGCACTACGGCCCTTCTCCCCCAGAGAAGGCAAATGCTCTGTAGACGTCAGACATGGATCTCAGTTCCTCCTGAACCCACAGGCTGTCCGGTGGGAGGCGCGGTCCGGGAGCTCAGGGCTGGAGCACACTTCCTGCCCCCTCCCTCCGTCTTCAGGTAGGGGAAAAGGGGACATGATAACACACATGCTTTGTAAGAGCAGGTCCAGGATAAGTCATTGACCGTAATTAGACGAATACAATACAATGGTCAGATGTTAGAACTGGGGGAGTAAAAACGCACTTTCCTCCCCCCAAAAGAATTGAAAACATCCTTGTTTTCTTCCCTTTCTACAGGTGGTTGGCCCTTCCCTTTGCCACATTCTTGGCAGAATTTCTCAAGGGGGCAAAGGAGAATCCAACTGGCACTCTCTTCCCTGTGCGGAGTCCTTCCCTGGGCGACTGGGACAACCGGGGCTCGAATGCCCGGGGCGAGTTCTGAACCCCACCTGTCCGGAGGCGAGGCCCTTGACACAGCCAAGGCCCCCAGTGACCACGTAGGGTGTCTACATGTGACAAGCAGAGAAGCTCTAAATTCTGGAATCACGTCATCAATTGAACGGACTACACTTTCGTCACGTAGAAAACTCTCTAGGGCCCAGGACAGCAAGTGGTCAGTTATGGTGGGATCAGCCTGAAGGTGTTTTCAATAGTCAACTCATATGAAATTCACATTTCAGGAACCAGCTGTTTAGGAAATAATAACAACACCCCCTACAAGTCAGACCCTGTGTTAGGTCCTTTTCACGTATTAACTCATTTCACCCTCATGGGAGCCTTGTGAGATGGGCATGTTCATCCCCCTTGGGAGGCTGAACATGTGTCTGAGTTCCCATGACCAGTAACAGGAAGGGGAGCCAGCGTTTGAACCAGGAAATTAGCTCCAGAAACCACTTGCAAAGCACTAAGCTGACCTGTCTGTGATGAGAAGGGATCAGCCTACACTGGCTCTATCCGTGTCCTTTCCCTTGGGTACACTGCATGGTCTTAAGGCAACCCACTACCTTAGGCCACCGGTTTCTCTGTGGTTGGGGGGCTCTCTGGGGAGGCTGACTACACTTAGATATCTGAAGGCTCTGACTACACTTGTCTGGCTTCGAAAGCTGAGCACAAAGAGACAGTTTATGTGACAAAGGATAATTCTACAGGACGACAGGATCCGCGGGACCGTGTGGCACACTGAGGACTCTGAGCCGGCACTGCAGAACAGAGATCCGATATTCCTGCTTCCAGACACCAGTCCCGAGGGGCCCAACCAGCCCCAAGAGTGACCATCCTTAGTGCTGATTGTGCTTAACAACGTTTCTGGAACAATAAAGCATTGTTTTTTTTTTTTTTCCACTACAGAATATAAATGAGGTAGTTGTGGTTCTTATTTACTACATTTCAAAATAAGCAAAATTGTAGACTCCAGGCTCAGAAACCAATTGCAAATAAAACACACGTTTAAATGCATATAAAAATAAATCGAGGGTATCTAACATAATACCCCCCAGATGACAAATCACTAAAAGCTTTAGGTTGTCATATATCAGGACAAAAAAATTAGATAGTAGCTGACATCTCCTCGGGAAACTATCTCCATGGAAACCACTTAAGCCTCGGCATCTGAAGTGATAATCCGAGACACTCCAACAAAACTGCTATTAATTATAATTTAATTTAAATGGCAACACTATTTTTGCAGCGGGGTCCGGGTTAGACGACGTATGCATGCCTTTGTTCCTCCCAGCTTCTTTGTTGCATTCCGCTTCATTCTCGTCCTTAAAATTTGAGCGGTATGGCAGGACATTGTTTCTTTTCAAGTGATGTGTTTTACGCATTCACTACGGACTGATATTTTGGAGACAGGTACGAAAAGAAATGATTGTTGGCTAAGATGCTGGAGCCATAAGGAGCTGCTGTTCACGGTCAGGAGGGAGGGGCTGGTCAAGCGGTATTTATCCAGGGAGCCACGGCCACGTGAGACCCAACCTCGGGTCCATACGTCCACCCTTCCCCGCAGTTTCTACAGAGAGCCAGCCAGCCGGAATGCCGATTCTGGATGGGGAAGAGATTAGGGAGTTTTGGCTTCTGACAAGTGAAACAAAACCTTACATTTCCAGACGGCGTGTGTGTCCCTGACCCGGTGACCTAGAGACGTTCATTAGGTGACAAGAAACGGATTAAAGGAGTTCATCATCTTTGATATGTCCTGGTGGCTGAAATAATGCCAACTTTTACACAAAAGGATTGAATGAGCAATTGATTTTATTTGATTCCCTCCTTCCATTGGTTTAAAAAATTTTTTTTTCTTTATTGATTTTTTAGTATGATAGGAAAGGAGAGGGAGAGAGAGATAAAAACCTGGATGAGAGAGAACATCAACTGGCCGCCTACTGCATGCCCCTCACCGGGGATTTGACCCACAACCTGGGCATGTGCCCTGACTGGGAATTGAACTGGCAACCTCTTGGTTCATGGGTCAGTGCTCAACCACTAAGCCATACCTGCCAGCCTCCTTCCATTGGTTTTTAAAGCCAATTTCTGAATTGTCTTGATTGTTAGAGTAAGTATAAATAGGCATTTTAATAGAAAATAGCTCATTCTTTTTTTTTTATCCTCACCTGAGGACATTTTTACATTTATCTTCAGACAGAGCAGGAGGGAGAGAGGGAAGAAGAGAGAGAGAGAAACCTTGATGTGAGAGAGACACAGCGACTGGTTCAGGGCCAGGAACAAACTGCAACTGAGGTACGTGCCCTTAGCAGGAACCAAACCCAGGTCTCCCTGGTCCATGGGCTGAGGCTCTAACCGCTGAGCCAACCCGGCCAGGGCGAAAATAACTCATTCTGATAGAAGTTCAGCCTTTGTATTCCATGAGCACTAAGGTAAGTCATGGGGTGTCCATTTTCAGGGTACACAGAGATGCCTTCTTACTTCTCAGGCGGGCAAACTGTTCCTTCTTCTGTTAGTAATAATCATTGTCTCGGAGTCACTCGTCAAAGCTGTTGTTGGGTAACATTGTGGGCACCTGAGGATCACAGATGGTTACAGCTGGCTTTTCACCCCACAGCCTGTCTCTACACCTGCGGAGGCTGGGACGCAGGAGAGCGTGTAGGTGACAGTCACGTGGCTGGTAGGTGCCCAGGTCACCAGTGACAAGTGTCTGGACTCACCCAGGTCTCTTTCCACTCATCTTAGTGTCCTTCCCAAGAAGAGCCCCCAGAGTTTGGAGCAGGCAGCCCCTGAGCGAGGGACTGGGGAGCCCTGCACGAGGCTTTTCCTTCCCCTGCGGACCGCCGTGGTCCCGTGCGTGGTAACGTCCTTTGCTCTCCCACCGCGCGTTGTACCCTCGTGTTGGGCTACCTGAATGCAGGGACGCAGGAGCCCCAAGTCTCGGGGAACAGGATCAACCGGGGAACCACTCAAACCCCTTTCCGAGGGAAAACACAAAACACGGTTTCCAGATTGTCCTCAGTACAGCAGGCTCCCCTCCAGGGCCTGTCCCTTCCTATCCCAAAAGGGTGCTGAGGTCAGGGATGAAAGGGCCCCCGCACTGTGCAGCTGGCGGGATCTCTCGACCTTTCCCTCTCCCTGAGCCTCATTCTAATGCGCCTTCAGGAGGACACAAACAGACGGATCCCCGAGTGCTTTGGTTCAGAGCTTTCCACCGTTAGGGCGCAGACAAGCCACCTGGTGTGGAGCTAGCACGCAGCGTCTGATCGGGCTGGTCCAGCCTGGGGCCCGGGAGTCTGCTTCTCTCCCAGGTGGTGGGGTGCTTGGACACACCGCACTGAGCAGCAGAGTGGTAATTGGGGCCCTCGGCGGTTCATCTCTGCAGCTGGTCTTGTGCATTGTGTTTTAATGTGGTGCTTGAGAAGGAAATGAAATGATTCCTTCTGAGCATCTTGCCTTTTTTCTCTGGAGTCACCTGTGTGCTTTTAATGATCTGCATGACAGACCACCATTTCCTTTAGGCCTATTTTTTTTTTTTTTTTTGGTAAATCCTCACCTGAGGATATGTTTCCATTGATAATTTTTTTCCCTTTTTTTTTTTTATCCTCACCCGAGGATATTTTTCCATTTTTTGTACAGATAGAGTGGGAGGGAGAGAGAGAGGAAAGGAGAGAGAGAGAAAAACATCGACGTGAAGGGACACATCGAGTGGCTGCCACCCGCATGACCAACCAGGGCCGGGGACAAACTGCAACTGAAGTACGTGCCCTTAGCGGGAACCGAACCTGGGTCTCTCCGGACCGCAGGCCGACGCTTTAACCGCTGAGCCAAACTGGCCAGGGCTTTTTTTCCCTTTTTTAAAATTGATTTTAGAGAGAGGAAGTGAGAGGGAGAGAGAGCTAGAAACATCGATGAGAGAGAACATCAGTTGGCCGCCTCCTGCATGCCCCCGACTGGGGATCGGGCCCACAACCTGGGCATGTGCCCTGACCGGGAATCGAACCCGTGACCTCTTGGTGCATGGGTCGATGCTCAACCACTGAGCCACACCAGCTGGACTTATTGTTTTTTATTTTTAGAAAGAAACATAATGTGAGAGAGAAACATTGATCACTTGCCTGCCATACATGCCCTGACTGGGGATTGAACCAGCGACCTTTTGGTGTACCAGACGATGCTCCAACCAACTGAGCCGCCTGGCCCGGGCGGCCCTATTTCTTTTTAGTGCTGTGAAAGCCACGACACTTTCATTTCTGAGTGCCATTCTTTAGTATTCCGAGTGCAGTGGGGACTGGCTATTATTCCCCAGTATTAAGGACAGTCTTAGAAACAGCCAAGGAGTTGACTGTTCGCGAGATGACTGTCTTCAGGAGACCCGGGAGCTGTTGCCGCAGACTGCTGCTGAGACCACCACCGGGCACTGAGCAAGTGTTACTGAGGGGCTTGCTCTTCCAGAACTTCTGGCCTGGGAGCATGATTGAAACCACGTTTGCATCACATGACATCTAGTCAAAAGAGGAGTTTCAACATTTGTGAGACTACTGAGGCACATTCATTTTATTCATTTATTTATTTTTATCCTCCCCCGAGGACATTTTGGTATTTTTCTTCAGATAGAGCGGGAGGGGGAGAGGGAGGAAGAGAGAAAGAAACATCAACGTGAGAGAGACACATTGACTGGATGCCACCCACACGACCCCAACCGGGGCCGGGGACAAACTGCAACCGAGGTAGGTGCCTTTAGCGGGAATCGAACCCGGGACTCTCTGGTCCACGGGCCGATGCTCTAACCGCTGAGCCATACAGACCAGGGCTCCTGAGACACATTTAATCCTCTCACTTCCTCTGAATTTCTAGTCAATTCAAGGGCGTGGTTTGCGGGTTTTGGAAACAGCTGAGTATTCCTGATAGGCTTCTGTCATCATCGTATGTCTTCCAACCTGAGTAGAGTGAATAATAAAAGGCATCTGATAAAATACTTAATCGTCTGCTCCAACCTCTATATCTCAGTTTGCAGAAAACATCTTCAGTCTCAGTCGACGAATGTGCTCTCTGTGGACTTGCTCTGCCAACATCCCTACGGCGTTGGCTGTGTAGGACGCCTGCTGTAATTGCTGTTTCATCGAAATGTAAAACTGACCCTTCTGTCTTCCCGAGCGTTCAGAAACCAGGACACAGAGGAGGCTGGCTTCTGGGAACACAGTGACTCACACCCAGACCCAGGAAGGGGCAGTGAGCGGCGCTGAAGTGCTTTAAAGATTAATTCTGCACATCTTTGAAGTCTCTGTCAATGCCCAGGGGGGCTCGGGCTTTTGAAATACTCTTTTTGGCTGCATTAGCCGAAGTGAAGACACGCAATTCAAACCCCAAGATGGGGCTTATCTTCCAAGAAGGCTGACCTCAGAAATCTGACGCTACAATCCCCGTGGATATTTCCATCATCTCTGGAACTCTCCCGAATGAACCTCAGATCGCAAAAGACAGTGTCTTTGCTTGTTGGCCGGTGGAATGACGAATGGCCATCGAAGAAACTCCATGAAATAAAAGGCTCCCTGGTGCTTCCCCACAAACGGACACTTCCTGGGTGCCAGCTCCCATCATGACCAAGAAGATACTGCTGAGATCCATGATCTGGAGGGTGTGTACCTGAGATTCACACTGGGTAGTGCTGCGTCCCTTTGAGCAGGGTGCTGGAAACAGCAGGCCGGTCCCGTCCTGGCCGCCCAGCTGGCATCTCAGGGTGGGGGTCGGCAGCGGGGGTCCCCAGGTGTGTGGTGTGGCACAGGGCTGAGCTGGCCCATGGCAGCCTCTCCCATCTTTCCCGGGGGCTTTCTCTGAGTCTCGTTTTCCTTATCTTTAAGACGTGGCTACTAATGTCCCCTGGTACATATGGGGCCACTGGGCATAGAACAAAATCACGCCCTGACAGCATTTCAGCAACGAAAGTCATTCACAGTTTGAAGCTGTCATTATTTCGGTCTTCATCCTTTCTAGTTCCTTAAAAGTTAAAATCCCCAGGTCCAGTCTGGAAAGCCGTTCTTAGCTTTTCCCGAGAGGGAACTGTCGCGGCAGTCTGTCCCCCGAGTTTAAAACAGCGGCGCCCCACATTCCCCTGGGTTTTATGTACATTTAGAGTTTAACCTAAAGTTGATTTTATGTCCCCCCCCGCGCCTTCCGGGGTTGTCCCTAGACAGACACTGAACAGCAGAGTCAAGAATCCTCCTGGCTACGTGCATTTCTGAAGAGTCCTGCAGAGCCCAGGGTCTCCGCCCAAGATCTTCCCCACGGAGCGAAAGGATGGGCCAGGCTTTGCTGCTGGGGTGCAGTGACTCTCCTCTGGAGGATGATGGCATTGGGCCAGATCTTCACCTGGACGACACTTCTGCAACATTCGAAACTGCAGGCGAGGACACAAGGCCCCTGTGTATTAGCAAAAGTGGAATCAGCATTTCCAGGTGGTCACTGGCAGGGACTCCCTGGGGAAAGTCACACCCAGAGGTTCCATCAACTGTCTTTCCTCAATGACAAGGCAGTGGAGAAAGTGATGCCCGATTAACCTGGGGGGGAGTCGTGCTCCCCGGAATGGCCCCAAGTAATCTACAAGAATATGAATGGACAGACACACACCGCTGAGGGTAACTCAAATCCCCTTCATTTTTGCAGGCTTCTCATCCTTTCTAGGCAAAAATGAATACCGTGACCGGCAGGAGTCAGCGGTTCTGCCGGCACCAGAGAGGTTGCCACAGCAACGTGGACGCCTGTGTTTCCCTGGGCTTCCCAGCTCCACGTGATGGAGACCACAGCTGAGAGGCTGGCCAGGCACAGACCCCGGAGAGAGGCCTCTCTGAGGACCTGCCAGGTGGCCCGAGCGGGGTGAGCACAGAGAGAAGACTGGGAGGAAGTTCTGCCCTCCTTGGGGCTCTGAATTGATTGCGAGGGACAAAGGAAAGAAAGGTAGAAAGAGGCACCCCCATGGGGAGGAAGCAAGGACCGTAGACGTTGTCTCGGGGCTGGATGTGTGTGAGCCTTTTGATCCATTCAGAGTGGAGGTTTGGAGGGTTAAACAATTCTGGTAGGAAGAATAGACCCTGGGCGCAAAGGCTGCCCCCGACATGCCGGAATGACTGGAGAGCAGCCCATGGGGGAGGAGGACGGTGAGCAGGGAGAGGTGAGCAGGGAGCCCCACCCCCACGCCCTTCCCTGCAGCCACCCCATGGGGCTGGGTCATCCATCATTTCTTCGCCACGGCCCTACTGCTTTGCAAAACAAGGCTTGACAGGTCTGTCCTTCCATGGTGTGGGAAGGCCCTGGCAGCGTAAGGCAGCTTCTAAAGTCTTTTCAGGCCCTTTAGATAAAAACCTAGTTAAAAATATTCACGCCAAGACATTGCATCTGGAATGTGCGGTCCTACAGGCAGGGTCAGAAGGGAGCGTTTTGGGCTTAGAGCTGAGATTTGTTAACTTTGGTCCGCATCCCTCTGTGCGAGGGATACACCACTGCCGCCCCCAAATGAAAATGAGAGAATGAAACATTCAAATTACAACGTTAAACAGCAGCAAACATACATGTAAAGAAGTCATTGCCCAGAAGTTTCTCCATTTAGGCAGATAACAGAAGTCCTCAAAAGATTTTTGTCTGTATCTGTTGAATTGCAAATGTCCTCCGTTGAAACGAATCTTCCTACCAACTCTGGGGTTCTAAGTGGGTCCCCCATCAGCAAGTGCATTGAAGGTACTAAATCATTGCAGGGTGATAAGTAATAACGATCAAAACCAAAAACACATCCCTTGACTCAACAATGTCACGTGTACAAAGCTAGTCATTATGGATACAAAAGATGGGAACAACTTAAATGACTAATGGATCAAAAACCAGTAACCCTGATATTATATTCCTCTTAAGCTGTGTAAATGTGCTTTTTCAGAAAAGCAGAATTGGGATCATTTGCAGGAGCAGTGCACTTTAGAAAAGGGGGATGATAATTGTTCTTTGCACTTGAATACATATGTGGTGTGTGGGTCACCGAAGAGGACAAAAGACACACAAGGGAATAAAAAGATTAGGTGTCAGAGATGAAACACATTAATCGTGCAATCTAAGCATAAGGATGAAAAGAGGAATCTGCTCAGAAATAATTAAGATGTCATTATAAGAGCTGGAACGATTATTTTAAGTGCTTGCAAATGGTAAGGAAAACCAACTACCAGCTTGTAATTATGAAGTGAACTGAATAAATATATGCGGGTTTTAAATGTTCATCATATCCATAACTCTTCTGCACATGAAGATATAAAAATATTTTATCTTTGGATGGTGGAAAGCAAATTGGGAATTTAGGCAAGACATCAAATCACTAAAAATCCTGGCACTGGCCCTGGCCGGTTTGGCTCAGCAGTTAGAGTGTCAACCCACAGACCAAAGGATCAAGAGCTCGATTCCTGGGCAAGGGCATGTACCTGGGTTGCAGGTTCGATCCCTGGCCCTGGTCAGGGTCACGGGGGAGGCAACCAACTGATGTGTCTTTCTTGCATCGATGTTTCTCTCTCTTTCTCCCTCCCTGGCTTCCTTCCACTCTCTCTAAAAATCAATGGAAAAATATCCTCAGATGAGGATTAACAACAACAACAAAATCATGGCGCTAGAGGGACCATAGTATCAGAGGCAGGTTAGTTCAAGGAGGGAGACGGAGAAGTCCAGGTTACAGTAGAGGCTGAGCAACTGCGAGCACCTAGCAGAGGCCCGTTCTCGGGGCCCTCTGGGGTGCGGTGCACTTGTAAACGAATGGAGGTACATATACTGTCACCCACCTGTGCCGAGAATATTAGCACTAGACGTCCGGGAAAATACCAACTAGTTACAATCTTTATAACCAGAGGATTCCTAAGGGTATGAAACCTTACATCTTGAAGTACTTTGTCCATTGTGTGATATTTTACAAAAGGTCCCAGGATGTGGTCTTTGGTCTGGTGTATTCTACAGCAGGTACAAGGATGTGATCAAACACTCCGGCGTCCTAGGAATGCCCTGTGACAGCGCAGCACAGTTTGGGACCGGTCCTCAGTGTAGAAACTTACAAAATCTGACTCTTGGTTGTCCTTTTTCCTGGTGTTTGTTTTTATTTTTTATTTTTCACAGAATCTGCCCTGCCTTCTGTCGTTGACCTTCTGCGGGGAAATCCTTGCCATTCCCAGGACAGAAGGTTCCCCGGATTTGACAAAGAGGAAGAACAGAGCCTGTGACCGGGAGGCGAATTCCAGCGACCGTCTGGGGCCCTGAGACCTTTCAACGCGCCAGAACTCAGGGCGTGTTTTCCTACCTTGTAACTACTGTCCCAAGAATATTCCTCAGGACCACAGTGATGTGCTTTAGTCATGCAGACCCTAATGATTATTTATTTACTTATTTTCACAAAATCGATCCGATTTCTAATGAAAATAAATACATGGATAAAAAAACCCTATAGCCCCACCGAGTCATTCTGCCACCTGTCAGGGATCTCCACAGGAGCCTGCCTCCTCCTTACTGAGGGTGGAGAGCAAGGTGGGAGGAGGGAGAGGCATGTCAGAACCAATCGGGGGCGTTCTCTCTGACAGAATTAGAAGGGCCGAGGGAGAGGTAAACAGGAGGTGACTTTATGTGGCCAGGTCTGTTTTCTTGGCACAGTGATGGGTGACCCCCCCATCACAGGCACCTGCACTGCCCAGCCTGGCCAGCCACGTGTGTCCCCCCATCACAGGCACCGGCACTGCCCAGCCTGGCCAGCCACGTGTGTCCCCCCATCACAGGCACCGGCAGTGCCCAGCCTGGCCAGCCACGTGTGTCCCCCCATCACAGGCACCGGCACTGCCCAGCCTGGCCAGCCACGTGTGTCCCCCCCATCACAGGCACCGGCACTGCCCAGCCTGGCCAGCCACGTGTGTCCCCCCATCACAGGCACCGGCAGTGCCCAGCCTGGCCAGCCACGTGTGTCCCTCACTTGGGAAAACACTGGCAGAGCCCAAGGGGCATCAGAGAGGTAAGGAGCAACTCTGTCAGCAGTGTTACAGAAGAGGAAAAGGATCCTTTTACACGAAGCCAGCATAACTTAGAATACATTTTCTGTTTTGACCATCTGATAGCATCTCAATAAGAAGGAAATGCACAGGAGCAGAAAGAACCCGAGACCTAAGGGTGGACAGCTTGAATTCCAATCTGCAGGTGGCTACAAAGCACACACGCTGGTGTGAGTGTGAGTGTGCAGCTCTGGTCCATCACTCCATCCCTTCCATACCCAGGCCATCAGACGCCCTGTTGTTCCCAGCGGGGGGGCATGCGCTGTTTGCAAAGATGCACATACTACTTCCTTGGTTGCTGTTTTTTATTTATTTATTTTTGTTAATCTTCTCCCAAGGATATTTTCCCATTGCTTTTTAGAGAGAGTGGAGGGGAGGGCGTTCAGGTGGGGGGAGAGAGAGAGAGAAACATTGATGTGAGAAAGACACATCTGTTAGTTGCCTCCTGCACGCACCTTGACCAGGACTGGGGAATCAAACCTGCAACCCAGGTGCATGCCCTTGACTGGGAATCCAACCCGACACCCTTTGGTACACGGGATGACGCTCAACCAACCGAGCCACACCAGCCAGGGCCACATACTTCATTTTCAGCGGTATTTTCCATCCGATATCCTTTTGAAGTAAGTTTGCAGCGGATTCAACAAATTGAATAATAACTGGACACCTTCCTCAAACTGAGGTTTCTTCCTGGGGTGTGGCAACTTCTCTAACAAAATGCGTTCACGAGAGCCACCGAGTCCGGCCCCCACTGCGGGTTTCTTGTTCGTTCGTTTGTTTTTAGTCCGCTTTTACAGTTGCAAGAAGGTTGATCGACTGCCCTCATGTTTAGAAGGAAGCGTCTCTGTCTCCGTGAGCTTCCTTTGCAAGCGTATTGCCACGGCCTTCCCGTTGCAGACCTCCCCACCTAACGGCTTTATTGCTTTTTGTAAGTTGTTTTGTTTGTTGTTGGTGGTGCATTATTTGGGTATTGATTTCTTTTTCTTTTGGTAACCTTATTTACAAGGGCTCACCCAGGGGGCTGCTAGTAAGCTTCTCACTTCTTTGGTGAGTGAATCTCAATCTTGGCCACACACCCGACTCACGTGGGGAGGTTTCACATCGATGGACATCTGCATCGCACCCCCAGGGCGTCAGATGTCATCGCTCAGGGGTGCAGCCTGGATATGGGGGTTTCTGAAAGCTCCCCAGGTAATTTGAAAGTGCACCTGAGATTGAGAACCACTGTACTCAGTGAATCCTTTCAAACTTCACTGTGCACATGATCAAGTCACCTGGGAATCCTGCTACGATGGAGATGCTGGCACAATGCGTCTGGGGCGAGGGCCCGAGAGCCCGCGTTTCTCACAAGCTGCCAGACGATCCTCATGCTGCTGGTCGAGGGCCCCCCTTCCCAAGGCACCAGATGCAACGATGCACTTCAAATACCCTCTGTCCAAAGCAGGACTCTTCCCTTTGACCTCTCTCTGTCCTATAACCTGCGCAGACTCAAGCGAGACACGATTCGCAGCTAGCGACGGCCTTCTGCGCACATTCTCTTGTGTTGTCTCTGACTATCTGACGGCGAGGTTCTCCTGCTACTCTCACACGAGAGACCATCGGGACAAAAACAACATCCTCGGATCCAGAATGATGGGCTTAGGCTCCCAGAAACTAGGGTGCACTCACTGGTGTGGGGACCCACTTAGAATCCCAGAGTTGGCACGAAGATTCCTTTAAACTGAGGACATTTGCAGATGCAGAAAGCAATCTTTTTGGAGCTTCTGCTCTCTGACGAAACGTAGAAACTTCTGGGAAATAAGGGTGCCATAAATTCTCTCTCCTGAGCGGTCTCATTCCCAGGAAGGAGACCGACAGTAAATCTACCATAAATCCCTTCCCCGGGGAGCTTATGGCTTAAAGACAGAAATACCACTCACACCAGTATGAACAAGCGTTATCACTACGTTCTTCTCTCTCGTTTGTCCTCTCTGAAACCCATTTTTCTATCCACAGAAGCCTCTTTCTCCTCTCTGCCTTTTCCCTAGTCAGTAAGGTCTATACGTCTCTGACTTTAACCATTTATTAAATTATTTTGTAAGCATACAAATGAATACACTTTCTTCTTCAGTTAGTCTTTCATCAGTTTAATTTGCAGGCCCCATTCACTGGACGTAAGAGGGTAGAGGAAAAGTTTTTCCTCCCTGACACTAAGCCACCGGAGGCTGCTATTCCATGACTGTCCCTTACATCTTTGTCCTTCTCTGTCCCATGTCCAGCCCCCTGCCCCCCTTTCTCTCCCATGTTCCCATTCACCTAAAGGGGAAAAAAAAAAAATCAAATCATGTTATCTAACCAAGCCTTCTGCCTCAGAGTTCAGAAGCTATTTTCCGTCCTTTTAATTGAGTTCGTATTTCTTCATCTACATTTCCGCAGTTATGGCAATTAATCTGGAATTCCAATTACGGAGTAAATTATGGTGATGAGATTCGATACGGCCAACACCAGGTAAGAACTCTGCCCAAGCGCAGCACACATTTTCCTGTAAATCGATCTTATGCTTTGCAGTACAGGCCGACCATAACACCTGGGGTGCAGAAATTTGATTTGAACACTGAATAGCAACAGAAATGTTCTCTGCATTCTGTTTCATCAATCACAGCAGTCCAAAGAATAAAACGGTGATGCATAAAGCATGATTTAAAACTAAACAAAACAAAGCAAGTGAACCTAAACTGTTTGGCCCTTGCAACTGTATCTTGCAGACCACACAGCAAAGCATTTGCTGATTAAGACAGAATGAGTATGAACTCATACTGGCCCAAAGTAGCACTAAAGTGGACACTAATTTCTCGGCAGCCGGCTGAGCCCACGCATGCTCCTAGGCTCATGCAGGGAGGACCTGAAATGGCACAGACACCCCTTCGCCGCCAAGATCCTACGTTACCCCCACCCACTCTGGCATTTGGAAGAATTTATCTGGGAAGCCTGTTCCCGGGAGCCCTGATGGCTGTCTTTTCTCAGCTCAGATTTGCATTCCTGTTTTTCCCCCCGTCTCAGCGTTAGGAATGCTTCCCTCTGTGTCAGCCCACGAGGAACCAGCCGCGTGTGATTCTAGCGACATTCACGGAGGGGAATTCTTCAGAGGCGCCCTGGCACACAGCACCCCTCATCGTGGTACGGGGACCCCGGTGCGAGGAACAATTGTGCAGTCTGTAAACGGGCTATTTCTCTCGAAGCTTCGTAAAGCCTGGCCGGGGTCACGGTGAGCGCTGTGCTTCAAGCCGAGCCATGCGCAGGCGGGGGGCTGGAATCCACCAAAGCCACACCGAGGTGAGGAAATGTGGCACATTTGACATTCCGGTGGGGGAGGACACTCAAGCCTCCCAGCAGATTGTGTCTCATATAACAGTGACCTCACTGGTAATATTGTTGCAGCTAAACTTAGCAAAGCTTGCTACGTGTCTGTAACTGCCCAGTGCTTACATACATCTCTCAAATAGAATTCTACGGGTTAGGTCTTATGATCTCCATTATTAGACACGGGGGGACTGAGGAATGAGGTCGGGAAACCTGCCCACGTATGACCTGCTGCTGAGGGCACTGAGGGTATTGCCACCCAGGCCTCATACCACCCTGCCTCCCACCTTGTCCTAGTCCTGTCTTGCGCATCAGCAACATCACACGTTGCTCTGGAGACACACTGAATGTTAGACTTGGAGGCCACGCAGAGAGCGCACCCTGCTCCGCCACCATGTGGTGACAAAGCCGAGGCTCACCGAAGTGAGCCCAATCGCCCAGGGTTAGTTTGGGTAGAGTGAGGAGTAGGACCTGTGGGCTCCCTGCCACTCCCTGTTACGAGGACACTGAATTTGCATTCGATTCGCAGGCAATGGCGACATCCTTCCACCTCAGCCCTGTGCTTTCAAAGTGCGTGTTTTATCAACATCAGAGGTGGGACTCCCTCCACCGAGCTTTGGAAGCCTAAATGCACCCCTTCAGAACCCGGAAGGCTGCGGGATCATTCCTATAAACTGAGCGTTGGAGATGACATCTCTCTATTGCTTCAGGTGTAGCTTTCCGTCTGACCTTCGAACCTGGACGAAGGGGCTGCAAACCAGAGCGTCGCAAAGGCAGAGCGAGGGAGGGATTTGATCAGACCGCTCAACAGGCACGTTGCAGCCCGCAGTTGAGGCTTCTCATCATGTCACTGAGATGAAGAAGAGCCAATAATTCCCACGTCCCTCACCTTTGGCTCGTTTGCTCCTGCCACTGGGCGAGAATGACGGTGGAGGCTTTGGACACTCGATATGTATTTACATGGTGCTGAGAACCCTCGTACCCACACATTCCTTTGCTCTGACTTCTCCCACCACATTACCAGCGAGGTGCTGCTATTAACCCCGCTTGACAGGTGGAGAGACGGAGGCTTACAGAAATACGGCAGTCTGCCCGAGGCTGTTTTTGACTTTACCTGAGTCCAAGTGGTCCAAGTGCCAGGGGTCGGTGGCGGACGACATGGGTGAGAGGGTGAGCGGGGATGTCCCGCAGTTGGACTCGACCAGCTCGCCCTGGACGTGGACCTGCGCCGAGGCGTTGGTTTGCCTCAGGGCCGCCTTGAGAGGGGCGATCTGGTTGAACTGAACCCTGGAGAGGCACCCAGTGAATCCCGGGGTGTTGTATTTGTGGATCTCTTGGTCGATGTTCCCTGTTTCTGAAAGACAAAGAAAGAGAAGGTAAAAATCTCACCACGCACATGATAACCCAGCTGTGAAACAGGCTGGTCTTTGGACGCTCGGGTCCAAGTCTCACCCTTAGGTTTCGGGTTAAGATGTTATGATCTTTTAGGTGAGATATTAATGACTTGGTAAGCCTTAGGGTTAGGGACTTCACTCGAAAAGAACCTTCTGGGCTACCAGAGGACCTGGTAGGGCGAGGGCAGGCTTCCCAATCACACCACAGCAAACGAGCAGGCTCAAAGCTGGATGTCTCTGAGGGTTCCCAAAGTAAGGGGGTGCCCTCTGCTTAAAGAGCTGTCCGCCCCTGCGTGTCCCCCCGGAGCTGACCCCCAGGGAGGGCTCACAGACAAGGCAGATGGTGAGAGGGGAGCCCAGGCAGTGGGTTGTGATGGTGGGTCCCGGACCAGGGGAGCAGTGGGAAGGAGCGGGGTGCCAGGCCCATCGGGGGTGTGAGCACGGGTGGCAACCTCAGGCCCGTGGGCAGAGGCGGGGGGCTGGGCTGTAAGGACACTTTCCATCCCTTAGGGCCACTTTCCCTCTGCGCACTCTCTTTCCGGCTTTTGCCCTTCCGTGTTTTCTCTCTACTGGGGAAGAAGAAATCCCCGTTTTTCCAACCATTGTTCCCTTCCTGAAAGGTGACTGGGTCACAAAGACCAGGGTGTTGATGTCCAGGAGGGCAGAAGCGGGATTCCCAGACCTGGACAGTATCCCCAAACCGGTTCACGTGCCTCTGCAGACACCTGACTGAACCCCACCCCCTGGCGCAGGGCGACGCAGCGTCAACACTGTGGTGCTCCTGGTCCTCATTGTGCCAACTCTGGGCCGCGTGGTGCTGAGGATGTTTAGAGCTTCTTACAAACCACAGTTGGCACACGCGTGAGGTGCTGCCGTGAGCACTTTCGTGCATTATTTCACTAAGTCTCCTACCAACCCTCCAGGCTAGACAGGGTCATCCCCACTGCACGGTGGGGAAACCGAGGCTCAGAGACGGGAAGGCTTTGCCAATGAATAAATGTTTATGTTTCATGTAAAACCAGAGAATGCTTTGTGTTATTCTTAATTTCTGTCTGAAAAATGGACTCTACTGTTTTTATTTTTATGTGGACTTTTGGCATTTGCAGTCAGGGATTCTTTATAGAAAGGGCATAGTGAGGCTTATATGCCCTGGTCGGTTTGGCTCAGTGGTTGGAGTGTCAGCCCGTGGACCAGAGAGTCCTGGGTTCGGTTCCCACTAGGAGCACGTACAAAGAAAAAAAGGAATGTCACGGCTTGTAGAGGCTGCTCGGAGACCATGTTCCCTCGGCGAACTCCTGTCGCAGTTCTCAATAAAGAACCAAACTTCTTACGAGCATCTAACCAACGATGCCGAGACTAGCGCTTCCGTGCACCCGAGCTTATTACAAGTCAATTACACTAATTGATTGGGCTGGCCTCATACTGAAATCAAATATTAAAATACGTTTCCTGTAAGAAATCGCTTTCTGCGTGGAGCTGTCTGGGCCAAGCGCTTTCAACAATGCAGTTTTCAAAGAGGCCGTACAGTCACGACTGAAATTAAGTTCTCACGCGGTCATTAGCGCTTGGACGTCTGAGGGTCAGAGGGATGTGCGGTACAGGAAACAGCCACGCAGAATCCTGACGTGATTCCTGGGGAGACCTTACGGGGGAAGGCCCCCGACAGTGCTCAGGAGCACGCAGCGGTTACATTCGCGGAGCTTAGCCTGCCGGCCACTTGTTCTCCTTCAGCGGCCGGACAGCAGGGGACAGGCAGGAGGCAGGCGACGCGGAGAGAGACAGGGCCCCTGAACCAGGGACGCGGGGGAATGAAGCCAGCGCCCCACTCCGCTGCCCCCCAGAACGGGGCCCCAGGCCGGGGACATGTATGAGCAGCTCCTCGGGGACGGGCTCACGCTCCGGTGTGGACTCCCCCAAAGAGGCCCCTCTTTCCTTGGAGACCGTTTGAATTCATCGTATGTTCTTGTACATCCCATGATATCTGTTCGTCAGCTGACTTTTGGGATGTTTTCCATTTTTCATAGTTTTTTGTCAAAATTCTTTTTTGGGGGGAGGTGATATTATAAACTATAAACTTAATTTATTTTTGTTTTTTTACTTTTTGTGAAAAAGAGGCCAAAAGATCCTAGAACGTTAGTGCGACTTGGAATGTCGATGATAGAAGACTCTGGGTAAGGATCTACTGTGGTAGGGGCTGGAGGGTCATCCTTTTGAGACTTTGTGGGAACAGTAGGGGGTGGCAGACCCTGGTCCCCATCCCAGCAGGCTCACCTCTGCTCTGCAGAGACTGCTGGTCCCACGGGCCCCAAACCCCCCTCCCCCAACCCCTCTCCCACCCCCAGTCTCTTCCTTGTACACTTGGGAAGAAAGTGTCCCAGTGGGGACACGGGGGATGCTTTTAGGTAATTCGCAGACTGGATGTTAAATACCATCCACCGCAGAGCGAGGACGTTATTTCCTTCTTCGTTCTCTTTCAGCCTTTCAGAGGCTCGGCGCGGGGCTGGACTTCTTCACCCCCCCAAAGCTTACTACTCTCTGACCAAGACAGAGCAGACCTCAGACCTGGATGCGTCAGCGGGCAAAAGTACTGAATTTCATAAGAGTTCCATAAAACCTTTTTTTTTTTACCTTATTGTTATAGCATGTCATACCTGCCTC